>NC_083235.1:68435660-69069141 GCF_032191835.1 Heteronotia binoei
AAATTTTCCTCCCGTTCTGCCATTTTGATGTAACGGATGGCAATAATTCCAAGTGACCTTTCGAGAGGGAAAACAAAAGAAGGCTCATAACCCACCTTGGAAGCAAATTTGCCATCTTTGTAGAAAGGTGTTAAGTATTTGACAACAATGTCTGCTGTCTGCTTAAGTGACAGGGTCAGTGTAGACAGGTGAATGATTTTAGCAGTTCCTTCCTTATCAGTTTGTGACAAGCTTGGATCGAAGGTGACCTTCTTTTTTACAGGGCCACCGACTTTCCCCTCTGACTGCAACAAGATGGAAGATGTCATAACCCGGAGTCTCTTTTCGGCAGAATTTTCCAAGTCCTTGAAAAAGAGCAACAGATAATCAAGTGCAAAGCCGTTAGGATGGGAAATTCTAACCCCAAACTTTATGTTAGCAAAAATTTAAACATGATGGGTTGGATCGCAGCACCAAGTGAGGAGTCGGGGGCGTGGCATGGCACCGGATAACGGCGGACGCATAGATCCGAGGCTACGACCTTACCCCAGCTAAAACCTCTTCCAACTTCGATTGCTCCAAAGGCATGAGTAAGAGATCGGGAGCTAAACAAAGAACCAGGCGAGCCCCACAGCAACCTCAAGACTCCTATTTAAGGCGGGATAAAAAAGCGGCCCACACAACATCAGAAAATACTGTGACAGTTAAAATGGCCACCGGAACACCTTCTTCTTCTCCGGGGGGCCTAACGATCACCAGGGATGAATTCTTTGAAACAGTCAAAAGGCTAGAAGGGAATATATCCCTAAAAATCCAAGAGGCAATTTCTCCAGTGGACTCAAAGCTACAGGAACTAAGACCATGGCAGAAGTAGCTAAAAGTGCTGATTCAGCATTGAAGTCGACCCTAGCAATGGAGGATGAAGTCAGAAGCCTGCAAGCCTCGGAAAGGTGGTCAAAAACTAAAATCCTAGCATTGGAAAATAAACAAAAAGAAAAAAAATCTTAAACTTAGAGGCCTCCCTGAATTTGCAGAAGGGGAAACGGAATTAAAATTTTTTATTGCTAATTGGCTGGCCAAAACACTGAAGCTGGAAGAGGGCATAGCCTCTATAATAGACTATGCAACCAGACTAGGGCCTGTGCCAAAAGAAACAGGAAAATTTTCAAGAGATCTGATAAGCACACCAGACCATAGAATAAAAGAAACAATATTGAAGCTATCTAGATCAGAGACTGGTTTGATCTTCCAGAACAAGAAGGTCTTGGCATTGCTAGATCTATCATATGAAATTCTTCAGCAAAGACATGATTTGAAATCTATCCAAGACAGGCTTCTGACCAATAACTTTAGATATCGTTGGTCATCTCCTATAGAAATCACCGTGATTCACCAAGGAAAAAGACTGACTGCAGATGACCTTGACTCGGGTTACGCTTTGCTTTCAGCTCTCCAGATTGCCTTTGATCAACCAAACTCACCAACAGACTCTGATTTACAAGATCAAGCCTCAAGACAGCAAATGGAAGAGGAAACTCCAAGAAATCCAACAAAAGGGCAATCCAGCCTCTCATAAGGCTGGAAAAATTCAAACAAAGAGACTCTAACTTAACTATAATCATTCTTTGGAGCTTGTTATATATAGGAGCGGGGGGGGGGGGGGGGAAGTCTTCCAGAAATGGAACAGACTACTGTAATGTGGGGGAGGGGGCAAGAATATATTTGGACAGTTAAATCTTTAAACGCAAGAGGCAGAGGGTCTCTTGCTAACTTTAGTTCTGCACTGCAGACTAAGCTTCGTAAAGCAGGTCTTTCAGGGGGACCATGTATGTTCGAATAATTTTTTTTGTTTTAAGAAGGTTGGAAAAAATATTGAAAAACCTAATAAAATGTGTTATTGAAAAAAATTAAAGTGAGGCGTCTTCCTTCATCCCTCCCCTGCCAGCTTGGGAAGAAGAACAGCTGCACAGCAGCAGCCTTTCCTTTTCACACCGCAGCCTTTCCTTTTCACACTGCCCCAGGGTAGTATAAGTGGCTGGAGCGAGGGAGGGAGGAGGATCTGAGCTGGGTTGGGCTCTGGTGGCTACAGAAAGCGACAGAGGCAACTAGGCAGACTCAAGTCTTCCTTCATTAGCGAAAAGCTCCTCTTTTAACAGAAAGGTATCTTTGGATCCAACCCACCCTTCTTAATTTCATGTTGCGTTGCAACGGCCTTGGGCCCATTTTGCACACAGAGATATCCCAAGGATCCTTTTTGAACCTGAGGTAAATTGCTAACCTCTAAATCACACAAATTCCACTAGGGCTATAATTATTTCCACCCCATCATAAACCTAGCCAGGACTAGGCCACGCAGATTCATTTTTGGACGCCACAGAAAAAGATACGAGAGCTGAAAATACGTAAGAATCTATTCAGTATAAGGTGGGATTTATATGCCTTTATTATGAGCACCCTCACAACTAGGCATGGGCAGGGACCTCTAGTACACAAAAGCTTATACCCCCTACAGTATATCTGTTTCAAGTGTCACAAGAACCTTTGTTTTTGTGTTTTTGTGACACCTATCTTTCCGGAATCTGCGCTGCAAGCTCCAGCCGGTATCACCCACCCTTCCTTCTTTTATATCCGTATTCCAGTCATAAGAATTCTGCAGCTAAGCTATTCTGCTGCAAACCCTCACCAAAAGCATTCTACCTCTGAAGCATGGGTGATGGAAACGGAGAAATAAAAAGAGGGATGAAAAAAAAACCCTTACCTCATCTGATCCCGGTCTCTTTCCGTTACAGTTTCCACAGCCGTTAGCCATTCCATCTTCACGCAAAAGCTTAGGACTGCTGGGGAGAGGAACAATTACATCTTTTGTATGAAGACGGCTACATTTCAAGACATTCTTTTTGAAGGGCAATAATTAATACATTTTTTTACACAGCACAGCTTCAGGAACTCCAGCACCTGCCTGGATTGAAGCTGGGATCATTTACCTCCTTCCTTTGCTGGAGCAGCAAGTCCACAAGGCGCAAGCCCTGTGTTCCAAGTTCCAGCTCCACACCCTAGCTTCAAGCTCCCCGTTAGGCTTTCAGCTTCTGGCCCCAAGCATTGCCAGGACCATGCCCAAGGGTAATGAACTACCTTCAGGGGAAGCCTGACTGGGCCAGGTTGCAGACGGTAGGACAGGCCTTGCGGTGGCAGGCCCTGCTTCAGTGTGGAGCCTGACATGAAGTTTGAAGGTGTGAACGTCAGCATGGTGATCAGTATCAATACTGGCCCCAGAAGTGGTTTAGTGACTAAGATTTGAATTGTATCAAAAGTTAGGGGGAGGGACGGTGGCTCAGTGGTAGAACATCTGCTTGGGAAGCGGAAGGTCCCAGGTTCAATCCCCGGCATCTCCAACTAAAAGGGTCCACGCAAATAGGTGTGAAAAACCTCAGCTTGAGACCCTGGAGAGCCACTGCTGGTCAGGGGAGGGACGGTGGCTCAGTGGTAGAGCATCTGCTTGGGAAGCAGAAGGTCCCAGGTTCAATCCCTGGCATCTCCAAAAAAGGGTCCAGGCAAATAGGTGTGAAAAACCTCAGCTGGAGACCCTGGAGAGCCGCTGCCAGTCTGAGAAGACAATACTGACTTTGATGGACCGAGGGTCTGATTCAGTAGAAGGCAGCTTCATATGTTCATATTAGGGGAGGGATGGTGGCTCAGTGGTAGAGCATCTGCTTGGGAAGCAGAAGGTCCCAGGTTCAATCCCTGGCATCTCCAAAAAAGGGTCCAGGCAAATAGGTGTGAAAAACCTCAGCTGGAGACCCTGGAGAGCCGCTGCCAGTCTGAGAAGATAATACTGACTTTGATGGACCCAGGGTCTGATTCAGTAGAAGGCAGCTTCATATGTTCATATTAGGGGAGGGATGGTGGCTCAGTGGTAGAGCATCTGCTTGGGAAGCAGAAGGTCCCAGGTTCAATCCCTGGCATCTCCAAAAAAGGGTCCAGGCAAATAGGTGTGAAAAACCTCAGCTTGAGACCCTGGAGAGCCGCTGCCAGTCTGAGAAGACAATACTGACTTTGATGGACCGAGGGTCTGATTCAGTAGAAGGCAGCTTCATATGTTCATATATGTTCATATATGTTGTGCTTGGGGTCAACTTCACTGTCAACAACACTTGCCGCAACAGGAGGAGATGGAGGCAGGAGTGTTTCTTGTGGCTGGCTTGCCTTGTCAATTTCAAGCACTGCTCATAGGCGTTTGAATTAAGGGGCTCTCCAAGGCTGAGGAGGCGGCGCTCACAGCCACCTCTCCGTAGTAGTTTTCCCCTGATGTTCTGCAACTTTTAAAAAGACACTTTTGCTATGGACAAAGGAGAGAGGGCAGATCCCTGAGAGAGAAACCCCCCCCCCCAAGTAGTAACTCACTATTAAAGAAAAAACTTGGAAGTAGTAGTTGCCAGAGATGTCTATTATGCAGCTCACAAAAAGCAGCTGAGCACAGATCGTCTCTACAATGGAGGGGAGGAGGTTTTCATGCCCTTTTTTTTTGTACTTCTGGAAATTTCTGAGATTGGTTGCGCAAGTGCAAAACCCACACGTGTGATGCACAAGACCATGAAGAAGTAACTGTGCTAGGGCCCAGTGGTTACCTATTATTCCTCTTCTTCAGCACTTCAGCCTTTGCTAGGAAGAAAAGATTAGATCACCTAATTCATCTTTTACAGAGCTTCAAAGCTCACAGGTAACATTAACTTCTTTGGCCTCTTGCTCCAAATGTCTGAATTCCTAAAAATAATGTCTATGATGAAAAAAACATGCCACACCAATTAATGTTTGCCATTTGCCCAACGTTTTAGCAGCAGGTGCTAGCTTTGCTTTTGCATAATTGGTTTCTGATCTCAAAAGTACCTAGATAAAGTACAAAGAAAGGGGGACGGGAAGGGAAGAGTTATAACAAATAAGCCTCTCACCCTGGTTTTCCAAGGGGTGACCTTGGACACGAAGATTCTGTTCCTGAGTTGTGAGGTCTTATTGCTGGACTGTCCCCTGTTTCTCCAAACTCCTGCTTTTGTAAGTGGAACGCACCACCTATTTCTTCTTTGGAGATCATTTCAGATTCAGAGCAGCCTTTCTCTTCACAGAGTCCTTTAGAAGGAAATGGCAGCTGTTCACTGAGATAATAGTTTTCCTCCTCCTTTCCTAAATCAAGTACTGAGTCCAAGGCCTTAGAGCCTGTTTTCTGGCCAGATAAGAATCTGGAAATGTTCTGAGATTCTTTCCGAGCTGCTTCTGCCAGCAGCAGCTGCTTCTTGGTAAGCTTGCTCTTCTTGGCAGGACTAACGCCCAAGGAGGCTTTACGATTGGAAGTGCCTTGTCGCCCCTCCTCAAGAACTTCACCAGCATTGTTGATTTCTTTGGATAGTTTCACTTCATTCTCAGGAGTTCTAACCATGTCCTGAGGCTCAGGGTTATGACTGCAATCACCTTTCCAGATTAGGCTCATTTCCTCTTTATCAGGATTAACTTCATCCTCCTCCACCTTGGCCACCAACGCTTCTGAAGCTGACTGGAACACATCTGATGTCTTCCGAAATCCAATTCCCACCCTCTTGGGTTTGAACTGCATTAAAAAGAGATGGGATATAACCAGATGACAGACAATAGAATCTTAAGAACACTTAGGGGAGGGACGGTGGCTCAGTGGTAGAGTATCTGCTTGGGAAGCAGAAGGACCCAGGTTCAATCCCTGGCATCTCCAAAAAAGGGTTCAGGCAAATAGGTGTGAAAAACCTCAGCTTGAGACCCTGCAGAGCAGCTGCCAGTCTGAGAAGACAATACTGAATTTGATGGACCGAGGGTCTGATTCAGTAGAAGGCAGCTTCATATGCAGGAGGGATGATGGCTCAGTGGTAGAGCATCTGCTTGGGAAGCAGAAGGACCCAGGTTCAATCCCTGGCATCTCCAAAAAAGGGTTCAGGCAAATAGATGTGAAAAACCTCAGCTTGAGACCCTGGAGAGCCGCTGCCCGTCTGAGTAGACAATACTGACTTTGATGGACCGAGGGTCTGATTCAGTATAAGGCAGCTTCATATGTTCATGGGGAGGGATGGTGGCTCAGTGGTAGAGCATCTGCTTGGGAAGCAGAAGGCCCCAGGTTCAATCCCTGGCATCTCCAAAAAAGGGTCCAGGCAAGTAGGTGTGAAAAACCTCAGCTTGAGACCCTGGAGAGCCGCTGCCAGTCTGAGTAGACAATACTGACTTTGATGGACCGAGGGTCTGATTCAGTAGAAGGCAGCTTCATATGTTCCCTGGGAGTAAGCCCTACTGAACAGACCAGAACAAGATTCAGAGCAGACCTACTTAGGATTGCTTTCTTAGAGGGTATAACTGAACAGGTGAACCCAGTGGGGCTTACTCCCAGGAAACTGTTCTTAGGATTTGAGGTTACTTCTCAGAAAGCCAGAAATCAAAATCTAGTCCATCCATACCTATAGGTGCCTTAAATTGATAGTCACCACACTTTATGAAAAGCACTAACGGACAGTGGCAGTAGCATGAAAGGAAGGGAGGGGAGGGGAGAAGAAAGACTGCTGGAAACCCACATTTGAAGGAACCATAGAAATGAAACCCTGCGGGTTGTTAAAAGGTCATCTTCATTATAGAATTTTCAACACTAGGTCCAGACAGTGTCTATCTGTACTTACCGTGTTCATCTTGGATGGTATATGGAAACCATCATCAGCGGTTGCAGTTGGTTCAGCTTTTATCCTGGGACAGCCATTGATGCCCGAGGAAAGTGCAGAATATAACTCTCCATCTTTGGAAGCTTTGTTAATTTCTGCCACCTTTGTGCAGAAAACAGGAAAAAACTGCCCTGAAGCCTTCTAGTTGCCACAAACAGCAGTATTTCATTCCACCTCTGCACAGCTTAGCTTTGATTTACTCTTTTCCTTCTTAGTAACGGAAAAGATTAAGAAGCAGCAGATACTACATTAACTGAACATTTTAAAAAGACAAAAAATGTAATAAATTAAGGCATTCTTTTTACAAAAAGATAATACTACAGTACATGAAAGAACAATTATCATGAAAGCCCTCGCTCCAAAAAATCAATCAACCCTATCTCTCTATGCATTTATTAGCTTGTTAAGTTTGTTTGATTTCTTCTATATGTTGAGTCACTTGAACAGCAAGGCTGTTTATCAAATCTTTCTTGTTCAGCTCTTCCCACAGTCACCAGAATGGCACTCCCACAGCTTTTGCCACGGGAATGTGGGTAAGCAAACTCTTTTCCCCATTTTAATTATCAATACAAATTCCTCAGCCTTCCCCAATGCTACTATTTGTTCTGTGTGGGAATGCACACAGGTGACATAGCTGTACCTATATATTCCAAGATGGCAACTGGGAGATGTGATGTGCACTGGCAAAGTGACACAGGGGAAAGGGCTACCATTTGAATGATTATCCTACCCATTCAGCTGATATTTAAGCTAAAGTCTCACTTGGCTCTAAGAGTCTTCTCTTAAGGGCTTTAATTAGAACCAACTCTGCTGCTTGTCTAGTAACATGGGATTACATGGAGGTTGCACAAAACTTATTGTTTTAAGAATGATTGTTCTTTAGAAAAGCAAACACGTATCTTCAAAGGGGCTACCTAGTCATGTAACTACTGGAATACTAAAAACTACAGAAATTACGGATCCAGACAAACATTCTTTCTGCTGTTTATTATAATTGGGGAGGGACGGTGGCTCAGTGGTAGAGCATCTGCTTGGGAAGCAGAAGGTCCCAGGTTCAATCCCCGGCATCTCCAAAAAAGGGTCCAGGCAAATAGGTGTGAAAAACCTCAGCTTGAGACCCTGGAGAGCCACTGCTGGTCTGAGTAGACAATACTGACTTTGATGGACCGAGGGTCTGATTCAGTAGAAGGCAGCTTCATATGTCATATGTCTATAATACAGATGACAAACGAACAGGACTGAGGAAGCAAGCATGCACTTTTTTATTAGACATCCACAGCAGAAGCATCAACCACAGGTTTAAAAGTCAAAGCACTGGGTGAACTACTCAAGTTTACTCTGCTCCTGGGCGTCAACAGCCATTTCTTACCTTCTTGAGAACAGCTGCCTTGTATAAATTTGCTGTCTTACTGATCTGGAAAGCCTCATACTCCATTTCCACAACACATGTTAGAAGATCTGACCTGAAACATGCCCACAGTTTCATCAATTATGTCAGAATGTATTTCTCCATTGGCAAGGGAAATACTTAGATCTCAAATTTTAAGAGTTATTATTATGGGATCGGCTGACGGCTGGCAGCTGATGTGAGATGGGGGGGCAAGGACATAGGGGTGCTGGCGTCATAGATGGTGTGGTGTCACTTCCAGGGAAAACAGGAAGTAACACTGCATAACGCTAGAAATGACTCCAGCAATTCCTGGAGTGACAGGACATCACATTATGCTGTGTGCAATACCATTGATTTTTTTCCCCCACCAGTCACCACTCCAAGTGGTGACAGGAAGAAAGGGTAGAGGCAGCGACTTGGTTATCCTAGATCAGGGCTCTAAAAGCAACAGTGTCATCCCACCCCCCCAGTCCAACAGATCCAAGAGGGAAAAAAATGGGGGGGGGGTGTTAAATTGCACACCACATGCTAAGCCCATGGGGAACAGACTGCTTTTCACAGACACAGCTGAGATTGAGCTGACTTCTCATGCAGCTCAGTTTCAACCAGGCTGCAAGAGAACCCAATGCCAACCCAAGGCAGACAACAGCTGCTCCTGCCACCCTGGCCACCCCTGGGCTGACTTCTCTTGCAGCTCGATTTAAACCGAGCGGCAAGAGGAACCAGCTCCAACTGAGGCCCCGCAGAGCTCTCAGCTCCTTCCACTTCCCCAATCAGTTTAAACGGAGCTGCAAGAGGAGCCAATCCCAACTGAGGTGGCACAGAGCTCTCAGCTCCTGCCACTTCCCCAATCAGTTTAAACGGAGCTGCAAGAGGAACCAATCCCAACTGAGGTGGCACAGAGCTCTCAGCTCCTGCCACTTCCCCAATCAGTTTAAACGGAGCTGCAAGAGGAACCAATCCCAACTGAGGTGGCACAGAGCTCTCAGCTCCTGCCACTTCCCCAATCAGTTTAAACCGAGCGGCAAGAGGAGCCAGCTCCAACTGAGGCGGCGCAGAGCTCTCAGCTCCTGCCACTTCCCCAATCAGTTTAAACGGAGCTGCAAGAGGAGCCAATCCCAACTGAGGCGGTGCAGAGCTCTCAGCTCCTGCCACTTCCCCAATCAGTTTAAACCGAGCGGCAAGAGGAGCCAGCTCCAACTGAGGCGGCGCAGAGCTCTCAGCTCCTGCCACTTCCCCAATCAGTTTAAACGGAGCTGCAAGAGGAGCCAATCCCAACTGAGGCGGTGCAGAGCTCTCAGCTCCTGCCACTTCCCCAATCAGTTTAAACCGAGCGGCAAGAGGAGCCGGACCAAGCCAAAGTGCGATGGTGCTCTCAGCTCCCACTGCCTCAGCAGATCCTCTCTTGCAGTTTGGTTCAAACTGAACTG
Source organism: Heteronotia binoei (assembly GCF_032191835.1). Taxonomy (NCBI): domain Eukaryota; kingdom Metazoa; phylum Chordata; class Lepidosauria; order Squamata; family Gekkonidae; genus Heteronotia; species Heteronotia binoei. The sequence goes on from NC_083235.1 coordinate 68,445,179, forward strand.
AAAGAGGACCCAGCTCCAGCTGAGGCTGATCCTGGGCTGACCTGGTTTCAAATGGGCTGCAGGAGAAGCCAGCCAGCAAGGCCTATCTTCTGTAGCCTCTTCAAAGTTTAAAGGGACTGCTCCTGCCTCTTGCTGTAATACCTAAATATATCCTGGATATTCTCGGGATCCCCCACTCCCGTTTTCCTGAAAAAACCCAGATATATTTGGGATGTCAAAACATGTCTGGAAAATACCAATAAGGTATTTTTGGCTCAGGTAGATCCAAATGGACACCCCTATTGTATAGAATACTACTTCCCTCTAATGGAGACAAAAGAGAATTGCAACTTCCAGAATCCAGCGGCAAAGAAGCGTCAGGCTATAGCAAGCCTCCAAGGGCTAATTATTACATATTTTCTTAAGACATCGTAAGTTATACTCTTGCACATAAAGAGTATAAAAAACAACCTAAGTATGACTATTCATTTGAGTTCCAAAAAGCAGAGCTTGATTCAAAGAATGCAATAGAACGGGGGCTTAAGATGTCTGTGGACATGAAGGGTTTTAAGTGATAACGTCAGCAACTTGAACTAGACCCTGAGGCATGCTAGCAGGCAACACAGCTGGTGTGACACAGCTTGAACAGGCTCACATCTCCCACCATCTACAATAATATGATCCTGCTGCATTTTGAACTAGCTGAAGCTTCTGAAGTTATCTTCATGGGCAGTCTCATGGATAGAAGATTTTATTAGCCAAGTCTCCGGTGGATGATGAAAGGATGGATGAACCATCGAAGACCTCCCCGGGAAGGAGTGGAGTTTATGCAGCAGCTGATAAAAATTATTTTCAGTTACTTGCATCACATGCTTATAAAAACAGAAGTCCCCGATGTTGACTTGTACTAGCGAAGTACTCGTTACAAGCAACATCATCCCCTTTTAATGTCCTACCTGTTTTTTGTTAGTGGGGCTTGCAGATTGTTGTTCAGCGCTTCTTCTAGCATCTTAAGGCAGTGCTCTCTAGCCTAAAACCAAAGGAGAATGAGTGAAAGGTGATTCCAGGCTATAGTTATTAAACAACAAGTCAAGGACTATGTCCAACATGCAGTGCTTCAGCAGTTTCTAGCATTCTGGTTTGGTGTAGTGGTTAAGTGTGCAGACTCTTATCTGGGAGAACCGGGTTTGATTCCCCACTCCTCCACCTGCACCTGCTGGAATGGCCTTGGGTCAGCCATAGCTCTGGCACCTCACAGGGTGTCTGTTGTGGGGGAGGAAGGTAAAGGAGATTGTGAGCCGCTCTGAGACTCTTTGGCGTGGAGGGCGGGATATAAATCCAATATCATCTTCTTATTTGGGAGTACCGGGTTTGATTCCCCACTCCTCCACTTGCACCTGCTGGAATGGCCTTGGGTCAGCCATAGCTCTGGCAGAGGTTGTCCTTGAAAGGGCAGCTGCAGTGAGAGCCCTCTCCAGCCCCACCCACCTCACAGGGTGTCTGTTGTGGGGGAGGAAGGTAAAGGAGATTGTGAGCCGCTCTGAGACTCTTCGGCGTGGAGGGCGGGATATAAATCCAATATCTTCTTCTTATTTGGGAGTACCGGGTTTGATTCCCCACTCCTCCACTTGCACCTGCTGGAATGGCCTTGGGTCAGCCATAGCTCTGGCAGAGGTTGTCCTTGAAAGGGCAGCTGCTGTGAGAGTCTTCTCCAGCCCCACCCACCTCACAGGGTGTCTGTTGTGGGGGAGGAAGGTAAAGGAGATTGTGAGCCGCTCTGAGACTCTTCGGAGTGGAGGGTGGGATATAAATCCAATATCTTCTTCTTCTTCTTCATTCTGCCCACCTCAGCTCTAGTAGCCAGCATGGTAACCATGCTCACCCAACATTTTCTTAAAAGTGAAACTTGTTCCATTGGTTTGCTGATCAGACAAGTTTTTGGTTCATCTTTGATATACAGTGGTTATGAACTGTAGTCTTGGGCAATCACACATAACAACTGGTTACTGCAGATTCAGATCTGCAGAAAACTGCAGGTGACTGGAATGGTGGTGCATCAAGAAGTTAAGCTTTAGGATAAATGATAACATAATCAGACGCTGAGAGGCTTTACTGGAGTTTCACAACCATATCTGCATCCATTCTAGATCTCTTGCTTGCATCATTGAGGTTATATGACTACCTTTAGACTTTTCACATCTGGATTCTGAACTGTATTATAATATTTGATATTATCTCTGCATCCTTTCCAATTTATTAGAACTTCTAAAATTTGGTAGCTTAAAGACGAACAACATACTCCAGTTATGCTGCTGTATTACATACCTTTGATGCTATTCTTCTCTTAATATATCATTACACTGCAATATTTAGAATAACCCTTCAACCCATTACGGCCGTGCAATTTTCTTAACGGTTATTTCTCCCTTTGAAGGCTATGGCACAATCAGCTGGCAACAGAAAAGCAGACTTTTCCAAAACTTGTTTTCCAAATGAATAGGTTCTTTGTACCTTCACTGTGATTTTGGCTATTTTCCTGCTGGCTGCATCCTTCAAGGGACAATCAGCATCTACCGTGAAAGACACACAGAGAGCATGATAAAATATTCAAACTGTACTGTCAGTCCCACCCCACCCCACCCCCCCTTTTTGGCATGATGCACCACTTCTTGCTCCAGATGGGTAGTTTGACTTCAATTACACAGGATTCCAAGCTGGTAGGATTTGTAGCCATTTCCCTTTTAGGCGTGAAAAGAATGAGCTGGGGGGTGAATTAGATTTGCATAGAGTACCAGCTGATTTTATAACCGGAAAGCAATGTTAGATTTGGGGAAGCCTAACATGCACCCTACTATTTACACGGAGGGATTCTACAGTTTAGCATCTTAGCATCAGTAAAATCAAGGACAAATAATTAGATTATGAATAACGAACAAATAGTAACTTTTGATTAAGTAAACCGCTACAAAGTAGCATGAATACTATGAGAATCTGAATACAAGTACATAAAAGTGTAAGTTCACTAAAATATTCAAGTGACGTGGTATACGCAATAATGAAACGTTGAGATATAATGCTTATTACCAAAACCATAATCATTATGAACATGGCCTCTAAGATCTTCAACAGTGGCTTAAAAATAAAAATTTGCTCATTATTAGGCCAATTTACTGAAGTTTAAAAAGGGAACATTGGAGAATCAAGCTCCCAGGTAAAGGTGCAAGTATCAGTTGTTTCCAACTCTGGGGTGACGTTGCTTTTACAATGTTTTCATGGCAGACTTTTTTATGGGGTGGTTTGCCATTGCCTTCCCCAGTCATCTACACTTTCCCCCCAGCAAGCTGGGTACTCATTTTACCGACCTCGGAAGGATGGAAGGCTGAGTCAACCATGAGCTCGCTACCTGAACCCAGCTTCTGCTGGGATCAAACTCAGGTTGTGAGCAGAGTATGAACATATGAACATATGAAGCTGCCTTATAATGAATCAGATCCTCGGTCCATCAAAGTCAGTATTGTCTTCTCAGACTGGCAGCGGCTCTCCAGGGTCTCAAGCTGAGGTTTTTCACACGTATTTGCCTGGACCCTTTTTTGGAGATGCCAGGGATTGAACCTGGGACCTTCTGCTTCCCAAGCAGATGCTCTACCACTGAGCCACCGTCCCTCCCCAGTACTGCTTGGACTGCAGTACTGCAGCTTTACCACTCTGTGCCATGGGGCTCCCAGGGATACATGCTTATATCCAGGCAAATCTTATAAGAGACATAAATCTGTCTGTCTGTCATTTAGCATTTGGAAGGAAATAGACATTAAGGTTCAATAACCAGTGCCATACAATTGTATGGTTAATGATACTAAATATGCAAATGAACGGTAACCTTTTGGCTGCAATAGGTTTCCATCTGGAAAACTTAGTGCTGACATGTCACCCACAACTTTTTCTGCATGTCAGGAATGAACGCAAGCAAGCAATCTACTCAGCAAATTTTGACGTAGTTGGATTTAAACCCAATTTGTTCGCGAAATAGACCTTATGCGCCTGAATACTTGGCCTGAACAGTTCACATTTTTAAAAAGCAAAAGCGAAAAACTAGGATCTTCTTGTTCTCAGAGGCAAGTGCTGGCTGTTTTTGCTATGAAAATGGCACAAATGGGCTATATTTTATGATGGCAACTTTACTTAACTAAGATTACTCAAAAGGAATCAGTTCTATGACCTTCCATTAAACCCTCATCTATAATCTATGAAATAATGCAGAAATTACCTGGGGGAACAAAATTGTCTTTTTCAGCTTCTTTACCCTGAAAGAAAATGGAAAAACATCACCAGCAACCTGAAAGATTGCCTAATCCAGGGGTGGCCAGACTGTGGCCTGGGAGTCACATGTGGCTCTTTCACACATATTGTGTGGCTCTCAAGGCTCCCATCAGTCAGCTTGGAGAAGGCATTTAAAATTAAAGTTGCTTTCTTTCCACCTTTCTCTCTCCCCATTTATCTTCCTCCCTCCCTCCCGGCTCTCATGTCTTGTGGCTTTCAAGTATCTGAAATTTATCCTACGTGGCTCTTACATTAAGGAAGTTTGGCCACCCCTGGCCTAATCTCTTATAAACTTGCCCAACTGTTATGGTCATCTTCAGGCGCCCTGCTTTGAGTGCCTCTCAACTTTGGAAATTAGGTGCATGGCAACCCAGGAGATGGCCTTCTCAGTCATGGCACCAAAGTTCTGGAACTGAATCCCCAGGGACATTCATCTTCCCCCTTCTGTTGCTGTCTTCCACCAGCGGAGGACGGCTTTTTTGTTTCATTTGGCATTCCCTCAAATGACCCCGTCAAGTTCCTAGCCATTATCTGTGTCTGTTTGATGTAACCTGAGGAATGTCTGCTTAGATTGCTGGAGAAACGAAAGTTAACAGTTCGCCTCCTGTGGGATGGGGAACTACTTGGTACCAAGGTCACTGCTCCCCTCCCGGGATGTTTCATAGAATGCTTGGTAGTGAGTGCGTGCCTGCGATTTGCAGTCACTAAATTTGAACTATCTTCATGCCCTAAATTAAGGCATGCTCATAATAACCCCTGCAAGAGTATATAATCAAGACCTGTTGTACTGTATGCCAGTTTTGACACTGGCCGCTAGTCAGTGTCAATGTATCCTGCCTTACAATAAATACTTATCCAACTGCATGGAGAGTCATCATTATTGAAAGAGAATTGGGAACTTGACAGACCCCCCCCCCTAACAAACGTTTTCATATTTTTGATGCCTCTAACTGTTCTGTATGTATTGCAACACTGTTTTTTTTAAAAACTATTTTAAAACTATTTTAATAATTTAGGTTTTATGTCCTTTTATTATAAGGGTTTTATAATGTGTGTTTTTTTATTATAATGATATGTAATGTAATTTTATCGTGTATGTATTTATTTATTTATGTTGATTTATATTTCGCCTTCCCTGCTAACGGGCTCAGAGCAGATTACGTCGCATAAAACTACATAATGTTAAAACATACACATTAAGTTAAAATGGTTAAAATAAGAAAACAGATGGCTGTGGGCAGGGAATACACTGAGTCAGAGACCAGAGCCTCAAGGTAACAAGAATTTCGGAAAAACTGGGCCAATGCACAGTATTAATTCTGCAGCAGGGAGCCCAACTTAACTGGACGCCTGTTGCCTCAACCAAAGGCCTGGTGGAACAGCTCTATTTCGCAGGCCCTGCAAAACAGTAAGAGGTCTGGCAAGGCCCTGATCTCCAGGGAGAGTATTTTCCACCAGGCTGGTCAAGGCTACAGACGTCCTTCAGGTTGGAGACAACCAGCAGATGTTGACTGGCCAAGTATAAAGTTCTTCGGGGCACATATGGGGAGAGGCAGTTCCTAAGATAGGTTGATCCCAGGCCCTGCATGGCTTTAAAGATCAACGCCTTGAAATGGATCTGGTACCTGACTGGTAGCCAGTGCAGTTGGCGAAGCACTAACCAAAATGCAAGCCCACAAAGGCGATGCAGTCAGCAGGTGCGCCACCACATTCTGCACCAGCTGGGGTTTCCAGGTCTGTCCCAAGGCTGTTTGGGGTAGTGGTTAAGTGCATGGACTCTTATTTGGGAGAACTCGATTTGATTCCCCACTCCTCCGCTTGCAGCTGCTGGAATGGCCTTGGGCCAGCCGTAGCTCTCGCAGGAGTTGTCCTTGAAAGGGCAGCTGCTGTAAGAGCTCTCTCAGCCCCACCTACCTCACAGTGTGTCTGCTGTGGTGGGGGGCGGGGTAAAAGGAGACTGTGACCACTCTGAGACCCAGCGTATAGGGCAGGATATAAATCCAATATCAAGGGCAAGCCCATGCAGAGCAAGTTACAGTAATCAAGCCTGGAAGTGACCACTGCATGGGTCACTGTAGCTAAGTCCTGGTGGGGGAGAGATGGGGTAGCAGCTGCCTGATCTGCTGAAGATGATAAAAGGCAGACCTGGCAACAGTGGTGACCTGGCCCTTCATGGAAATGAGGCCTCCAGGATCACATCTAAGATCTTCACCCTCTGGGCTGGCATAAGTGTTGCATCGTCCAGGGGTGGGAGCCTAATACCGAATCCAGTCCCACCATGACTCAGGCACAGCACCTCCCATCTCTGTTGGATTTAACTTCAGCCAACTTTGCTGTGTGAAGAGACAGGCAAACACCGTGACCTATACAGGTGTGTCTGGTCTCAGAAGACCACTTGAGTGAATAATATTCTCTTGGAAAACAGACTGTAGACAAAAAGAAGAAGCAGCGCAAGAAGAAGCAAAAGAAGCGCAAGAAGAAAACCCTGCAGCTTCCTTCATTGAATATCTGGTTGTAAAGCACTGTGGGAATTAAGATGTGTGTGAACTCATGCTACAGAGAAAAGAAAGAACGAGGCCCAGTCGCAACCACACACAAGATGTTTTACAAGTTCTTTAGGATCTGCATGGTTCTAGTACAGACGGGATAGCTCATCGCCTTTTCTCTCTGACACTCACACTCTTTCTTTCCATACGGCCTCTGTCTCCTGCAGAAAGGCTATTAACTAACCTTGCGCAGCTTCATCTGTTGCTTATAAAAGTTATTCCATTCCTTTTTCCGATTCTCTTCATTGGCTTCATCCACACTCCTACTGTCTTCATCATACCTGAGTGACAACCCGCAAAGAATTGGCAACTGAACAGGAATGCTATGGACAAGACCTGAAATTTCAAACTAATCCCAAACAGCAGAAATGTAGCTATTAGATCACCAGATTTCTGAGGACTGTAAGTTCATATTACTGGCTTGTAGCTAGTCTTCCTTTCAAAGTGAGGTTACCACATTTCCAGAGGCAGTTTGGTGTATTGGTTAAGTGCGTGAGCTCTTACCTGGGAGAACCGGGTTTGATTCCCCACTCCCCCACTTGCACCTGCAGGCATGGCCTTGGGTCAGCCATAGCTCTGGCAGAGGTTGTCCTTGAAAGGGCAGCTGCTGTGAGAGCCCTCTCCAGCCCCACCCACCTCACACGGTGTCTGTTGTGGGGGAGGAAGATAAAGGCGATTGTGAGCCGCTCTGAGACTCTGTCCTTGAAAGGGCAGCTGCTGGGAGTGCCCTTTCCAGCCCCACCCACCTCACACGGTGTCTGTTGTGGGGGAGGAAGGGAAAGGAGATTGTGAGCCGCTCTGAGACTCTTCGGAGTGTTGGGTGGGATATAAATCCAATAGCATCATCTTCTTATCTGGGAGAACCGGGTTTGATTCCCCGCTCCTCCACTTGCACCTGCTGGCATGGCCTTGGGTCAGCCATAGCTCTGGCAGAGGTTGTCCTTGAACGGGCAGCTGCTGTGAGAGCCCTCTCAGCCCCACCCACCTCACAGGATGTCTGTTGTCGGGGGAGAAGACATAGGAGATTGTAAGCTGCTCTGAGTCTCTGATTCAGAGAGAAGGGCAGGGTATAAATCTGCAATTCTTCTTCTTCTTCCTCAAGAACTCACCAGTTCCAAATTAATTTCTCCATTTATCCTTGTTGCCAAGGCCAAACAGCTATGTATGTTCATATCAATCACATCAGCACCAAACACGTGTAAGCTGAATTCGAATGGTGATTTTTGAGGTCACCTACTCATAATGAACATCTTCCTTACAGAATCAAAACAAAAACCCATCTTGCATAAAGGGAGTAGATTTATGGGGGGAAATGCATCACTGAGAATTAAACAAAAGTATAAGCACCTTGAATTAAATGACTGCTTTTTTTAAAACATAAGAATTAATGAAACTAATAGGATGCAATAAATGAGGTGCCAAACAATGTAAAACTAATGCAATAGTTTGGGATATAACAAGGAAGTTTATTTTGGCAATTATTTGATTTTTGATGATGATGATGATATTGGATTTATATCCCACCCTCCACTCCGAAGAGTCTCAGAGCAGCTCACAATCTCCTTTATCTCCCTCCCCCAAAACAGTCACCCTGTGAGGTGGGTGGGGCTGGAGAGGGCTCTCACAGCAGCTGCCCTTTCAAGGACAACCTCTCCCAGAGGTATGGCTGACCCAAGGCCATTCCAGCAGGTGCAAGTGGAGGAGTGGGGAATCAAACCCGGTTCTCCCCCCACAACAGACACCATGTGAGGTGGGTGGGGTTGGAGAGGGTTCTCACAGCAGCTGCCCTTTCAAGGACAACCTCTGCCCGAGCTATGGCTGACCCAAGGCCATGTTAGCAGGTGCAAGTGGAGGAGTGGGGAATCAAACCCGGTTCTTCCAGATAAGAGTCCGCACACTTAACCACTTCACCAAACTGGCTCTCCAAATTTTTGAACATTTCGTCACACACCAATACAAAAACTAGGTCAATAAACAGTAAGGTTAAGCACTTCCAAACTTCCCTGTTTTCATGATTCAGTCCTTTAAATTTCCCACTGAAGTATTTTGCTATTGCGTGCTAGTTTTTTTTTCTGTCCAGCAACTAAGAAAAGGCCTCATGTCTCTGGGCACGTCTTTCGGAGGGTACTTACAGATCCTAGAGTAAGTAGTACACATCTTTGCTGCTTGCAGTTCTCAGCAAAGAGCAATGCCCTACTACTTGCATTGTGACCATTTTCACATTTTTAACTCAAGAACTACATCACTATCTGTTATGGGTATGTGCTTTTGGTATACTTTTTGTAAAAAAAGAGAAAGAAATCTTTTCAATCTATTCTCCCTTGGTCCCTTGACCTCCAAATCGAGACACAATTCCATCAGGTGTCTGCCTAGCTAAACTCTGCAGACTCTGTCTGTTGGTCTAATTGACTGTGACACCCGTGCACGGGCCTTTTCCATCGCGGCCCCATGCCTATGGAATCAGCTCCCGGAGGAGGTGCGGGCCCTGCGGAGCCTTGATCAGTTCCGCAGGGCCTGCAAGACCACCCTTTTCAAGCTGGCGTTCACGGACTGCTGATTTATGGTTGTTTAATAAAGAAAACCGCCAACATGGTCCTGTTTAGGGACCCTGTTATTATGTAAACTGACAGAAATAGCGTCAGGAACATCATTGTTACTGTCAGATTAAGTTAAGTTTAATTAAGTATTGACTGGTTTTTAAATAATGTTAATTTAAAGTTTTATTATCTATTGTACTGTGTGCTTACAAATGTTGTTAACCGCCCTGAGCCTGCCTTGGCGGGGGAGGGCGGGATATAAATAAAATTTTATTATTATTATTATTATTACTTCAGAGACAACCTTATTTATGGAAAAAGGAGTGCCTAAGTTTTAAGAAAATATTTGTCAGAAACTTTAGAAGAAGAAGAAGATATTGGATTTATATCCCGCCCTCCACTCCGAAGAGTCTCAGAGCGGCTCACGATCTCCTTTCCCTTCCTCCCCCACAACAGACACCCTGTGAGGTGGGTGGGGCTGAGAGGGCTCTCACAGCAGCTGCCCTTTCAAGGACAACCTCTGCCAGAGCTATGGCTGACCCAAGGCCATGCTAGCAGGTGCAAGTGGAGGAGTGGGGAATCAAACCCGGTTCTCCCAGATAAGAGTCCGCACACTTAACCACTACACCAAACCGGCTCTCCGGTTTAGCTGAATACCCAGTGAAGGGACTGAAGGAGAAAAATCTTTGCTGGCAGAATCTGCTTCTGCCAGAGTCAGGTTACCAAGCACATACTTGCTGAAGCCACCGCAGCCTCTTCTTCCTCCTTCATATAAGTCTTGGTCGGTTGAGTAAGTAGAGGATCCAATGTGGGTCCTGTTCCAGCTACTGGTACATTGCTCCAGTGCTTCAAGATGCTTTTTCACAGCTGCCGGGTTCTTACAATAATCACAGCATTTGTTGCATGGCGGGATGGCATCTCCAAAGTATTTGGCTATGGCAGCGTGTCGACAGCTAAGAGACAAAAATAAAACCACTTTTGAGAAACAAAACTAGCAGAGAGTCTTCTTCATCTATGCGTAGTCTCTGGAATCTTTACCCTTACACACCAGTGAAACCAGCATAAATTGTTGTCTGCAACTGACAAAAAACACTGCCACAACTTACTGAGTTACAAACGGAGGAGTAGGACTCACATATTAGGAGGAAGAGATCGGACTGTGGTATGGAGAAACAACTCTGCCAACTGCCAATCTCTAGCCACCCACTTTCCCTCAAGACTTAGCGAACATTAACAGTCCCTCAGTAACTTGGCTGAGAAGGCCAATGTAGTGCAGCAGCAACAAACTGATAATGGAAAGGCTCAGGTTCAAGTCCCCACAGTCACAAAACTCATCAGTAATTTGGGGGGCAGTCATTCTCTCTCAAACTCTGCTGCCTCAAAAGGTTGGTAAATAAAAATTCAAATATTTGCGACCTCTAAGCTCTATAAAGAAAGAATGGGATAGAAGTAAATAAGTTATCAGGTGATAAGATGAGAGCGAAAATGCCCCCTGCCATGAGGAACAGATCTACCTTAACGAATTTTTATTGAAACATGCAGACAGAGGATTGCAGTTGGGTTGGGGGTGGGGGGGGGGCAAAACTGCTGGGTTGGACCCTATGACCCTCTTCTGTTTAGTCTTTCAATGGTCTCAGCCAAGCCCAGTGGTTGTGATAGTTACTCTCAACCCAACACAACCTACCTTACAGGGTTCATGTGGGATAAAACAAACCAACTTATGCAAGGAAGAACAGTAAGATAAAAATATGATAGAATGATGAGCCTTGGCCAGGAGTTGCTCAAGACAACTAGCCTACCTATATCCTTCCTACTCTCCAGTACAGATCTTCAAGTGTAAGCAGAATAAATGTTCTGCCTTTGCAATGAACTCTGACTCCTGGGGTGCGGCCAGACCTACCACTTAAAGCGAGATGGAAGAGCCTTTTTCTGGACCGGGGCAGAAAAATCCGACGTGGAGGCGTTCACATGAACGGTGGTATAAAGGGTTGGTCCCGTTAGTGAAAAGCAGTTGATCGATCACACGGTGATGGTGATTTCTGGGAGGGGGAGGTCCACTGAACATGCGCCCAACTGTTTGGAGCTGGGAAATCAAACCTTGCTTCAGCGGCAGGGGGGAAGGGGGAAAATTTCCCGAATTAACGTTGCCGATCCAAACCACGGAACTGCCAGGAATTATTTTCCTAGAAATTGGCAGTGACAATGATATCTTGAAATCCTCCACATTGAAAAAAAAAGAATTTTTTCCTGTTCTGAATAGTGGGATAACGTTTCCCCCCCTCCGATCCTGTGTTGATTGGAGAAGCAGAAGCGTCACCTCAGATTCCCGGATGATCTGGCAATGCGCATGTCTGTGAGGTGAGAGGCAGTAAAGCCCATGAGCTGTCCAAACAACAAAAAGCCGATCCCGTGCCGCTGTTTTGAAAAAGGACCGGACTTTTTCAAATTAACCCGATATACATGCGGAGCAAGTCGGGATGATAACGACTCCACATCGTTTGACAGATGTGAATGTCTGAACGTCCGCTTTAACTCCGCATTGGGGGCGTGGGTGAGTCGCGGTTAATGTTCCGTCTGACCGCACCCCTGGTTCACCATCTGTCCTGCAAAATCTTGTTTCTTCAACAAGGCACTGAGAACCGCTTCACACGTTACAGCTTTTATGTGTACATATGTGAGGTACTTCCTCACTCTGCCATGTTGGTGGACTTCCCAGCCAGCCTCAGAATGGGATGGATAAGATGCTCCCCCTTTCCCTTGATTGGCTTACTTGTCCTTTCTCCTGGGGCACATACGCTCAGCCTTGGTCTGGAAGCTTCCCTTTTGTTTGAACTTGGACCCAACCTGACCCTGGCTCTACCTCTTCCTGGGATCGATAAAGGAAGGTGGGGTCAATTAGCTGCTCCCCAGCCTGCTAATCTTCCATCTCCCTCCCCTTCTTCCTGTTGTTCAAGATGGGAAACTTCCCTTCCCCGTCTCTTAGCTGGGCTCAACCTGGCTGCAGGCTCTTGTTTCCCCAGGCCCATACTGCAGGGGGGCTTCCCCACCCCCTTTCCTGCTTCTGCTGCAGCTGCTGCCAAGTTGACTGGGCTGCACACAGATCTCTCCACTGCCACGGCCATTGTTTCCCTGAAAGCTCTAGGTAAGATCTCTCAGGGCTCCCCCCACTCCGGTGGCATCTCATTGGATGAGGGGGAGTCAAGTTGGGGCCAAGGCCTAGACTTGGACAACACCTAACATATAAAGTATGCACCTAAACTATTTTTATTTATTTATTTATTTATTTATTTATTTATTTGGGATTTATATCCCGCCCTTCCCACGAATGGCTCAGGGCGGCTTACAACAATCAATCAAACATAAAATTTAAACAATTTCAAGTATAAAACAGTTAAATATTTAAACAGTTAAAACCTTAAAACAAAATTTCAATTTCCTGTAAACAGATGGCTGGCCAGTTATATCGAGTTGTCGTCCCAGCTAAGTATAGGCTAGCCGGAAGAGGGTCGTCTTACAGGCCCTGCGGAACTGCGCCAAGTCCCGCAGGGCCCTCACCTCTTCCGGCAGCTGATTCCACCATACGGGGGCCATAACGGAGAAAGCCCTTTCTCTGGTGGCTTTCAAACGGGCTTCTTTTGGCCCAGGGACAGTGAGGAGATTTTGTGTTCCTGACCTCAGTGCTCTCTGGGGAACGTGTGGGGAGAGACGGTCCTTCAGGTAGGCAGGTCCCAGGCCATATAGGGCTTTAAAGGTAATAACCAGCACCTTGTACCGGACTCGGTATATCACTGGAAGCCAGTGCAGAGTCCGGAGACCCGGCCGAATGTGTCCCCACTTTGGGAGACCCAATAGCAGCCGGGCCGCGGCATTCTGCACCAGCTGCAGTTTCCGGGTCAGAGACAAGGGCAGCCCCATGTAGAGGGCATTGCAGTAGTCCAACCTCGAGGTGACCGTAGTGTGGATCACTGTTGCTAGGTCGTCGCGCTCCAGAAAGGGGGCCAGCTGCCTTGCCCGCCTAAGATGAAAAAATGCGGACTTGGCAGCGGCTGCTATCTGAGCCTCCATCTTTAAGGAAGGCTCCAATAGCACCCCCAAGCTCTTGACCTTGTCCGCCGCCATCAGCGGCGCACCATCAAAAACCGGCAAGGGGATCCCCCTCCCCGGGCCGTGGCGACCCAAGCAAAGGACCTCTGTCTTCCTAGGATTTAGCTTCAGCCCGCTCAGTCTGAGCCACTCAGCCACGGCCCGTATTTATTTATGATTTATATCCCGCCCTTCCCACAAAAGTGGCTCAGGGTGGCTCACAACAGATAATAAGACATAAAATTAGATTAGCATTTAAATATATAAGCAGTTAAAACAATCAAAACATTTAAAACCTTAAAACATCAAACCTTATAACAATATAAATAGCAAGAGTCTGATAAAGCTACATTGGTTCCGGTACCAGTTAGGTGTAAGCTAACCGGAAGAGGGTTGTCTTACAGGCCCTGCGGAACTGAGTAAGGTCCCACAGGGCCCTCACCTCCTCCGGCAGCTGGTTCCACCATATAGGGGCCATAACAGAGAAGGCCCTGTCCCTAGTAGACTTAAGGCGGGCTTCTTTTGGCCCAGGGATAGCGAGAAGGTTTTGGGTTCCCGACCTCAGTACTCTCTGGGGAACATGTGGGGAGAGACGGTCCTTCAGGTAGGCAGGTCCCAGGCCATATAGGGCTTTAAAGGTAATGACCAGCACCTTGTACCGAACTCGGTATATTATTGGAAAACTATAAAAACAGTTTGCATGAACATGTTTAGAAACACAAGCATTGGATAACAGGACCATTAGGAAGGCATGATCGGTTGTGGCTCCTAAGCATATACTCAATAGTAAACTTGGGTTTGCCTCTGTATGTGCAAAAGAGCCTTGAAATACAGCTTGCTGCTCATTATAAATTTTAACAAGCATAAATGCAATCTTGTTGGCTAGGTCAGACTTGAAGGAAGGCCTGCTTCCAAAGTAAGTTTGAATGACATACCCCCGTCTATCATAAAATAAGAAGAACCTTGAATAAATTAACATTCAACAACATCTAAACTAGGGATGGGCATGAACCAGGAAAATGGAGGTTCATCCCAGTTTATGAGGTCTCATGGTTCATCCCGTTTAGTGAACTGGTTGGTTTCATGAGCTTAGTGATGCAGCAGAACAGCCTCCCCCCCTGGGGGTTAGACATGCCAAACTCTCAGTGAGTCTCCAGCTGACTCTTCTCTTCCACCAAACTCCTGCAGCTTCTATCAAAAGGAAATCACTCCCCTTTTCCTTCCAGTCTTTTAATCCTCCACTTTTGGGCCTCCAGGGGTCCCCCTTTTTGGCCTGGCATCATCTGTTGACCTCTCTCTGCCTGCCCCATAGGCTGTTTTCCTAAAACACCTGCGATTCTATCAAAAGAAATTGCCCCCTTGTTTCCTTCTGACTATACAATCCTCCACTTCCAGGCCTCCCAGGGTCCCCCTTTTTAGCCCAGTCTCATCTCTCAGTAGGGTTGCCAATCCCCAGGTGGGGGCAGGGGATCCCCCGGTTTGGAGACCCTCCCCCCGCTTCAGGGTCATCAGAAAGCAGGGGGAGGGGAAGGAAATGTCTGCTGGGAACTCTGTTATTCCCTATGAAGATTTATTCCCATAGAAAATCATGGAGAATTGATCTGTGGGTATCTGGGGGGGGCTGTTTTGGGGGGTAAAGGCACCACATTTTCAGTATAGCATCTAGTGCCTCTCCCCAAAATACCCCCCAAGTTTCAAAAAGATTGGACCAGGAGGTCCAATTCTATGAGCCCCAAAAGAAGGTGCCCCTATCCTTCATTATTTCCTATGGAAGGAAGGCATTGAAAAGGTGTGCCGTCCCTTTAAATGTGATGGCCAGAACTCCCTTTGGAGTTCAATTATGCTTGTCACAGCCTTGATTTTGGCTCCACCCCTAATGTCTCCTGGCTCCACCCCCCAAAGTCTCCTGGCTCCACCCCCAAAGTCCCCAGATATTTCTTGAATTGGACTTGGCAACCCTATCTCTCAGCCTCCATATAACCGTCCCATGGGTCAGTTTCCCAAAGTTCCCACCACTTCTGCAAAAAGGAGATCACTTTCTCCTTTCTCCCCCAAGCCTTGGATCCCCAGATCCTCTTTCTCCTGTGCCACAGCTGCTGGTACGCACTCCTCCTCTGCCTCATCTTCATCTCCTTCTGCCCCGACCTATGTTCTTTCACGCTTTCCCTCTGTGCCCCTGGGTCCACAAGGACCAATTCTGTTTGGTGTTCAGAGGGCCACTATTGCAGACACGAATTGCACAAACATTCATAAAAACCATGGAGGTTTGTTGCAGGCACAATCGCACAAGTCTTGGCTCACAAATGACGCACCAGGTGATTTTTGCGATGGATTTAAGTTTGTGATGAAGTTCGCGGCCATCCCTAGTCTACATCTTCCGAGTACTTCAAAATACTGGTCAAATGGGGGTTTTTTTCCGTACCACCCGCATAAGCCAAATGATAAAAAAAATGTGAAGAGTCGCACCATGGTGTGTCCGCGGCATTTAAAAATAATACGCAAAACATTTTACACCGCTTTGGATTTATTTGGGGGAGGAGATAAACAGAAAACTTTCCTAGACTTTGTGGCTTAGAGAACGCAACACGCAGAACAAGCATACCTCTATGCTATGCAGGAGGTGGCCATCAGGTAGAGAGAGCTGTGACAGAGCTGTTTACAGCACAGGTCATGCAAGCAAAAAGTGTGTACAGAGCGGGGGGGGGGCGGGGGGAAGAACACTGCGACAAAGCTATCTTTATAATCCCTGCAAAAAAAAAAAGCACTGACTCGCACCATTCAGCTTAAAGAAAGCACTCTTTTCACAACGAATGAAAGACTATCATGTTTAATTTTCCCTCCGTGCCTTTCCAGAAACTGCTCCACACTAGCTAACTGGAAATGCCAAGGGTCTTTAGCAAGTCAAACTTTAGTTTTCAAGCCATAAGGGAGAAAATGTATCATTCAATTATGCGACTGGGCATACAACATTTGGGTTTTAGTTAATAGCAAGTAAAAGAGAAGGCTAAATCATGCTTTCCTCCTTCCCAATACTGCTTACATCGCAACTGAGGAAAAACTCGACAAGCATTTCTAAACACATATCCTTAACGAAAAACACTGGCTAGTGAAATACAGGCAATGTTTAGCTGCAGCGGGAAGACATTATCTTGAGGTCACAGGCCCAGCCCCTGGCAGCTTGATTAGGAAAGTCCTCTGCCAAAAATACTGCAAAACTTAACCAATGCCTGTCAGGGTGAACATTACTTGCCTAGACTGAACAGTTGTTCTGTCGTACAACAGAGGCACATAGGAGAATTTATCTCTAACAATCAGAGACTGTCAAGAGTCTGAGCTGAGCACTGATCTCTCCGAGTCTCCATAACGGAAGCTGGTAATGGAGCTCCACAGGTCTGCCAGACTCGGCAGGCTCTGGGTCGGTTAAGCCTAGGGTTGCCAATCCCCAGGTGGGGGCAGGGGATCCCCCGGTTTGGAGGGGAGGAGGGAACTGTCGGGGGGGGGGGAGGGAAATGTCTGCTGGGAACTCTATTATTCCCTATGGAGATTTATTCCCATAGAAAATAATGGAGAATTGATCCGCGGGTATCTGGGGGGGCTGTTTTTTGGGGTAGAGGCACCAAATTTTCAGTACAGCATCTAGTGCCTCTCCCCAAAGTATCCCCCAAGTTTCAAAAAGATTGGACCAGGGGGTCCAATTCTATGAGCCCCAAAAGAAGGTGCTTCATCATTTCCTATGGAAGGAAGGCATTGAAAAGGTGTGCCGTCCCTTTAAATGTAATGGCCAGCACTCCCTTTGGAGTTCAATTATGTTTGCCACAGCCTTGATCTTGGCTCCGCCCCTAATGTCTCCTGGCTCCACCCCCAAAGTTCCCAGATATTTCTTAAATTGGACTTGGCAACCCTAGTTAAGCCTGCAGAAGGCCCAATCTGATGGATGTTTGGGGCTGCAAAAAATGGCTGCCGTCACTGGTCGCAAGACTCAAGCTGGCAGAAGGCCCTGGCATGATGGTTTCTGTGCAGTTGTTTTTTGCATGCTTTTCATCGACTTTGGGCATCAAGGAGTCGACTATGGCTGCCACAGTGAGCCAACTGCAGGCCTTGTCAGTCAATTTGTCAGTCTCCCTTGATCCTAGTGAGGGGTCAACATCTTCAACACTGCTTCTGGTGATTGTTGATCACTCCTTTCCCTCTCTCTCTGGGACTGAGGAAGGGGAGAAGGGGGGAGATTAGGGTTCCCAGACTCCCACTAGGGGAGGAGGTTCTCCTGGTTTGGGGGCCTCCAACCTGCCAGCCTGGTGCTGGCCTGCCCCTGAAAAGCTCTGTTGGTGTCTGACATGCCCAGCAGGATGATGTCACCAGGAAGTGATGTCATCGCACCAGGAACATTGAGCACAAGACACTCTAGCAATCAGCTTTAAAAAAAACCTCTATGGTACCACAGAGTTTTCACCCAATTGCTAGAGTGCCCCATGTGTAACATGCCCCATGTGATGATGTCACTTCTGGGTGACATCATTGCACTGGGCACATTGGGCACTGACAAAGTTTTTCGGGGGTGGGGATTCCCCTGCCAACCAGCCCCAGGCCAGCAGGTTGGAGGCCAGGTAGGACCTGCCAACTCTAGCGAAGATGCGCAAAAAGACTATAGAGAGAAGAATAAAGATGGATCAATAGTTCTGAGTTTTGAGAGAAAAAACAGTAAGAATGAAGAGAAAAGCCAAATGGGAAAGGCAAAGTCTATTCTGAAGCTGCTCTCCCCTTGGAGGCAGAAAATAAACTGAAGAGGGTGATTCCACAGACTGGAGACAGGAAGTTTTTAAAAGTGGTTCCTGCTTCCCTGATAGGATGGTGGAAATCACCCTCGAGATGTCCTCCCCCTCAAAGGGAGAACAATATTTCTATAGTGCAGGGGTGGGGAACCTTTTTCTGCCAAGGGCCATATGCAGTGGTGGGATTGAAATAAATTAACAACAGGTTCTATGTCCTAAGTGCCTGGAACCTTTTTAGTGGGAGATGCCGGGGTTTGAACCTGGGACCTTCTGCTTAACAAGCAGATGTTCTACCGCTGAGCCACCAGCCCTCCCCTAAAATATCATATATATGAACATCTGAAGCTGCCTTCTACTGAACCAGACCCCCTTTGGTCCCTCAAAGTCAGTCTTGTCTACTCAGACTGGCAGCGGGACCTTCTGCTTAACAAGCAGATGCTCTGCTACTGAGCCACCATCCCTCTCCCAAAATTGAAACTACAAATGCAGCCCACGCTACTCAGGGCAACAAAACGAGGGCTGCAATCCCCTCTTAAAGCTGGCTATGCTTGTAGCCGCCACCACCTCCTGTGGCAGTGAATTCCACATGTTAATCACCCTTTGGGTGAAGAAGTACTTCCTTTTATCCCTTCTAACCCGACTGCTCAGCAATTTCATCGAATGCCCACAAGTTCTTGTATTGTGAGAAAGGGAGAAAAGTACTTCTTTCTCTACTTTCTCCACCCCATGCATAATCTTGTAAGCCTCTATCTATCATGTCACCCCGCAGTCGAAGCTAAAGAGCTTCTCCAAGCTAAAGAGCCACAAGCGTTTTAACCTTTCTTCATAGGGAAAGTGTTCCAACCCTTTAATCATTCTAGTTGCCCTTCTCTGGACTTTTCCCAATGCTATAATATCCTTTTTGAGGTGCGGCGACCAGAACTGCACACAGTACTCCAAATGAGACCGCACCGTTGATCTATACAGGGGCATGATGATACTGACTGATTTGTTTTCAAGTCCCTTCCTAATAATTCCCAGCATAGCATTGGCCTTTTCTATTGCAGTCGCACACTGTCTCGACATTTTTCAATGAGTTATCTACCCCACACACAAACACAAAATAATGCACTTTCAATGCATTTCCCAACTGGATTTTACTGTGTGAACAGGCGAAATTCAGATGGAAAGTGCATTGAAAGAGGATCGAAAGTGCATTGTTTGGCGTGTGTGTGACCGCAGCCTCAGTTAGACCCTTCCAGGTGGGCAGCCGCGTTGGTCTGAAGCAGCAGAACAAACCAGGAGTCAAGTTGCACCTTGAAGATCACTCTCTCTATATTTAGGACTGCTGGTCATTGCATCCTATGAAGTGCGCTTGGAGCACACGGAAGCTTACATTCTGAATAAAAACTCGTTGGTCTCAAATGTGCCACTTGACTCCCGCTTTGTTCTTCAGTTAGACTGTGAAAAGGCAGCTCCTCTTTAAGGGAGAAACAAGTTCCAGGAGACGCCCGACGGCCGAAAGGCAGGGGGAGGCCGAGGACTCGGTCGATTGCGGCAGAAAAGCTTCGCGCCCCCATCCCGCTCCAGTTTATGCATCGCTGATCCCTCTCCGTAGACTCTGAGCTGTCAAGTCAAGGCGGAGAGGTGGTTTTCAAAAGCATGGGCTTTCCTGATCCCGGGCGCTTCGATCCCGTGTGGATAGGGAAGGAGAACTGGGAATGGCGAGGGGCTGGGGAGGGGGGGCAGGGAAGGGGCTTTCACGGCCACGCAGCCACACCTGGATCGCGGCAGGGGGCGCCCAGCGGGAGTGCGGCTTCCTCTGCCCACCTGAGGCCTGGGTCCATCGGCGGAGAAGCCAAGTGCTCCGGGGCCGCTCTCGCTCCGGCACGGGAAGAACCACCAGAGCCCAGTGGGCTCTGCTTTGGGGCCCATGCAAAGGAGGTCCCCCAGGTGCGTCTCAGGGAGTCCCTCGCTTCAATGTCGTTTTCAGCCAAAAGAGGAGCGAAGCTTCATCTGCTTTCATCTGCACACCGCTTTTAACACAGAGGGGAGGCTTCTGAAGGAACACAGAAGCCCCGCCCCTTGCAAACGCGCCAAAAGCGCACTAGATTGGCCGCTCTCTCCTCTGGAGGGGGGGAAATCTCCCCGGCGGCCGTGCCGCGGCGGGCTGCTGGAGGCGCCTTCGTGGACAAACAAAGTAATAAAAATTAAAAGCAGGCGCTCGGACAACAACCGGTTCTGCAGAACCGGTGCGAACCGGCTGAATCCCACCACTGGCCATATGGATCTTTATAACATCATTCGCGGGCCTAAAAAAATTATCAACTTAAAAAACAGTGCTCCACTGAGGGAGAATGATTCAGGCCAGCAAAATTAATGCAAATAGTTGTTTTTCTATTTGAAGTCATGTGCGGAGAGCCTAATCTGGCATGCACACGTGGCCCGCCGCCCTAGGCAAATGCATAGGCTTTTTTGTAGAAAAAGCCCAGCAGGAACTCAGTAGCATATCAGACCACATCCCCGAATATTAGCATATTAGTTCACACACTCAGTAGCATATTAGGCCACACCATCTGGGATAATCAAGTGCAAACTGAACTGTAACTTTTCCAGGCCCTGCAGCAATTCTGGCCAGCCATCCAGGCCCCAGGGAGGCTGCCGCACGGTACATCTGGGCCCTGTGATCCCTGCCTGGCCCTGGGGAGGAGCTGCACAGTGTGGCGGGGCCTCACGATCCTTGCTGGTCAGTCAGGCCCCAGAGAGGCTGCCAAATGGCTCGGTTTGGCCCAGCAATTCCCAAGGGCCACACCAAGTGACTTCAAGGGCCGTATGCATCCCTTGGGATGGAGGATCCCCACCCCCGCTATAGTGGAATGGTAATACAGTTGCCTAAATGATTAGAAAGCAAGGTAGGCCTCTACTGATAGAAAGGCCTTCTACCTGCACAGAAAAATGCCATAATGTTAGAACTTTCTCTACTTCTCCCACCCTGAATAAATATTAAACGTGTGCAGCCTCTCTGTATGCTACTAGGGATATATCTCCAACCCCACGCAACTGCAATGGATATTATTAACTTTATGAATCCAGAACAATTGTGTTGAGTAGACTATAACCACTTCCTGAGCAGCCAAAACAAGGAGCTTCTGTTAGGGTTGCCAAGTTGGTGTAGTGGTTAAGTATGTGGACTCTTATCTGGAAGAACCGGGTTTGATTCCCCACTCCTCCACTTGCACCTGCTAGCATGGCCTTGGGTCAGCCATAGCTCTGGCAGAAGTGGTCCTTGAAGGGGCAGCTGATGTGAGAGCCCTCTCCAGCCCCACCCACCTCACAGGGTGTCTGTTGTGGGGGAGGAAGGTAAAGGAGATTGTGAGCCGCTCTGAGACTCTTCGGAGTGGAGGGCGGGATATAAATCCAATATCTTCTTCTTCTTCAAGTCCAATTCAAGAAATATCTGGGGACTTTGGGGGTGGAGCCAGGAGACATTAGGGGTGGAGCCAAGATCAAGGCTGTGACAAGCATAATTGAACTCCAAAGAGAGTTCTGGCCATCACATTTAAAGGGATGGCACACCTTTTCAATTCCTTTCTTTCATAGGAAATAATGAAGGATAGGGGCACCTTCTTTTGGGGCTCATAGAATTGAACCCCCGGTTTTGAAACATCGGGGGTGTTTTGGGGAGAGGCACTAGATGCTATATTGAAAATCTGGTGCCTCTACCCCAAAAAACAGGGCCCCCCCAGAGCCCCAGATACCCATGGATCAATTCTCCATGATTTTCTATGGGAATAAATCTCCATAGGAAATAACAGAGTTCCCAGCAGACATTTCCCTCCCCTCCCCCCACTTTCTGATGACCCTGAAGCGGGGGGAGGGCCTCCAAACCGGGGGATCCCTTGCCCCTACCTGGGGATTGGCAACCCTAGCTTCTGTGCAGGTCAGTTTTGAGGAAGATGTCAAAATATTACCATCCTATGAATTTGTAGGCTTCAGTGCTGGCCTCGCTAGGATCTTCATGCCCAGGGTCATTTCAGAAGTAATGGGAGATTATGCTTCGTTTCTGTCCTTTTGGTGCTCTGTTTCTGCTCTTCATTCCCCTCCTCCCTGCGCACTCCCGGAAAATTCTGCATGATTTATCTTTTCCTACTCACTAGAACCGTTGTATGAAGACTTGACGGCTGCCCTTTTAATTCTATTTCAAACTTTTAATTTCGCACCTACTATTATGTAAATATATAACCAGTCCCACAGTCAAGAATACACCTTCAGGGATGAATCTCCATTAAACAAAGGTACTGAATGATTAATCTCTGTTACTGGACGGCATGTGTTCCTAAATGCCAAATCTCTGAATAGGTTTACAGAAAGACAGCCAAGTCTGTCCACAAGTCCATTTCAGGCAATTCAGTCTAGTTGATTATTAATGTGATGAGATTACCAAAAGATCCAAAATTCTTCATGTTACATACAGGAGCATCCCTAAGTAAAAACCTAAGGACTCGCATGTTTCCATACACCTGAAAGCCAGGAGGCATCTTTTTATATTCCTATCTCTTTATCGTCAGCTGCTTCTTCACAGAACAGCTGTTGATTACTCTTTGGTAGATAGCAAAGGATTGAGAAGAGTGAGGCTAATTCCTTTACTAAGCAGGCAAAAACCTAGAAGGAAATCAGAGCTAGAAAAACAGAGAAGAAACTTTGTGCAGAGTAACACAGAGAGTTTGCAACAAGTGCTGGTTTCAAGAGCTTTGCTCTGGGGAGTTTATACCAGCTGCAAACCTCCACTGTCTTCCCTCCCCTCTCCCGGCCGCACATGTAACACGAAACTTCACATCTCCAGGACGACCAACAACAAAAAGAGAGAGAGAGAGAGAGAGAGAGAGCGCACAAGCGTGCACACACAACTCAGGCAGAGACGGCAGCTGGCTGTCAACATCAGGGACATGAGCACTTGAGCAAGGAAAGAGAGAATACAGAGAGGGTCAAAAATGGAAGGAGAGCTGACATGAAATGAAGACATCAGAAAGAAAAACACAAAGGACAACATCTAACCCTGCTGCACCACTGGGGTAAGCCTGGCTTTTGCCTCTCCTACTACTACTACAGCACCTCAGCAAAGGAAGGATTTCACTGTTCGGCTTAAGCCTCTGTCAAGGTTTTATTGCAAGTGTTAGAAGTGCAGGGAGAACACACAGGACGAAAGAGCAAAAAGGTGGTAGGAGATGAAAGCTGGGTCAGTTCAGTTGTTTAGCAGTCAAGAGTTTGAGCCAGCTGCATTTTCACTTGTATCTTATGCACTGGGCCACAAACACTTTAAAATCAGTAAAGGGGAAGAAAAAGAGAGATATGCAAGACTGTTTTGTGAACCAGTCATGAGAAAATCTCTCTTCCCAGTAATCGGTGAATAGTCTGATTAGCTTAGACGCCTCAGGCAATCCAGTAAATTTTGAAGGAATTCTTATATAAAATACCAAACTGTGAGGTAATCACTGAACTCTGCAGTGTGTTTCCCTTACGATAAAAGTTCTGGTTGAGCAAGAAAGCTATATTGCCATTGCAGAAAAATAAGAATGTGTCTCAAGAGTTTGTGCCAATTAGAAAACATTCCACATTCCTATACTTGCTTTTGGTTCTTCAGCACAGTTAGAATGCAAACAGCTGCTGAAACAGGGCCCAGGCTTTAATGGAGTGTCACTAAGGAATTCTAGTTGTTGATTTTTTTAAAATGGATCACTCTAGGCAGTAGTTCCATGCAGGTTTTTCTTGCTTTCCTGGAAACTCTGACACTTTAACCACAGCATTCTCTAAATGCCAGGAACAGTGTTTAGAATGGAATATTCAGCTAGCACACAAACAGGTCAGGGAATGAAATTCTTTCCCAGGAACCTGTTTATTTTTAAGAAGATATTGGATTTATATCCCGCCCTCCACTCCGAAGAGTCTCAGAGCGGCTCACAATCTCCTTTCCCTTCCTCCCCCACAATAGACACCCTGTGAGGTAGAAGAAGATATTGGATTTATATCCCACCCTCCACTCCGAAGAGTCTCAGAGCGGCTCACAATTTCCTTTACCTTCCTCCCCCACAACAGACACCCTGTGAGGTGGGTGGGGCTGGAGAGGGCTCTCACAGCAGCTGCCCTTTCAAGGACAACTCCTACCAGAACTTTGGCTGACCCAAGGCCATGCTAGCAGGTGCAAGTGGAGGAGTGGGGAATCAAACCCGGCTCTCCCAGATAAGAGTCCGCACACTTAACCACTACACCAAACTGCCGTATTAAATACGCACCAGCAATAAAAGGCTACCCAATGGAGATACAAACTCAGGAACAAACTTACTGCCAACTCTGACCCAAACAGCACTGGGATGGAATGGCAGAATTGGTCCCGCCATCAAGGCTTCACTGAGCTGTGTACCTTTTCATATGAGTTCACTGGATTGTATTATTCGGTATCTTTGAACTACTGAATTTGTCTGCTTATGACCCATTGGTCTGAGAGCATGAAGTATACAATAAAGGAATGAGGTCTTACAAGCTGGCTGTAGGGGACACCCACGTTGACTGAATTCTGTATGCTCTACAAGCAGGGTGCTCTGGTCCAGTTTAAAAACATTTCTTCTCTCTCTTCTCTATACACTGGCTATAAATATACCTACTCATGTAGATTACCGCTCTATACATCTTAGAAGGAGGATCTGTGATGTTAAAAAAGGTTACACCACAAGAAATCAGCTAGTAACTGTGAAATCCTAAACAGAGCTATACCCTTCTAAGCCCACTGATTTCAACAGATTTAGAAGGGTGCAATTCTGCTTCAATTGTGTTCTAAGTTACCACAAGATTCTTCACTGTTTTTATTGCTATAGATCAATACATTTATCCCTCTAGAATTTACTATAAACTTTGAGGTAATTCTGTCCACCACAAGCAGTAACCAGCAAAGGCCAAACACTACAGGAACTATCTCTAAAGCACAGCCTAACAATAATTGTACTAAATTTTACTACAGTAGAACCTTAAAGACCAATCTGTCCCCTGTAAAGCTCACTTTGTGAGAAACTGAGATTTGACTCACAACAACCTATATCGAGCGGGGGGTGGGGTGGGGGGATTGGCCTTTAAAGTGTTACAGGGCTCAAATTATGTTCTACTATTGCAGAATAACATGGCTACCAACCTGAAACAATCTTTTTACTTACATATCACATTAATAGAATTAATAGAATTTGCCTTTTTTCAGGTTCTATCCAAGTCAGCTCTACCAATGCCTTATGCTAGCTTTTCTTCGGCATCTATCTTGCACGATTCACCCAATTTATATTCCACAATTTACTGTATCAAAACTGTTTTGAATGCTTGAGAAAAATGTTTGAGAAAAAATATTCCGAGTTTGATCAAATGTAATCCTTATCTTTGAACGATTTTGACCCACAAAACATAACCTAACTCTGTCACTCAGCTATGGGAAGCTGAATTACCTGCGGTCACACAGTTCTCTGTTTATAGAACAAACAATATGCTTAAAAAGAAGAAAGAGAGACAGCTTTGCTGCTACTTATCAAGGTACCTTTACCCAGGTATCTTTACCATTTAATCCCAAAGATGAAATTCTTTGCGCATAAAACCAATCTAATTGTGGCTGTGATGGTTTTGCAACATTTTTATACTAGCAGCATAATACATATCATTTAAAACACATATTATTTGCGGATCCTTGCAAGCAAACAACAAAATTATTTCTACGTTATTTTCTCCGAAGAGATTTTTTTCCTCACCACTCCCAACTTCATGTGATGCACATATGAAAAAATGCAGAATATCGAGTACTTTCAGGTTCTCTCTGCAGCAGTAACTTGGGTGTGGATGGTGTATGTTCTGAGAAACCTACCATGCAAATTAATTATAATATTCATGTGCTAAGATAATGTGGCACTTTAAAGACTAACTAGCCAGCCTGAACCATGAGGAAAGGTGTGATATGGATGTTAAAATAAAATAAAATTTTATTCCAAAACAAGCTTTGGCAGACACAAAAGCAGGAAATTCTTTTAGTCGTTAAAGTTGCCCTAGATTTCAGTTTAGAATATAGAATTGGAAGGGACTTCCAAGGTCATCTAGTCCAACCCCCTGCAAAATGCAGGAAACTCACAAACACCTGCCCTCCCCCCCACAAACATTCCCAGTGACCCTTGTGCCATGCCCAGAAGATGGCAAAAACCTCCAGGATCCTTTATTTTTAAAATTTATTTATTAGGCTGATATTCCACCCTTTCCTATAATGGGCTCAGGGTGGATCACAACAAACTGAACAACAATAAAAACCTACCATTTAAATTTAAAACAATACAATAAAATTAGTAAATCAAACAACAGAACAATAAAGAAACAGGTGCATCATCAGGCTGGAAGGGCACATTTCACAGGATACAGCAGTTTTCAGCCCAAAACAAATGATGGTAATAATAAATAGGATAGCGCTATAGTCTGTAAAGGATGATGTCCCAACAAGGGAGGCCAACTGATGGAATAGTTGCTGGAATAGGACGCCCACTACTGCAACCAAAGGCCCAGGGGAACAGCTCCGTCTTACAGGCCCTAAAAAATGACAGTAATTCAGATAGGGTCCAGATCTCCATAGGGAGCTGATTCCACCAGGCAGGGGCCAGAGCCGAAAAGGCCCTGGCCCTGGTTGAGGCAAAATGGATGTCCTTTGGGCCAGGGGTGGTCAGGAGATGTTGTGTAGCAGACCGCAACGACCTCCGGGGCATGTATGTGGAAAGGCGGTCCCTCAAGTATGTCGGTCCCAGGCTATGTAAGGCTTTAAATGCCAGTACCGAAACCTTGCAGTGGATCCGGTACTCAATTCGTAGCCAGTGCAACTGGCGCAGCACCGGCCGAATGCTTGGCCATAAAGGCAATGCAGTTAACAGCCGCGCTGCCGCATTTTGCACCAGCTGCAGTTTCTGGATCAGCCCCAACGGCAAGCCTGTGTAGAGCGAGTTACGGTAATCTAGCCTGAACGTGACAG
Organism: Heteronotia binoei; assembly: GCF_032191835.1. Taxonomy (NCBI): domain Eukaryota; kingdom Metazoa; phylum Chordata; class Lepidosauria; order Squamata; family Gekkonidae; genus Heteronotia; species Heteronotia binoei. The sequence goes on from NC_083235.1 coordinate 68,472,420, forward strand.
GGGGTGGGGACAGATAGGCACCAGCTGCTTGACCTGCCGAAGATGATAAAAGGCAGACCGTGCAGCTGCTGTGACTTGGGCCTCCATGGTAAGTGAGACTCCAATCCCCCTTGGTTCAGGTACAGGACCTCTGTCTTAGCTGGATCGAGCTTCAGCCGGTTTTGCCAAACTGGCCTGGAGAAAAAATGCTGACTGATCCCAAAATGGCAATCGGCTTTTCTCTGGGTGTGTAAGAAAGGGCCATGAGGACCAAGCACTGATGTAACCCTTCCCGCCCTCCTCTTCATGATCTGTCTAATTTACAGAATCAGCAGTGCTGTCAGGTGGCCATCTAGCCTCTGCTTAAAAACCTCCAAGGAAGGAGAATAGCTTCAGAATAACTAAATGGATCACTTTCTCTTGACAGAAATCTGAATTCCACGGTTCCCGTTACAGACGTTAAAGAGCTGGATCCCTCTTTTTGAGAGTTCTGTTGTTTCTCTTAGCTGAGCACTGGGGGTGGGGGAGGGGAATAAAACATAGCAAGCATCTGGGATCAAAGACGAGGAGGAAAAAAACAGCATAAGGATTTTCTGGTAAAAATGCAGAAGAGTTTGGCAGGGGCCTCATCCAGCAGCAAAGGGGAAGCATGCAATTAGAAACATATGTCTAGGAATAAGAAGGCAAAGCCCTGACTTGTGCTACCGGTTGTCATACTGCTAAAGAGGCCTCTCAGTATCCACAAAGCACAGTTGCCAAAGAGCAGTCGCCAGAGGCTGTGCAGCACTGCACACTAGCTATTCACAGCAGGAAATAGACTCTGTGGTATTTTGAACAGTGACACTGTGGCGTTTTGAAGAAGCTGCCATAGAACGGTGACATGCCCCTCTCCCCAAGCATGCTATAGCCCATAGCAGGGGTGTTGAATTCATTTGTTAATCACCCAAAGGGTGATTAACATGTGGAATTCACTGCCACAGGGGGGGGTGGCGGCCACAAGCATAGCCACCTTCAAGTGGGGTTTAGATAAAAATATGGAGCAGAGGTCCATCAGTGGCTATTAGCCACAGTGTGTGTGTGTGTATATAAATTTTTTTTGGCCACTGTGTGACACAGAGCGTTGGACTGGATGGGCCACTGGCCTGATCCAACATGGCTTCTCTTATGTTCTTATGTGACACAGAGTGTTGGACTGGATGGGCCGTTGTCCTGATCCAACATGGCTTCTCTTATGTTCTTATCTAGGGTGGCCAGACCGTCCCGGGCACCCGGGAATGTCCCGGTTCTGGCCCCCTATTCCCGCCTCCCGGGCTGGCTATACCGGGACCATTAGAGGTCCCGGTTTAGCCAGCCCCGGAGGCGGTGGGCCGCGGGCGCCGGCGGGGAAGGCGGCGAGGGAGGGAGGGAGCGTCCCTGCGCACGCGCAGGGACGCTCCCTCACTCCCTCGCCGCCTTCCCCGCCCGCGCGCGGGGCCCGGCAGCGGTGGCAGAGGCCTCTCCGCGGCCTCCGCTATCGCTGGAGGCCCTCCAGAGACTTTGGAGGGCCTCCAGCGACCAGCGGAGGCCGCGGAGGCGCCGGCGCTGGTCCCGGGAGGCCCTCCAGAGACTCTGGAGGGCCTCCGGCGACCAGCGCCGACCAGCGAAGGCCTCTCCGCTGCCTCCGCTGGAGGCCCTCCAGAGACTCTGGAGGGCCTCCAGCGACCAGCGGAGGCCGCGGAGAGGCTGCGGAGGCGCCGGCGCTGGTCCCGGGAGGCCCTCCAGAGACTCTGGAGGGCCTCCGGCGACCAGCGCAGACCAGCGGAGGCCACGGAGAGGCCGGCGCTGGTCCCTGGAGGCCCTCCAGAGACCAGCGCCGGCCTCTCTGCCGCCTTCCCGGCCTCCGCAGCCGCCGCCAGCCCCGCCAGCAGCCCGGAGGAGAGGCCACCACCGCCCTGGATCAAGGTAAGCCAAAAGCCGGGGGGGGGGGGGCGGCTGGCGGGGGGGGGGCGGCTGGCCTTCCTTCTTTCCTTCCCTCCCTCCTTCCCTCCTTCCTCCCTCCCTCCTTCCTTCCTTTCTTCCATCCCTCCCTCCTCCCTTCCTTCCTTTCTTCCTTCCTCCCTTCCTTCCCTCCCTCCTCCCTTCCCTCCTTCCTTCCTTCCTTCCCTCCCTCCTCCCTTCCTTCTCTTCCTTCCCTCCCTCCTCCCTCCCTTCCTTCCCTCCCTCCTCCCTTCCCTCCTTTCTTCCTTCCCTCCCTCCTCCCTTCCTTCCTCCCTTTCTTCCCTCCCTTCCTTCCTTCCCTCCCTCCCTCCCTCCTCCCTTCCTGACTGAATGGGCCACTGGCCTGATCCAACAGGGCTTCTCTTATGTTCTTATGTGACACAGTGTGTTGGACTGGATGGGCCACTGGCCTGATCCAACAGGGCTTCTCTTATGTTCTTATGTGACACAGAGTGTTGGACTGGATGGGCCACTGGCCTGATCCAACAGGGCTTCTCTTATGTTCTTATGTGACACAGAGTGTTGGACTGGATGGGCCATTGGCCTGATCCAACAGGGCTTCTCTTATGTTCTTATGTGACGCAGTGTGTTGGACTGGATGGGCCACTGGCCTGATCCAACAGGGCTTCTCTTATGTTCTTATGTGACACAGAGTGTTGGACTGGATGGGCCACTGGCCTGATCCAACAGGGCTTCTCTTATGTTCTTATGTGACACAGAGTGTTGGACTGGATGGGCCATTGGCCTGATCCAACAGGGCTTCTCTTATGTTCTTATGTGACGCAGAGTGTTGGACTGGATGGGCCACTGGCCTGATCCAACAGGGCTTCTCTTATGTTCTTATGTGACAATACTGACTTTGGTGGACCCAAGCACTGATTCAGTGTAAGGGAGCTTTGTGTTTGTGACTGGAGTGGACAATACTGACTTTGGTGGACCCAAGCACTGATTCAGTGTAAGGGAGCTTTGTGTTTGTGACTGGAGTAGACAATACTGACTTTGGTGGACCCAAGCACTGATTCAGTGTAAGGGAGCTTTGTGTTTGTGTCTTCTGGTGCAATTTTGTTCTCAGATCCTGTATTTACTTCATCAGTATATGGGATAAGGCACTTTCTCAACTGTGCTGCATAATGCAGCCTATTTATTTTGTCCTGTTTGCTCTGTTGGCTCTATCTGCGCCACCTTCATCACTTTCGGGGTGTGGATCCCCCAGTGGGGTGGTCTCGCGACTCCCTCCGCCAGCTGTTTCTGATAGCCCTGCGCCCCCTCTTTCATTTGATATGTGTCCCGTGCGGATGCCACCCTCCCGCCGGGAGATGCCGCAAAATGAGCCCCCTTGAGGCTTATGGCGGCAGGGCTCGGGGGAAGTGAGCTAGACTGCTGTTCTTCTGAGGGGTTATAGAGTGTTTCGAGCCCGTCCCTGTGGCATCGGTCCCATCGTTGTGGGGCCCAGGGGGCCGGTGCAGCGGCACGCTGAAGCAGCCTGTCGGTCACTTCCGGGTTCCTGTCCTGCATCTCGACCTGTGTTATTAGTGACAGGCTGCTTCGGCGTGCCGCTGCGCCGGCCCCCTGGGTCCCACAATGATGGGACCGATGCCACAGGGATGGGCTCGAAACACTCTATAACCCCTCAAAAGAACAGCAGTCTAGCTCGCTTCCCCCGAGCTCTGCCGCCATAAGCCTCAAGGGGGCTCATTTTGCGGCATCTCTTGGCGGGAGGGTGGCACCCGCACGGGACACATATCAAATGAAAGAGGGGGCGCAGGGCTATCAGAAACAGCCAGCGGAGGGAGTCGGGAGACCACCCCACTGGGGGATCCACACCCCGAAAGTGATGAAGGTGGCGCAGATAGAGCCAACAGAGCAAACAGGACAAAATAAATAGGCTGCATTATGCAGCACAGTTGAGAAAGTGCCTTATCCCATATACTGATGAAGTATATACAGGATTTGAGAACAAAATTGTTTCTGGTGGTGATATTTGGGGGATTTTTGGGGACGTCACAGGAAGTGCTGTGAAGTCACTTCCTGTTTCCGGCAGTGGCATTTGGGGGGAAATGATGTCATTTGGGGGAAGTGATGTCACAGGAAGTGATGGCACTTCCCGTTTCCGGCAGGTGACGCGGGGAAATGATGTCACAGGAAGTGGTGTCACTTCCTGTTTCCGGCGGTGGCATGACATCACCGGAAGTGACGTCACCGGAAGTGACGTCACTTCCTGTTTCTGACGGCGCACGCACACCCCTACCTTCCCCTCCCCCCCCAAGGTGTCCCTGGCTGGCCTTCAGACATTATGGTCACCCGACATAAATGAGACCTTGTCAAGCCGGGCCTTGTGTGTCATAAAATGTAACACCAGGGAGCAGAGATATAAACTTTATAAAGGACATAGACAAACACAAGTAAAGATTTTTAAAAACTTAAAATCAGGGGCTTTTTTGAGCAGGAATACACAGGACACACAGTTTGGGCTGGCTTGTTGCCAGGGGTGTGGCCTAATATGCAAATGAGTTCCTGCTGGGCTTTTTTGTAGAAAAATGGTGAAACAATGGTGATGCCAGAGTGAAACGACGGTGATGTCAGGGGTGTGGCCAAATATGCAAATTAGTTCCTGCTGGGCTTTTTCTACCCCAAAAGCCCTGCTTAAAATAAAACGTGATTAATACACTAGCACTTGTTGGTCTTAATAATGCTTTCTTTGTATCTCTCAATTATGATCCAGGGAACTGGGCAAAGGAAGCTCTGGCTCTTTCCTTCCTTCCCCAGGGGACCAGGAGGGGGAGGAGCCTCAGCCAACAGAAGAAAGAGGGGCTTGGCTCTGCTGTGCAACTGAGACAGCCTGGCAAAGCAAGCCATTCCTCCCCGCTTCCTCCCCAAGGGAGGGGCCTCAGCGAATGGAGAAAATAGAGGTTTGCTTTGTAGCTCCGGTGCAATTGAGGGAACCTGGCAAAGCAGGCTATGATACAGAGAGAAAGAGGGAGAAGGAAGCAAAGGACAGCCAGTTGCTGGGGGCCTGATAGGAGTCCTCTGGGAACCTGATTCGGCCCCCAAGCCACATGTTTGACACCCCTGCCTTAATGCTTTACAGTAGATGTATTCACCAAATAAGAAGCACACACTTGAAAAAGATGGGATGAATTTAAAAGGCATCCTGGAGCCACAAGAGAGATACCACAACAAAAAGAAACTGCAGCATAAACCTTAAACAGTAGCATGTGGTGAGGTGGCATCTACCCTTTCTTCAAAAAGAGGTATTTATCCCACACTTTATCCTTCCTCTTGTAAATAAGAGTAAACTCAGCTATGGGATTATTAAATCCAGATTAGGAATGCAAGAACGCACACAGCTGCAAGCACACATACAAAGGTCTGAGTCTGAATTTTATTTTCAGTTCAGCTGTTTTTCTTTTCTCAAACGGTTCCAATAGCCTACAACAGGTAAGTTTTGTCACAAACTCATAAAAGCTTCCTGTTACCAGCCTTCCAGCTAGTCCATTTTGTACTAAACAGCTACGCAAAGTTTGGATGCCCGAGTACTTTCAACAGTAGAGGTCACGCATCTTAAGTTTAGATGTTAAGGGTGAATTTGCACAATTGGTTTGTATGAGGAAGGATTAGTATGATGTTAATCCCAGGGTGATGTGGCAAAACTGCGGTGCAAAAAAAGAAAGAAATTCAGCCAATCAGAGCCAACATTGAAATTCTTATGCTTGTAACCAGGGCTTTTTTCCTAGAAAAAGAGGTACCGGAACTCTTAAGAGGGAAATGAAGGCAAATACCCGTGAGCCTCTCATGAACTTTTAAACTTTTTTTGTGAATTTTGTTTCCATGAAGAGATTCCAGAACTCCATTCCACCGCATCCCCCAAGAAAAAAAGCCCAGCTTGTGACTATTTCATCATATGTAACTAATGACTGCAACGTTTCTGCAGCTATGCTGTGGTATATATAACATGCATTTCAATGAAACAAGTCTCATCAGTGTGTGCATAGGTAACTCTAGAAGCCAAACTGTTCCTTGCCTTCAAGCGACCGATCCCAGCTCTGCTAACGGGTAAACAGAACTCTGTGAGAGACTTGTAGTTCAGTTTTAGGAGGTGTACCCACCTGGCAACCCCCTATAATCAGCATAAGAAGGTATTTTATTTATTTATAGAAATTAAGCATGCAGAACTCCAGGGGGGAAAACTGAGGGTGAATGAATACAGGACATCAGTCATAAGCATGCCACAACCAAACCTTCTAGACACGGAAGCTTCCGTACTAGTTTTAGTAACATGGTATGCTGAATTCCAGCAGTTGTCATCAGCTCAGTTTAAAGGAGAGCTGTTCTCCTGAGGACACACCATTGTTACTTGGGCGAGGCTCAAAAGCCAACTAACCAATTGCATAGCTGGCAAACACTGGTGTTTGACTCTAAATCTAGAAGCTCCTCCATGGTTCATAGGTGGACAGAGCATTCTACACTGACCTTAAAAAATGGAGGGGTATGTGTCAATTACTTTATAACCTTTCTATATTTTCCCTCTCAGCAACCTCCTTATTTGGTTCATTATCCTTCCCCTTCAGGGGCTGAGTGTGTTGAAATAGTGACTTAAAAAAACCATGGCTTCTGAGGTAGTCATCAGTGTAGGACTTAGATGATCTAGTTCATCTAAGGTCAAATGCTGTCCCTCGGACCATGTTGGTTGTGGTTTTACAAAAGGCACTATTACAAAGCAACTGTGTCTTATTTGGGTGGCCTTGTACCATCAGTTTTTGTGGCTATGACAACTGTTCTTTGGCAATGCAATATTCTCATTAGTAAATTCTGGAGAGCCATGTGCTTGTTTTGCTGGCAAATATGCCCTGCTTTGCTAACAGAACCACTCAAGCAGCCAAAGCAACAATTCTTTCCAGAATTCAAATATGCAGCAACTGCCAAGACAGACAGATAGGCAGACACTCTGATACTGTTTTGTTTCATGAGAGAATTTCTGATATTCTTTGACAAGCCTGAGAACTTTGAGGTCTTCTCCTTTCAAAATATTAAGATGAATTAATAATAACAAAATTCATTATCCCTTATTACTGCAATCTTACCAAAAGCAAAGCAAATACTCCACCCCTTCAGACCTTTGGAAAGATAGTATCTTGAAGTATACTTTTGAAGTTCAGTGATCAGACAATTCAGAGCCAGTACAAACGGAGGCAGAATATGATTATGTTTGATCACAAATGGAAAAAAAATTCACTCAAATTACACTTTGTCTTACAAACTAAAGTGAGTCACAAAGTATGCTGAACTGATGTCAAACTTAGCCATCTCCTGGTAACAGAACACAACCACTGGATAGGCAGCTTAGAATGTCCATTGTAGGACACTGTCTTCTAGGAAGAGAACTACCACCTATCAAGAACCAGATGGAAGTGTTCTAAACAAAGCATTTAACAGAGAATAACTTTACTCAACCATTAGTAATTATCCACCAGGTGACACAGCAACATGGAAGAAAAGTAAATTTGCAACCACACAACTGCATAAACAAGATGCTAACTGCTCTGAAGTGTAATTAATTTTCATAAGGATTGAAGTGCTGAAACACTCAGTTGAGGGAGAGAAGATGTTCAGTAGTTTAGGCAATAGTTACCTGAACAGGGCAAGACAGGAGCTAAAATAGAGCAGTAGCTCTTAAGATGTAACGTTTTCCCATTATAATGTTATGCAAAGCTCCATACTTATTAGGTATCCACAAGTGGAGGCCTGCAAGACTCACAGAGGGTGAATTCCGTGCCCCCTCCCTTACTTGCTGAGCTCTGGCACGTCTCCCTTCCAATCCCATTCCCCTCATGAAGCCTGGCACAACTCCAGGCCTCGACAGCTGCCTCTTGGCACACCCACCGCTGTGGCTAGGTCTGGAGTGGATCCTGGACTCCACCATGACTGCAGCTGGGCACAGAGTGGTTCTTGGACCCCACCACAGCCAGGTCTGGAGTAGCTCTTGAACTTCACCATCACAGCTGGACCCAGAGCAGCTCAACAACTCCCCCACTAGTTGACATCTCCAGAACACAAGGGGCAAGTCCACTGTCTGATCATGCACATACAAAAATATTGTTTCAGATAGTATTATAAAATATTGCAGTTTCAGATTTTCCTGCAAACCTGGAGGACCCCCAAGATCGCACAAGTATTTTTCTATGCAGCCCCAACCCAAGGATTTGCATATCAGAAGAACATAAGAAAAGCCATGTTGGATCAGGCCAATGGCCCATCCAGTCCAACACTCTGTGTCACACAGTGGCCAAAAAACCCAAGTGCCATCAGGAGGTCCATCAGTGGGGCTAGAAGCCCTCCCACTGTGCCCCCCCTAAGCACCAAGAATACAGAGCATCACTGCCCCAGACAGAGAGTTCCAACAACACCTTGTGGCTAGTAGCCACTGATGGACCTCTGCTCCATATGTTTCTCCAATCCCTTCTTGAAGCTGTCTATGCTTGTAGCCGCCGCCACCTCCTGTGACAGTGAATTCCATGTGTTAATCACCCTTTGGGTGAAGAAGTACTTCCTTTTATCAGTTCTAACCCGACTGCTTAGCAATTTCATTGAATGCCCACGGGTTCTTGTATTGTGAGAAAGGGAGAAAAGTACCGGTACTTCTTTCTCTACCTTCTCTATCCCATGCATAATCTTGTAAACCTCTATCAAGTCACCCCGCAGTCAATGTTTCTCCAAGCTAAAGAACCCCAAGTGTTTTAACCTTTCTTCTTAGGGAAAGTGTTCCAACCCTTCAGTCATTCTAGTTGCCCTTTTCTGCACCTTTTCCAATGCTATGTTTTTTGAGGTGCGGTAACCAGAATTGTACACAGTACTCCAAATGAGGTCGCACGATCGATTTATACCGGGGCGTTATGTTACTGGCTGGTTTGTTTTCAATTCCCTTTGTAATAATTCCCAGCATGGTGCTGGCCTTTTTTATTGCAATTGCACTCTCTCGACATTTTCAGTGAGTTAACTACTACGACCCCAAGATCTCTCTCTTAGTCTCTGTCAGTTCACAGCCCATCAACTTGCATTTATAGCTAGGATTTTTGGCCCCAATGTGCATTACTTTGTACTTGGTCACAATGAACCTCATCTGCTACGTTGACACCCACTCGCCCAGCCTCGACAGATCCCTTTGGAGTACCTCACAATTCTCTCTGGTTCTCACCACCCTGAACAATTTAGTGTCATCTGCAAACTTAGCTACTTCACTGCTTACTCCCAACTCCAAATCATTAATGAACAAGTTAAAAAGCATGGGACCCAGTCATATCCACAGATGAGGCCATTCTTTGCTATTATAATATACTAGGAATAAGGCCCATCGTGAAGAAAAATACAATGGACTCTAGAAAGAGGCTCTGGGTGAGTGCCCCCCACCCTTGCTGACTTCCCACGCACCCACCCAAGTGAAGGTATTCACTCCCCCCCTTCAAAGGGAGCTGATCTCTAACATCTGGAAAGGAGTTATAATTCTGAGTGATCACCAGCCCTCACCTGGAGATTAGCAACAGGAGGGAAATGGCATTGTACCTATCTGAGGCCCCACCCCTCCTCAAACCCCACCCTCCCCAGGTCCCACCCCTTAATTCTCCAGAAATTTCCTAACCTGGAGTTGGTAACCCTATCTCCTTCCTGGTCTCTGACCCTCTAATTTCAGCTTTCCGTTGCCTCCTCACTCCCTGCAGCCTCTACATAGGAAAAGAACAGTCTTTCTCCACAGTGGTGGTGGGGAACAAAGTGGCTTGCATCATTCTCCTCTCCCCCTTTTGATGTGAACAGCAACCCTCTGAGGCAGGTTAGACTGGAAGTCTGTGACTGACCCGAAATCACTCAGCCTCCATAGCAAGAGCCTGGGTCTGGCACACCCCTCTCTGAAGTCCTAATTCCCATGCCCTCCTCAAACTCTACCACAGAATCTCCAGGGATTTCTCACCAACCTGGAACTGGCAGCCATAGTCAGGAGTGATCCTAATGAGTTCTGCCGCAGAGGCCTTTGGTGATACCTTTCAGATCAACACTCTATCTCTGAGAATGTTGTTGGTCTTAAGCACAGGAGTTCAATCTCTCTCCATATCTCACTCTCTGTATCTGGTCTGCTGCCACAGGACACTATTTTCCCCCCTTTCCAGAGGAGGACAGGGAGGAATCCTCAGCCAATCAAGGGAAGTCTTTCTCTGGCTGTTTCCCTCCTCCTCCCTCCCTCAGTCAATCAAGGGAAGGGCTTCTCTTCTCTGTGAATCACTGTGACAGGTGGCTCAGCCAATAGGAGAGTAGGGAGAGCCAGTAACTACCAGAACTAAGGTTGGTTGCCTTTTATTGACAGAATCAGCTTTGCTAGCAACAGCCACTCAGGTGGGAGAGGAGTGGACTCAACCAATGGCAAACAAATACTCTTGATTGATAGTTTGATGAGCCAAAGGTTGATGTACCATAGTCTCATCCAGTCGCAACCAATCAGGTTGCTTGGTTTTGCCAAGACAAAAGAGTTTTTATTATATTATAGATAGATAGATGATTTGCTGAGAGTTAACTCCATTACCTTAGCTAAGAATCACAGAAATGGAGGCACAGTGAATCTGAAGCAAGTTCCCAGGACCAAAGACATAAAAGGTTAAGGTAATGATGAATTGCGTATTTAAAAATATGTTCATCTGGGATCTCTGCAAATGTAGTGAATTAGCAGGACTCTAAACCAGAGTTTAACCCAGGGGAACAATTCTGATTAATTCACAACCTTGTAGTGATGTGTCACAGGTAGCTGGATTTCGTTTCTAAATGGGATTCACTGTACAGGAATAAAGGGAGGAAGAGTGAAGTGTATGCACAGGAGCTGGGCAACCATCTGGATTTGTGCAATTTATTATTTAATTATGGTTACATATGACAGTTAAATATAGCTTTATCTACAGTATCTTCCCTTATCTGGAGGAAGGTGGGTAGAAATTCAGAAAATCACAGGATTCATTATGCCAAATGGACTGGTGAGCTGTTAACTGGAGGTACCTGTGCCTAACACTGAAATTCTGCAACTCAGCAATAGTACTGGAAGCATTATAATAGCCTTCCAATAAAAAGAGATGCAGGGATTTTTGCAAAGAATTCCAAGCCTCTTGACTATGAACATTTAACTTGCCTTCTGTCTGGAATCACCAAATATCCCTTTCCTACAAATACGCAAGCAACTATTACCAAAAGTCTCTATAACCACCTTTTGAAAATCAATATATTTTTCTAAACAATGCCAAGGAGTATTCTGTTTTATACAAAAATGTATTGTTACTCTAATGCTACTTAGTCCAGCCCAAAGCCCAACAAAGAAATAATGCTGATGACAGAACAGCTGTGTAGGACTCTCTCAGCAGAAAAAAAGATACACAATAGGAATTAGCTAAGATTAAAAATGACAAATAAATTGTACTTTGAACAGCAAGCACATCTTCTGTTGAGTACCCTGAGGACCTCATAAACTCCTTTATTATCTGTAAATTTCTCAATACTTTTCATGCATTACAGAATACAAATTAAGCAAATCTGAGTAAACTGCGGGTATCAAACAGAACAAGTAGGTAGGTATTAAGAGTATTATTTTCTTCAGCGCCTGAAATTCCTGAAACAACACATTTCAGTTTAAACTACACAATAAAAGGAGAGTGTGTATCTAAGCATTCCCATAAAGAGAAGTTGGTCAGGATTTGCAGTATTGCCACTCAATGTTATACTTAGACACGGCAACATTTAGAACTCCTCAAGCAGTTGAAAGAATCCTTAGAGCAAAACCAAATGATTCTCTCTGGAATGAAGTTTAGAATACGGAACACCATTTAGCATATGGAACACACACCTTTTGGCACACAAACACCTCAAGCCTTGCTCGGTGTACTGCCATTTCAAAGGGAAGCACAGTTTTCAGAAGCAGGCATACTTCATTGCTGCACCTCTTAAGGAATGGGAACGAAGAACCGGATAATCAGCTTTTGATTTACTTGTATGTATACAATATCAGGATATGCAAAACTAACATAATAAGCCTCCACCTGAGCAGCTGTACAAGAGTGGAAATACAAGGGCACCATCAAGATAAACTTGTTCCGCTGGTGATCTTAGTACCAAAAAGTATTAGTAATCCAAAGTCATTTACTAAGCTCTCATGTATTCTCTCCCCCACCCCTTCTGTGTCTTACAAAACCTGGGCTGATACAGACAGGATGTCTCACAAGGACTTTCAGAATGAACTCTACACTATTGGTGAAAAGTTACTGATCAAGTTCCAGAGATTACCAAAGGCGGATACATTGGAGATTGCATTCTTTTTTGTCATTGTCTTGTTCATTGGTAAGTAAGATTCTTTTCAGATGCTTTTAAAGTCTCTGGGCTGGTCAGATCTGGTTGTTTTGTTTTCAGGAACTTCAAATAGCATGCTGTTTTGTACGCCTCTCAAATCTCACCTGAGTTTTCAAGGCTACAATGCTCAGGGTAGGATTAAAGTTCACACTGGTGAAGAGTTTAGTGTAGAATCACCACTGCTGAATTTCACCTCGTGTTTGCATAAAAAGGCACATCATCACACGTAATAATTTGGTGGCATGACCTTGTCTTATGTACCATTTTATTTATTATCCCAACGAGCCCCGTGGTGCAGAGTGGTAGAGCTGCGGTACTGCGGTCTGAACTCTCTGCTCATGACCTGAGTTCGATCCCAGCAGAAGCTGGGTTCAGGTAGCCAGTTCAAAGCTGACTCAGCCTTCCATCCTTCCGAGGTCGGTAAAATAAGTACCCAGCTTGCTATGGAGGGGATGTAGATGTCTGGGGAAGGCAATGGCAAACCACCCCATAAAAAGTCTGCCATGAAAATGTCATGTTGCAATGTCAGCCCAGAGTCGGAAACGACTGGTGTTTGCACAGGGGACTTTACCTTTTTTTAAAATTTAGGAAATGTTTTTTAAAAATAGATTAAAAAGCAACATCAGTTTTTCTTGCCCCAAGTCTAAGACTGCTTCTTGCTCATTGGAAACTACAAAGACAAATGCTATGATAAGAAGAAGATATTGGATTTATATCCCGCCCTCCACTTCGAAGAGTCTCAGAGCGGCTCACAATCTCCTTTCCCTTCCTCCCCCACAACAGACACCCTGTGAGGTAGAAGAAGATATTGGATTTATATCCCGCCCTCCACTCCAAAGAGGTTCCACCAATAAGGTGCCGCTATTGAGAAGGCCCGATCCCTGGTGGATTTTAGACGGGCCTCCTTTGGCCCAGGGACTACCAGCAGATTTTGTGAACCCAAGCGTAGTACTCTCTGGGGAACGTGTGGGGAGAGACGGTCCCTAAGGTAGGCAGGTCCTAGGCCATATAGGGCTTTAAAGGTAATAACCAACACCTTGTACTGGACTCGGAATATTACTGGCAGCCAGTGCAGATCCCGGAGCCCCGGCCGAATGTGCTCCCATCTTGGGAGCCCTAATAGCAGCCGGGCAGCAGCGTTCTGCACTAACTGCAGTTTCCGGGTCCGGCACAAGGGTAGCCCCATGTAGAGGGCATTACAGTAGTCCAACCTCGAGGTGACCGTAGCATGAATCACTGTTGCTAGGTCGTCGCGTTCCAGGAAGGGGGCCAACTGCCTCGCCTGCCTAAGGTGAAAAAAAGCGGACTTGGCAGTGGCTGCTATCTGAGCCTCCATCGTCAGAGAAGGCTCCAATAGCACCCCCAGGCTCTTGACCCTGCCCAACGCTGTCAGCGGCACGCCGTCAAAAACTGGCAGGGGGATTTCCCTTCCCGGGCCGCAGCGACCCAAGCAAAGGACCACTGTCTTTGCCGGATTCAGCTTCAGCCCGCTCAGCCTAAGCCACCTAGCCACTGCCTGTAACGCCCGGTCCAGATTTTCTGGGGCGCAGGCGGGCCGGCCGTCCATAAGCAGATAGAGCTGGGTGTCATCAGCATATTGATGACAACCCAGCCCATACCTTCGGGCAATCTGGGCAAGGGGGCGCATATAGATGTTGAATAACATCGGGGAAAGTACCGCCCCGAGGCACCCCGCAATCAAGCGTGTGTCTCTGGGACAGTTCCTCCCCAATCGCCACCCTTTGTCCCCGACCGTCAAGGAAAGAGGAAAGCCATTGCAAGGCCAGCCCCTGAATCCCTGCGTCGGCAAGGCGGCACGCCAGAAGCCGATGGTCGACCATATCGAACGCTGCCGAAAGGTCCAACAGCATCAGCACCGCCGAGCCGCCTTGATCCAGATGCCGCTGAAGGTCATCCACCAGGGCGACCAGCACCGTCTCCGTCCCGTGGCCCGGGCCGAAACCAGACTGGCAGGGGTCAAGGTTAAGTTAAAATCAACATTCAACTTAAAACATTCCAATTTAAAATTAACATTTCTGGTGCATAAAACATTTCTTATCAAAGATTTCAGGTTTTCACGGCTAGTAACATCATTAGGGTTTGTAGAATCTTTCGGGCTCAAGTGCCTTGTTCTACTGGAGAAAATTTTTCTTCCAGACGTTTCGTTCTCAGCTGCAGAGAACATCCTCAGTGGCGTTGCAGCCGGAGCAGGCGCTCTGACTTTCTTGGCTGCTGGGCATTGAGTTTGGCTGCCAAGAAGGTCTGAGCGCCTGCTCCGGTTGCAACGCCACTGAGGATGTTCTCCGCAGCTGAGCACAAAACGTCTGGAAGGAAAACTTTCTCCAGTAGAACACGGCACTTGAGCCCGAAAGATTCTACAAACCCTAATAAACATTTCTTGTTTAACATTTTCAAGAACTAATATGCTCCCTCTTTTTTTCTCACTCCAGCGACAATAATTGGAATGATGATTGTAGCCTGCGGCTATTGCTGCTTCAACTGTGGTAACGGGAGCCCAGATCCCAAGGGCAGGAAGATCCGTGTTCGGCCAGCAGCCCCATGAGTGAGCACGCATTGCAAAAAGGTTGTGACAATTCCAAGGAATGAATATGAAGAGACTGCTGTCAGTCACCACAGGAGAAACCTTGCACAGAAGTTGACCAACAAGATGGTAAAAAGGCGGATGACAAACAGCAAGCAAAAAAGGGGAGAAATCCTACATCAACTAGGATGTTGTGGCACAGCTGCCGAATAATGAAGCTATAGAGTCCACAGTATGTGTCTCTCTGCCTTTAACAGACATTTTACCAGCAAAACACTAAGCCTGCCATAGCTCGCTTGGATATAAATTCCAACATAAAACCAAAAACAGCAAAAGTCATGAACAATCTTAATGAAATTTCCAAACTTGAACAAAAGGGAGAGTTGCAGGGAGATCCCGGACTCCAGGACTCTCCGGTTTGAGCTTCAAGCTACGTGCAAGTAACACAGTGCTTGACACAACAACTGTAATATGGGCCCTCTGTCTTCCTTGTTGACCAACCATCTACAGCAAAGAACGCTAAACCACAGAATGTCTGACTGAGTAATCCATTCAGGAGATGGTGCAGCTATGCAGTTAGCAAATGAGCTCAGAGACTAAGAAGCCAGGTGGCGATAAAGGTCCCCCCTCCAGACGTGACAGCTGCCAAAGAGAACACACAGACTTATGCAATAGCCATTGTATGTGTAGGGACTAGGGTGAAATGATGATACCTAGTTTCCAAAACACTGTGTGTTGTTTGTCCACATTGCAGTGATAGTCAATAAGCAAACAGAAAGTGCTTTTTTCTTTTCTGCTCAAAAACTTTCCTGTATTTGCAATAAACTATTTAGTACTATAGATCCAAGCGGGCAGTCGTGTTGGTCTGAAGTAGGTGAACAAAGCAGGAGTCAAGTCACACCTTTAAGACCAATCAAGTTTTATTCAGAACGTAAGCTTTCGTGTGCTCTCTAAGCACACTCTAAGCCCTCGTTGATGAAGTGTGCTTAGAGAGCGCATGAAAGCTTATGTTTTGAATAAAACTTGATCGGTCTTAAAGGTCCGACTTGACTCCTGCTTTATTTAGTATTATGAAAGGGGAAGAAGAGATTGCCCATTCTTTCGTGTTCAGAATCTATCACTAAACATCTGCTTGGGGAGTGGGGTGTTTTTTTCCCCCCTGTTAACGGTTTATATTTGTGGCAGTAAGATAGCCCAGCTTTAAGGCTGTGCTCGGTGGGCTCAAAAAAAAAAGAAAGAAAGAGCAGGAAAACCCCTCATTTCACAATCTCTGTTGGGAGCTTCTCAGCATCAGAGACACCAAAAAAGGAAGGTCTTCGCTTTTGGTCCCATTGTGATGGATCACAAGCAGCAAGAGTTTCGAGAGCCAACAGTGTGGACAGTGTCCATTCAGAAAATGTGCAGAGCAGCTGGGCAATGGAATTATGACCCACGGTAAAGCGAAAGCACAGCCAAGTAAAACATATAATACTACGCAAATTTCTTTTTCAAAAAGGCAGCCCCTGTGTAAGTTTTCATTTCTGCTCGAGCAAGCTTCCAAGCCCACGAAACGTGCATGTGCAAGGGAGCAGCCACGGAGCTCGAAATTTGTACGGGTGGACAAAAGAATCAGCAAGATGGACCGCTGCGACAGAACGTCTACAAAATGAACTGTTTGTGCTGTAATGAAAGGAATATAATCAGATCATATGCACCTAATCCTTAATTAAGAGATCTTCCTCCTGCTCAACAGATTTCAAATAGTCCAAGTCAGAGCTTCCCAAACATTTTTTAGACGTGGAGTCCCTCCACTGTGCTAAAAATGTGGTGGAGCCCTAAGGGAATGTATTTTAATACACCAGGTACCCCCCCCCCACACACACACACACAAATGGAGGACCTGCAAGCAGGTCCGGATTAAACCCTGAGGAGGCCCTGAGGCAATCAAAACCTCGGGGGCCCCTTGCAAATTATCTTAGAGTTGGAGTGCCACCACCGCCACCACCTGCGGCCCCCGCTGCAGTCTCAGTCTACAGGCATCTTCTCAAAAGCCCCTTTGACAAAGTTGCGGGGGGGGGGGGAGGCAAACTTGGCGATGACACTAGCAGCAGCCGCAGCAGGCGAGTCGGGCAAAGAGCGGCTCAGTTACTGCTGTGCATGGAGCCTGGGAAGGCTGCAAGCGGGGAGAAAATAGAGGGGGGGGGAGCCGGCCCAGGACCCCTAAAGTGTGGGGGCCCATAAGCCAATGCCTACTCGGCCTAATTGTTAATCCGGCCCTGCCTGCAAGGACTTGTGAGGGCATCTGACTCTTCATTTTCCCTTCACAACTCTTTCCTTTCCCTGAAAGCCCGCACATCCTCTCCCTTTCCCTATGTCCTCCTCTCCTTCTGACCAACCAGTCAACCTAATTTGTACTCCTCCCATCTCCAGTTTTTGTTCCTCCTGATATCCGGTACACTCTGGCGAAGCTGCGCGGTGCTAGCCACCAAGCCCAGTTGTACTGTGCAGTATCTAAGAATTTGTGAGGGGCACCACACTTTCCCCCGTATCCCCTTCCCCATACTAGTTTTTCTTTCTACCTTTTCCCTGTCCCCATATGTTTCCTCCTTTCCCTGCTTCCTTCTCTCCTACCCACCCAACGAACCAACCTATCTTTTATCTGTCCTCCCATCTGCTGCTAAATTCATTATTTATTTACTTCACATATCCTGCCTTTATCTGCAGTGCGACCCAAAGCAGCGTACATAATCTTCCTCTCCTCTATTGACATGATAGCTAAAAAAGCAAATGTGATTTCGGGCTGTGTCAACGGAAGTATAGTGTCCAGATCACACAAAGTGATGCTGTTACTTTGCTCTGCTCTGGTTAGACCTCACCTAGAGTATTGTGTTCAGTTTTGGACAACACAATATAAGAAGGAGAAAGACAAACTGGAACGTGTCCAGAGGAGGGTGACGAAGAGGGGCTGGAGATTGTCCTATGAGGAATGGCTGAAGGAGCTGAGCATGTTTAGCCTGGGGAGGAAACGACTGAGAGGTGATACGATCACCATCTTCAAGTATCTGAAGGGCTGTCATATGGAGGATGGTGTCGAGTTGTTTTCTGTTGCCTCAGAAGGTCAGACCAG
Source organism: Heteronotia binoei (assembly GCF_032191835.1). Classification (NCBI taxonomy): domain Eukaryota; kingdom Metazoa; phylum Chordata; class Lepidosauria; order Squamata; family Gekkonidae; genus Heteronotia; species Heteronotia binoei. The sequence goes on from NC_083235.1 coordinate 68,490,392, forward strand.
AACCAATGGGTTGAAATTAAATCAAAAGAGTTTTTGACTAAACATTTGGAAGAACTTCCTGACAGAGCGGTTCCTCAGTGGAACAGGCTTCCTCAGAAGGTGATGCCCTCTCCTCCTTTGGGGGGTTTTAAACAGAGGCAAACGGCTATCTGACAGCAATGCTGATTCTGTGAACTTGAGAAGGAGGGCAGGAAGGGTTGCATCAGTGCTTAATTCTCATGGCCCCTTCTTGCACACCCAGGGAAATGCTGTTCACCACTCTGGGGTCAGGCAGCAATTTTTCTCCAGGTCCGTTTTGTCAGGGATCCTAGAGAGATTTTTTCTTCTGGGCTTGGAGCAGGGGTCACTGGGGGTGTGTGATGGGGAGACAGTGGTGAATTTCCAGCACTGTGCACAGGGTTGAACGAGATGACCCTGGAGGTAGGTTAGGTATGTGACTGGGCTAAGGTCACCCAGTGAGCTTCCATGGCCGAGTGTGGATTTGAACCTGGTCTCCCAGATCCTAATCTGAAATTCAAGCCATAATGCCACACTCAGGACAACTCATATCCTGTCACAAATTTTATTAGTCTAAGGTGCTACTGGACTCTTGCTCTTTTCTGCTGCTATAAATAGACTTGGCTACCCATTTTTATCTATGACACACTGGCTTTCATGTGGTAGCTCCTCCCCTCTAAATAGAATTTCCCACTAGCTATCATAATAGTACACAGCAGCACATAACAAGATGCATGCTGTCCACCAGGCCTAGGCCTAATGTGTGCTTCTTCAAAGGCCAAAATAGTCCTGGAAAGGGCCCTGCCATCAGCTTTTTTAACTGATAGAAACTAAGATCTGAATGCCAGCAATACCATAGCAATGGCCACAGAGGGCATTTGCTTCTTAAAGCTACAGCCAGTGCTTCTGTTATTTTAGAAGCAGTCTGTTCATGGCACCAGTCTCCAGATTTAAACATCTACAGACGGGGCCACATTGAGAATTAGATATACTGATACTATATATATATATTAGCTTCTATTTTCATTTCATATGTACTCTACTGTTCCCCAGGGAAACTACTAAAGTAGTACTAGAGTAACAAAATACTATTTTTGCTTACTACAAAACTTACGGTTATTATTTTTTTCCTGTTTGTTAGAAAAGTCTTAAAAATAGAAAAAACAAAAACAAACAACTACCCCTGAACTGTAAATGAGCCTCTGCATTAAGTGGCAGCCAGCACAACCACAATTAAGTACAACCAGCAGTGGCACTGACAAGAACTCCCAACAGGCTCCCTTGCAGTTTCCATGAAGAGCCCTTCCACGGCCCCACAGATTAAGACCCTCCCCTAGCACCTTCATAGCAAAACATCAAAGCCAGACTTCTCCTCCTCTCTAAATACAATTTCCTACTAGCTATCATAATAGTACACAGCAGCAGCAGCAGCAAAAAAAAAAGTTACTTTCAGAAGAGTTCTGCTCACTTACCTGGTCATAAGCTCCTTCTTGTTTATCGCCCATCCTATCAAAGATAAGTAACTTCATCAGCTACTAGTCTTATGGCATTTTCTGCAGTCCCATATTGGTAGCAATAAGAAGTCTGCAGAAGAAAGACCATTACAGGTGTTTGCTATTTTTCACACTAAAGAGAACCACCCTCTACAGAACGTAAGAGCAGCTCTGTTGGATTGTCCATCTACTCCAGCATCCTGTTTTGAACAATGAGCAGCCAGATGCCTCAAACCAAGGGGAAGGGGCACAAGAAATTAGCCTTGCCTAGGATACTAGACAGTCTAGGGCTGGCCCTGGGCAGGACACAGAGACAATTACTGGATATTGCCAGCCTGACTCAGGGCACATGTACTCACAAGCCAGCCAACTGAGATCTAGGGGGCTTCCTCCCAAGCAGATGTGTTCCAGATCACAGCCTACCATGATGCACAAAAGGCCACTAAGGAGGTCTCTCAAAGGCTTCATTTCAGTGTGACTTGCTCAGCCACTCTCATTCCATGTCTGCCCAGCGAAGAACACAGCACCAGATGAAGAGGCAAACTCCAGTAACAAAGCAGCTGTGTTTAGTGCAGAGTCCTAATGATGATGGACATGAAACAGAGACATATGGGGAAAAGGATGGTAGAGCACCACCCAGGCCAGAACGAAAAGGAAGGTAAAGATAGACAATCCCCTCCTCCATTCTAAGGCATATTGGAACCAACCAGCATTCTCCTCTCCCAGGTGGCTCCATTCTTCCTTACTGACTCCAGCAGCAGCAACCCTTAGTGCCTGAAGCATCCAGGCTTTTCTCTGCTCAGCTGCTGCGATCCAGAAGTGTCGTGAAGAGAAGCCTCATCTTTTCTCCCCAGCGGGCACTATCTGAGGGGCCTCTGCATCAGGGAAAGTGACTGTCCAGTCTGCCTAATAAAAGAGACACTCAGATGGGGTTAGCAGTAGGATAAGCAGAGGCACAGACAGAGCCCCCGTTTCTCTCACTGATGGCTAGAAGTGAGCAACCAGTACAGGGCATACTGCATGGTGCCCCTAGACCCCTGGTGGTGAGCCTATGCCACGCGTGCCAGAGGTGGCACCCAGAGCCCTCTCTCTGAGCATGCGCGCCGTCGCCCGTTTTTGCCTCTCCTGCTATCCACGCCACCCATTTTCGCCTCTCTCACTCTCCCTACCACCCGTTTTCGCCTCTCTCGCTTTCCCTGCCACCTGTTTTCACCTCTCTCGCTCTCCCTGCCACCCATTTTTGCTTCCCCTGCTCCCTCACCACTCATTTTTGCCTCTCCGGCTATCCACACTGCCCATTTTTGCTTCCCCTGCTCCCCCGCCACCCGTTTTTGCCTCTCCCACTTTCCCTGCCACCCGTTTTTGCTTCCCCTGCTCTCCCTGCCATCCCTTTTCGCCTCTCCCGCTCTCCCCGCCACCCCTTTTCGCCTCTCCCACTCTCCCTGCCACCCGTTTTTGCCTCTCCAGCTCGCCACGCCACCCATCTTCGCCTCTCCTGCTCTCCCCGCGACCCGTTTTCGCTTCTCTTGCTCTCCCCACCACCCATTTTCACCTCTCCCACTCTCTCCACCACCCCTTTTTGCCTCTCCCGCTCTCCCTGCTCCCCCTTTTTCTAAACTAAAACCTCATTCTTCAGGTTAAATTGCCGTGTTGGCACTTTGCGATAAATAAGTGGGTTTTGGGTTGCAGTTTGGGCACTCGGTCTCTAAAAGGTTTGCCATCACTGCCCTAGACCCACCACATGGAGCCACAGAGCTCCACGGAACACATTTTGGGAAATATTCCAAGTCATCAAGCTTTCTGTTCTGAATTTTGTTTTCTGAAAGGAGGCCTTTAACTGCTATCGATCTGCCCTGTTGTGTACAAATGATATGATCAGAATGCAGCAGTAGTGCTTACAAGGATAGGACAATCAAAAATTTCTGGCTTGAAGTTGTTTATCTATTACCTTCCTACACGTAATGTGATATAACAGGCAATCAATGGCAAGAGGCAACCAAAGCATCCTCCTCCCCTGCCCTCATGATTCAAAAGGAGAGGCAATGGGCAAAAATATCTGCCTTGCCAATCTCTCACAAATCTGTCTGGGTTTGGTCTTGTTGGGTTGTTTGAGAGCAAGTTATCCAATGTCTGAGGATTACGTAAATAGCATTTTCACCCTCTTCCATCGAGGTACATTTCATTCATTCATTCATTCATTCATTTAATTTATACCCTGCCCTCCCCGCCAAAGGCAGGCTCAGGGCAGCTCACAAATTAAGGGTCACACAATCACATTAATGTGACCAAATAAGATAAGACAACAGGGACGGTGGCTCAGTGGTAGAGCATCTGCTTGGGAAGCAGAAGGTCCCAGGTTCAATCCCTGGCATCTCCAACTAAAAGGGTCCAGGCAAAGAGGTGTGAAAAACCTCAGCTGGAGACCCTGGAGAGCCGCTGCCAGTCTGAGTAGACAATACTGACTTTGATGGACCCAGGGTCTGATTCAGTATAAGGCAGCTTCATATGTTCCTATTAGGGAAGGGACAGTGGCTCAGTGGTAGAGCATCTGCTTGGAAAGCAGAAGGTCCCAGGTTCAATCACCAGCATCTCCAACTCAAAAGGCAAATAGGTGTGAAAAACCTCAGCTTGAGACCCTGGAGAGCCGCTGCCAGCCTGAGAAGACAATACTGACTTCGATGGACTGAGGGTCTGATTCAGTATAAGGCAGCTTCATATGTTCATATGTTCAATAAAAACATAAAACATAAAAACAATTTCTAAAACATCTACATGTGCTAATATCATGGTTTCAGACAGCAATTAAATTTTAGTGGTGGTTAGTTGTTCTGAGAGGTCCCAGGATCACCACAGCGTGACGAGGTGAACTGTTGGTAGTATTTTTAGGGGCCAGTCCTGTTGCTGCAGGTGTTGCCATCATGCAAATGCATGGCGGAAGAGTGCCGTTTTGCAGGTCCTACGGAACTGTGGAAGCTCTCACAGGGCCCTGACCTCCTCCGGCAACTCATTCCACCAGCTAGGGGCAGCAATGGAAAAGGCCCTAGTTCTTGTTGATTTGAGCCTCACTTCTCTGATGCTGGGAACTGCCAACAGGTTTCGAAATCCGGACCAAAGTGCTTGTTGGGGCATGTGCAGGGAAAGGCGGTCCCTGAGGTATGCAGGACCCTGGCCATATAGGGCTTTAAAGGTAATGACCAGCACCTTGAAACGAATCCGGTACGCTATCAGTAGCCAGTGCAACGCTTTCAGCACAGGCTGAATGTATTTCCATAAAGTAATTCCCATTAACAGCCTGGCTGCGGCATTCCGCACTAGCTGAAGTTGCCGGATTTGGGACAAGGGCAGCCCCATGTAGAGGGCATTACAGTAATCCAATCTCGAGGTGACCATTGCATGGATCACTGTTGCCAAGTCATCGCGTTCGAGAAAGGGGAGAGCAGGAGAAGTGAAAGAAGAAGGGGACGGCAAAAGATGAGATGGCTGGACAGCATTACTGATGTAACAAACATGAATTTGAGCAGACTTCGGAGGATGGTGGAAGGAGGAGGAGAAGTTGCTTGCCCGATGCAGCTTCTTACAAGAGTTGTCTGGTTCCCTGGAACACTTGCACAATGCCCCTCCCATGGCTTTTGTAAGGCTGTAAGGGCATTAGAGAAGGGTTCAGTAATATAATTTGGGAGAACATAATCAAAGAGATAAGAAGGTAAGCCAGGGTTGTCTACAGTAAACTAGATTCCAGCAACATTGCCAATAAGACTATCAGAAATTTAGCAATGCATGTATCTCCTGAGACAACTTGTATGCTGTGCAGAAGAAAAAAGTAGCATTGCTAATTCTCCACAGAGACAAGGAATAACAAGGGGATTCCTTTCCCTCCTCACTTGCATTAAGACACATGGGCTATGATCACACACATGACATAATGCACTTTCAATCCACTTCCCAACTGGTTTTTACTGTGTGAACTGGCAAAATCCAGTTGGAAAGTACATTGAAAGTGCATTATTTCATCTGTGTGATAGCAACCATGGAGTTTTCCCATGTACCTCTCCATTCCTGAAGCCTCTTCCCAGATTAGGGTTTGTAGAATCTTTCGGGCTCAAGTGCCGTGTTCTACTGGAGAAAGTTTTCCTTCCAGACGTTTCGTTCTCAGCAGCAGAGAACATCCGCTGCTGAGAACGAAACGTCTGGAAGGAAAACTTTCTCCAGTAGAACATGGCACTTGAGCCCAAAAGATTCTACAAACCCTAATGATGTTACCAGCCGTGAAAACCTGAAATCTTCCCAGATTATTCTGAAGGCTATGAAGCCTCTATGGAGGAATAGCTGCATGGTTTAGGGGGCTGCAGTGAGAAGGGGAAAGGGTCTGCAGGAATAGTGTTGGGGCAAATCCAAGGCCCATGCATAGAGGAACAGTCAAAGCTACCTTATACGGAGTTAAGCCACTGGTCTATCAAGGTTAGTAATGTCTGTTCTGACTGGGAGCAGCTCTCCAGAATCTCAAAAGTTTTCCACAACACCTAATAACCAGTCATTTTAGCTGGAGATGCCAGGTACTGAACCCAGAACCTTTAACATACAAAGCAGATGACCTACCACTGAGCCACACACTCCTAAACTGGACACGGTCCAATCACATGGCCTTGAAATGACTGACACGTTCTCTCCCCAACAAAGAATTTCACGGATACCGATGTTTTAAGCCAGTCTCGCACAACTTTGGGCTCACCGAGATAAGCACAGCACATCAATGAGGTATTACAGTCTTGTGGGTACTTGACTGCCCCCCTGTGTTTGCATATGGACATATGAAGCTGCCTTATACTGAATCAGACCCTCGGTCCATCAAAGTCAGTATTGTCTACTCAGACTGGCAGCGGCTCTCCAGGGTCTCAAGCTGAGGTTTTTCACACCTATTTGCCTGGACCCTTTTTTGGAGATGCCAGGGATTGAACCTGGGACCTTCTGCTTCCCAAGCAGATGCTCTACCACTGAGCCACCGTCCCTCCCCTGACCAGCAGTGGCTCTCCAGGGTCTCAAGCTGAGGTTTTTCACACCTATTTGCCTGGACCCTTTTTTGGAGATGCCAGGGATTGAACCTGGGACCTTCTGCTTCCCAAGCAGATGCTCTACCACTGAGCCACTGTCCTTCCCCAACCCCATTCAGGCTGCAAAACCAGGAACTTTATCAAACACCTGATTAGCAGCCGTTCATGCGTTGCTTGGCTCCCAGCTCCTTCCCACTTATCTGATACAAAGCAGCTGTTTTTTTTAAAAAAATCCTATAGGCAGTGGTTAAAAGCCACTGACATACTTGTTCTGGGTGTGCTGTTTTATGAGCCCCACCCTGCAAGTGGGGATGGGGAAGCCCCACCAAGAATCAGACACAAACCAAACAGCTTCTTTAAATATACATCTGGAACAAGCCTAGAAAGAACAAAACAGGAAAACAGTATAATGAAACAACGAATCTGGTTTCTATTACTCAGTGTTTTAACGATAGTATGGAGCACACGGCAATGAAGCTGTGTGCATGAATTTGCACATTATTAGTTGTCATTTACCACCGCAACTGGATTACTATCAAGAGCTAGGTGTTCTGCCAGGCATTCGGTTGAGGACAACAATGGGACAGCACATAGCCAAGCATTCTCTCGCTCTCCCCCATTCCCTGGGAAAAAAACCAGGAGGCTTAGAAACTGAACTGGGAACCTTTATACTGATCTGATTTTAATGTTGGATTTAATGTTGGTTTCAACCTAGCTTTTTGTGCTGCACATTGTTGTAAGCTGATCTGAGCCCTGCTTGCAGGGAATGGGCGGCCAATAAATCCAACTCAATAATAAATAGGTGGAATATGCATATTATTATTGTATGCATATTATTATTGTAGCTCCCCCTGTTGGGGAGGAGGTGAAGGAGGAGGAGAAGTAAAAAGAAGGAGCAGCAGCTCAGAGCGGCTCACAATCTCCTTTATCTTCCTCCCCCACAAGACACCCTGTGAGGTAGGTGGGGCTGAGAGAGCTCTGACAGCAGCTGCCCTTTCAAGGACAACTCCTACAAGAGCTATGGCTGACCCAAGGCCATTCCAGCAGCTGCAAGTGGAGGAGTGGGGAATCAAACCCAGTTCTTCCAGATAAGTGTCGCACACTTAACCACTACAAGGGAGGGACGGTGGCTCAGTGGTAGAGCATCTGCTTGGTAAGCAAAAGGCCCCAGGTTCAATCCCTGGCATCTCCAAAAAAGGGTCCAGGCAAATAGGCATGAAAAACCTCAGCTTGAGACCCTGGAGAGTCACTGTCAGTCTGAGTAGACAATACTGACTTTGATGGACCGAGGGTCTGATTCAGTATAAGGCAGCTTCATATGTTCATATACGTACAAACTGGCTCCCACGTTCTGCATAATGTGTAAAATAGAATAGAATTCTTCAGGATGGCATTTTATGACGGGAATACCACGGTCATTTTAATGTCTGTAAATAACTTACTTAACTTTCACTATGTTGTTTATTGTATCATACTATTTATGCATTTTTAATTTTGTCATCCAGCTTTATTGCATGTCTCACACTGTTTTTTATTGCAGTGTTCTCTGTTTTGAAAGCTTGTTTTATCACCCGTGTGTTGTGTGTTCTGTTTTTGCTTTCTTTAATTTTGTACTAAAATTTTAATGCATTGTTATATTTTTATTGTATTGGTTTTAAACAGTCTACTATACCTTCAGCCTCAGTGAGAAAGGCAGATTATGAAGTCTGAGTCCAGGGGCGTCTTTAAGACCAACAAAGTTTTATTCAAGATATAAGCTTTCATGTCTACGCACACTGTATCTGAAGAAGTGTGCATGCACATGAAATAGGGTTGCCAAGTCCAATTCAAGAAATATCTGGGTACTTTGGGGGTGGAGCCAGGAGAATTTGGGGGTGGAGCCAGGAGACATTGGGGGCGGAGCCAGGAACAAGGGTGTGACAAGCATAATTGAACTCCAAGGGAGTTCTGGCCATCACATTTAAAGGGACAGCACACCTTTTAAAATGCCTTCCTTCCATAGAAAATAATGAAGGTTAGGGGCACCTTCTTTTGAGGCTCATAGAATTGGATCCCCTGACCCAATCCTTTTGAAACTTGGGAGGTATTTTGGGGAGAGGCACTAGATGCTATACTGAAAATTTGGTGCCTCTACCTCAAAATACAGCCCCCCCAGAGCCCCCGATACCCATGGATCAATTCCCCATCATTCCCTATGGGAATCGTTCATGGAGGTGCATAATGGCTGTGGAGGCGGGGCTTTCCCCGCCAGCCAGCTGGCTGGGGGAGGGGGGAAGCCTGTAAAACCGGGGGATCCCCCGTTGGGACCTGGGGATTGGGAAGCCTAACATGAAAGCTTATATCTTGAATAAAACTTTTGTTAGTCTTAAAGGTGCCATTGGACTCAAACTTTGTTCTGCCGCACAAAGATGAACTTATGGAGTTAACTTTTTTAATTTTCATTTTTATTTCTCTTGTATTGCTATAAGGTTTTAAAACGGAGATTCCTGATTTGTTTAGTTACCTTGTTGGGTTTTTTTAAATTTCAAGTAAACACTGGCGGGGGTCAAGAAAAGGGGAGGTGAGGAGGGGGGGGAAGCGATGTATTGTTTGCATTTTGCATTATTTTTAATTTCTTTTAAAGATTATTATAACAATATATATTGCAAATTAATAAAAATCGTCTTAACCAAACTTTGTTCTGCCGCTTCAGACCTACATAGCTACCCAACTGAATCTAGATTATGAAGTAAATATTTTTGTATATTATCCTTTCTGTCCTCTGTGAATGCTACACCGAAGGTTCGCATGAATTAACATGCTATCACTCTCGAGTCTACAGAACCCACTATATATGAAGCCCTACGATTACTTTTTAACTGGAACCATAAAAAAAAACCCCTTGCTACAGAAGGCAGTTATCTTTAGCTATAAAATTTACTGTAGATATGTCAGTTGTCTCATAAGAAGAGTTTCTACATTGAAAGCATTCCTATATAGGAATAACCTTGGGATGGCTAAATCAGGTTCATTGTAAACATTAGCTGAGTATGCTGCAGCAACCAAATTAAGCAAATTAACAGGGCGATCGTAGAGTTACACCCTCCTAAGTCCACTGACTCCAGTGGACTTAGAAGGGTGTAACTCTGTTTAGGATAGCACTGCAAGTTGCAATAATCAGTAAGAAAGGCATTGAAAGTAAAACGAAACGCCATGATTTCATTTCAAAGGCCTTTGGTTTGGCCAGAGCTGGAATACCACATTTATTCTTTGAATCCAGTGGCAACTTTAAGACAAAAATCGTTTAATACTGGGTATAAGCTTTTGTGTGCGTGCACACTAAAACTTATACCCACAATTAAACTTTGTCTGTCATAAGAACATATGAAACTGCCTTCTACTGAATCCATCAAATCCTTCTACTGGTCCATCAAAGTCAGTATTGTTTTCTCAGACTGGCAGCAGCTCTCCAGGGTCTCAAGCTGAGGTTTTTCACACCTATTTGCCTGGACTCTTTTTTGGAGATGCCAGGGACTGAACCTGGGACCTTCTGCTTACCAAGCAGATGCTCTACCACTGAGCCACCGTCCCTCCCATCAAAGTCAGTCTTGTCTCCTCAGACTGGCAGCAGCTCTCCAGGGTCTCAAGCTGAGGTTTTTCACGCCTACTTGCCTGGACCCTTTTTTGGAGATGCCTGGGATTGAACCTGGGACCTTCTGCTTCCCAAGCAGATGCTCTACCACTGAGCCACCGTCCCTCCTGCATATGAAGCTGCCTTCTACTGAATCAGACCCTGGGTCCATCAAAGTCAGTATTGTCTTCTCAGACTGGCAGCGGCTCTCCAGGGTCTCCAGCTGAGGTTTTTCACACCTATTTTCCTGGACCCTTTTAGTTGGAGATGCCAGGGATTGAACCTGGGACCTTCTGCTTCCCAAGCAGATGCTCTACCACTGAGCCACCGTCCCTCCCACTGTCTTAAAGATGCCACTGGATTCACACTTTTTCTGTTGCTTCAGACTAACATGGCTATCCACCTGAATCTACATATATTCTTGTAAGTACAGTTAGATGAAGGAAAGATGTCAAAAACAAACAAAACAGATCAATAACATCTTTTCTACAATGAAAGGCAAAGATGACTAGGCTCCTTTTAGTGTAGAAAAAAATGTCCAGAAGGACAAAAACAAGTTTTGCAGAATCATATAGGCTGTAAAGACAACAAGGAGGAAATTTTTTCTCTGAAAGCTCTAAACCTTTTTAATTTTAAATTCAAATGGCAGGATCAGGACAAACAAAAGGAAGTATTTGTTCACATAATTCTAATAGGCACATGGCATTAATCATAATTTAGGTAGCTAAAAAAGGCAATTAGACATATTACAATGGATGAATCTTTCAATTACCATTAGAAGTGATTGCCTAATGGAATTTCCCGGGTCAGTGGCAACATTTTTCTAGTTATGCACGGGAATGTAAGTTTTGTTTCATAAAGCAACCATCAAAACTATCAAAAAATGTTATCATTTCAGCCTTTAAACACTAAAAAACCTTATAATCTAACCTACATAGATATTCTTACATATTATCAGCTCTGCCACTGATTTCTGTTATGAAAAATTAATATGTTAATGTTTTCTGGTATCAAGTCTTATGCATAGGTGATTTAACAGTAAGGCCAGCATTGCAAAATATATTCTGCAGGCATGTATGATCCTGGAAGATGCAGGCAACCCACTGCAAGTTTTCCAAATCTTGGAATGTTTATAGCAATATATAAACAGCATACAGATGCTTATTGTTTAAGAACATAAGAGAAGCCATGTTGGATCAGGCCAACGGCCCATCCAGTCCAACACTCTGTGTCACACAGTGGCAAAAAAATTTATATATACACACACACTGTGGCTAATAGCCACTGATGGACCTGTGCTCCATATTTTTATCTAAACCCCTCTTGAAGGTGGCTATACTTGTGGCCGCCACCACCTCCTGTGGCAGTGAATTCCACATGTTAATCACCCTTTGGGTGAAGAAGTACTTTCTTTTATCCGTTTTAACCTGTCTGCTCAGCAATTTCATCGAATGCCCACGATTTCTTGTATTGTGAGAAAGGGAGAAAAGTACTTCTTTCTCTACTTTCTCCATCCCATGCATTATCTTGTAAACCTCTATCATGTCACCCCGCAGTTGACGTTTCTCCAAGCATAAGAGAAGCCATGTTGGATCAGGCCAATGGCCCATCCAGTCCAACACTCTGTGTCTCATAAGAACATAAGAGAAGCCCTGTTGGATCAGGCCAATGGCCCATCCAGTCCAACACTCTGTGTCACACAGTGGCAAAAAAAATTTATATATATACACACACACACACTGTGGCTAATAGCCACTGATGGACCTCTGCTCCATATTTTTATCTAAACCCCTCTTGAAGGTGGCCATGCTTGTGGCCGCCACCACCTCCTGTGGCAGTGAATTCCACATGTTAATCACCCTTTGGGTGAAGAAGTACTTTCTTTTATCCGTTTTAACCTGTCTGCTCAGCAATTTCATCGAATGCCCACGATTTCTTGTATTGTGAGAAAGGGAGAAAAGTACTTCTTTCTCTACTTTCTCCATCCCATGCATTATCTTGTAAACCTCTATCATGTCACCCCGCAGTTGACGTTTCTCCAAGCTAAAGAGTCCCAAGCGTTTCAACCTTTCTTCATAGGGAAAGTGTTCCAGCCCTTTAATCATTCTAGTTGCCCTTCTCTGGACTTTCTCCAATGCTATAATATCCTTTTTGAGGTGCGGCGACCAGAACTGCACACAGTACTCCAAATGAGACCGCACCATCGATTTATACAGGGGCATTATGATACTGGCTGATTTGTTTTCAATTCTCTTCCTAATAATTCCCAGCATGGCGTTGGCCTTTTTTATTGCAAACGCACACTGTCTTGACATTTTCAGTGAGTTATCTACCATGACCCCAAGATCTCTCTCTTGGTCAGTCTCTGCCAGTTCACACCCCATCAACTTGTATTTGTAGCTGGGATTCTTGGCCCCAATGTGCATTACTTTGCACTTGGCCACATTGAACCGCATCTGCCACGTTGATGCCCACTCACCCAGCCTCAACAGATCCCTTTGGAGTTCCTCACAATCCTCTCTGGTTCTCACCACCCTGAACAATTTAGTGTCATCCGCAAACTTGGCCACTTCACTGCTCACTCCCAACTCTAAATCATTTATGAACAAGTTAAAGAGCATGGAACCCAGTACCGAGCCCTGCAGCACCCCACTGCTTACCGTCCTCCACTGCGAAGACTGCCCATTTATACTCACTCTCTGCTTCCTATTACTCAGCCAGTTTTTGATCCACAAGAGGACCTGTCCTTTTACTCCATGACTCTCAAGCTTTTTAAGGAGCCTTTGATGAGGAACTTTATCAAAAGCTTTCGGGAAGTCAAGGTAAACAACATCTATCGAGTCTCCTTTGTCTCCTTTGTTTCAACGTGTACTGTTTTAATTCCCAAGTTATGTGATGAACAACAATAAAGTGCTTTATTCACCAAGCTCTGCTCTGTTTGACAGAGCTTTCCAAAGGTATCAGTCTGGCCATGGACTGTTTGACTATAAGGAGAGCTGGGCAATTCATATTTTTCTGGTATGAAGAACTGTCCACTTGCACATTCCCTTCCCTCCAATCAGGCTTTGAAATCTAGAAAGTGCAACAGCAGGTATTCCCAAGCACATTCTCCTGTCACTATTTTAGCGTGCATGGCCTCCTTTGTGCCTTGTAACTGACTTCTAGAGAAAGATTAATCACTGCAGTGGATGGATGAAACCTTTGGACTGTACAGTTCAGACATTTGAACAGGTAAGTCCAACCCTCTCAAAAAAAAAAAAACTTGAGGGGAAGGAGAAGAGAAACAAATTATGTTTGCCAATAATGTTAATAATTTGTTACAGTGCAAATAGAGACGTCAGACACGGAATAATTTCTAATCACACAACTGAAGAAGGTTTTTCCAGCAGGCAGAGATCGTTGCTGGAATTTCAGAGAAGGAAAATTTCTAATAGCGTCAGGTAAGAAGCTTCTACATTCCGATACATATTACAATCGGCAAGTTATCTGCTGCAACCAGACAGGCTGTCTCTTATATGGAGATTTATTTCCAAATTATTTGAGTGGTGTTGTTGCTGTCATCCATTGAGATGAAGTCGTTTGGGGGCTGCAATAAAGATCCTCCAGACTTTAAGATGAAACTTTCCAAAAAGAGGCCCTTTGCTTCTATTTGTACAAGTCTGGATGAAAGGACTAATGTGCAGATGACCTTGCTAAAAAGGATTGTTGAAACAAAAACAAGGAAGCCTTATCAAATGCTTTTGTCAGGACAGACAAATGACAACTGGAGCGTGTCTCAGATATCTGAACTCAGCAGGGATTTGCATGGGAGAAATTAGTTACATTCCTCCTAATCCGTTCTTGTTTGATATAACATTAACAGCAAAGATTCAAAAAGCAAGCTAGACACAAACGCCCTGAATTTAGCTGATGCTTCATTCTCTCAGCTCTCCAGCTGCTTCAGTACTGTTGCACAGAGGCAACTATAGAGAGGCTAATCCACACATCCGTTCATTCAAAAGAGAACATAGATGAGGAATTAAAACTAATGTCAACCTTCATTTAGATGTCATAACAATTGGCCAGCCAGCAATCTAATTTGAAAGGTTATTGGAGACCTCAGTTGTCTAAGAATCTATAAATCAAGTAGTTAAGGTATTCTGTTCCTAATTTCGTCCACATTTAATTTGGAATTTTCCATTAGAAACTTTAGCACGTAAAGGACCTGTCCACAGACACTGAAACACTCAATTCGCTATATGAAACTAAGACATAGCCCCAACTAAGATACGCAACGAAAGAAAGGAGGAAATAAGTTCCAATTGTTGGTAATGCGTATGTTGCTAACTATGAGAAGTTTCTGTTCAGATCACAAAATGTGAGATGTTATACAAATGTCTGTAAGCAATCTACAAATAATTCAGTTGAGCACCACCCAACAGCCACAGAGCTTTTACAGTTAGTGTGGAAACCACCACCCCCCGTCTTATTTAATCAACTCATCTTCCATAGATGCCATTTCTAGATGTTACAGGGAAAGAACAGGAACACAAGACAATAGTAAGTACGGTAAGTGACCATGATACTACATTGCTCCTGATCTGCTCCTAAGCCCTATTCAAGGTGATGGCTTTGACCCTTAAAACTCTACCCAGCTGGGGACCAAGGGTGTCTGAAGGACCATATTTGCCCATATGTTCTTGCCCTGGAAATAAGATCACAGGGAGATGCTCTCCTGACTGTCCCATCAATCAAAGAAGCTCATTTTGTGGGTACACAGAGAGAGCCTTTTCAATGCCAGACCTACGATTATGGAGCAACCTCCCCACTGAGAAGCACCTAGCTCCCTCATTTTCAGCCTTTTGGAGGCAGCTAAAGACTGGTTTATTTAGGACTGCATTTGATTAAACCTAAATTGTGGTTTTAAATTTTTGGTTTGGGCTCTGTAAGGAAGAAAGGCGGCTAATAAATATTTTAAATAACTAAACATCTGTAGTTCACTGCTGGGTTTTGATAAAACTGTCCTAGCAAAAAACCTATTGCCATTAAGTTCTTTAGCTCATTTTAACACTTAAATTCCAGCAGTTACTTTGTCGTATAGTGGTACAACATATTTTGTAGTTCACACTAGTGTGCCAGGGGAGTAATTACTGCAGTTTTAAAAGTGTGAATCTGTTACTTGAGCAGACACTAGATTTCTCACTGGGGGTCTCCCTTCTCTTAAAACATTGTATGATATATATTGGCCGGTTGCATCCCTTCTGTTCCAGTTGATTTTTATGCACAATGTGCCATGATGGTAAACAGCAAAACAATTCTGGAAAGTAGACATTACCAAAGGAACACATTCAGAGATGTAACTACAGTAGAATCAGCAGAAATCACTGTCAATATAGAAAGGAAGAACACTATGCCCAAAATTATTAAACCATTGAAAAGATTTTAAACTAGCCCTGTAGAAAATACCGCTATTTACATATATATTTTATAGTAACGATTTCCTCTCTCTCTCTCTGAAGACTTACACCTTCATCAAGCACCTTCATCTTTGAGAAATCAATACAGAAGGCAGAAAATAATTTGGATCTTCCTCCCTGCATGTCTGACTAGTTCTATTGGGTTCTCAGGACAGCTCCAATGCAAATGGATTCTCAAGTTCTGGAAAGTTTGAAAACCCGGATTCAGGCAGACAACTGGGCTCTTGGGGGACTTGTGGTGATAGTCTCATTTTATTCTGTCATCGCTGTCCTCTTCTTGTTTGCTGCTATTTTTGGTTGCTGCTCAACTCCAAGGAACAAATCGAGTATCATATAAACAGCCAGAGCAGACTAAACTCTGTAATTGTGAGAATGCTACATTCTGACTTGCTCATGCAGGGGCAACAATTGTTGGTAATGCGTATGTTGCTAACTATGAGAAGTTTCTGTTCAGATCACAAAATGCGAGATGTTATACAATGGAATTGTTGCTTTTCACCCCCATCTGGCAAGTACTAGTGTACAAATCACAGAGAATGACTGCTGCTATGTAGAGTTATAAGTTCCTTTCTACAAAGTAACAGAGAACAGGCAGTCATTGTTTTAAAATGTGGCCTTTAAGAGATTAAAAAAAACCCAGAACATTAAAATTCATGGTTCTATATATTCAGATTCAAATTACCCCTCATACTCTAGACGTTACTTAAATGCAGGGCTTTTTTTGAGCAAGAATGCAGTTCTGGCTGGCTTGGTACCAGGAGGTGTGGCTTAGTATGCAAATGAGTTTCTGCTGGGCTTTTTCTACAAAAAGTCCTGTGTCAAAACAATGGTGAAATCAGGTGTGGCCTAGTATGCAAATGAGTTCCTGCTGGGCTTTTTCTACAAAAAGCCCTGTGTCAAAACAATGGTGAAATCAGGAGGTGTGGCCTAGTATGCAAATGAGTTCCTGCTGGGCTTTTTCTACAAAAAGCCCTGTGTCAAAACAATGGTGAAATCAGGAGGTGTGGCCTAGTATGCAAATGAGTTCCTGCTGGGCTTTTTCTACAAAAAGCACTGTGTCAAAACAATGGTGAAATCAGGAGGTGCGGCCAAGTATGCAAATGAGTTCCTGTTGGGCTTTTTCTAGCAAAAAAGTCCTGCTTAAACGTATCAATTTACCCCCAAAATTGTACATTTATTTTACATTTATTGTAAACAATATATTTAATTTAGCCTTACACATTTTATCTACCCTTGTGCTAGCCAACTTTTGAGGGGGTTTTCACATTCCACTACAAGTTATTTCATTCTTGGTAGACCACCACAAATTTAACTGGTTTAGTTAGACAGATCCAAGTGGATAGCTGTGTTGGTCTGAAGCAACGGAAGTAAGAATCCAGTAGCACCTTTAAGACCAACGAAGTTTAGAGTCCCTGACAATGTAGGGTCAAGTGAAATGAGACCAACCTACAATTTAATTGCATATTGCTTCCATATTCCATATTGCATAATGTACACAGCACACATTTCCCAAATTTTAATTAAGGCACCTACTTTCAAGCTCAAACATAACAGGAGATGGTGGTAGTAAGTCTTTGAAATAGCGAAAGTGGCCAGCTCTGACTTTCAGCATTTTTTCCTTAGGCCCCTGAGAAAGAGCTGCAAAAGTATTTTGTTGTCACGGTGGTACCTAATTGAGGGAAATTGTTCATGAGACCCAGTACAGAAAACACTGAGCAAGCAGAGGAGTCCTTTCAGTGGGGGAAGAGGAACTCTGGATCCAAAACACTGTCCCTTTAAAGTTATTTTCTGGACATGTACATAAGAAAGAGGCCGATGTGTCAACATCTCCTTCCCACTGTTCTGCTGCTAAGGTATATAGCCACCGTGGCCTGCAAGTCCTACTCTGTTGTGCCCTCCTAGGTGTTGGAGCCCCAGTAGCTGCCGAAGGTCTCCGCCTGGGATGTGCCGCCCACCTAGTTTTCCCAACACCTGGAGAGGCTTTTTTCTCCCTCTTTTGGTTCAACAACTGTTACCACCTGGCCTTTGTAGGAATCCCCACTGAGAGGGCTCCCAGCTTCCTCTCCCTGTTCTAAATCCTTCCTCTGTCTCCCCCACAATCCAGCACATAAGGACAGCTTACTGCCTCCAATGGTAAAAGTTCTGTCTGCCTCAATGGAATCAGCACAAAATAGACCCCTCCTCCTTGCTCCCAGGAGTTTTATCATCTCAGTTTTTCTCCTCCCACTGACCAGATCAAGGAACGTCAAAGAAGCTTTTCTTGAAATCTTTCTAGCCCCTTAAATCCTCCAAACCTCTGTTCCCTGCTAGATATCACCTGTCTAGTTGAACGTGTGTGTATTTATGTGTGTGTGACTTGACCATCTCATTGTGTTCTGCCAGGTCTCCCACTTGCATTCTTAAATGCTTGGTGGTTGAGGCCGGCAAGCAATTGATGCCATCCATGCCTATACTCTGCAATGGAGAGAAAAACCTTTTAAAACTGAAGGTAAAGGTTTTGCTCAGTTCAAACTTCCAAAGAAAGATGCATTCCTTCACAGCTGCAGCCAAAACAAGAGAGTCTTACAGGATTTTAAAGGTTAGCAAATTAATTTTAGCATAAGCTTTCAAGAGCCTGGGTCTACTTCTTAGCTATAAGAAATGACCTATGTACTAAGAAACAGTGTCTTCCAGAGTTATAATTAGAAGTCATTTCAAGGACAACTATTTCAAGAATCTCCTAATTATTCCTTCATTTAGATAACACATCAGCAAAACAATTAGATCTACTTCAAAATACATCATCCAATGAGACTTAATAGTTCACATACAAAACTTGCTAACGCAGAGCAGTAATCCTGTAACGTCATGTAGCCACCCTTTTATATTCACAATGCAGATGATGAAAGTGTGGGAAAGCGATGCTTTTTGAGTGTCTGTCTAGGTACAGAAAGGATATTTGAACCCACATTGATAGACAGACTTCAGAATCAAAGGGTAATAGCTACCCAGAATTGGGATGTGCCCTTATTCTCTTCTAACCTGAATGAAGTTAGCATAGCAGTGTTCCCACAACATAAGAAAGCATTCACAGGAGAATGGGGAAAAAAGACATGCTAAATGATAGAAGTTACATATGATTCTCTTGGTCTCCATCTGAATGAGGCAAGATTGCATGCATGCATGAAACGGGGAAACAGATTATGAAGAACTGTATGGTACAATGGGCTAAGAATATAGGGCATAGTATTATGCTAGATGAATGGGAAACCCTTTGAAAATCCAATATTAAATTAAACAAATCAGTATCTTTTAAGGAAAATTTGTATGTTTTACAGATGGTATGTAACCCCTCAAAAGCTTTCTAAAACGTATTCTAATATGACTAATAAATGCTGGAAATGTACAAAACAGGTGGGATCATTTTATCATATGTGGTGGACTTGTGAGAAGGCGAAGGACTATTGGAAGATGTTACATGAACTATTGCAGAAAACGCTGAAGATGCAGATTCCTCTTAAACCAGAACTGTATTTGCTGAATATGTATCCCAGTGATTAGACAAAAGAGACAAGACATTTAATGCCACGTATTAATACCGCAGCTAGGATTTTGTTTGCTCAGAGATGGAAGCTCCAAGAACTACCCACAAAACAGGAACTGATCAGGAAAATACTGGAAGCAGCTGAGATGGACTATTTATCGCTATTGCTTGCTGGGAAATCCAAGGAAAAAGCAAGAGAATACTGGGAGAAGTTATATGTACGGCTAGACACTTAAATTGCTTTGGTGTGAACTGTGGTTAATATTCTTCAATTTATATGGTTGAAATACAAACTAAATTGATAACCCAAATGGGAACTTACAATATAATTCTATAGGACTAGTGTGATGAGAGGCTAAGCATGTAACAGTATGATGAAATTTTATTTTATATGAATTCTACAGCGACATGCAGAATGTATTCTAGTTTTCTTTACAGATGTATTATTACTTTTCTATTTCCATTTTCCCTTTTTTTCTTGAAAATAAAAATTTCATACTCAGAAAAAGAAAGAAAGAAAGGAGGAAACACTAAAACAAACTAGACACACCCTGCCACATGTCTCGTTGTAGGGAACCGTTCCTATATCAAGTTACGTCCTTGAACAAATCTCACAGCATTTCTTATAAACATACAGTCAAATCTTATCTTAAAACTCTTCAGTAGAGTTATCAGAGGTTATTGTCTCTAGATCTCATACTGCATCTTGTGCCAGTACTGCAAAGAGAAACATTTCTTTTTGATGTTTTTAAGCTGCTGCCTTTGGCCATGAATCATCAGTAGTCAAGCAAGATATCTTATTTGTTTATCATATATTAAGCTAAAACCTTTACTTATTTCCCTAGAAATAATTTTCGATTTTTAAAAAGTTCTATTGATTTAAACTACAAAGAAAAGAAGCATTGCAGATACATAAAAAAGAGGGGGAAAGGGGGAAAAGGGGCCTTGACAGAATGGGGAAAACAGAATATCAACTATAATTCCACTTCCCAATAAAATGCTCAGATCATTCTACCTACAAGTATAAAAATCTCCTTAAATATTACCTTCCTTTCTTCCTTTAACGGACTAAAAAAAAGGAATACTTTCTTTTAGTAAACTAGTAAAACAATGTAAATCTAGACACTTCTTCTTAAACACAAATTAAATATAACCAGTTAAGAAAAAATATTTTTTCTTTCAAAACTGTCCCAACGCCAATTTTATCTCACTTAACTTAAACCTATTATAAGCACAAATTAAATTGTTGATTTAGTGAAATCCTTATTTAAAAAACACATAAAATCATTTCTTTATCCTTAGCAAATTACATAAAATACAACTAAATGTTTTGTCTATATCCGTCTAAGCCATTTCTCTTGATAACGTATTAAAAGCAAGTCTGCCAAATTACCAAGTCTACCCAATTCCACAGCAATTATGCTATCTGCCTTTTCAACCTTTGATCTTATACTTATATCATTATAGACAATCTCACTAAATAGACAAACTGTGAATACATCTACTATATAGAGAAATATGTTAACTGCACTCATTAACATTTCTTCTTCAAATCTCCCTTTTTCTTTTAAAATCTAACATCTGTCTGTATTAATGGTTATATGTCTATTTATTCACAAGGGAAAGACAAAAAACAAAAGAACCCAGATTCCAGAGTCCTTCTTCCCAAAGATTAAAAACTTTTAAGTTCCTTTGATTTCTGCACCCATATTGCATCCGAGGCAGCCCATTTAATCACAGTCTGTCTTTTGATATCACATTTCACTTCTTAGTCAAAGTTCCTTGTCCAGCCATTCACACTTTTAAGTTCCTTTGATTTCTGCACCCATATTGCATCCGAGGCAGTCCATTTAATCACAGTCTGTCTTTTGATATCACATTTCACTTCTTAATCAGAGTTCGTTGTCCAGCCATTCACCAAAGCAGAAAAAAAAAATCCAAAATCCTTTTTCCGAAATGCTTTTCAAATCCTGATTTGTTGATTGGAGTGCAACTTTTCGCTTCTCAACAAGGCCTGCCCCCTCAACCGCAGGGGGAAGAATTCATCGCCATTTTTCCCTCTCAGTTTGATTTTACTGCATCTTAATTTCTGGTCAAGTTTTGAAAATGCATCACAAGAGAGTCTCTTACTTTTCCTTTATTTATTTCAGAAAGTATCACTTTCCCCTTCCACTTTCACTGCCATCAATATACTCTCTTTAGAACCGGACCCCTGTAGGTTTGCAATTTCATTAGCTGTCAGCATAAAACATTCCATTTGGTCATTAAGGAGCTGCATAAATGAGATAAGATCTTCCTTCAGAGAGATAAGATTTGAGCAAATACCTTTTCCATGTGACAATTCATTAAACGGTGCCATTTCTAATATCAAACTCAGTCTCTTAAATCAGATTGTAAATTCGCTTTAAACTCCTATTAATCCCCGTTCCACAACTGAAGTTTTAAAAACCATTCTTTCAGATACAGTCAGGCGATAGAGACAGAACTCTCTGCTATATAACTCCTTTGTGCTCATATCGTATTGCAACTTCTTAGTAAACTCTTTGATGTATATATGTCCAATTATGGTCTGGGTCAATTTTAGTGATTATATTCAATCCACTTTAAGTAGTTAAGACTGCTCGTGACATTTCGAGGCCTCTTCTAAATGCTTTGAGCTGGTCTTTTGTAGTTATGCAGAGTGACCCATAAGGGAGTAGAATTACAAGAAACACCTACTTGTTAAGCAGAGTCATCGCTTTAGAAGTAGAAAAATGCTTTTCAAAGTCGTACTGGAGAAAGTGAAAGCAGAAAGCGATTGGGCGTTCTTCTTTTTCTGCTGGTATGCCAGCTTTCATAGCCGCGGAGCTTCAGGACGAACAGAGAGCACAGAGGGCAGCTGCCACTGGCCCCACCCCCCGTAAAAGTCCCATGCCGAAGAAGAAGCCACTCCGGGCTTATTCTATGGGGGCATCACTTCTGTGACGCCCCTCCAACGGCCAGACTCAGAGTTGCTGCAGAGAGACGATCTGCAAGCAACTCTGAAGCTAAGATGACTGATCCCGGAAGCCCCTGGTTAGAATTTTCATTAGATCAGATAATAAATCTAATTTCTTGATTAAGTAACATGTACGTGCTGATCTGGAGGACATCTATCCAATTTTCTCACCCTACATTAATGCCTTGGTCTTTGCAGCCTCGTGTCGCAGAGTGGTAAGCTGCAGTACTGCAGTCCGAGCTCTGCTCATGACCTGAGTTTGATCCCAGTGGAAGCTGAGCTCAGATAGGCAGCTCAAGGTTGATTCAGCCTTCCATCCTTCCGAGGTCGGTAAAATGAGTACCCAGCTTGCTGGGGGAAAAGTGTAGATGACTGGGGAAGGCAATGGCAAACCACCCTGTAAAAAGTCTGCTGTGAAAACATTGTGATGTGATGTCACTCCAGAGTTGGAAATGACTGGTGCTTGCACAGGGGACCACCTTTACCTTTTACTTTTCAGCCAAGTTTGTGAGAAAGTATACCCGACAGTGGATTGCAATATCAGTGATATAATGGTTGCAACAGTGGTATAGTGGTTGCACTATCAGACTGAAGTCTGGGAGACCAAAGCCCAAATTCTCTGCTCTGCCATAAAGTTTGCTGAGTGACCTCAGACTAGTCGCACTGACTCGGCCAGCTCTCCTTATAGAGCTGTTGCAAAGATTATATATTGGAAAGGAGGAACCACATATGTTACTCTGAGCTCTTTGGAGAAAAGGAAGGATAAAAATATACTAGACGGTATTGACTGCTTAAAAATTACAAGCTCACAGAACTCTTAATTCCATATCCCAGTTGGATCTTTCTCCATAACACACAAGAAATCCTAATATTCTAAACATAGTAGGTTGTGAGATCTACCAATTTTGTATGTGTTTTAGGATGGATTTAGCCCAATGGGAAAGTTTGAGAAATCTGAAACTTACCTAACCCAAAATATGAAGTGAACCCTTGCGGTGATAGAGTAAGGTGGAGAGCAAAGATCTCAAAAGCTATAAAGTTTTTTTCTTTGGATGCATCACGCAGGCATACTTTTTACAGGAGTATCTGTGTTAAGCTGCAAGCATTTCTCCATGTGCCAAAAGTTAAATATACTAACAAACAATAGATTCCCACTCCCTACAACAGGACTGGTAACCGACTTAATTCTACCTTAAAGAAGTATCCACAGATTATAAAGTAAAGGAGATTCCCCAGTTAGCAAACATGTCCATCTTTTCACTGCAAATTTACGTCCTGACCACTGCAACACAGCAAACTGTACAACACTTACAGCCCAGCATAGCTTGAGCTACTTAGGGTGGTTTCACACTGGGAAATTGATGCGATATTATCCTGTTGGCAAAAAAACTGCTTGAATTTGATCCATTTCAGAGGGATCAGACACTGGCTGTGGAAGCAGCAGGATCCTGGCAGCGGTCCGTGGTTGCCCATTCACACCGCTAGCATGCCTCAACCGTGGACCCACAGTGGAAAGGGTTTGTTTTTTTTTTAAAGTTCCCCTGCACGTGCACTCAAGCAGAGAAGTGCACAAGCGTTCCTCGGAGAGGAGTTGGGGGGGGGGACCGACACCAACTGTGCCAGAAACGGCTTGGTGCAATCACACAGCTCTTCTGCTTATGAGTCGCAGCTGGGCGTTCAAATAGCCACCGATTATGTGACCTAAATGCAATTCAGGGGGAAAGTACCGGGAAAATCCGGGTGGTTTTTTAATCCAGATGGGAGGCGAGGTGAGAAGGTGTGCAGCTCGGAGGGCAAATGCGCTCGTGTGATTGTGCGCTTTTAATCTGAATGAGTGGCGGGGCTAGGTTGGGGCAAATCTCTTGTGTGAAACCACCCTTAGAAACTAAGCAAGGTTGGCCAGCCAGTGCTCAGACAGGAGACCATCAATGAAGACTCGGATTGCTACATGCAAGAAGGCAATGATGTATCACCTCTGCTTGTCTCTTGCCTGGAACATCTCATGGACAGCATGATCATGAGCTGATTGTAACTCAACAGAAGAAGAAGAAGAAGATATTGGATTTATATCCCGCCCTCCACTCCGAAGAGTCTCAGAGCGGCTCACAATCTCCTTTATCTTCCTCCCCCACAACAGACACCCTGTGAGGTGGGTGGGGCTGGAGAGGGCTCTCACAGCAGCTGCCCTTTCAAGGACAAAGCCTCCGAGCGACCAGCAATCTCCTTTCCCTTCCTCCCCCACAACAGACACACTATGAGGTAGATGAAGATATTGGA
Organism: Heteronotia binoei; assembly: GCF_032191835.1. Lineage (NCBI taxonomy): Eukaryota > Metazoa > Chordata > Lepidosauria > Squamata > Gekkonidae > Heteronotia > Heteronotia binoei. The sequence goes on from NC_083235.1 coordinate 68,514,773, forward strand.
TTTATATCCCGCCCTCCACTCTGAAGAGTCTCAGAGCGGCTCACAATCTCCTTTCCCTTCCTCCCCCACAACAGGCACCCTATGAGGTAGATGAAGATATTGGATTTATATCCCGCCCTACACTCCGAAGAGTCTCAGAGCGGCTCACAATCTCCTTTAACTTCCTCCCCCACAACAGACACCCTGTGAGGTAGATGAAGATATTGGATTTATATCCCGCCCTCCACTCCGAAGAGTCTCAGAGCAGCTCACAATCTCCTTTCCCTTCCTCCCCCACAACAGACACCCTGTGAGGTAGATGAAGATATTGGATTTATATCCCGCCCTCCACTCTGAAGAGTCTCAGAGCGGCTCACAATCTCCTTTCCCTTCCTCCCCCACAACAGACACCCTGTGAGGTAGATGAAGATATTGGATTTATATCCCGCCCTCCACTCCGAAGAGTCTCAGAGCGGCTCACAATCTCCTTTCCCTTCCTCCCCCACAACAGACACCCTGTGAGGTAGATGAAGATATTGGATTTATATCCCGCCCTCCACTCCGAAAAGTCTCAGAGCGGCTCACAATCTCCTTTACCTTCCTCTCCCACAGCAGACACCCTGTGAGGTAGATGAAGATATTGGATTTATATCCCGCCCTCCACTCCGAAGAGTCTCAGAGCGGCTCACAATCTCCTTTCCCTTCCTCCCCCACAACAGACACCCTGTGAGGTGGGTGGGGCTGGAGAGGGCTCTCACAGCAGCTGCCCTTTCAAGGACAACCTCTGCCAGAGCTACGGCTGACCCAAGGCCATTCCAGCAGGTGCCAGTGGAGGAGTGGGGAATCAAACCCGGTTCTCCCAGATAAGAGTCCGCACACTTATCCACTACACCAAACTGGCTCTCCAGCACCTTCTTCTACTTTTCAATAATAAGATCTTACTACCAGACGTATGTACTAAAAAGCCCTGAATATATTCATCTTCTGTACAAAGGAAGCTTAGACTCTTGCAGGAAAGACCATTATTATTCCAACAAATATTCGGTCTAAGCTATTTCTCCATCAAGCTATTAGTTTCACATCGCTTTTCTTTTGAAAGACTGAAGCCAACGAGAAACACGAAAGAGCTTGACAGTACGCAGGATGTATATCCACTAAACTAATCCAGAAAAGTGCTAAAAGCTATCTATATATTCGACGCTATCTACATACCGACCTCCCCTTACCAGAACCAATTTACCGCACCGTAAGACCACATCACAGAAGATGAAGCCCTCAGGAAAAAAAAATAACTTCCCTAAAAATAAAAACCTGCTTTCCCAATCAGAGAACCAAGTTGTACCTTACCCGAGCTCTCCACAGAAGGCCACCATAGCATCAAAGTCTGTCATCATAGCTTTATCTGATTCTTTCAAGGTACCTCGCTTCTCCTGGGGGGAAAAAGCAAAACAAAATAAGACAAAATAGCTGTATTCGTAGCTAGACAGAAGCATGTCGATTTTTATATGGAAATGTTGTATGTCTCCAAGCCAAGATGGAGGAGGATGTGCCTACATTGGGCATTTCAGAAAACTGGTGGAATAGAAAAAAAAATCAGTGGGATAGGGCTACTCCAGATACAAACTTAATATCATTAGGGTTGTAGAATCTACAAATAGCAGCTCTCCAGCAGCCCTGGCCCACTCAATGCACAGCAGCCAAGAAGGTCTGAGCGCCTGCTCTGGCTGCAACGCCACTGAGGATGTTCTCCGCAGCTGAGAACGAAACGTCTGGAAGGAAAACTTTCTCCAGTAGAACACGGCACTTGATCCCGAAAGATTCTACAAACTCTAATGATGTTACCAGCCGTGAAAACCTGAAATCTTTGACAAACTTAATAGAACAGAAACGGAAGAATGTAAGGCATACAATCCAACAAAGGCGCCATCTGAGCCCCTTCCCCAATATGATCCTGATCCAAGCTAACGAATGTAACAAAACAAATCACTTGGCTGGCTGCTACCATGCACCTACAAGAATAAATATTTCCACATGCATTGTGCAGGGGGTTGGACTAGATTACCCTTCCAACTCCATGATTCTGTGTCCATCTATCCGTCCGTTTGTGACAGGCATAACTCGGAAAATAAAACCAGGAATCTCAAAATTGGCCACCAGCTTCAGAATGATCATGGGAGTTCCAGAGCCAAAAATGAAAGGAACTAGAATATCCTGGCCCAGGTTATCTCCAGGCATCCCTCCATAATATTTACAACGGAAACTAAGTGAAATGGTTAAAGTGCTGGACTACAAGCTGGGAAAGCCAGGTTCAAATCCCCACCCTGCCATGGAAACCTGCTCTGTGACCTTCAGCAAGTCGTATGCTCTTAGCCCAACCTACCTCATAGGGTTGTTGTGAAGATAAAGCAAAGGAGAGGAGAACTACGTAAGCTGCTTTGCATACGCTTGGAAAGAAGGCAGGATATGAAGCAAATAAATAAATAAGTTCTAACTTCTGTTCCTCATTTGTTACTGTTGAGACAGATTAACATTTATTATCATACAAGTTAAGAGGGTGGAGGGAAACATCCTTTCACTATTTTGATAGATTATGGGGAAATATTAATTCCCCTTTCTGTTTATAACATTAACAATGATTTGCTGCTATGCTACTATCAAATACATTTGATATTAAATACATTGCCAATCAGGAAGGATCAGGAGGCATCGAGACTGAAAAACTGAGGGTGGGGGAAGAAAAATTAGAAATGGGGATACATGAATGGAAGTGGGGGTGGCACTGTGCAAACCATGCCACTGCCAGCCGAGCTCGCCCTCACTGGGGTGAGGGTGGGGAGAGGAGGAGTGCACCAGGCAGGGAGGGGTGCCATGCCTCGGGTGCCGGCCTTGTGCTGGCACTCTAGCACCAGCGCTGGTGAAAACTACCAAAAATCATAGCCAAAAGTATTGACATATATCCATGACACTATTTTATAGTACTCTTTTATTTTTTCACACACACGCACTTTCTTTAGCCAGTTTGGTGTAGTGGTGAAGTGTGCGGACTCTTATCTGGGAGAACCGGGTTTAATGCCCCACTCCTCCACTTGCAGCTGCTAGCATGGCCTTGGGTCAGCCATAGCTCTGGCAGAGGTTGTCCTTGAAAGGGCAGCTGCTGTGAGAGCCTCTCCAGCCCCACCCACCTCGCAGGGTGTCTGTTGTGGGGGAGGAAGGAAAAGGAGATCGTGAGCCGCTCTGAGACTCTTCGGAGTGGAGGGTGGGATATAAATCCAATATCATCTTCTTTTTCTTTATCTCCATATGCACCCCCTCTACCAGCTAGCATGGAGTTTCAGGCTGGGGTGTCATCAATATGCCAATGACACCCAGCTATTTCTGTTGATGGGCAGCCAGCTGGATACCGTTCCCAAGAATCTGGTTGAGGGTATGGAGGTTGTGGTTCGATGGTTAAAGCAGAGTAGGTTGAAGCTGAATCCAGGTAAGACAGAGGTTCTGTGGTGGTGGTGGGGAGCCTAGGTTGGATTGCCAACTCCCGATGGCATGCCCTTAACACCTGCACTACCTGTCAAGAGCTTGGGCATGATCCTGGATGCCTCCTCGTCTATGGAGTCCCAGGTCGCAAAGGTTGCCAAGCTGGCATTCTTCCACATGTGCCAGGTTAGGCAACTGGCTCCCTGTTTCACCCTGACTTAGCAACAGTAATCCACACAATAGTCACCTCTACCATAGACTCTATGCCTGCACATGACCTGGAAGCTCAAACTGATCCAAAATGCTGTACTGGCTTCCAGTGGAACACTGAATCAGGTTCAAGGTTTTAACCTTCAAGGCCACCTATTTTTGGGACTGCCTCTGTCTGTACACCCCCGGAAGAGCCACTACACTCTGAGAACAAGAACTTCCTGGTGGTCCCCAGCCTGAGAGAGATCCGGTTGTCCTCAACTAGAGCCAGGTCCTGGTGGAACTCCCCGCTGGAAAACATCCATGCCCTGTGGGAGTTGTTATTTTTCTACAGGGCATGCACAGCAGAGATTGGATCTGTATAATTGGTGGATCTGTATAATATGGCATGTAAAAGGAAGATACAAATGATCCTAAGGGACCCTTCACATCTGGGCCATTTGCTATTTGAGATCTTACCGTCAGGTAGACGATATAGAGTGTTGAAGGCTAGGACAAACAGATTTAAGGACAGTTTCTATCCAAGTGCTGTGGTTAGGTTAAATGCAGGGTTATGAAGGATTATCTGTTTTAGATGTATTTAATGGTTTTATGAATGTTTAATGGTTTTATGAATGTTTATTTAATGGTTTAAATGGTTTTAATGGTTTTATGAATGTTTATCCGTTTTAGATGTATTTAAATAGTTTAAATGGTTTTAATGGTTTAAATGGTTTAATGGTTTTAGATGTATTTAAATGGTTTATGAATATGTGTGCTTGATGTGTTGGTATGTTTGTGGAAGAGCACCTCATTTCGTTGCTCTCTTTTTGTTGAGAACAATGACAATAAATTCATCTATCTATCTATCTATCTATCTATCTATCTATCTATCTATCTATCTATCTATCTATCTATCTATCTATCATCTATCTATCTATCTATCTATCTATCTATCTATCTATCTATCTATCTATCTATCTATCAGCAGAGATGTTCCACCATGCATCTGGTTGAGGGCAGCAATGAGACAGCACCAAATCTGGCACTCTCACACGAATCCCTCCATAACCTTCCTCCTAAGAGGTTTACAGAAACTGACTTTTTCTCTGCTATCTGGACATATGTGCTCAACTGTTGATGTTTTAATTTAAATTATTTGTTGTACCTCTTTTGTTTAAACCACCCTGAGCCCTGCCTGCAGTCTAATAAATCCAACTTGTAAAATAAATAAATCTGTTTATATGTTACCTGGAATCTTGGTTGAACAGTGACGTGGACAACTGTGCAGTCAAACCGTATTTATCCAGGATGATGACTATCAAAACACAGTACGAGTGGCTGTTGGAATACAAGCTATGTACCGTATTTTTCGGACCATAAGACGCACTCCCCCCCCCCCCCCCAAAGAAGTGAGGGAAAAAGTGTGTGCGTCTTATGGAGCGAAGGTACCTTCCTCCGGGGGGGGGGCGATCCGTTGCTTCCGCCTCTGATCCCGGTGCTTCCCCACGCGCCTGCCTGCCTGGCTCCAGCTTCTTCCAGCAAGCGCTGGGATCGCTCCACGCTGCCCCCACCGCAAACCCAGCGCTTCGCGAGCGCCGGCTGTGGAGAGGGCAGCGTGCTTACTCCGTGCCTGTCTGCCTGGCTCCAGCTCTGACGCTTACAGCAAGCGCCAGGATTGCTCCCTCCGCCCTCCGATCCCGGCGCTTGCTTTAAGCATCAGAGCTGGAGCCAGGCAGACAGGCACGGAGAAAGCACGCTGCCCCCTCCACAGCCGGCGCTTGCGAAGCGCTGGTTTGTGGAGGGGGCAGCGTGGAGCGATCCCAGCGCTTGCTGGAAGAAGCTGGAGCCAGGCAGGCAAGTGCGGGGGAAGCGCCGGGATCGGAGGCGGAGGCAGCGGATCGCCCCCAGGAGAAGGTGCGCCTATGGTCCGGAGCGCCTTATGGACAGAAAAATACGGTACATTCCAGCCATTATATAGTTAACTGTTTGTTTACCTGATAGTGATGTACTGTGACCTAAACTCAATTGTGGGATGGTTCTTACTTTGCCCACGAAAGATGTAAACACAACATTGGTCAGAGAGGATGTTAGGTGTGAAATGCTTTGATCTTGTATGCAAGTTTTATTGCTCTTCTTCCTGGCGAAATGCTTTTTGGGGAGAAGAACAGTTGAGACAAAGAACGTAGCCATGTAGATCTGACACAGATAGACTAGCTGGTAAGCTAGATTGTTTTTCTGTTTTATCCCAAGTACCCTATCCTGATGTTTTCTAGTAAACTTTTTTTCTTTTGCGAAGCTTAAGCCTCGACTCCAATTACTGCCACTCCAGAACCTCTGAATTTAACATGCCCTTCCTAACATTTTGGTAGCAGATGATAAAAAGGTTCCAGCAGTGGCTCTAAGAGAATCTCTTTAAACTTAGTGAGTAGGCAACAAGGTAGCTATAAGTGTAAAGTGTTGCAGATTTTGGCAAAAAATCCTAATGGGATCTGAACTCGTGTTGAGTCAGGAGGAAAGGGGTGTCATGGTAGACAGCGCAATGAAAATGTCACTTGGTGAATGGCAGCAAAAGAAGCAAGCTCTGAGCTGCAGATCAAATGAAGACAATGGGCAGAAAAATCCTGAGCTGCAGATCGAATGAAGACAATGGGCAGAAGTGCACAACTAACTTATCTACACTGCCGCAAAGTAATTACCTTAGATGACTTTAAAAGGTGAGAGAGAGAGATGACCTTTACTGGCATTAATATAAAAATACAGTATACTTAAGAACCAGCAGTAAGATTATAAATAATAAAACCTTAAAAGACCAACAAAAGTTGAATAGCATAAGATAGCTGTGGGCTATACATGAGTAAAAGCCTCTCTGGTTTGAATCGCAGCCTGTAGGAAGCAAGCAACATAAGTAGTAACAAAGCTATGTTTCCCGTGGAGTAAATAGCGGACCTTGGCATTGTCGGAAAGGCCTTGATGGTCGGAGAGCAGTGCATTTAGGTATCTTACTCGTAGGCTGCTATAAATAGAGCAGTCCAGAAGAACATGAGAAACCGTTTCGATGACTCCTTGGCTACAAGGGCATCGTCTAAGATTGAGGGGGATTCTATGGTATCTGCCGAGAAGGATGGCCGATGGTAATGCATTGAATCTAGCCAGCATGAATGCCCTTCGTTGGTGAGGATCAGTTAAAAAGAGGAAATAGGGAGCTAGAAGCCCATGAGTCTGGGATAAACCCAGGTGACTTCGGGAGCAAGATTTCCGAGCTGCCTTTAAAAGGTAATTACTAGATAAATTTCTGGACGATACCTCTATCAATGACTGAATGGAATCTCCCTGTTCAGAGGCAGTGTACTTCTGGCTACAAGTTGCCGAGAGGCAGTAACAGAAAGAGGCTTTGGCCCCTGTGACCTGCTATGAGACAGTTTTGAAAGTCTACAAGCAGAGAATGGGGCCAAAGCCTCTCCCTGCTGCTGCTTCCCTGGGGCAGGTTGGGCACTACACAAAATATCATGCTGGACGAGGCGGTCTGATCCAGCTCAGATTTTCTTCGGTTGGTAAAACTGTAATTCCTGTTACGTCAACGGGAAATCATATAGGTTTCTGCAGCTACACTTCTCTTCCTCACGGAAGAACACATCTACGTTATGTCCTCTTACCCTTTATCCTGCTCCGGTAATACTATGGCAGTCAGTTCCACATCCAGCGACTTTTAAACGAAATCTGCAGGCCTACACACTTGCCATGCTCAAAGCAGCTCACAAAATGAAGTATTTGTAGTCAATTATATTCACTACAAAAGTATAATTCTAGGGTAGCCTGTAGACAATATATATTTGGGCTGGGGTGAACCAATGGCCTTTACCCAAGATACCCATGGGGAGGGACGGTGGCTCAGTGGTAGAGCATTCTGCTTGGGAAGCAGAAGGTCCCAGGTTCAATCCCCGGCATCTCCAAAAAAGGGTCCAGGCAAATAGGTGTGAAAAACCTCAGCTTGAGACCCTGGAGAGCCGCTGCCAGTCTGAGTAGACAATACTGACTTTGATGGACCCAGGGTCTGATTCAGTAGAAGGCAGCTTCATATGCAGGAGGGACGGTGGGTCAGTGGTAGAGCATCTGCTTGGGAAGCAGAAGGCCCCAGGTTCAATCCCTGGCATCTCCAAAAAAGGGTCCAGGTAAATAGGTGAGAAAAACCTCAGCTTGAGACCCTGGAGAGCCGCTGCCAGTCTGAGAAGACAATACTGACTTTGATGGACCAAGGGTCTGATTCAGTAGAAGGCAGCTTCATATGGTCTAAGATAGGCCAATAGGACAGAGAATGAAGCCATACTGAACAATACTGCACAAAGCTCCCACCTGGAGTTTAGATATTTCTTTCTTGATTAAGAAGCTGACTTGATCCCTGTCAGTCCGAGAGTAATAGAGGCGACAACAGGATATCTTCCCATCTCTTCCCGCCCTTCCTGATTCCTGATAATACCCAGCCATAGACTTTGCCAAATTCCAGTGTGCAACAAATCTACATGGTGTAAGAAATAAAGCCATTACATTCCAATACATATCACATACAGAACGGAAAACAAATGTAAGACCAACCTAAATCTAGACCACACTGTGACAAGATCCTTTTTTTCTCACGACCATCCCATCAATGAAGAGGAAAAGGGAAATATACTCTAGGAAGTTCTTCCAGGTCTTAAGGAACTTTTTTTTTTTTCTGTCAAACTGCAGCTGGCCTATGGTGACGACCAGGGCCGGATCTGGGGGGGGGGGGGGGGGGGAGCAGAGGGGGAGTGCTTGCCCCGGGTGCTGACGGGGGGGGCACCAAATTGGGTATGGAGTCCATTGTATTCTATGGGACTATAAGGTAGAATGGCCCATAATGGGGCATCGTTTTTTAATTTTGCCCCCCCCCCCCTCAAAAAACATGTAGATCCGGTCCTGGCAACCATATAGAGTTTCAAGGCAAGAGACATTCATTCAGAGATAGTTTGGCATTGTCTGCCTCTGCACAGCAACCTTAGATTTCCTTGGCAATCTCCCATCCACGTACCAGCCAGGGCTGACCCAACTTAGCTTCTGAGATCTATGGTGACCACCAGGGCCGGATCTGGGGGGGGGGAGGGGGGGCAGAGGGAGAGTGCTTGCCCCGGGTGCTGACGGGGGGGGCACCAAATTGGGTATGGAGTCTATTGAGATCACAGACTAGCCTGGGCTATCCACGTCAGGGCTAAGGAACTATACCGGAAAATAAAAGCAATGCTTCTCCCATTTGGGAATACTCTACGCATACCTGACATTAGCTTTGTCAACTCCCATTCCAAAACTGATGGTAGCAACAATTACAGGGATTTTCTCCTCCATCCATTCATTTTGAACTGATGTTCTCTCTGCAGCCTTCAATCCTGAGAAAAGACAAGGAAGTATGGTATCGTAATAAACGATTTTTTTAATTAGTAACATATGGCAGCAAAACTATATCTACATCTTATAAAGACTTTAAAAAAGAGAAATTCTTCTACCCCATATCTTACTTTTCCCCCACCCCTCCCCCCGTTACTTGACCCCCGCCAGTGTTATTTACTTAAAAAGAACAAATATTAAAGGTACCTTTAACTATTAAAAAACCAAAAATTATACTTTTGATTAAAAAAAAAAGAACTTAATCATTATCAAAAATTGTCCAATGTCCTTTTCTTTTCCACTCTTTTTCTACGTATCTTCTGAACTTCTTCCACTCCAACTTAAAAAGCTCCAAATCATAGTCTCTTAATTTTCTTGTTAATTTATCCATTTCACTCCATGACATAACTTTTATAATCCAGTCCCATTTCTCTGGTATTTTTTCTTGCTTCCACAGCTGCGCATACAATGTCCTAGAAGCTGAGAGCAAGTACCATATTAAAGTTCTATCTTCTTTTGGAAATTTTTCCATTTGTAATCCCAGCAGAAAAGTCTCTGCAACTTTGTTAAATTCATATCCCAAAATCTTAGAAATCTCTTGCTGAATCGTTTGCCAAAACATTTTAGCGCTTTCACAAGTCCACTACATATGGTAGAAAGAACCTTCATGCTTTTTACATTTCCAACACCTGTCTGGCATCTCGTTATTCATCTTTGCATTTTTTTGGAGTCATGTACCACCTATACATCATCTTAAAACAATTTTCTTTAATACTTTGACATGTTGCGAGTTTCATAGAATTCTTCCACAAATATTCCCAAGATTCCATCTTAATTTCTTTATTTACATTAATTGCCCATTTTATCATTTGAGATTTCACTACTTCGTCTTCTGTAGACCATTGTAAAAGTAATTTGTATACTTTTGAAATTAATTTCTCTTTATCTCCGAGCAGAACTCTTTCCATTTCTGTTTGTTCTTTCCTTATTCCTTCGGTTTTAATATCATTCTCCACCAAACTTTTTATTTGTTGCATTTGAAACTAATCATATTTATAACTCAATTCTTCAGCAGTTTTCAGTTCTATTTTTCCACTTTGTATTTTTAATAACTGATTGTATGATAGCCATTTTTCTTCGGCTGTTTTAGCCGTTATCTTTATCACTTCAGCTGGCACTATCCATAAAGGTCTCCTCTCATCACCATATTTCTTATACTTTATCCATGTATTTAGTAGATTACTTCTTATATAATGGTGAGAGAAAAGACCATCCATCTTCTTTTTTCCATAATACAAGTATGCATGCCAGCCAAATTTATTTCCATGGCCTTCCAACACTAAAAGCTTTTTGTTTAACAACATTATCCATTCTTTCATCCATACTAAACAAACTGCTTCATGATACAATTTTAGATCTGGTAACTGGAATCCACCTCTCTCTTTTGCATCTGTTAAAATTTTCATTTTAATCCTTGGCTTCTTCCCAGCCCACACAAATTCTGAGATTTTCCTTCGCCATTTATCAAACTGTTTAGCGTCCTTCACAATAGGAATAGCTTGAAACAGATACATTATCCTTGGTAGAATATTCATTTTTATTGCAGCTATTCTACCCAGCAATGACAAATTGAGCTTGTTCCATTTTAACATATCTTCCTCCATTTTACGCCATAACTTCTCATAATTATTCTTAAACAAATCAATATTTTTCATTGTTATCTCCACCCCTAGGTACTTTACCTTGGAAGTGACTTCACGGCCCGCTAGTCTTTGTAATTCTTGTTGTCTATTCATCTGCATATTCTTACACATAATTTTAGATTTTTCTTTATTTATAAAAAGTCCCGCCAACTCCCCAAACTCTTGTATTTTCATTAACAACAAAGGTTTAACTTGTATGGGGTTTTCATTTATGAACATTATATCGTCAGCAAATGCTCTATATTTGTAGATACATCCTTTTATTTGTAATCCTTCTATATCTTTTTCTTCTTGAATCTGCATCAATAAAATTTCAAGAGTCATTATAAACAGCAATGGTGAAAGCGGGCAACCTTGTCTAGTACCTTTGTTAATTTTCATTTCTTCTGTAAGATCTGCATTGACACACATTACATTTCTTCTGTAAGATCTGCCCTTTGTTCAGAATATATTGCTTTTATCATTCTTATAAAGCTTTCTCCCAGCTCCATCTTGTCCATTACTGCAAACATAAAATCCCAGTTTAAATTATCAAATGCTTTCTCTGCATCCGCAAAGAATAATGCTACTTCTTTTTCTGGCTGTCTTTCATAATATTCTACAATATTTACAACAGTCCTAATATTGTCTCTTATTTGATCTTCCTTTATAAAATTTATCACATGTTGTTTAAGTCGTTCTGCCAGGATTCTTGTAAATATTTTATAGTCATTATTTAATAGCGACATTGGTCTATAATTTTTCACATTCGTGGCATCTCTATCTTCTTTAGGTATCCAGGAAATACCAGCTTCTTTCCATGTATTTGGTACATTCCGTTTTATTTTTATTATATTCATTAACTTCTGCAATTTTGGTATTAATTGGTCCTTAAAAATTTTGAAGTATTTAGCTGTATATCCATCTGGCCCGGGAGCTTCCCCATTTTTCATTGCGTTGATTGCTGCTTCAATTTCTATTTTTTCAATTGGGTCATTCAAAACTCTTCGCATATTTTCCGTTAGGGGCTACCTTCTCTTTCTTTACTTCAACACCTTTAAACAATTTGGCATAGTACTTAAAAATTCTCTTTTTATTCCCTCTTGAGTAATCACTTCTCTTCCATCAATCACAATTCTACTAATTATTTTATTTTCTCTCTTTTTCTTCAATTGCCAAGCCAAATACTTTCCCGTCTTATTTGCCCCTTCAAACGATTTCTGCTGAAGTCTTTTCAATTTCCATTCCAAACAAGGAAGTATGGTATCAAAGGGAAGATATCCTTACGATCTTTCACCAATGGTAATAATTTCATGTATTTCACATTCACAAGTTTGTCTTTGAATCTGGCTGTCCTGGCCTTGGACCCTCAGATCTGTCTCTGCCCCATGCTTCACTATGTTAGCTTTGCTCATCTGAGCAGGGCCTTCTGCAGATACCACCTGCAAATGGGCAAGACCATTAACTGCTCATACGCATGCCTTCTCTGTTGTGGCCCCCACCTTGCGGAATAGTCTGTCTGAGAAGACCAGGAAAGCTCCCACTCTCCTAGCTTTCCACAAACTTTCCAAAGCTCAATTATTCAAGAGAGCTCTTCTATGCACAAAAGAGGGTAGCACTGTACAAAATGATTCATGAAGTTACGTGGATAAATGATTAGGACTGCGGTCTATACTACTGTCTGTAGTTTGCTTTAAATTAGATTTCGCTATGTAGTAATTTTGCATCATGTAATATGTCATGTTGACAATTTTCATTGCTTCAGTTCTATTTTTTAAATTTCTGGTTAGTTCTACACCCCAACTCCTATTTCACTGTTTACTGATTGTCCGATCCTGTTGATTGTATTGACTCACTCTCTTTAATCCACCTTGAGCCCCAGTGAAAAACGCAGACTATAAATAATGTAAACAAATAAAGGGAAATGGGAAAAGGAGGCAGTGGCAAAGAAAGGAGAAGATGGGGCAAGGGGTTAGGGGAAAGGTGCGCTGAAGCAGAGAAGTGCAAGGAAAAGTAGCCTAAAACAAAACAAGCATGGAAGTCCAGGAAAGGAGAAGGAAAAAGGTGTTTGATAAGACAACACATAGGGCAAGGGGCCAAGAAAAGGGCTGCAGGATCCAGAGACAAAGCGGAAAGTTGAGGAGGCAGTCCTCAGATGCCACAAGAAACTAATTATCTCAGACAGGGTTTTTTTTTTTAGCAGGAATGCCTTTGCATATTAGGCCACATACCCCTGATGTAGCCAATCCTCCAAGAGTTTACAAGACTCATACTATAGGGCATACGGTAAACTCCAGGAGGATCGGCTACATCAGGATGCGTGGCCTAATATGTAAAGGAGTTCCTGCTACAAAAAAAAGTCCTGATCCCAAAAAATAGGATCTCTAGCAGAGAATGGCATTTCTTAATTGCTACACAAGATCCTTTAACTAGCGATGCCATAGATTGAATAATCTGCAAATCACTGAGCCCCTCTATTGTTTCTGTCTTTTAATAAGATTTAGTAAGATTTAGTAAGGGTCTTGTTCTCTTTTCAGCAAACTCACTATGCTGCTGAATCAGCGCTCTACTGAGTTTATGCACCAGAGAAACAGAAATTTAGGATCCGTCCTTGTCATTGCACTTAAATTGGAACTTACTAGTCCCTTGGGCTATACATAAGAACTACACAATTATTTTAATTATAAAAATGATTAAATTTAAAACAGCTAAGATGGAGACATAGATTTCATTACCTGCATGATAGGCCTTGGCTTTCACTCCCCTATGACTTAGTTCAATAGCTAATCGATCACATACTTCTCTCATCCTGCAGTAGACAATTCCACAACCCAAATAGCCCTGCACAAGAGGAAGAAAGAGCAGACAACTGAACGTGTCATAATAAAATCCACTGAAGTGGCTAAGCAATGCTTCAGATTTAAGGCGTCAAAACAACGGGCAAACAGTAAAAATGGCTTTTAAGTGCATGCCCTGTTATAAGCTTGTACCTGAAAGGCTCACTGTTCCAACTACACTGGAATGAATATACAACCTGATGCAGATTTCTTTCTATTTCTTTTTCTCCCTTCTACTTCACTTAAATTTAAGTTCTAGTCCCGGGATGGTCAAACTTGTTTAACGTATGAGATACATAGAATAAACATCAGACATTTGAGAGCCGCAATACATGAATGTCAGATGGTTGAGAGCAGGTAGGGAGGAAAGAATGGTGGAAAGAAAATAGATGGGGAGGGAGGGAGAAGTGGAAAGAAAGCAACTTTAACTTTAATTTAATGTTGTTATTCAACATCTATATGCGTCCCCTTGCCCAGATTGCTCGAAGGTATGGGCTGGGTTGTCACCAGTATGCTGATGACACCCAGCTCTATCTACTCATGGACGGCCGACCAGTCTCTGCCCCAGAAAATCTAGACCGGGCATTACAGGAAGTGGCTGGGTGGCTCAGACTGAGCGGGCTGAGGCTAAATCCAGCGAAGACAGAGGTCCTTTGTTTGGGTTGTCGGGGCCCAGGGAGGGAAATCCCCCTACCAGCTTTTGAGGGTGCGCCGCTGATAGCGGCGGACAAGGTCAAAAGCCTGGGGGTACTATTGGAGCTCTCCTTAACGATGGAGGCTCAGATAGCAGCCACTGCCAAGTCCGCGTTTTTTCACCTTAGGCGGGCAAGGCAGTTGGCCCCCTTCCTGGAACGTGACGATCTAGCAACAGTGATCCATGCCATGGTCACCTCGAGGTTGGACTATTGCAATGCTCTTTACACGGGGCTGCCTTTGTGCCGAACCCGAAAGCTGCAGCTAGTGCAGAATGCCGCGGCCCGGCTGTTGTTAGGGCTCCCAAGAAGGGAGCACATCCGGCCAGGGCTCCGGGACCTGCACTGGCTGCCGATAGCTTACTGTGTCCGGTACAAGGTGCTGGTTATCACCTTTAAAGCCCTATATGGCCTAGGACCTGCCTACCTGAAGGACTGTCTCTCCCCGCATGTTCCCCAGAGAGTACTGAGATCGGGAACTCAAAATCTCCTAGATATCCCCGGGCCAAAGGAAGCCCGCTTAAAATCGACAAGGGACCGGGCCTTCTCTATTATGGCCCCCTCCTGGTGGAACCAGCTGCCGGAAGAGGTGAGGGCCCTGCGGGACCTCGCCCAGTTCCGCAGGGCCTGTAAGACAACCCTCTTCCGGCTGGCCTATGACTAGCTGGCACAAGAAACTGAGCGTAGCTATACTGGATGTTTGCTGCCCCCAATGTTTTAATTGTTTAAATGGTTCTGTTTTAAATGGTTTAATGTTTAAATTTAAATGCTCTGTGTTTAACGTCTATTTATGTTCGATTTCTGCGATTGTAAGCCGCCCTGAGCCACTTGTTGGGAAGGGCGGGATAGAAGCCATAAAATAAATAAATAAATAAGTTCATTCTCCAAGCTGCAAGTTAGCTCAGCGAGGAGAAGTGATTTAAAGAGACAAATGTCTTCTTCCAGGCGGCCGATGGGGCAGTGGGGGGCACTGAGAGCCACACAATATGTGCAAAAGAGCCACGTGTGGCTCCTGAGCTGCCATCTGGCCACCCCTGTTCTAGTCCTTACATCTGTGGGAAAATATTTAAGAGTGCATAGGCAGTTTTTATTGCAATACATCCTGAAGACTCAGTAGGCAGAATGGCTTTCACTGGCCAAAGCTGTTATTCTCTAAACAGCTCTATGTCACCCTAAATCTCGATCTGTCCACTAACCTTGCTTCCCCGTTTCTTTCTTGCCACAAATTTTGGGAAAATCCAAATTAAAGTTATAGCAACTGGATATGTGTAACGCATTGTGTACACACAGACAACTTTTCCGTTATACTTATCAATCTTAAATAACTAGGGGTGTGCAAAAAAAAAAAATCCCCCCCCCCATTTGGGTCTATTGGATCTGAAAAATTCTGAATGCTGAATTGGTATTCAGAAATACCAATATTGGTCTTACATTAGGATTCAGTTAAATATTTGGGAAACCCAAATTTATTTGCTTTCATTATACCCAATGGGGACCATCCCCATAGGATGTAATGGAGAAGGGATTTAATCTTTAAATGCTTGCTGAGTTCACTCACCACAACTCTGTGAGTGAACTTAGCTAACATTTAAACTTCAAATCCCTTCTGTGCTCACTTGCTGAGTTGCACTGCCATGGGCATGACTCAGCGAGTGAAATCGGGAGGCATTTTAAGACACCATGGTTTCTTTAAATGCCTTCTCACCAAGCCTGAATAAAAGCTGAATAATATCAGCTTTTATTCAGGCATGGCTATGATACTGAAGACTCAGGCATGGCAATACATATTGAAGACTCAGTAGGCAGAATGGCTTTCACTGGCCAAAGCTGTTATTCTCTAAACAGCTCTATGTCATCCTAAATCTTGATCTGTCCACTAACCTTGCTTTCCATTTCTTTCTTGCCACAAATTTTGGGAAAATCCAAATTAAAGTTATAGCAACTGGATATGTGTAACGCATTGTGTACACACAGACAACTTTTCCGTTACACTTATCAATCTTAAATAACTAGGGGTGTGCAAACCCCCCCCCCCATTTGGGTCTATTGGATATGAAAAATATTGGTATTTCTGAATACCAATATTGGTCTTACATTAGGATTCGGATAAATATTTGGGAAACCCAAATTTATTTGGTTTCATTATACTCAATGGGGACTGTCCCCATAGGATGTAACGGAGAAGGGATTTAATCTTTAAATGCTTGCTGAGTTCACTCACCAGGTCACCACAACTCTGTGAGTGAACTTAGCTAACATTTAAACTTCAAATCCCTTCTGTGCTCACTTGCTGAGTTGCACTGCCATGGGCATGACTCAGTGAGTGAAATCGGAAGGCATTTTAAGAGACCATGGTTTCTTTAAATGCCTTCTCACCAAGCCTGAATAAAAGCTGAATAATATCAGCTTTTATTCAGGCATGGCTATAATAAGTACCCCAAAAATACTGATTAGGTATTTTTTGTACATTTATTCAACTGGGTATATACCAAGCGCACACCCCATTGCACATCTACTTGGGAATAAGCATGTCCTTATAACCAATGATTTCTTTTTCAGTTGTTTTTTTATCGAGGGACAGAAGCATGCATGCGGTCTGTCAGCATATATGAACAATGCCATTTATAATCTATTATCTTCTGTTTGCTTAGTGTTGGGGGAAAATATAGACATTGTGGGTATTTCAGAAACTTGGTGGAATGAGGAAAATCAGTGCGACACGGTGATTCCTGGATATAAATTATATCAGAAGAATGGGGAGGGAAGAGTTTGAGGTGGGGTGGCTCTGTATGTCAGAAAGGGTATACAGTTCAGTAAGAGTGAGAAGTTCAGAGAATTAGATTCACTTCTAGAAATGCTTTGGGTTGAAATAGTGAGCCCAAAAGGAACTTTAACTCTGGAAGTTTGTTATCATCCACTGGATCAAAAGATAGAGGATGATTATAAAATGATGAAAGAATTTAAGATAGTAGCTAGATGTAAAAACGGTGTCATAATAGGTGATTTCAACTATCCGCACACTGATTGGGTCAATATGTGTTCAGGTTGGGAGAAAGAGATTGAGTTTCTAGACACTCTCAATGACTGTGCTATGGAGCAGATGGTCATGGACCCTACCAGGGAAGAGGCGATCCTGGACTTGGTTTTAAGCAATGCCCAAGATCTGGTGAGAGATGTAAAAGTGATTGCATCGCTTGGGAATAGTGACCATAATGCTATTGAGTTCACCATTGAGTTCACCATAATGTTATTCACCACCATAGAGAGTTGCCCCAAAAGACCAACACAACCACTTTTAACTTTAAATGGGGTAACTTCTCTGAGATGAGGAAGCATGTGAGGAGGAAACTGAAAGGAAACGTAAATACGGTCAAAACCCTTGGGGAAGCTTCGTAAAACTACGGTCCTAAGTCAGATAAAATATATACCGCAAGTCAGGAAAGGCACAAATAGGTATAGAAAAAGACCTGCATGGTTGGAAGTTGTAAAAGGTAAGAAGGATTCCTTTAAGCGGTGGAAAGCTAGTCCAAGTGGGGCTAATAAAAGGGAACACAGGCTGTGGCAAATAAAATGCAAATCTGTGACCAGGCAGGCAAAAAGGAGCATATTGCAAAAAACATAAAGACCAACAATAAAAATTTTTTCAAATACATTGTAAGCAGGAAACCAACCAGGGAAGCAATGAGGCCCTTGGATGTCTGAGGGGTAAAAGGATTACTGAAGGAGGATACGGAAATGGCTGAGAAGCTGAATGCATTTTTTGCCTCTGTCTTCACTGTGGAAGATGAGAAGTGTTTGCCCACTCCAGAACCGCTGATTTCAGGAGGGGTGTTGAAAGACCAGTCAGATTGAGGCGACGAGAGAGGAGGTCCTACGACTGATAGAAAATTTAAAAATGGGTAAGTCACCAGGCCCAGATGGCATACATCCAAGCGTTCTGAAAGAACTTAAAGGTGAAACTGTGGATCTCCTGACAAAAATATGTAATCTTTCATTAAAATCTGCCTCCGTTCCTGAGGACTGGAAGGTAGCTAATGTCACCCCCATCTTTCAAAAGGGTTCCAGAGAAGATCCAGGAAATTACAGGCCAGTCAGTCTGACTTCAATACCAGGAAAGTTAGCGGAGACTGTTATTAAAGAATTAGTAGGCACACTGATGAACAAAAATTGTTGAGGACTCAGCATGGGTTCTGTAAGGGAAGATCTTCTCTCACTAACCTGTTAAGAGGTCTTTGAGGGGGTGAACAAACATGTGGACGAAGGGGACCCAATAGATCTTGTTTACCTTGACTTCCAGAAAGTTCCTCATCAAAGGCTCCTAAGTAAGCTCAAGAGTCATGGGGTAAAAGGACAAATCCTCTTGTGAATCAAAAACTGGCTAATTAATAGGAAAGAGAGAGAGAGTATAAATGGGCAATTTTTGCAGTGGAGGACGGTAAGCAGTGGGGTGCCACAGGGCTCTGTGCTGTGTCCGATGCTTTTTAACTTGTTCATTCATGATTTGGAGTTGGGAGTAAGCAGTGAAGTGGCCAAGTTTGCGGATGACACTAAATTGTTCAGGGTGGTGAGAACCAGAGAGGATTGTGAGGGACTCCAAATGGATCTGTCAAGGTTGGGTGAGTGGGCGTCAACATGGCCAATGAGGTTCAACGTGGTCAAGTGCAAGGTAATGCACACTGGGGCCAAAAATCCTAACTATAAATACAAGCTAATGAGGTGTGAACTGGAGGAGACTGACCAAAAGAGAGATCTTGGGGTCATGGTAGATGACTCATTGAAAACGTCGAGAGTGTGTGTGACTGCAATAAAAAAGGTCAATGCTATGCCAGGAATTATTAGGAAGAGAATTGAAAACAAATCAACCAGTATTATAACGCCACTATACAAATCGATGGTGTGGTCTCATTTGGAGTACTATGTACAATTCTGGTCACCGCACCTCAAAAAGGATATTATAGCATTGGGAAAAGTGCCAAAACGGGCAACTAGAATGATTAAAGGGTTGGAACACTTTCCCTATGAAGAAAGGTTAAAACGCTTGGGGCTCTTTAGCTTGGAGAAATGTCAATTGAGGGGTGACATGATAGAGGTTTATGAGATTATGCGTGGGATAAAGAAGGTGGAGAAAGAAGTACTTTTCTTCCTTTCTCACAATACAAGAACTCGTGGGTACTCAAAAGAAATTGCTAAGCAATCGGGTTAGAACGGATAAAAGGAAGTACTTCTTCACCCAGAGGGTGATTAACACATGGAGCAGAGGTCCATCAGTGGCTATTAGTCGCAGTGTATTGTTGGAACTCGCTGTCTGGGGCAGCGATGCTCTGTATTCTTGGTGCTTGGGAGGGGCAACAGTGTGAGGGTTTCTAGTGTCCTGGCCCCACTGATGGACCTCCTGATGGCATCTGGGGTTTTTTAGCCACTGTGTGACAGAATGTTGGACTGGATGAGCCTTTGGCCTGATCCAACATGGCTTCTCTTATGTTCTTACTTCACTTCTTCAGGGGTTTACCCTTTTTATTCTATGATAACAATTTTTAGAAAATCTAGGCTTCAGTCCACTATTCTGCCCTAGAACCAGCATGGTGTAGTGGTTAATCTCGGTAGGATCTGGAAGACTCCAGGTTCAAATCCCCAGAAGCTTGCTGGGTGACTTTTGGTCAGTCACACTCTCAACCTGATCAACCTCACAGGTCTATTGTAAGGATAAAATATAAAACAGGAGAACAACATAAGCCACTTTGGAGAAAGGAAAGTTATAAAGATGTAAGCTGAATAAAGTTTGTACAAGGAAGGCAGGATAGAACATTTCAGATAAATAATTAAAATGCTGCCTTGTATAGATTTAACCTACCCCAGAAGCGCTCTTCTGCCCAAGAGCCTTCAGACAAAAATCTTTCAGGTTTTCATAAGGATCAGTTAAGAGCTCTTTATATTGCACATCATAAAATAGGTTAGATCTGAAACAAGATGTCTTAAAGACAGTAACAGGCTGCCTTAGTTTAAGCGATGTTACAATGTCATCCTGAACCTGCTTCGTAGCTGTGGCAGTTAGGGCTACGCATGGCACATTGGGTATACGATGACGCAGGGAACCGAGCCGCAGATAGTCTGGTCGGAAGTCATGTCCCCATTGGGAGACACAGTGAGCCTCATCAACTATCAGATACGTGAGAAGATTTCGGGACACCAGAACCTCCAAAGTGGGTTGAAAGGAAGAGGAAGCTGCCATCTCGGGTGTGATGTACAGGAGCTTTATCTGGGGTTCCTCACTCATCAAGTCAGCAACGATGGCTTTTTTCTCCTGAGCAGAAATTTTGGAGTTCAGAGAGCTTACTTTCACATTCAGGGACAGCAAATGATCCACTTGGTCCTATGGTAGAAGAAAACAATGTATTCTGAAGCAAGCATCTTTTTACCAATATAGTTGCAACAAAGAGTTAGTAATAATCAGATTTAACCCACAAGTCTGACTGTGCTTTCCAAACTTGTCCAAATAATCTATTATCTCATATTTTCTTGAAAAGAGTAGAATTTCATGGCACACTTAAGGGTGGGGGGAAGACTCTTAATTTTGATAGAGATCTATTATTGAGAAGAATTTACAGTACGTCCTCAGTCTGGAGAACATCTTTTAAAAGCTGACATAATACATAGTTTTCACTGAGTTATGTATATCAACACTAAATTGCAAAATGAAATATAATACTGATCCAATGCCTAATAAAGCATTTTACATAAGGTTGGATCAGCTAACAGAATGTCTATTTCAGTAATCTCAGGTTTTGCTTTGGTCTCTGAACTGGCCCACATCTATTTGATAAACTCCTGGAGATTTGAGGATGGAGCCTGGAAAAGACATGGACCTCATTGGGATAAAATGCCATAGAGTCCACCCTTCAAAGCAGCCATTTTCTCCAGGGGAAATGAACTGTAATTTAGTGGGATCCTCAGGTTCCACCCGGAGGCTGGCATTCCCATCCCATCAGTTTACAGATGCTTTCCTCTTAACATGAGACGTTACCTGAATCAGTGCAATTAAAGGTGAAATAACAATGGTGATGCCTGATGCCAGGACTGCAGGAAGCTGGTAGCATAGAGATTTCCCTGCCCCAGTGGGCATACATATAAAAACATCCTTTTCACCTGCAAAAACATCATTCAAGACTTTTAAAAAATTATTACTCATTTCCTTGGAATTTGCTCTCATGGCCTGGATATGAAGTCCTTGAGAGCAAAACAGACAGCATTTTTTGAAACAGTCATTTATATCCAGTACTAGCAAGACATATACAAGAAACTAATTTTTTGACACCTGCCATCTTAACAATACTGTGCATCAGAAAGTCCAGCACTGGAAAAATGTAACCACAATGGACAGACCACCTCTGGGAGCAGCAAAAAAACAGGAACACAGCTACCACCAACAGAAGCTAGAAGACCTCGTTCAGTAGTAGATTGTGCCTCTTTAAACAATCAAACTGATACCAGCATTACCAATTTCTGAACATAGAACTTCTCTCTACCATTTTCTAGGCCTTAGCTATAACTGCTGTCAATGGCAAAATACCAACAATAGTGGTATGTTTTCTATGACTCCTTTGATCTGTCAAGGACCAAAGCCTGTATGATGCAGTGGATTAAGTTTGGATATGTGTGGCACAGATTTAAATCCTGTACAGTTAAATAGCTTTATAAAAATCACAGTCTCCCAGTTAGAACTACTACATAACAGGATCCTGTAAGGATTAACCTCTCCACCCCCCCCCCACCCCCAAATACACAGGAGTAGAAGCCAGAAGACATAAGCCTGGCTCAGGCTCTTTCACAAGGCTGATGCTCTTAAAATCTTGACACTAGCCCACACAGATCTTCAAAAGAGTTTGCAAACTTAGCATAAAGTTCAAACTACCTACATAACCACCAAAACTGACATGTCTACACTATAACAAAGCAGTAGACAACTTCCACCTTTAAGACCAACTAAGTTTTATTCTACACTATGTTGTGCTGAAGGCTACAAGTAAATAGAAGTAAATCATTTTTTGAGAAATCACAAAATCTAAAACCTTAGAAAATCTAGAAAATCTAGAACCTTAGCAAATTAAGGCTGAAACACTTGCTTGGCAATGTCTCACTGAACCTACAGTGGGGATCATGTCCCCAATTTAATAATTCCTGGAAGACAGGAACCGCTATAACACAGGTAATTTAAGTGATTTGGCCAAGCATTCACTTGCTCTTCAAGTAGAAGTTTCTCACAAAACTGATAAATACAGCAAAGAGCCAGAGAGGCCGGCAAATTTTGCTTTGGAAAACTTCCACTGCAAACTAAGTATTCCTTATATACCACTATACTATTCTTTATGCTACTAAACTGTGCTGACTTCCCAGTTATGTATGCTACTAAATGTGATGAATCCAGATGTTTGTTCAAGAGTGGAAATCGGTTTTTCGAAGGTGTTTTTACATCTAGCTACTATTATTGATCATTATTGATGGCAAAGAAAAAGCTAGCTGTCATTTACCTTTTGCCACTGTCATCACTGCCCTTTCCTGCAATGATGTCTTGAAAGAATCAAATCCAAACACTTTTTTCAGAGTTTCTTGAACTCTGGCTTCCAGTCTTGCAGAAAAGCAGCCGTTCATCTTAAAGGGAAGCACTACAAACGATTCAAGGCAGGGATAAGAAGAGAATCATAACACATTTACCTACTTCCACAGCAAACCATCACCGAGATGTGAGTCTCAATAATGACAGGCTAAATAGCCGTATTCACATATACAAGGTCTATCTATAGCCCAGTTTTCTTTTGCCACGAGCATAACTACATCATCTGTATTAACTAATCCAGTTCTTCATACAACAGCAGAAAAAGTTAAAAAGTTAAAAGGGCGGATGTTGTATGAGAACTAAAAGGCCTACTTAACAGTGAGCACAGCCATAGCTATTAACTTTCTAGTCACCCTTGCCACTTTAGAAGGGCAAGGGTGACTTTTTATATCCTTTTATATGCCTTTCCCCCCTGTGTTACTGACTTCTAAACCCCATCCCATGCAAACCATCACCAAGATGTGAGTCTCAATAACGACAGGCTAAATAGCCCTATTCACATACACAAGGTCTATCTATAGCCCAGTTTTCTTTTGCCACAAGCATAAGTACTTAATCTGTTTTAACTAATCTAGTTCTTTATACAACAACAGAAAAAGTTAAAAGGGCGGATGTTGTATGAGAACTAAAAGGCCTACTAAGAGTGAGCACAGCCATAGCTATAAACTTTCTAGTCACCCTTGCCACTTTAGAAGGGCAAGGGTGACTTGTTATATCCCTTTATATGCCTTTCCCCCCTGCGTTACTGACTTCTAAACCCAACCCCATGCTTCTTTGCAACCCGAAGATTCACCCAGTACCTTCCAACTCCTTGGGGAGAGGGAAAAGAAAGCAAAGCAAAGGAAAGGAGCTCAATACCCACAATCGCACTATGACTGAACGAACGACGGGACCTTTTTTTTTTTTTTTAATCATCCCTTCTTCTCACTCCCATGCTGCTTTCGAGCACAAAAGTGTCAAGAGGATGGAGAAAAAGCAGACTTGGGGAAACCCCAAACCCCACTTCCGATTAGGGAGCAAAAGTTTTCACAGGCAGCAATGATTTCCACGCAGGGCAGCTCCTTTTCAGCGAAGAGTGCGCAGAGCGCTTGTTCCTAGCACCTTGGCAACGAGATTTTAGTCCCAACAATCTCCACACGCTCTCCTTCTACTCATTCCGCTGCGACCCCTCTGGCTTCACCCCCTCTACAGCTCTCCGCCACTGTCGTTTGGGAAGCAGGGCGCGGATTTCGCTTCCGGCAGCGGCTCCCACAGCCGGCACTGCTTGGGCGCGAGTTGATGACGTCGGCGTTGCGTCTCAGCGAGCCGCGCCGTTGAAGAGCGGTCTCTTCGAAGAACGCAAAACGGGATCGAGGCTATTTCTCCCTCCCGTCTTGTCTCGAAGAAGTGGAGGAAAGCGTGGGAAACGTGGAAGGGCGGTAGTCCCGCTCCGAGGCTTCTTGCTACGCTGATGACCGCTTCGCCCGCTGAATAAACGTCACTCTTGCGCGTCGGAAGGCACTCGGCTAAAGGAGGTGGGACGCAGAAATGGCGGCAGCGAAGAAGAGCGTCCTTTCTTCGTTGGCTGTTTATGCTGAGGATTCCGAGCCAGAATCGGATAGTGAAGCCGGCGGAGCAGGGAGCGAACGAGGACCAGGACCAGGTGAGGCCTTGGTGGGGTTATGGACATATGAAGCTGCCTTCTACTGAATCAGACCCTGGGTCCATCAAAGTCAGTATTGTCTTCTCAGACTGGCAGCGGCTCTCCAGGGTCCCAAGCTGAGGTTTTTCACACCTATTTGCCTGGACCCTTTTTTGGAGATGCCAGGAATTGAACCTGGGACCTTCTGCTTACCAAGCAGATGCTCTACCACTGAGCCACCGTCCCTCCCCATGAACATATGAAGCTGCCTTCTACTGAATCAGACCCTTGGTCCATCAAAGTCAGTATTGTCTTCTCAGACTGGCAGCGGCTCTCCAGGGTCTCAAGCTGAGGTTTCTCACACCTATTTGCCTGGACCCTTTTGAGTTGGAGATGCCGAGGATTGAACCTGGGACCTTCTGCTTACCAAGCAGATGCTCTACCACTGAGCCACCGTCCCTCCATCTCCATCACCTACTGCCTGGACCCTTTTTAGTTGGAGATGCCGAGATTGAATCTGGGACCTTCTGTTTCCCAAGCAGATGCTCTACTACTGAGCCACCATCCCTCCCCTGACCAGCAGTGGCTCTCCAGGGTCTCAAGCTGAGGTTTTTCAGGCCTATTTGCCGGGACCCTTTTTTGGAGATGCCAGGGATTGAACCTGGGACCTTCTGCTTACCAAGCAGATGCTCTACCACTGAGCCACCATCCCTCCCCTAATATGAACATATGAAGCTGCCTTATACTGAATCAAACCCTTGGTCCATCAAAGTCAGTATTGTCTTCTCAGACTGGCAGCAGCTCTCCAGGGTCTCAAGCTGAGGTTTTTCACGCCTATTTGCCTGGACCCTTTTTTGGAGATGCCAGGGATTGAACCTGGGACCTTCTGCTTACCAAGCAGATGCTCTACCACTGAGCCACAGTCCCTCCCCTTGTGAAGGAGGGGGAAATCCCGTCTCCTTCTGAGTAGATTGAAAGGGACGGTGGGGGGTTTTGTATGATTTCTCAGGTGTCTTCACTGAATTTGAGCATATATCGTTGTTTGACGCAGAATTGGGCCATTTCTTCATCTAGCTCACTGTTGACGACTCTGAGACCTTTTTAATTGAAGAGATTGAATTTGGGATCTTCCACATGTAAACCTTTCTCTGTTCTACTGTGCCTTTTTGGGATTTTGGTTGTCGTTCTCACCACTTACGATAAGAGATCCAGTGTGGTAGAATGTTGGACTAGTACCCAGTTTGAAATCCCTCCCCCCCCCCCCACCTTATGTCATGGAAGTTCACTGGATGGTGTTGGGCCAGTCATATTATCTCAGCCTAACATACCCAGTTGTTAGTTGTTGCAAGATTAAATGGAGCAGAGCAGGATAAGAACATAAGAGAAGCCATGTTGGATCAGGCCAATAGCCCATCCAGTCCAACACTGTGTCACACAGAGGCCAAAAAACCCAGGTGCCATCAGGAGGTCCATCAGTGGAGCCTGGACACTAGAAGCCCCCCCCCCCCGTGTTGCACCCCCCAAGCACCAAGGATACAGAACATCACTACCCCAGAGTTCCAACAATACGCTACGGCTAATAGCCACTGATGGACCTTCACTCCATATGTTTATCCAATCCCCTCTTGAAGCTGGCTATGCTTGCAGTTGCCACCACCTCCTGTGGCATTGAATTCCATATGTTAATCGTCCTTTAGGTGAAGAAGTACTTCCTTTTATCCGTTCTAACCCGACTTCTCACCAATTTCATTGAGTGCTCACAAGTTCTCGTAGTGTGAGAAAGGGAGAAAAGTATTTTCTCTACTTTCCCTATTCCATACATAATCTTGTAAACCTCTGTCATGTCACCCCTCAGTTGACCTTTCCCCAAGCTAAAGAGCCCCAAACACTTTAACCTTTCTTCATAGGGAAAGTGTTCCAACCCTTTAATCATTCTATTTGCCCCTTTCTGCACATTTTCCAATGCTATAGTATCCTATTTTAGGTGTGGTGACCAGAATTGTACACAGCATGGTATGCTATGGACCCGTACTGGGGACAAAGGTGGGGTACAAATGTAGTAAATAAGATATTTCCTTGCAACACCACATACTTCATCCAGATTTTTTTTTTAAAAAAGTGTCAAATATCTGTAGTCATAAGGCAGCATTTTTGTCTCATACATATATGTTGGCAGTTTCGCATTCCTGATTTGGCATCAAGTTTGTTTTAAATTATAACTGTAAAGCTGTAATATTTTTCACTTGAGAGACTGTGGAATTAAACATTCTTAATTAAAGAGGCAGCTGTTATGTGCTACAGTCCTGTAATTTCTGGGTATAGCATTTTTAAAATAACTTCTGGTAACTTATTTAAATTTATAGAAATGCATTTTCTGTGTAGTATTTTTGAAGCGTGCATATTTTTCTATTACTAAATCAGGATTTGCTTTCCTCTTTCATTTTGTTTGGACTAGAAGAGAAAGGAGGCCTGGTGTCAGAAGCTTATGGAGAAGATGATTTCAGTAAGATGGAGGGAGAGGAGGATGGGTATGATGAAGATGATGATGAAAACAGTAGACAGTCGGTAGGTAATCTTTTTATACTAGTTCAGCTTTTTCATATATACATATTTCAGTTCTGCCTTATGCATACCGACTTAACATTTTGAATTGAGAATGAAATTGAAGCATGCTGGCTCCTTCTCCTTTCTCTTACATAAATGTTATTATTTTGTGGATTTTTTATATGGCCAAGGATGGGGTAGATGTATGTGTTAAGTAAATGTTTATATAGTGGGAATGCAACAAGAAACTAGAGTTCTGTGAATGTATTGCATTATGTTTTTCATTAGGAATAAGACCTGTTGTGGGGAAAATACAACAGGCTCTAGAAAGAGGCTTTGCGTGAGTGCCCCCCCATCCCTGCTTTCTTCACACTCCCCCTCAAACTACCACTCCACCACCACCTCTTCACTCATCCTCCCCTTGGCCTTCACTCACCGCCCCCCCCCCCCCCGATCCTTTGCCTTCACTCCCCTGCTTCCCTCCCCCCCACCCTCCCTCAACCATTGGCATTCACTCTCCCCCCCCCCTTATCATCTCCCCACCCACCCCACAGCTGAAACAGATGCTGGCTCCCCCCCCTTGCATTTATGTGTGTGTTTCCATGGTAGCTCAAAGCCCTGAAACAGGCCCAGGATGGAGATAAGGAAGAATAATTATGGGGGCTGCAGGGGGGGGGGGGCGTGATGACAGCAACTCATACACTGTGGGAACCAAAGCAGCTTACATATGAACATATGAAACTGCCTTATACTGAATCAGACCCTCATTCCTTCAAAGTCAGTATTGTCTACTCAGACTGGCAGCGGCTCTCCAGGGTTTCAAGCTGAGGTTTTTCACGCATATTTGCCTGGACCCTTTTTAATTGGAGATGCCAAGGATTTAACCTGGGACCTTCTGCTTACCAAGCAGATGCTCTACCACTGAGCTACCATCCCTCCCCTTACATCATTTTCCTCCCCCTTTTGTTCTGCACAACAATCTGTGAGGTAGGGTAGGCTGACAATCTGTGAGTGGTCTGAAATCACCTAATCTTCCACAGCAAGAACCTGGGTCTGGCAGATCCCACTCTGAAGCACTAACTGCTATGTCACACTGGCTGTCATAGAGGGGCCAACCTCAGTAGGGTATAATGACACAGAATCTACTGTTTTCTCCAGGGGAGCTGGAGAGCAGTGTAATTCTGAGTTATTTCCAACCCTCTCCTAGAGATTGGCAACAGTGGTTCCCCAGGAGGAAACGACTGCTCTGGAGAGTGGAGTCTATGGCATTGTACATGTCTGAATTCCCACCCCTTCTTAAGCTCCATCCTCTCCAGGTTCCACTCCTCAAATCTCCAGGAATTTCCCAAACTGGAGTTGGCAACCCTGTCTTCATCCCAGCCAACCATTAGCCTACCTTTATCTGCGCCTCTGATTTCAGCTTTTCGTCTCCTCCCTCCCTGCAGCCTCTACCTAGGAAAAGTACAGACTTTCTCCACATTGGGGGACCAAAGCAGCTCATATAATTCTTCTCTTCCTCTGTTGATCTGCACAACATCCCTGTGAGGTAGGTTAGGCTGAAAGTCTGTAACTGGTCCAAAATCATCCAGTCAGCTTCCACAGCAAAAACCTGGGTCAGGCAGACCCTGCTCTGAAGCGCTAACTGCTACATCACACTGGTTGTTATAGGAGGACTCAAGGGCTAAAATAGGCTTGGAAAGGGACTCCTCCACCTGCCTTTTACTGACAGAACCAAGCTTGGCATACTGTGGGTGCCTAGCAACAGCCATATAGGAAAATGAAGGATCCATTCGGACCAATAGGACATGAAGGCAGCTTCCCCAGACCGGCTGCCAGGTGGCAACAGCAGCCTCTTTGTGTGACCCAGGCCACCTCTGGATGGCCACTGCCACCTGCCAGACTTGGTGCCACCTGAGGAGAGACAGGCACTTTTTTCATCTGGGGGAAGATGTGGCTGGGGCTGCAGTGGGTGGGGGATAGGAGGGGACCCAGCCAATGGAATGTAAGTGCAGTTGAGTGGCAGTTGACAGGCCAATGGGTGAGGAGGTGAGCATCATGGGCCAATGAGAGAGCCAGAAAGCACCAATACACCTGGGCTTTTAGGTATGTAGGATGCTTGTTCTGTCTATACCGAAAGATTGCATATAAGTTTCGTTTGGGTAATGCTTAAAATCATTTTATAAGTTCGTCTCTTCTGTAGATAAAATGTGTGGTATAAATAGCATAACTGTGAAGATGTTAATGTTTTGCTTCAATTTTAAGAATGCAGTTATCAAGTTATTTGGTTAAATAGCTGAAGAAACGTATCAAAGAGGGATGGTTCCATGCCAGACCTGATATTGTGCAGGCTGGAGGAAAAGAGGTCATCCTTTCCTGCCATGTATTCAGAGTAGTGAACTCCACTTCTGTTCTCCAGTAGGGCAATGGTATCTTCGAATTATGTCGTTTTTTTGTGTTTAACTTTGTCTTTTCCTTAGCAGCAGTGAACAAATTCAGTGTTCTGCGCTTCATATATATCAGGGGTGGCCAAGTTGTGACTCAGGAGCCGCATGCAGCTCTTTCACACATACTGTGTGGCTCTCAAGGCCCTGCCCACCCCGCTGACCAGCTTGAAGAAGACATTTGTCTCTTTAAACCCTTCTCCAAGCCAAGCCAACCCCTCCCCCCCTTCTCTTTTTCTTTCCACCTCTTTCATTCTTCCTTTTCACTTCTCTCTCTTTCTCGTTTGTTTCCAACTGAGGGAGCTAGAGAATGCTTGCCAGAATATATCACTTTTAAGAAAAAAAAATCAGGAAACAAACTATCCAGTAATTTCAAAGATTTCAAGTTTTCACGGCTGGTAACATCATTAAGGTTTGTAGAATCTTTCGGGCTCAAGTGCCGTGTTCTACTGGAGAAAGTTTTCCTTCCAGACGTTTCGTTCTCAGCGGCGGAGAACATCCTCAGTGGCGTTGCAGCCGGAGCAGTAATTTATCCAGTAATTTAGTTTATTACCATCAAAGATCAGTGAAAAATTGAAATAAAGATGATGTGCCAGCAGCTCAAGGATGCTTTTATTCTTGCTCAATACTTTCTCTCTCTGTATTTATATATAATTGCACAGTGAAGCAGACTGTGGGCACGGTCGACATCTTGGGAGCTGGGGGGGCGGGGTCAGAGCAAGTCTGGCCGCATTCATGTCTTGTGGTTTTCAAACATCTGACGTTTATTCTATGTGGCTCTTGCTTTATGCAAATTTGGCCACCCCTGTGGGCATATAAGGAATAACGAAGGAAGGAGAGACTTGGAAGTCCTACCCCACCTTCCAAAAATCTCCTCCATCAGGATTTTCTTAGTTCTTAGGGCCTTGAGCCGGCCAATTTCTCCCCCACCCCCTTAATTGCTGTGCTCAATGTTCTGTTCCTTCTAGAGCTTTTTTTTTTTTTGTGAACTGATAACTACTTTTCTTTCGGTTAAGTTATAAAACCATGTTTTTCTACATGCTTAGATTCCTGTCTGTGAATGGCACCGTTATACTGTTTTCACAGGGGCCAGCTAGTTTGGTATTAGGTACATTTATGAAATTAATGGAGTGGAAAAATAGGATTAACAGCAGCAAAAGGAGCAAAGATGAAGGCCCCTTGTTCTTTTTATCATTCTTATTTTTAATAGTACATTTTTTTTTGTAGTAGCAATTTACCTTTAGTAATATTGGTCACCAGTTTGTGTCCGTGGAGTTTAATAGCATCTTTAAAACAATATTGTAAAAGTATTATTGACGGCAACTTATGGAAGGTAACTGTAGCAATAGTTTCCCAAAACATTTTCATGTCTTGCGGTTTCCAGTCATTTTCTGAGAATGTTTCTCAGTGACACCAGATGAAGTATCGTTCAAAAGATTATAGACTTTAAGTGCATCGGAACAATCAACCATGCTAACTAAAAGAGGATGTAAATACTTGTGACGAAGATCTGTATACAAATTACAATAAAGAAGAATATGAGTAACTGACTCCACACATTTTTGCTTACAGAGACAGTATCTGACTGAGTAGGCTGCCTTGTTAAATCTGCCATAAAGAACGGCAGAGGGCATGACGTTGCATCTGTCAAGGGAAAAAGCTCTACGCTGCTGTGGCACCTGCAAGATGGATAGATATAAGGCCATTTTCCCAGTACTAAGAGAGATCTCAAACCTCAGTGGGGAACAAGTTTTCTTAGCCAGACTGTATAGGTCTTGGTGCTCAGTATCTAGCAACCTGTTTTTAATTGGTTGGATTGCGGTGGTGCAGAATAGATGCAGAATGGATCTGCAGCTATCCGCCATCATTAAATACAGCATCATTTTAAGATCGTTTGTTATAGTACCAGTATTATCTTAATGTTTTAATGCATTACTGCCTATATCTCTTTTAATTGGTTTTATGTAATGTTTTATTGGTACGTAAGCCGCCCTGAGCCTGCTTTGGCAGGGAGGGTGGGATATAAGTGTTATATATATATAAATAAATGTGAAGTCTTGTTCACACACACATTTGTGTCTGTTGGGAGAGCGTAGCCTGTATAGTTTTGTGACTGAATATGGAGCAAAAGTACAATTTTAAACAATTTGTCTCAGTTATAAGTGAAATCTAGTACACAAGTACATGGTGAGATTTAGGAAGTTATAGATCATAATGGCACACTGCTTCCTAACCTACACACACACAGTCATGTGCATGCAGTTAAATCACTATCAGGGCACATTAGGCTCTCATGTTGCCTTTGTAAAAAAGGGGGCAACACTAATCTTCTAGACCTCAGAAGATGCTAATGAAAGTTGTTGTATTTAGGTTCCGGATTCGGCGGCTTGTCATTGAAAGCGGCTCGGACCGTCGTGTCCAGAGCTGCTTTCAAATTGGGTCATTGAGGGGTCGCCCTGGGGCCAAGGAAGAGTCTCAGAAGGCAGGAGCATCAGAGCGGTGGATCGGGAATGTCAGCGGAGGCGGCTGCTTCCCGATCCCTCTTTTTCCAAGCATCAGCGTCCCGATCGCCATTTTTAAATGGCCAAAGAATCAGCTACCAGTTTTCTTCTTCTTCTTTCGTTCACACTACATTCTGGAACTTCAAGTCCCATATCTTCAAGACTAAGGAGATGGATCTTCTCAATATTGTGTTTCCCCATATTTTTGTTTGGATTGGTAGCAAGTTGCAGGGGGGAAAAAAGAGGATCAGGAGCAGATTTCAACTAAGGCAGGAGACTGAGAGCTTGGGCGGGGGGGGGGGGAACTCTCCCTCTTTCTTTTTCAAGGCTTGTAAAAGTTTGCCTAACCTGATACACTGAAAATACCTGCAGCAAGAGATTTCATCAATCTGTAATGGATGGTTGAACTTAACTGACTTGTCTTAAACTCCCTTTGGGAGATGAAGATGCTTTGCTTCTTGGGGAAGATGTTTGCTGACAAGTGCACTTGGATGTGAAAGTTGGTTGGTTTAAAAATATTTTGAAGAGCAAGTTCAAGTGCTTTGACTGAATTTATAAATACTTTAAGAAACTATTAAAAGCTGGTGGGTACCTGATACTGATTGTAAGACACAGCAGGATCTTTGGTTGCAAGAAGAGCATTTTGTAATTTTTTTTAAAAAAAACTGGATTCCTACCAATTTTAGTGGATATAATTATTTTAACTGGTATTTCATTTTTTCATTTTTGTTTTGTGTACACTTGTGGTTGGATTATGTTTTGGATATGGTTTTAAAGATTTTTGGTTTGGGATTTCGTTTTTTGTGCATTTTATATGCTTTTATTTTTGGATTTGCTGGCTTTTTTTCTTTTTGTCTGGATTACTGATTTTCTGTTTTTGGGGGTCATGTTTGGATTACAAATAGGGTAATCAGCCCTGGATTACAAATTTATTTTTTGTAGCCTCTGCATCTGGATTATCCATCTTTTGTTTTATGCATTGGTTCTTTTTGCCTTTATTTTTGGGTCTGTTGGTTTTCTTTTCTTTTTGCCTGGATTACTGGTTCACAGTTTGAATTTGGGTCGCATTCTTGGATTACAAATAGGGTAATCAACCCTGGATTACAAATTTATACTTTGCAGCTTTTATACCTGGAAGTTAACAGGAAGATCTGGTGGTGATTTGGATTATAATTGAACTAGGTTTGCTTCATATAACAGACAATGGCTGCAGTGAACCGAACTGAATTGTTTTCTCCACGGACTATCTACTGTGGTGAACTGAAAAGGGGTGTTTACCATTATTTTTAGTATTGTTTTGACTAACACAAACTATTAGAAGCCAGAAGGTTGTTTTCATTTTTGAACTGCTTTTTAATAAGGATATTCTTTGGTGGAGCCTGGCTTATCTGGTACAAACAGGAACACAGAGTTTCAAATGAAACAGGAAAGTGGTGCTATTGGATTTTTGGTTGTGAGTGTCTTTATTTTAACAAGAATGAGTGGTCCCAAGGAAACTGTAAAAAAAAAAAAAAGACAACAAAGAAGGAAAGCAAACATTTCTTTCACCTAACCCTCCACCCGGACCAGGCAACTTTACGACCATGCAAGGAGACATGAAAGAGATGCAAGCTGCTTTAATGACTACTATAGTACACGTAACAAGCAAGGTAGATAACATTGGTGAACAGATGGCAGAGATTAAAAAAGAGCTTTCGGAGAACACCAGACAGACAGCTGAGACTAACAACGCTCTAAAAGTATTAGAGGGTCAGGTGACAGAGACTAATCAAAAGGTGGAATAGCTGGAAAAAGAACAGAGTTTACAAGATTCTAAACTCTTACAGCTGGAAGTAGATAGAGCTGCGTATATGTTGAGGTTTCAAAACATACCAGAAGAGAAAAATGAAGATTTACAGACAATTCTAAGTGAAGCCTTGGCTGAAATTTTGCAGGTGACTTCTGAGAGGATGGAAGAAGAGTTTGACCAAGTTAGACGGGTGCCTTCGAGCTATACAAGATGAAACATACTGCCCAGTGAAGTTCATTTGAGATTTACAAGAAAGAGGACCAAAGATGATATTTTAAAACAAGTAAGCGACAGACCGATGATGATAGCTGGAAACATGGTGAAAATCTTGAGAGAAGTTCCCTGGCCTGTGAGACAAAAGAGGAGAGAATACCAAGACTTAACAGACTTTTCGAGAAGAAGAGAAATACCTTATATGTGGCTAATGCCAGAGGGCCTTCTTTTTACATATCAGGAGAACAGATACAGGATTAATTCCAACTTTAAAGCTCAGAATTTTTTGGAAAGAATGAAGGAGAAAGAAGGTAAAAAAAAGGAAGAGGGAGAAGGCTCTGGGGAAGAAAATCCAAATGAACCACGGAGATATCATACAAGGCAACACCTCAAAAAGGATAAGAAAGATAATGATAATCCAAATCCATAATGGCTTCAATAGTTTCAATTAATGTGAATAGACTTCTTCTGTTAAAAGGAGGAAGACATTTAGATATTTGGCAAAATTGGAAATGGATATAACTTGCTTAGAAGAAACTCATATTCTTTCGAAAGACCAACATTTTTTGAAAAACAAAAAATTGGGTAATTTATTCACAGCAACAG
This sequence comes from Heteronotia binoei, assembly GCF_032191835.1. Classification (NCBI taxonomy): domain Eukaryota; kingdom Metazoa; phylum Chordata; class Lepidosauria; order Squamata; family Gekkonidae; genus Heteronotia; species Heteronotia binoei. Next base: position 68,549,349 of record NC_083235.1, read on the forward strand.
ACAAGTATAAGAAGAAACGGGGTGTGACAACATATATTAAGATAAATTTAATCCACAATTGCAATTTGCCTCTGAAGATGGAAGAATTTTGTTGGTGGAAATCACAGCGGACAATAAATTTTTACTTGCAAATATTTACACCCCAAATGATCACCAAGAGAAATTCTTCCAAGACCTGCATCTTAAATTATCAAATGTGGAATATGCAGAATATTGTTTATTAGGAGACTTTAATGCAGTCCCGGATAGACAACTGGATAAAACAATGCACAAACAGATGAAAAGTAAAGGTCTTCTGTTACCAGTAAGTTTTTGGAAATTAGCAGAAGAAATGGATCTGATAGATGTATGGAGAACAAGATATCCCAACTCTAAAGATTTTACTTACTATTCTTCCAGTCACCAAACCTGGTCAAGAATTGACATGTGTTGGCTTTCGGCAAGTTTGATTAAAGGTCTAGCTGATGTAGAAATTCAAACAAGAGTTATCTCAGATCATAGCCCTGTAATAAAGCTAAAAGGTTTACGGAAGAGAAAATTATGGAATTTAAATCCTTCAATTTTAAAAGATAAAGACTTTTTTAAAGAATTCAAGGCAGAAGTGGAATACTTTTTCAAACAGAATATAACACAAGAAGTAAAGATGCAAGTAGTTTGGGACACTGCTAAAGCTTATTATAGGGGCCTTGCAATTAGATATAGTAGCAAGAAAAAGAGAGAACTGAAAATTTCCAAAACAATATCACAAGCCGGAGAAACTGAAAAGAATCTTAAAAAACAACCAACAAAATGTGAATTCCAAAAAAAGGTGAAAGAAATGCAACATAAATTGAATTTAATTCTTATGGAAGAGATGGAGATTAAACTGAGGTATGCTAGACAAAACTTTTTTGAACATGCCAACAAGCCTGGAAGGTGGTTGGCTTATAGGATGAGAAAAGAGAAGGCCAAAAGAATAATTACGACATTGAAAGGTGAGAGCAATAAAGAGAATCAATCCTTCCAGCAGAAATCAGGATTTTTGTATGAAAAAAAATTAAATATTTAGGTGTGGTTATTTCAAATAGATCCAGTAACCTAAAAGTACATAACTATGATAAACTCTTAAAGAAATTTAAAAAAGATTTGGAAAAATGGCACGATTTAAATTTATCTTTAATGGGAAGAATAGCCCTAATAAAGATGAACATTCTACCAAGATGATTATTCCTATTTCGAACTATTCCAATATTCTTAAATAGTGGATTTTTTCAAGAACTGAACAGGATGGTTGCTAAATATGTTTGGCAAGGCAAAAAACCTAGAATCAAACTAAATTAAGAGCAGGCATGGGTCTGCCAGATTGGCAGTTATATTATAAAGCATCTGCACTTCTATGGGTAAGGGACTGGATACTTCTGAATGACAATAGACAAATACTATTAGAAGGACATGATTTGACTATGGGATGGCACGCATATTTGTGGTATCAAAGACTTGAAGGCCAAAGACTTGGTATCAAAGACTTGAAGGCCACTCCTATTTTAAGAATCATTGGTTTTGAAAATCTTTCTAAGTGGTCATGGTTAAAGACGAAAATCTATCAAAAATTTCCAAGATGGGTTTCTCCAGTAGAAGCATTTACTCATCCAAACCAAAGGTTTTAATACAGAGCAATATGTATTTGACAAAATTTTGTTGGGCCCACAAGAAAAGTTTATCTCCAAAATATATGCATATCTACTTCAAATGAAGACACAAGATGAAGTTGTAAAGGACTGCATGGTTCAATGGTCAAAAAAAATTGGCTGCAATATTGCATTAGAAGACTGGGAGAGACTGTGGAAACTTAATGCTAAATTAACTAAGTCAGTAACTTTCAAAGAAAATCTATATAAGATGTTTTATAGATGGTACCTGACCCCACAGAAACTCTGTAAGATTTATACTAATATGTCCAACAAGTGTTGGAAATGTACTAAACAGATTGGTTCCTTTTACCATATGTGGTAGACATGTGAGACTGTGAAAAATTATTGGAAAATGGTGCGTGAAATACTACAGAAGATCATGAAGATGCAGATTCATTTTAAACCAGAGATATTTTTATTGAATATATTCCCTGAGGACTATTCCGAAGATATGAGACACTTGTTGGCGCACTTTAATACAGCAGCTAGGATCCTTTTGGCACAGAGATGGAAAGCTCAGGAAATCTTCATGAAAATGGATCTGGTGGGAAAAGTTCTGGAAACAGCAGAGTTGGACTTCTTATCCCAGCTGTTAGCTGGGAAATCTAAAGAAGAAGCAAGAAAATATTGGATGAAATTCTATGCCTGGCTAGATGACCAAGACTCTTAAGATTAAATATTTAGATTCTCTGATGTGAACTTATTTTTTCTTTTTTCCCCCCTGTACTTTATATTATAAAATTTATCTTTACTGGAATTGTCAAAATTACTAGACAGTTTTAACAAGAGGTCTATACTATAAAATTTGAAAATGGATTCTGTGCAGTTGAGACAAAATAATAGGGGACAATTTATGTAAAGAAATTATTGTAGAATTAAGCTTTTTGAAAGTATTCCTATGCAAAATAATACCGGAATGTACTGTATTTTTTTTGGGTTTTTTCCCCATTCTCCATCCCCTTCCTTTTCTGAAACTAATAAAACTTTTTGAAAATTGAAAGTTGTTGTATTTGTAGAAGTATTTTAACTTTCTGTCATGTATTTTAATTACATTGTAACTGAGGCAGCCCTTTTTTCTTAAATCATTGCTAACTGCGTATCTCTAAAATAAGGAGGCTTTTTTCTGCTTTGAGAGTGTTTCAGATACCTACACAATCAGCTGGTTCAAACATATACATCTAGTTGAGGGCTCATGGAGGATCTACTCTGTCTCACTGTTATGTACAGTGGAAAGTAACTTTTAAAACAACTTTCATCAGTCTACATAGTATCAAGCTTTACTATACTTTAAAAATAGGGAATGTGTATTTAACCGTTTATACTGCTTCCATAGCAAGGTTTTTCCTTGAGGCACATGTCATCTGTGTCCCAGACTAAAAGAGCAATCGTATCAGGGTAAGCCTCCTACACTAACCCAGCTGAATTGTAACCAGCATGTACTGAAAGGATGAAGAACATGCCTCATCGCTGCCACACTGGAGGCTAGGTTTGGGACTCTTTGTGCATTAGTGCAAAGTCGTCAGTTGTCCCGGCCTAATTATATAAATCTAGGGTATGTTTTTATTTTCTGCAAGCAGTTTTGACTGTGGTATTGGCTTAAGTTTGAGTAATGACATCTGTAAGTTTGAATTTTGGAATTTCAAATGAAAAAGCACACTTGTTTATAATCGGCTTATCACTGAATGAATTTAGTTTCTATCAGATGTCAAGCAAAGACTGAATAATGTTTATATTCTATTTAACACAGTGGCTAAATTGATACTCTAGTTCTCAAGCAACCTTTTTCCTGTTCCTTGATCATGAGTTCTTTAGGACTAAAACAGTATGTGCCCAATGTAGAAACTAAATAGAAATTCCCTGGGCACAAAAAAAGACATAGAATGGATTTGAAAATAAAATTCAATGTGATCTTAAGAAAAATGAAACCCTCTAAATGTTAGTAGATTTGGAGGAGTGTAGCTCTGTTGAGAAATGTACTCTTTAGAAGGAGCAGATTTATGTTAGTGGAAGAGAATGGCAGCTTTTGAGCATCACAGAACTTTTAAAAGAAAGGTCAAGTTAGCTCCCGCAACTTCAGGGCAATGCGAATCTCATTCTTGCATGGTTAGTATCTTGAATTGTTTTTTTGGGGGGGGCAGTGTATACTTGGAACTATGCTTTGGTGGGCACAAAAATCAGAATGGTGTTATAGCTGCTAGCATTACTAGATCTCCTCTGTAGGTGTGCCCATTCTTATAAGGACTTTGGCGGTATGAAATGTGGGTTATCACACAAGAAATGTATTTATTGTCCCTATCTGCATGGCTGGTTTCTCCCTGTCTTTTTTCCATATGTTATATGGGCACTTAGAATCTATAGGGATGATAATTTGTAGTACTGTCTTGTCCATTGTCACCTTTTATCTAAATGGACTTTTCATAATCAAGGGCGGGCAAGAGCCTGTGAGAACAGCACAGCTAAACTGAAGGGAAGGGAAGGCACTGGACTATTTAATTCAAACCCCTTGCTCCATATGCAGGAACTGGCAAGCCCACTCTTTAAAGCTTAATCTTGTAAATTCTTTGTCTTATAGGAAGATGACGATTCAGAGACTGAAAAACCTGAGACTGATGACCTAAAGGTATTTGGAAGAGTGCTGTGATGGGGTGGGAATGTACAGTAGCTCTTAATAGCATGATTTAGAGTCTGTGGTTGTTAGCTAGTTGGTGCTGGATCTTGGGGGGGGGGGGGGGTGACAAATAGGATGGAACTCTGGAAACCTTTATGAATAGTTCCACATTTAAAATATTGGAAGAGGCAACAGGGGTGACTGTCTTTAGTATTAATTCTGATGCCATGAGCTCTGGGTGCTTGCAGTGAAATTCATGAAATCGGTGACTTACCTGATCCGTAACTGGGCAACTTTTTGCTGAAGGGTGGTGTGCATACTTATCTGTATAGTTCTTGGGACTTGTTTAGATTAAGATGTAACAAATAACATGAACCTATAGCAGGCCAGATGATTTTACTAGCATATCATGTGACACGAGGCATGTCACTTAAGCGGTTTTTGGTGGGAGGGATGACCTGTTCAATTAGAATGTATTATATAGGTCTTCTGTTGTTGCTGTTTTTTTTAAGTATATGTTGTGAAATCTTAAAAGAAGTGTGATAATGTATGGCACAACAGTTCTAGTGTACGCTTGTCTCTGTTGCCAAAGCATTCTGGGGTATTACTTAACTGTTAGTTCTTAAATTCAGCAGTGGGGGTGGCCTTCAGGGAAAAATGATTTATTTTTTGTTTATTAACTTTGACTTTTAGGCTGCCCTGCCCTGAAAAAAACAGGGGTCAGGGCAGCATACAACTGTGATAAAATTACAAGTCTTACAAAGGAGGACAGTGTGCGATTGCAATAAAAAAGGCCAACGCCATGCTGGGAATTATTAGGAAGGGAATTGAAAACAAATCAGCCAGTATCGTAATGCCCCTGTATAAATCGATGGTGCGGTCTCATTTGGAATACTGTGTGCAGTTCTGTTCACCACACCTCAAAAAGGATATTATAGCATTGGAAAAAGTGCAGAAAAGGGCAACTAGAATGATTAAAGGTTTGGAACACTTTCCCTATGAAGAAAGGTTAAAACACTTGGGGCTTTATAGCTTGGAGAAACGTCGACTGCGGGGTGACATGATAGAGGTTTACAAGATTATGCATGGGATGGAGAAGGTAGAGAAAGAAGTCCTTTTCTCCCTTTCTCACAATACAAGAACTCGTGGGCATTCAATGAAATTGCTGAGCAGTCGGGTTAAAACGGATAAAAGGAAGTCCTTCTTCACCCAAAGAGTGATTAACATGTGGAATTCACTGCCATGGGAGGTGGTGGCAGCTACAAGCATAGCCAGCTTCAAGAGGGGGTTAGATAAAAATATGGAGCAGAGGTCCATCAGTGGCTATTAGCCACAGTGTGTGTGTGTGTATGTGTGTGTGTGTGTGTGTGTGTGTGTGTGTATATATATATATATATATATATATATATATATATATATAACGTATATATATAATTTGGCCACTGTGTGACACAGAGTGTTGGACTGGATGGGCCATTGGCCTGATCCAACGTGGCTTCTCATGTTCTTATGTAAAGAGTTTTCAGAAATTAAAATAATACATAAAATACAATTACAGCAGCCTGAGCCAATGTAATGGCCATAGTTCCTGGAGTATCATTGCATCTGTCGTAATCCAGATGGGGGTGCCACCTGACGCTGCCACCACTCTGGCATTAGGGTCCCTTGGGAAGGCCCGGAGTCCCCTCTCACGCCTTTTCTTTGGCCAAGAAAATAGGTGTGTAGACCAGGCAGAGTAACAAAGAACGAAAAGGTTTATTTTAAACAGGAAGATCAATAAAGGGGAAGTGAACAGATAAGGTGCTTTAAAGACTATGGTAACGTGGGTGAAGGAAAATAAACATAAAGTTCCTAACACGACTAAATTTAACTGTTCCAAGTCTGTTAGGCCCCAGGCCTCGGCCTGCTCACTCTCTCCGTCAGAGTGAGGGTCTTCCTCCTAGACAGCAGCCGTCCTTCCTGCTTGGCCTCTCAGGAGGAAAGAACAGTGTTTATCTCCTGAGAGAGCTTTTAAACAGTTCTCCTCAGAGCCTACTTGGACTCTGATTGGCTGAAACCGGCGCCAAGCATTCTGTGGATTGTAGGCTGTCTCTTTCTACTGAGACACAGGCTCCCTAGGCCCACTAGACCTGTGCCTCAGCACAGCACAGATCATGACAGCATCATAGAGGATGTAAGCAGGGAAAGGAAGAGAAAGAAGAGTGCCAGACTAGATGCAAGACAGTCACTGTCCTCAACCAAATGCCTGGTGGAATATCTCTGCCTTACATGCCCTGTGGAATGACAAGAAGTCCTGCAGGGCCCAGTTGTTGTTTGGCAGAGAGTTCCAACCAGGTGGGAGCCAGGACAGAAAAAGCCCTGGTCCTAGTTGAGGACAGCCGGAGATCTCTCAGGCTGGGGACCACCAGGAAATTCTTTTCTCCTGAGCATAAAGCTCTTCTGGGGGTCCCAGGTACATGGGTCCCCTGCCCTTAAGGGGAGGGACAGTGGCTAAGTGGTAGAGCATCTGCTTGGGAAGCAGAAGGTCCCAGGTTCAATCCACGGCATCTCCAACTAAAAAGGGTCCAGGCAAGTAGGTGTGAAAAACCTCAGCTTGAGACCTTGGAGAGCCACTGCTGGTCAGGGGAGGGACGGTGGCTCAGTGGTAGAGCATCTGCTTGGGAAGCAGAAGGTCCCAGGTTCAATCCCTGGCATCTCCAACTAAAAAGGGTCCAGGCAAATAGGTGTGAAAAACCTCAGCTTGAGACCCTGGAGAGCCACTGCTGGTCAGGGGAGCGATGGTGGCTCAGTGGCAGAGCATCTGCTTGGGAAGCAGAAGGTCCCAGGTTCAATCCCCAGCATCTCCAAAAAAGGGTCCAGGCAAATAGGTGTGAAAAACCTCAGCTGGAGACCCTGGAGAGCCGCTGCCAGTCTGAGAAGACAATACTGACTTTGATGGACCAAAGGTCTGATTCAGTATAAGGCAGCTTCATATGTTCAACACCAGGACCTTGAAGCCAGTGCCATACATATAAATGGAAATGCTTGTGGAAAAGATGTAGAAATGGTCAACCAAACTGATCAATGGTTGGTATATCTCCCCTGTGAGTAAAGAATAATGTGTTGGAACGTAGGAAAAGAATTCACCAAGGCATATAACATTACGTACAGTGTGGAGAAAACAGAAAAAACTATTTCTCAGTCTTCAGTAATAGTAGGACTGTGTTTTACCAGAACAAATTATGTCCACAGCAGATGAAGGAAAGGACTCCTTCACTAAATACATAACTGTTTTATGGAGTTCTTTGCCACAGCATCTGGTGGTAGCAGCTGCCTTAGTGGGCTTTTAAAAGAGCTAGACAAATTCATGTTGGATAATGGACATTAACCATTATGGTTGAATCAGAACCGTCTTCTGAGATAATATCATCAGCATCGCTTTATTACAGTACATAAGCAGCTTCTGAGATAATGTGCATACGCGCATACACACCAAAAAAAAAATGCTGGGGATCAGTAGCAGGGAAATGCTGTTTGTTTTCTTACGGGCTTCCCAAGGTATGTGGCTGTAGAAAAGCAGGAGCTTGGAGTAGATGGATCATCAGTCTGATCTAGCAGGCCAGCTCTGGTGTCTCTTTAAGTGGGTTTTTTTGTATTATTGTATTGATGACCACTTTAAAAAGTGCCCAAGATATGATGTACAAGAAGAACACTAACAAAACATCATGGGATTTCAAAGAATTCGCCTTATGTGATTTTCATATGCCAGCTGACTGCTTAACTATAGAAGCTTTTTGTCCCTTTGATGTTCTCTTCATTCAAGTCATCAGTTATGCTGTGACGGACAGTGCGTGTTAGCAGAGCGGCGTGCTCTTAGGCTGATAAAAATGGTAACGCAGATAAGAAGAGTCTTCACACTGGTTCTACTAAAACTATCAGTTTATTTACAAATATATACAGATAAGTGCAGTATAATTACAATCCAGAGCTCCAAAGTGCTACGCCAGACAATCATCAATACAGAGAGAGAAAGTAACCTTGCTAGTTAGCACTTTTATAGCTCAGCCCACCAATCAGCAAATATGCTGACTCACTGTGACTACAGGCAATTACCAGGCATTGCATCAGCCTGTCCCGTGATCACAGTCACATGACCTCATCACTCTGACAGTAGATGATCTAAGATGCAGTAACTTCAAAGCTACACAGTTACTGCCATGCTGTTCATGGTTTTCTTCTCTCCCTGCTCTCTTGACAGTGTGACGGTTCATAAGTACTCCTAGGACAGCAGTGGAATGGGCTATCCGAAGTATAGAGGAGCCATCTCATCAGAATTCACTGAGAATTGGATGGTGTCCACTGCAGAGAACTGTGGGGGGAGGTGTTTTTTGCCTTAGGCTTTTGCAGAAGGCACAACCTGCTCCTGTTCTTAAAATTCTACATAAAAACCAACAACAGGCAAGCAGCAGATTTTTTTTAAGAGTGGGAGGCTCTTGGCACCCTCCGGAGGCATGTGTTCAAAGCTCCCTTTGGCTTAACATACATGACGGGAGTGGGGTAGGGAGAGAGATCAGGCAAGCAGATACCATGTGCGTTGGTAATGGTTACATAATTCTCATGTACAGAGCTGTTTGTTTTAGTGTACAGTTGTTTGGCAGGCTTTGTCAAATTTTGTTTGGCTGTAGGATCCAGACTCATTTTTTTTCCCCTTCAGGGTTTTGTATTAATGACATATTTTCTAATGATTGCTACTCTGACACTTACTCCTGAAGGTGTTGAACTCCTCACAGTTGCATAAATTAATTATTAAAGCTATGACAAAAAATATTGTACTATATAAATAAATATAGGGATAACTGTAGTTGTCGTTACCAAAATGAAAAGCTAACTTTTAACTCCAGGTTTGCATTATTTTTCATAATTCCATTGAGTTTTCCAAAGCTCTACTTAATCAAATAGAATATTGGGGCCAATATAGAAGGTAACTGGTTAGTGAGAGAGAGAGAGAGAGAGAGAGATCATCTATATACAAACCAGCAAAGACAAGAACTTCATGCATACTTTTGAGGTTTAAAAACCCATATGATATTTTCCAATCCCCCCTCCCTCCGTTACTAGACTCCCGCCGAGGTTGTATACTTAAGTTCAGTTATAAAGGTACCCTTAACCAATCAAAGTTCAATATCTTTCTTTTCTCATATTCATGTTAAAAAATTGTCCAATGTCTTCTTACATTCCACTCTTTATATATCCTCTAAATTTCTTCCACTCCTTTTTAAACACATCCAAATCATAATCTCTTAAGGTTCTTGTTAATTTGTCCATCTCACTCCACGATAAAACTTTCACAATCCAATCCCATTTCTCTTGTATTTTTTCTTGCTTCCACAACTGCGCATACAATGTCCTAGCAGCTGAGAGCAAGTACCAAATTAGAGTTCTATCTTCTTTTGGAAATTTTTCAACTTCATGCATACTTTTGTGTCATACAACAAAATGCAGAAATAAAAAATTTAGCTTCAGCTTCGATTTGTCCTGCATATTGATTCACATGAATTCATACTGTTACAAATAAATTGTTGTGTTGTTTTATGCATTCACCCCTGTTTACAAATTAGTAAAACATACATATAAATATGTGCAGAATTTCAAGGTGGAAAAATCACCTGAAAAACATTACAACTTTGAAAACTGCCAAGTTTGCTTAGTATCGTATTTTTATTTCTATGTCTCCCATCATGTGGTAGAAGGGGTATTGTAATCACCCATCATACATGAAACGAACAATTAATGGGCAAGAGTTAAATTCTGTTGAAATAGATGAGGGGAGGATCACATCCTATAAAACTAATGTATATCAACTGTTTTCAGAGCCTTCGCTGTTTTACTATGTAAGAGAAGTATCTGATATGTTGTCCTGTTTTTACAAAATATTATTTCAATACAATAATTTCTAAGTAAAACTTTGAATTTCTTTGAATATAACACTTAGACCACAATTGAGTGGGAGTTTTTCTCTTATTATGTTTCATTTCCATTTTGGTGTAGTGGTTAAGTGAGGGGACTCTTATCTGGGAGAACCGGGTTTGATTCCCCACTCCTTCACTTGCAACTGCTGGAATGACCTTGGATTAGCCATACCTATTGCAGGAGTTGTCCTTGAAAGGGCAGCTGCTGTTAGAGCTCTCTCAGCCCCACCCACCTCACAGGGTGTCTGTTGTGGGGGGAGAAGATATAGGAGATTGTAAGCCGCTCTGAGTCTCTGATTCAGAGAGAAGGGTGGGGTATAAACCTGTAGTCTTCCTCTTCCTATTTGAAAAGACAATTAACCTCTAAAGTCTATTTTCTAAATAATAAACATGCTAAATCAAAGCATTAGATAATTTTTCCAATTCTGATTTTTCTGGAAAATCCATATCATTGACTATATACTACTTGGAATACAGTGCTTCCATTAAAACAATAAGCAAGAAGATTGGCAAGTATAAGAATATTCAGTCTTGCCTGACATATGTTAGCTGTGTTTAAAGGTCTATGCCTATTGACTTTAATGTGCCGCTTTTAGAGCTCCAAAGCTTTATACCTATTCTGCCCACTCTGTGGCAGTGTTTCTCTATTTGTCCCAGGATTTCATAATACCTTCTTTAATGCCTGCCCGTTTGGCATGTGCCATCTTATCATGTGGCAGTCCCCGTAAGAGATCGTGATATAAAAAGTAAAGAAAAACAAATAGATAGCTGCAAGCTTGAAGAGGTTATTTTTTACGTTTTAAAAAATAATAATGGTCGTAATTGCACTGGGTTGTGGAATAGGTAGTGATGACGATTCTTTGAATGTGTACCGCTGAGTGTAAGCAAAAAATTCTTATATGTAAGAGCAGTTTTAGAGGCTGTGGCTATACAGGTTTTCCACGTCTAGCAGTTAATGTGAATAGCTGAAAAGGTATTGAATATTTACTGTTTTAACACTTAATAGAAGTTCTTTAGTTTCCCAGGATTGCTTCTCTGTGTTGTGGCTAGTAAGTTTTAAAAGCTCTTTAAAGGAAACTATTCTATGCAAGTTAAAAGTTCTCATCTTTATTAAATAGACCCGAAGTAGCACCTTTTAATATCTGTTCATCTTCAGTCCGTAAGATACCGGTTTGTATAAATTCAGCATGCAGTGCAGCTATAGGGCTTGTATTTAATGTAGAGTCTAATGTACCTAGATTCCTATACAAATATACATTATGCTACCTGATTTTTTTTCCAGCTCAGTATCATGGGATAAAGATCACGAGTACCGATTCTTATGTGCTATTTAGATATTACCAGGGGAGAAGACTGTGGCTCAGCGGTAAAACATCTGCATGGTATGCAGAAGGTTCAATCTCTGGCATCTTCAATTTAAAAGGTGAATTAGTAGGTGATGTGAAAAACCTCAGCCTGAGACTCGGAAAACTACTGCCAGTCTGAGTAGACAACAGTGACCTGGATAGGCTGATATCTGATTCAGTATAAGCCAGTTTCACATGGGAGTTCATGGGTGTATACATTGAATACATGGGAGGCAAGCGGGGAAATGTCATGATAGTTTGTATAATTATTATGTATTTACAGATCAATTAGATTATATGAATGAGATCTGAGACCTGTCCTGGGATAACCGCAGAACCTCCGCACTTACCAGAGGAGGAAGAGGGCCAACTGGAGCAGCAGGGCCACAGCAGTGGCTTGCATACAGTAGAAATCAATCCCACCCCATTGGTCAACTCTGGTGAACCAAGATGGCACCAGGTGTGGAGCTCTGAGAGCTTCCATCCATTTTACACTAAATGTATCTTATAGCCTACAACTATCAAGCTTACTTAGTCCTGAGTGTTTGGACATTCATGGGCTCTGCAGACCTGATGTGGCTGCAACAAAATTATGAAGAGAGCAAGTGTGAAGGTACAGGGAATCTCTCCCTTGAGAACCCACCATGTGGCTTGGACATTGGCCCTACTGCTATGGCATTTCCTACCTTTGCCGCAGAGCCACCGGCACTGGAGCATTGGCTACTAGCGGGTATCTTTGTTGACTTTGGGTGAGCATGGACAATCTCTGCGGATGGTCCCCAGACTTGGACAGCCTTGGCTCCAACAATTCCGGCTGGCCTCTGGCTGGGCTTGATTCAGCTCTGGCGATTTGCACCACAGCTGGACAGTTTGGAATGGCTGGGTGTTCCAGAGTGGATCTGTTGTTGCTGTGAATGTGGGGGACCTCATGGCTTTCTGATACATCTTAAAGAAGTGGATGAGGAGTGGGTGCAACTCCACTTGACTCAGTGAGGACAGTGGCTCTGACTATCTCTGGAAGCCCCCAGATGAATCTAGAGTCTGCCCAGCAACTCTGGTTGACAACTAGTATATTCCAATAGAACTTAAAGAGACCCGAGTGTTTCTGGACAATTGGGGCATCCCATAGTGCAGCGGGAGAGGACTCTTTGGACAAGAGTGGACTTATGACATCCGGATCTTTTGAAGTTCCATGCTAAAGTGGTTTGCTTATCGACCTCAGCTGCTATTACAGCAAATTTCCTCATTCAGAGTACTGCCAGCCCCCAACAAGAGTTTGGTGCAACAGCCCCCACCTGTCGAGTGCTGGTATTGCTGTTTGAACTTGTCCTTGAAGGTAGACTTTCTTGGAACCATCACTTAAAGCCACATTCATGCGTCTTCTGAACTGCCAACTGCAACCATCAAACCTGCTTGACTATTGTAGACTTTTAGAGCATTGTTTTTAGAGCTAATAGAATTAGTATTAGACTAGTTGGTTAGGTGGTTTCTTTCTTACTTCCCATCTCCACTCATAAAAGTAAGATGGGAGGTTTGGGTAGGAGGGGTATTTGGTTAGGAGTTTTAACTATTTGTACTTTGCCTGGCAGATTTAGCACTGATGTTGTGCAATGCCAGATCCATTAATAATGGGACTTCTACTCTGTGAGATAACATCACAGATAATCATGTGGACCTGGCATAATCGGGTACTCAATTGGGAGCAAGTGCAATTGGCGGAGCACCGGCTGAATGTGTGCCCACGCAGTTAGATGGCACACCACCACATTATGCACCAGCTGGAGTTTCCAGGCCAGATTTAAAAGTAGCCCTGGGTAGAGTAAGTTGCAGTAGTCCAACCTGGAGATGATCACCATGGCCAGATCATGGGAGGAGAGATAGGGAACCAGTTGCCTGACCAGTTGAAGATGATAAAAGGCTGATCTGGCAGCAGCCATGACCCGGGCCTCCATTGAAAGTGAGGCATCCAGGATCACACCTAGACTCCTGTCAGTGCTGGTAACAACAGCCCATGAAAGGTCCCAATTCCACCCCCGGACCTCCATCTTCAATGGATTTAGCTTCAATCTACTCTGCTGTAACCAACCAGTCACAGCCTCCAAAGCCCTGGCTAGCACATTTAGGGTGGAGTCCAGCTGGCCATCAACAGATACAGCTGGGTATCATCAGTGTAGTTATGGTAACCCAGCTCAAACCCCTGGATTAATTTGGTGAGGCAGCTCATGAAGTCAGGGAACAACATATCTGCAGGACTGCCTCTCCCAATATGTCCCCAAGAGAGCTCTACGCTCATCTCAATAGCATCTTCTAGCAATCCCTGGCCCCAAAGACATCGACTTAACCTTGATCAGGACCAGAGCTTTGCTGGGTCTGGCTCCAGCCTGGTGGAACATGCTCCCTCTTGAGCTCAGGGCTCTGTGGAACTTATTACAGTTCCACAGGGCCTGTTAAATGGAGTTGTTCCGCTAGGCCTTTGGTTGAGGCACTGGGTTTCTAATTTCTATTGGCCTCTCCTGCTCCAGTCTTCCTGTGACTGTGCATAAAATATCATTTAAAAAGTCCCAACACCATGCTGGGAATTATTTGGAAGGGAATTGAAAACAGATCAGCCAGTATCATAATGCCCCTGTATAAATCGATGGTGCAGCCTTATTTGGAATACTGTGTACAATTCTGGTCACCGCACCTCAAAAAGGATATTATAGCATTGGAAAAGGTGCAGAAAGGGGCAACTAGAATGATAAAAGGGCTGGAACACTTTCCCTATGAAGAAAGGTTAAAACGCTTGGGGCTCTTTAGCTTGGAGAAACGTTGACTGAGGGGTGACATAGAGGTTTACAAGATTATGCATGGGATAGAGAAGGTAGAGAAAGAAGTACCTTTCTCCCTTTCTCACAATATGAGAACTTGTGGACACTCAATGAAATTGCTGAGCAGTTGGGTTAGAAATGATAAAAGGAAGTACTTCTTCACCCAAAGGGTGTTTAAAGCATGGAATTCACTGCCACAGGAGGTGGCGGTGGCTACAAGCATAGACAGCTTCAAGAGGGGATTGGATAAGCATATGGAGCCAGAGGTCCATCAGTGGCTATTAGCCACAGCTTATCGCTGGAACTCTCTGTCTGGGGCAGTGATGCTCTGTATTCTTGGTGCTTGGGCGGGGCACAGTGGGAGGGCTTCTAGTGTCCTGGCCCCACTGGTGGACCTACTGATGGCACTTGGGTTTTTTTTGGCCACTGTGTGACAGTATTGGACGGGATGGGCCATTGGCCTGATCCAACATGGCTTCTCTTATGTTCTCTTATGCCGTCACTGTGTCATAGGCAGTGACTTGGTTCGACTTGGTTCAGTCTGCCAGCCTTGAACCTGCAGCGAATACAAATCCAGCATTGGGGGGAAATGCCATCTTGAATTGTTTTATCCCTTGTGGTCCTTCCTGAGCCTGCTTGCGAGGGAGGACGAGACAGAAATTCCAAAAATAAATAAATAAACACAGCAGGACAATCTGTCTTCCAGGTGGTAGGTTTGTTGATGGTGAACGTGCCCAATACACCAATGGCTTGCCTGACCAAGCGGAGTTGAATAAGGGGGGAGCAGCTGCTGCATGGGGTTGCCCTGGGCATTCATATACCAGCACTGGCTGGATGCAAAAAACCCTTTTGATAATGTGTCTTGGTTATTTTTAATGAAGC
Organism: Heteronotia binoei; assembly: GCF_032191835.1. Lineage (NCBI taxonomy): Eukaryota > Metazoa > Chordata > Lepidosauria > Squamata > Gekkonidae > Heteronotia > Heteronotia binoei. The sequence goes on from NC_083235.1 coordinate 68,564,613, forward strand.
TCGCAATGTCCAGCCATTTAATATTTTCCTATGCTTAGAGCATTTTATATTTTTAGTTTCTGCTGTGATCCTTGTGCTTTTTCGTAATGTTTTATTTTAAAAATAGAATTGTCAAATCTCACTGTTCCTCCACTTTTACATTTTAGGAAAACATCTTTTAAGGGGGGGGGAGGTTTGGGAGGTGTCAGTTATCAAGCATTGTTAAACAAAATACACGAGAATGTTACTTTTTAAAGCATGTTCGTATTTTTGAGTTAAAAATAATATATTTAATTATTGAAGATATTGGATTTATATCCTGCCCTCCACTCCGAAGAGTCTCAGAGTGGCTCACAATCTCCTTTACCTTCCTCCTCCACAACAGACACCCTGTGCGGTGGGTGGGGCTGGAGAGGGCTCTCACAGCAGCTGCCCTTTCAAGGACAACCTCTGCCAGAGCTATGGCTGACCCAAGGCCATTCCAGCAGGTGCAAGTGGAGGAGTGGGGAATCAAACCCGGTTCTCCCAGATAAGAGTCCGCATTTAACCACTACACCAAACTGGCTCTCATAATTATGTTTGTCTCTGTCCTTTATGAGGTTTATATCTTTGCTACCTGGTATTACATTTTATGACACACACGGCCTGGTCCAACAAAATCCCATTTATGTGGGCTCCAGCCCTCACAACCAATGAATTTGACACTTCTGCTCCAGAGGATGTGCTGTCCTCTACCAATCCTGAAGGTGTGGCAGATACTCACAGGATCCAAATGCTGCCAATTTTTCTTTCCTGCTGCAAGCACTTGTACTGCATGAACTTCTGCAGAATCCTGCAGCTTTCACTGTTGGGCACTGTGCGGCCATTTGGTTCCGGTGCCACCTTTATATATCCTTTTTTAAAAATAAAATTATTTCAGAGGTACCACGATGTCCCCTTATCAGTGCCCATATAGCTAATGGTGGTTAGCTGCTCAATGGCAATATGATATAATTAAAGTTCTTTAACTGGCCAGCTAACCCTTATATTTAAAATATATGTGCAGATCATCAGTAAGACATTAGAAGTTGTCACTGCTCTTCCAGGAGTACAATCAGAGTCAATAGCTGGCAGAAACCTCAGCGTAGCATACCAGTTCTATCTACAGACTATGCTTGCCCACCTGATCTTATATTGGTGTTCGGAGGAGTCCGCAATATTCGTGTGTTATCTTGGGATTTGTCCTGGTTTTGTGGGCCCTATTAAACTTCTCCATGTTTTATCACAAGTTGCCGCAGTATCAAGTGCATTTGGTAATCCAAACCACTTTTGTTGATCCTGCCATTGCAGAACTTTGCAATGGGCTGCTTTTCTGTGGATCTGCATGTGCAGTAAGTATCTGTACAGTGTGTCCTAATAAATTTTTCAAGTTCAGACAGTGATGTCAAACAGCCATTTCCTCTTTAGCTGGAGGGCAAGGCTAGTTCAAGTGGAACACTTTCTTTTCTTAAAATTACGAAAAAAAACTGGGTGTGCCGTCTGGTGAGCTGCACATGCATGCTCAGTGGTCGGTAAAGGGAAAGATCTAGGAAGTTTACAAGAATGGCACTCATAGTTTGTTATAGAAACCTAAGGCTGTAGTTCTGTTACCAAAGTACAGCAGCTTGTTGAAACTAGACAGATGTTAATAACTTGTTGTTTCACTAAAATAAGGCCAGAGATTATCTAGGGAATGGGCTGGACCCTTTGGAGATATTGTGCTGCCCCAGAACCTTCCTCAGGGCCTTTGTGCAGGTAGAAGAGGTGGGTTCTATTGGGACAAGGCTCTTTGCATTGGAAGAAGGGTCTAATGCCAGTGGAACAAATTTGTAGAATCCTACCCAATATATGTGTGTAGGGTAGAAATTATCTGGTCAGTTATCATTCAAGCAGTCTCCTTAGTGTTGTTAATAAACTGTATTATAGACGCCTATATTGGAATTTTCTTTATTGGTTAGGTTGAGAAAACATACTGATGGATGAGCAGGCTCGTTTCAGAGCTGGCCTTCCACTACAAACCAGTGCCTCTAAGCCTAATGGGGCACTTTATGCTGCCTTCATGGACTTCAAAGCAGCATTTGACAGCATCCCCAGAAATAGGCTTTGGGCAGAGTTTGAGAATGCCTCAAGATATACTTGATGCATACTCTATATCAGGGGTGGCCAAACTTGCTTAATGTAAGAGCCACATAGAGTAAACATCAGATGTTTGAGAGCCGCAAGACGTGAGTGTTAAATGTTTGAGAGCTGTAAAGAAGGAAGGCAAGTAGATGGGGAGAGAAAGGAGGGAGAGGTGGAAAGAAAGCAATTTTAACTTTAAATGCATTCTCCAAGCTGCCAGCAGGCTTGGCTCGGAGAAGTGATTTAAGGAGAGAAATGCCTTCTCCGAGGTGGCGGGGAGGGGGGGGTTGGGAGCCACACAATATGTGTGAAAGAGCCACATGTGACCCCCGAGCCGCAGTTTGGCCACCCCTGCTTTATATACTTACTGCTTGAAGGAAACTTCCTAAAAGTAAGATGCAGACCTCAAGGCCAACTCTCCAATAAGATCCCACTGTACGAAGGAGTGAACAGGGTTGTTTTTAAACTATTACATCAGCCCCTTGGTGCAACATCTAAGAAACATCTCAGAAATCCTTGCTTACTATATGCAGATGATACTGTTATCCTTTTTGCAAGCAGGCTTTAGGAGTGCACTCTTTGCCTTCACTGCATACTGCAAAGAGGAGCAGCTTGTGATAAACTACCAAAAAAAACAAGTCTTCATCTTCATCCAAAACCATCCCCATCCCAAACCATCTTCATCAAAAACTTATCCCCCAAGCTCTTGCTGAAAGCTCCTCATGGCTAGTAGCCGGAGTGCATTTTAGTTTTAAAATAACACTGTAACTGGACTTTCACAGGATGCTTTGCCCAGTCAGTGTAATTTCAAATTTTTGAAGGGGTATACCATTGAAGCCTGGCTTCTTTTCCAGATTTAGAAGATTTTGATCTAGAAAAAGGAAACATGAGATTTTCACATAAAAGGTTCCTGAAACCTGAAGGATTTTGCTCCCAAGTTTTATGAGCCTATCTGCAATTCTGTTGGCAAGAAAGACCAGCCCTTCTCCCACTACGCAGGTGGTGTTCATGGGATGATCATTAACTTTGTTCATAATTACTAGTCTGATTACACTGATACAAGCAAGTTAATAAACAATGCCCTGCCCTATGCAAGTGAATGTTTGGCACTTGTGTGCTTGAATGTTTAGAAGCCTTTGAAGGAGAGCCTTTTATAGGCATCCCTTATCTCCCATTTCAGGGTTGGATTGGAAAGCTGCCATGTTGGCCGCTCGGATTTTTAAAAAGGGTATTGTATGAGCAAAGCTCTGTGCTGCTGATGGCTTTCAGAGATAGTATTACTCTCAAAGGCCATGTTTACTTTTTGTTGCAACCATGACCTCATCCATTCTTCGGCTTTAGTACCAGAGGATTCCCCTGGTATGAGATAGGGGGTACTAAACTTTCTTCCTCTTAATCCATCTCTAAATTGGAATGGATTCTGCTGTATAGGTAACTTGTGATTTTAGGCCAAAAGTCTGAAAACTTGGTTTCCTTTATGCTCTGCAGCTGCCTTCTGCTGACTTGTTGAAGCTGCATCACCAAGGGTATGCTGGGAAGATGGATTGTACAGCAACCTTGTTAAAGCTAGGCAGTTACAAGTCTGGTCAGTACTTGGGTGGGAGACCTTCCGGAAATTCTGGCTCAGCTTCTAATCATGTCCTCTGGCGGAACACACTTCTACCAGTGGAAAGTGGGAACGTAAAGTTCACCTTACCATGATGTTCCTGGGGGTACACCAACCCCCACGCAGTTGGGAGGACACAGCAGAGTGGGGTGATGTGTATCAATGAAGGGATGCTCAAATTATTATTTTTAAAATCGTTTTATTACTTTCAAAATAAAACTGCATCATTAAAACACATAAATGTAACACTAAATAGAACCTTTATAAAGCCTCAGGAAGTACTCTGTACATTAAATATTTAACTTTTTTACTATTGTAAAAAAACCTGTGTATTAGATTATTTTTTTAGCTGAATTTTAGGTCCCCAGATAGAAGTCTCACTCACAATGCACTTGTGTGCAGTCTTTTGCAGAGAGGGGCAAGCTGGAATTGTCTCTAGAACATGCTGTTTTCCAGACTTTTCTTTCTGCTGTAGGCCTATTTCCCATGTGCAGGAGAGGTGATAGAGTGCAGAGGCAATGAAGAAGAAGATAGAAGAAGATATTGGATTTATATCCCGCCCTCCACTCCGAAGAGTCTCAGAGCGGCTCACAATCTCCTTTACCTTCCTCCCCCACAACAGACACCCTGTGAGGTGGGTGAGGCTGAGAGAGCTCTCACAGCAGCTGCCCTTTCACGGACAACCTCTGCCAAGGCCATTCCAGCAGGTGCAAGTGGAGGAGTGGGGAATAAAACCCGGTTCTCCCAGATAAGAGTCCGCACACTTAACCACTACACCAAACTGGCTCACTACACCAAACTGAATTAGAACTACATAACTTTTGAAAGCAGATGAAGGATCACATTTTTTCAAGTCTGTTAAAAACTCCCTGTAATTAGAAATCCAGCAGAACAACAACAAAAATAGAGGGAATAGAACCTTTTCCCTACTGTGCTAGATTATTATTTGCATTAGATTTTTTACATGCAAAGGATTCTACCACTTCATTTTCCTGTATGTGTGAACTAGGCCTGTTTGCCCTTTGGATAATAAATTATCGGACTTCCTCCGCCCCACAAAAATAAGTATTCTCAACCAGCTAATATTTGATGGTAGTAGCTAAGAATGTGCACGCACAAAAAAACAGCTTTTTCAGACTCAGTTCCATTAGACCTGAAAAATATTATTTCCTGATATTCGCAAATTGGTATTGCCTGATATTCATACAGATATTGAGATTTGGGTAACTAATTTGGAAACCCAAATTTATTCAGCATTTTAAAATTTTCTTCCTTTCACTCTCTGGAGTTGCGCCACCTTGGCGGCCTGTCTCCACAACTGAAGGAAAGGCATTTAAAAATGAAGTGAAGGGAATGCCTTCTCCAAGCCGTACCGCTGCGGTGGCAGTGCGACTTGGCAATATAGCCGAATAATATCAGATTTTATTTAGGCTACTTATATTGGTAGCTGAATCAGATTATCTGATCTGTATTGGGCTGAATAAATATTCTCCAAATACCAATAAGATATTTTTCCAGTATTAAGTTCAGCTTATACTGAATGCACACCTATAGTGGTAACTAGGACGCTAGGACATAAAGTTAGTTTTAAGAAGTTTATGTTTGAACATATGAAGCTGCCTTATACTGAATAAGACCCTTGGTCCATCAAAGTCAGCATTGTCTACTCAGACTGGCAGCGGCTCTCCAGGGTCTCAAGCTGAGGTTTTTCACACCTATTTGCCTGGACCCTTTTTTGGAGATGCCAGGGATTGAACCTGGGACCTTCTGCTTCCCAAGCAGATGCTCTACCACTGAGCCACCGTCCCTCCCCTAAAACATATGAAGCTGCCTTATACTGAATCAGACCCTTGGTCCATCAAAGGCAGCATTGTCTACTCAGACTGGCAGCGGCTCTCCAGGGTCTCAAGCTGAGGTTTTTCACACCTATTTGCCTGGACCCTTTTGAGTTGGAGATGCCGGGGATTGAACCTGGGACCTTCTGCTTCTCAAGCAGATGCTCTACCACTGAGCCACCGTCCCTCAAAGTTTGTATTAAGTTCAGACTTCAGACAGGATATTTTAAGTATAAATTTATTACAGCTGAAACTATAACAAATTGTGAGGGTGTTCTTTTTTTTTTAAGCAGTGGGTTTTGGTTTACCCTGGGCACAGGAGTGTAGTGGGGAGGAAAACACTCTTGCAAGTCCCGCTCCACTTGCACTGGTTAGGCTCTACGTTCTTACGTATAGCAACGTGACTTGCATTTGGGATGGGTATGCTGTACCCTGTTCTCAATAAACCGCATATTAATTGTGGGAATGAATGAAGGCTCCGTGAAGCCTCCCAAAGCTCTCTGCTGCATTGATAGTGAGTAGTCTTGGGTGCTGTATATCTAGCCTTTTCTTTGTGCAGTTATGGATTCAAAGTTGGGCTCACTTCTAGTTTGAAGTTATTGCACATGTATGTGGATGCAGCTTTCCGCAGCCGTAATGATCTCACCTTATCAAATTGCAATTTCATAGAAATATTTTAATGCAGTTTATTACTACCTTCATTCAGCTTTATTTAGCCTTCAAAATAATTGTCTTTATGTTTTGTTGAACATACTGCTTCAGGGAAATCGTAGACCTTTGGGAGGGGGGGATCTTTAATTTGTGTTAGAAGGCTTGTGACATCAAAAAACAGGGAATCTGTTACCAGGGTTATGTTCATGTTTGCTTTATGAATAGCAAAGTCCTAATGTTTGACTCCCAGCTATATTGCACATCGAATTCCTTTCAAGGACAGGCTGTGTCATGAGCCCTGATGAGGAAGAGCTAGAAGGGTTAACAGACCTGGAAGAGTTGCCAACCAGTTCCTCAGCTGAACAAACAGCAGCTGGCCCATCAATCACTCTCCAGGCACCAGTGTCAGCTGTTGACCATCAATCTCCTCCAAGCTCCCCTCCTCCCATCTCAAAAGTTCGAAGCAGGCTCCGGAAAGAACTTTCAGAGCGAAGACATGAGGCACGCTGATGCTTCAGATCTCTCAGCCCTGAGTTCTAGTAGAGTCACTGACACCCAGGGAGCAGGCTGATTGAGACTCCCATATAGCTCCCATCCAGGACCTGGTAACCTTGTGGAAGCAACAAGTCTATTCTTTGGCTTGCATCCACGCTCCTTCCTGATCCTGACCTGCTTGATTTCCTTGGCACCCTGACCTTTTGGCTTTTGGACATTGACTTCTGATTCTGGTTTGTGATTCTGCATTGGTGACTTGGCTCCTGCTTGACTTTCTGGACTTTGACCTTGGACTGGCTTTAGACTCCTGCCTGCACCCTGAGAACGTGACAGGCGGCACAAGTGTCTGAATAGTCTGTATGTTATGACATTGTATAGAGAATACACAGCCTGATGGAAGTTGAAAGAAGGCTTACTTCTTCCCTGCTTCCTTCTTATGAGAGGAAATTAACATGGCTGATATCTCATCAAATTGCCTGCTTTTTGCTTCATGTTAGAAATTTATTTTATTTTATTTACTTTAAATTTGTATGCCCCCACTCCACACACAGACTCTGGGCGACTTGAGAAATATTTTGGAGTTGTCTTCAGTGTATATAATATTGAATGCCACTGATCTGCTCAATTTTGAACCTTTCACTTTCCTTGGATCCTTACTATTTTCATTGGTTTCCCCCAACTTTTCTTTCCTGTGGCTGGGTTATTTTTACACTTCTTCTTCGTGGCCCATTAAAATTTGAGGGTGGAGCCAAGAGACTTTGGGAGTGGAGCCAGAAGACAGGAATTATGTCATTTCCTATGGTGTCAGGGGCCAAGTGATGTCACTTCCGGGGCACAATGAACCAAAACTCCACATTTTCCTGTGATGTCACTTCCAGGACACTCCCCCAAACTTGCCTCTTCTTCTGAAGTAACTTCATTTTCAAAAAAATCTCTCTGAAACTCATTCTGAGCCAAAATGGGGGTGGAAAGTGGGTGGTCCTCTCTTTCCACTCCCACACCTGCATGCACCTATCTGTTTGTGTGTTCTTCTCCAGCTTGCAAGCACTTGTAATGCCCATGTTCAATTGCCTGCACCACCTACACACCCCTTCCTCAACAGCACTGGCCAGTGTATGCAGTTGGGAGTGCTGTTGCCATTGCCATCAGAAATGACAGCAATGTGTATCCCCACACTGGGCCCTGGCAGCTGCTGTACCTCAAAATATGTTGAAACATTTAGTAGTCCCTTCCTTCAGCTGTTAGTACTGGAACCCTGACTCAAGCCATAACCAAGCTTGCATGGTTTCAAGAAAATCTTTCAACAGCTATTTTTCATATTTTTCTTTGGCTGAAACACTGGGAAATTGCTGTGAAAGGTAGCAGAGAATTGTACTGCAATTAATGAATTAATTTCCAGTTATATGAAGTTCATACAAGCTTTTCTGTAGTTATCTCAAAAAGAATATTTATGAGGGGCTTGCTGGCTGTGTTTCCCATGCCTTTAAAAGCAACCTATTTTGCAGATATTTAGCCAGTGAACTTCTTTCATCCTTTTTAATATCTACAGGAGGAGTTTAATTTCGGTGTCAGACAGCTGTTAAAAGCAGGACCAGTAAAATGGTGCCAAGTTCATCGTACCATCACTTCCGGTGCTGTTGAGATATACTGCAGTAATCTTCAATCTTTTTCTGCCCCACACCTCTCACTCTCATTCACTCACACAGAAATCTCATAGAAAGGCCAGCTGGCTACAACTGGGGGTGCCAACTTTTCATTGGCAGAACTCCTATGTCTGCAACAACAGTATGATGAACAGAAAAGTTTCATCCAGTAAAAATGGAAGGAAAGAAAGAAAGGGAAAGAATGAAATGGAAGGAGAGGAAAAGAAGACATGGAAAGAAAAAACATAAGAGGAGCTATGTTGGGTCAGGCCAGTGGACTATCCAGTCCAAAATTCTCTCATACAATGCCCAAAAAGTACCAGAATGTCCACCAGTGGGGCCAGGCCACTAGAAGCCCTCCCACTGTTGCTTCCCCCCCTCCCAGCACCAAGAATACAGGCAGAGCATCACTTGCAGGGAAAGAAAGAAAGAAGGGGAGGGGAAAAAAGCCTTTCTCACCATCAGATGACCCCAGCCAGCAACAATTCTGCCCAGGGGTCATTTGGTAAAAAAACATAGCTACTGGAATGCCCACTCCCCGCCCCTCCCAGCTAAAAAAAACACACACACCCTTCTTTGCTGCCCAGGCCTCACGGGGAAATCTCCCCAAAAGAGCGTACTGCAAGGCACATGAAAGCTCATACCTTGAAGAACACTTCATGGGTCTAAAGTGCCAGTGGACTCCAGCTTTTCTCTTAAACACTGGGAGGGGGGAGAAGGAAGGAGAGGCAGCCCAGCTCCTCTTTGCATAACACAGAGACGGGGGAAGGAAGGAAGCCAAACAGAGCTCAGGCTTTGCAGCCCGTGTCAGTCTTCAAGGCTAGCTTTTCTCTGCACAACAGAGAGACGAAGGAAGGAAGCAAAGTAGAGGTCATGCTTTGCTGGGGGCAGGACTAGCTTTTCTGTGGGCGGGGCCAGCTTTGGCTTTACTTGTGACTCAATAGTGAGTCTTCTTTGGCCCGGTACCGGGTCACGACCCTGCAAATGGAAAATACTGCTCTATAAACCTTGGTATGGGAATATGTGTGCCACAGACTGGATTAGAGCATCACTTTGCTGCTGATACATTGATTAGAGCAGGGGTCCCCAACCCCCGGGCCGTGGGCCAGTACCGGTCTGTGGCCTGTTAGCAACCGGGCCATGGAGTGAGGCAGAGACCTTCACCTACTCCTTATTTAAAGACCTCCATGGGGGGCAGGGACAGCCTGGGGCAACAAAACCCCAGCATCCCCACCCCCACTGGTCCATGGAAAAATTGTCTTCCACAAAACTGGTCCCTGGTGCCAAAAAAGTTGGGGGCCACTGAGTTAGAGGAAAATATGACTATTAATTTTAAAGGGCAAAATGCATATAGTGATCTCTAAACAGATGTTTCGCTTGAGAAACATGGAATAGAATATTCTTTTAGCCATATGTGTACATTCTCGTATAGATCTAATGTTCTCCGTTGTTAAAGCACGTTGGTCAAAATGTCCCGCTGTTGTGAGGCAAAGTTTAAGTTTGTACCTCGTGCTCACACTTGCTAATGCAAGAGAAGCGTCTGATGTCCTGTATATATTTTTTTCTTTTTGCTGGGGGGGGGGGGGGCGGGGTGGGCGGAGGCAGTCATCAAGCTGCTATATTGTTTTGATTTGGAAAGTTCCATCCCACATAGTACCGTTCTGTTTGTTCTTTCTCTTCCATTCTCCCACTGGTGCTGTCGTGTTGGCCCAGAATAGAAGCAATTTTGGTCCATTGTTCTAGCGTCTATAATATTTGAGAGAAACATTTCAAAGATAACAACGTGTCTTAATGAATCTGACAAGTAAACAGGGAAGCAACAGTTCTCGGATTAAAGATAATGTGCAGGTTCTAAGATGTATGTGTCAGTACAGCCGTCGTCAAGTCCAGTCAGGTATCTTCATCAGGGAGTTTTGACTCTTGAAAGCTTATACCTCCAAAGGTTTGTGAGTCTCTAAGATGCTACTGTCCTCAGGTCTAACTTTCTAGATTCAAATCTGTGTGTTTTGAATATTGATTTTTTTTTAAACAAGCTATTGGTGCTAAGAGAGGAAGAAAGAAAGGTGTTAATTCCTTTATTTCTGTATCTGTATGCCAATTTGCTGCCATTTACATGTCTCACCAAATGTATAATTCCAATCTTAGCTATATTTATTGCTCAGTTACTTATACATCTGGACTCTGTTAGCCCTTCCTGGCAACTAACCCTCTCCCCACCTATATGTAACATTTGAAGAAATCTGTTTCAATGTATCTGAAGGAGAGTGTCCCTCAATGCTGAGTCCCTCAGTTCTCACTTATACCCAGACTTAGGGCGTTTTCGCACAGGGCTTACCCCGGAGCGACGTCCCTCTTCACCGCGCAGCGTCTGCGCGGATTTCGCACCAACTGCTCCGCAGAACCCGGAAGAGCCACGAAGTGCCGCGGCTTTTGCGTCACAAATGTAAACCGCCAAAAACCAACTTTACATTTGCGACGGAAAAGCCGCGGCTCTTTGCGGCTCTTCCGGGTTCTGCGGAGCAGTTGGTGCGAAATCCGCGCAGACGCTGCGCGGTGAAGAGGGACGTTGCTCCGGGGTAAGCCCTGTGCGAAAACGCCCTTAATCTTCGTTGTCTTGGGGTTGCCGCTGGACTCAAACTTTTTTTTCACATCTGTTTGTTAATTCTTGGCTAGGTATGCCAATTTACTGCCATTCACAGATCTTACCAACTGCCTCAATCCAATCTCCGCTATAATCGCCAAGTTACTTATGCCTCTTGACTCTGTGTAATTGCAAAAGGAGCTTTAATGAAGCAACATAAAAGCAAACACTTGTAGTATGTGTACGCAAGGCTGCTGACCTTGTCAGACTGTCCTAAAACGAAACTTACAGTCCAGATATAGGTTTTAGGTTAATGGCCCATCACTCCTCCTGCCTAAATGTCTCCCACTCAAAAGTCTTTGAATTGGTTCCCAGACACTGGTGGTACTCTTCCCTAAGGTTGCATTCCGGCTCACAGGCATCTTTCATTGGTACCTGTCTTCCATTGCCAGGGAGATGAGATTAGGTCCTTGTTTCTCACATGTGTTTATCCCCCACTGTGGCCTCCTTTTTTTGGCTTAGAACTTTAAAAGAATACAAAACATATGTGAGAGTTAGTGAATACTGATATTACAATACATGGGTTAGTACAGTCATAAATATATGGGTGTAGATACGTGTATGAACACATAAAATGTGTAGTTATGAATATACATTGGATAATTCCGTATTCATCAGAGGTGACGACGTTATTAGAAAAATCAGTACACAGTTCCTGAACTGCAAGTTTGAGATGAATTCTTGTCAGGGACTTATACTTGACACAGGCCATTTCTGGGGCAGAGTTTGTACCCTAGTCGCTGGCCAATCAGTAAATTGGAATATTATTTCCCTAAGCCAGGGGTGTCAAACTTATTTGTTATGAGGGTCGGATCTGACATAAATGAGACCTTGTTGGGGCCGGGCCCTGTGCGTGGAACTGGGCAAAGGAAGCTCTGGCTCTTTCCTTCCTTCCCTAGGGGACTGTGTGTGTGCGGGGGGGGGGGGGGGGGAGAGCCTCAGCCAATAGAAGGAAGAGAGTCTTGGCTCAATAGCTCTACTGTGCAATTGAGAGAGTCTGGCAAAGCAAGCTCTGCCTCCTCCCTAGGGGAGGAGTCTCAGCCAATGGAGTAAATAGAGGTTTTGCTCTGTAGCTCTTGTTCAGTTGAGCAAGTCTGGCAAAGCAAGCTGTGATGCAGAAGGAAGCAAGAGAGAGGGAGAAGGAAGCAGATGACAGCCAGTTGCTCGGGGGCCTGATAGAGGCCCTCCAGGGGCCTGATTCGGCCCCCGGACTGCACGTTTGACACCTCTGCCCTAAGCCCCTAAGTCTTATTAACAATGCTTACTAGGAAAGGTCCCCTGTGCAAACACCAGTCATTTCCGACTCTGGGGTGACGTTGCTGTCACAACGTTTTCACGGCAGACTTTTTACGGGGTGGTTTGCCATTGCCTTCCCCAGTCATCTACACTTTCCCCCCCAGCAAGCTGGGTACTCATTTTACCGACCTCGGAAGGCTGAGTCAACCTCGAGCCGGCTACCTGAAAGCCCAGCTTCCGCCGGGGATTGAACTCAGGTCGTGAGCAGAGCTTAGGACTGCAGTACTGCAGCTTTAACACTCTGCGCCACGGGGCTCTTAACGCTTCCTCGACTTAGTCGTTAATCCAGAGTTGGCAAAAAAGAAAGCCTTGGACTTGAGATGGAAGTCTTCCCCTCTCCTACTGCTTTCTGCTCCGTTACTCATATCGTAAAAGAAGGTTATTTAATTCTTAGCCCCAGCAGCTTCACGAAAGCTATCCTATTTTCAGATTTTAAAAACCGAGACATGTCCATTACGTGCCTACTTGTTCTTCTCTTACCAGGAGTGCAAGCTGTGACAAACCCCTGACTCCCTCAAGTGCTGAATAGCACAGATTGCTGACATGGGTGTGGTGTGGCATGACTTTCAAAAGGGTGGGGAAAGGTATTTCCATTTGTTATTTACCAGGAAAAAACTCTCTCCCAGGCCCCTTGCCGAGGAGCCTACTGGATGGAGCTTAGGTGGACAGATGGTTCTATAATACTGTATAATGTATCTGTTTTGTGTGTTCAGCATGTCAGTGTCTAACAGACACTTGGCTAAACATGAATCCCAAGACTAGAAAGAGCTAATTTTTAGGGCTAATTGAGACTTGTCTGACTACTTTCATTTACTGGTGTTTTTAATGAATTAAGCATAGAAGTAACATTGTTAAGTGCTTTTACTTGCATGTGAAGTTCTCAGGGTTTAAAATATGCTAGATTGATAATGCTCAGATTTGGGAGGGAGGGGCGGGGAGTAAACCAAGAAAATATACAGGGCATTTATTAGGTAATAACTTGAAATCCACGTTAAACTGCTAATCAGAGGCTCATCGGTAGATGCTGCAGTGGTTGAGTTTAATGGATTCGAACTTCCACAAAGCGTGCAGAGCTCATCTTGGCTACCTGTCCGTTCAGTCTTTCCCTTGCACACACACCCCCTTACTCTTGTGTTTTAACAATTTATTAATAACATATGCTTACAATATTTAATTATCTTTTTCTTATACTAACCCATATGATATTTCACCCCCCCCTCCCTCCAATATTGACTTCCCCAAAGTTATAATTTGAGTTTTAATTCTAAAGGTACCACTAATCTATCAAAATATAATACTTTTGATTAATACTAAAAAATTGTCCAATGTCTTTTTACGTTCCACTCTTTCTCCATATATCCTTTGAATTTCTTCCACTCCTTTTTGAATAAGTCTGAGTCATAGTTTCTTAAAGTTTTAGTTAATTTGTCCATCTCACGCCGCGATAAAACTTTCACAATCCAATCCCATTTCTCTGGTATTGTTCCTTGCTTCCAAAGCTGTGCATACAATGTCCTAGCAGCTGAGAGCAAGTACCAAATTAAAGTCCTGTCTTCCTTTGGAAATTTTTCTAATTGTAATCCAAGCAAAAATGTCTCTGCAGTTTTCTTGAAGTCATAACCCAAAATTTTGGAGATTTCTTGTTGTATCATTTTCCAATACTCTTTCGCTTTTTCACAAGTCCACCACATATGAAAGAAAGAACCTTCATGTTTTTTACATTTCCAACATCTATCCGACATCTTTTTGCTCATCTTAGCCAGCTTTTTCGGAGTCATGTACCACCTATACATCATCTACACCCCCTTACTCTTGATGATCAGGCAGCCCTGATGTATTTACGGGGAGAGAGGCGATGGGAAGTAGGCAGGAATCAGCTGACTCGTGTACAACTTGTCTGCAAGAGAGTGGAGAGGTAGATTTCTGTCATTTCCCCCTCCTGGGAGCATTCCACACTGCTTAAGAGTCCCTGGTCTTCAGAAATGGCTTCTTAGGTGCACACTGGGCTGTAGAACGAAGGGGTGGGGAGACAAGACTTTTTCTGCAAACAATGCTTCAGTTGTAGAAGTTTGAATCCAATCCATTGTTCCCATATATGGTACTATTTGGGCAAGGATCTCTGTCTGCTGTATGTAACAGACAGGGAAACAAATGGTCTAGAATTATGGGCATAGGAAGACAAGCCATAGTTTACAAAGCCACCGCTAAGGATTCGTGCTAAAAATGGCTGATTTGTGGTTCATTCCAACTGGTTCATCTGATCCTGCTGAACATGAAAACGAACGGGTCCTTTGGTCCCTTTTTTCCAGACAGCCTGGCATGATTCCCCAGCCCCCTGTGCTTCTGGTCAGTTTCCAGTGAAACTGACTAGATGCGGAGCGGGGAGCACCAAAATCCAATTCACACCAAATTTAGAGAGCAGGTAGAGGAGAGTCCTGAAGAATTTGCTGCAAGTTTGGCATCTCTAGCCCACTCTACACCTTCCAAATCAGGCAACCCAACAAACCACCATTTTCACATTCCAGGCCCATCCCTAGCCACTACCATTTGGTGAGCATCTCAAATAATAATAGCAGGTGATGGGTATTAGTATATTTACATATTCCCCTATTTTAACACCATTTCGTGGTCCAGTTTTCTTCCCTTTTGACAAACCTTGTTTGCGTGGGTGCCTGCCAAACTATTGCAATGGATTTGTAAGTATAAATACAGCTTAAGAAGGCAGCCTCTGCTTTTTGTTGTGTTAAGATATTAAAGATTACTTCTTGAGGACTTCAGTCTTCCTATATTGTTATTCCTTCCTGTTTGCCTCTGGGGTAATATCTTTTTGTTCTCTCTTGTGCGGTATAAAGTTGACTTGTTGGGAACCAGGATTCCTTCCTGTGCCCTTAGAATCCACGGTATAGTTTGTTCTGCTTCCTGACATGTTTTCCCCCAGAGAAGTTCAGCCTTTCATTCCAAGTTTGGCATTTGCCCTACTGCCTAGTCACAACTCTGGCAAACAGGATACATCCATAGGAAGTATGATTATTTTTGGTTTTCTTCCACTGCTTTTACTGCACCAGAATTGCTGAGAAGGGAAATCTTCATGTACCCATTCTCCATGTAGTCTGTCCTCTGTATAAAATATGGAAGCTTGTATATTTCAATTAGACAAAATTTGGTTGATGAGTAGAATGTTTCCTGCAGTTCGTGTCTTGGATTTTTGTTTCCTGAATGCTTATGACTTTTACTGTGAGCAGGAGTGTAGTTCTTTTCTCTGATACAATGACTTGTTTTAGAATGGTGCATCTGGAAGACTTAACTATGTGTATGCAGCCTTGCCGTCTGAAAGGTTGATAATTTTGGAAGCATTGTCAGTATATCTGGAATGCCTCTTAGAACCTGCTTGTCCTCTTTTTCCTTTTCATGGGGAGGAAACATGCAAATTGTGAGTAATCAAAGAGATGTATTCGAAGAAGAAGATGATATTGGATTTATATCCTGCCCTCCACTCCGAAGAGTCTCAGAGCGGCTCACAATCTCCTTTCCCTTCCTCCCCCACAACAGACACCCTGTGAGGTAGATGAAGGTATTGGATTTATATCCCGCCCCCCACTCCGAAGAGTCTCAGAGCGGCTCACAATCTCCTTTCCCTTCCTCCCCCACAACAGACACCCTGTGAGGTGGGTGGGGCTGGAGAGGGCTGCCTTTTCAAGGACAACCTCTGCCAGAGCTGTGGCTGACCCAAGGCCATTCCAGCAAATGGAGGAGAGGGGAATCAAACCCGGTTCTCCCAGATAAGAGTCCGCGCACTTAACCACTACACCAAACTGGCTCTCCAAACTGGTTAGTTGTCAGTATGTAGCCTCATTATTTACTTATTATTTCACATTTCTATTCCACTCTTCCCAATGTGGACTCGGGGCAGGTCACATCAGGAATAAAACAATTACGTAAGTTCTAAAACAGCTAGCAAAAATATAAAACCAAACAGATCAATTTGCTAATTAAAAAGTTCAGATTGCAACCATTTCAAAAACCTGGCCCCTGGCTGAGCAAATGAAGACAGATGATAGTAGTCGGAATCAGTCACTACTCCAAATAGCGCTCAAGAATGGGCCAGCTCATGGCAGGAGATGTTCAGTGATGTTCATTGCCTCAACTAGGGGCCTGACGGAACAGCTCTGTTTTGCAGGCCCTGTGTGTGTCACGTTCTCAGGGTGCAGGCAGGCAGGAGTCCAAAGCCAGTCCAAGGTCAAAGTCCAGGAAGTCAAGCAGGAGCCAAGTCATCAATGCAGAATCACCAACCGGAATCAGAAGTCAGTGTCCAAAAGCCACAAGGTCAGGGTGCCAAGGAAATCAAGCAGGTTAGGATCAGGAATCAGGCAGGAGCGTGGATACAAGCCAGAGAATAGACTTGTTGCTTCCACAAGGTTACCAGGTCCTGGGTGGGAGCTATATGGGAGTTTCAATCAGCCTGCTCCCTGGATGTCAGTGACTCTACTAGAACTCAGGACTGAGAGATCTGAAGCATTGGCGTGCCTCATGTCTTCACTCTGAAAGTTCTTTCCGGAGTCTGCTTTGAACTCTTGAGATGGGAGAAGGAGAGCTTGGAGGAGATTGATCGTCAATAGCTGACACTGGTGCTTGGAGAGTGATTGGTGGGTCAGCTGCTGTTTGTTCAGTTGAGGAACTGGCTGGCAACTCTTCCAGGTCTGTTAACCCTTCCAGCTCCTCTTCGTCAGGGCTCATGACATTGTCTCCCCCCCGGGACTCCCCCACAGATGGGCCAGGCCGGTCAGGATAGGCCATGTGGAACTGCAGCATGAGGTCAGGGGTATGTAGATTGTCCGTGGGTTCCCATGAACGGTCCTCAGGGCCATAGCCTTCCCAGTCCACGAGGTACTGGAGGTCCCTGCGGTGGATTCGGGAGTTCCTGGAGCTGGTGGACCTCGTATTCCTCCTCCTCATCGACCAGGACAGGAGGAGGCAGCACTGGGGGTGGCAGTTGAATGGGATCCGGTGGTGTAGCAGGAACAAGGAGGGACCGGTGAAAAACCAGGTGGATGCGGAGGGTGGCCAGCAGCTGTAGCCGGAAAGCTACGGGGCTGATTTGGTTCGTGATCAGGTAAGGCCCTGCAAAGCGAGGGTCCAGCTTGCGAGACCGGCCAGGCCAACACAGGTAACGAGTGGAGAGCCAAACGTGGTCCCTGGGCTTCAGTGGGGGCCCCACCTGTGGCTTTCGGTCGGCGGCTGTCTTTTAGGCCTCTTTAGCCAGTTGGAGCTGCTCTCGGAGCAAGTCCTGGAGAGCCCGAAGTTCCTGCACGTGCGCATCAGCAGCAGGGACTGCTGTGGGGTTCAGGACTGCGGGGAAGAAGCGAGGGTGGTACCCATAGGTGGCAGCAAATGGGGTCTGTTGTCACCAGAACTCCCAAGTGAGCAGGTGCAGGGTCTTGTGTTGGCCGAAGTGCCCCGCAGGAGAGGTGTCGTGGGTCAGGCAGAGCACATCGGCCCGGAGGGATCCTGGAGGCACGTATAGGCACCCACGGTCCAGGAGGAGACCTTGGCAGGTAGAGAGGTCCCCAGCCGGGCCATCTTGCACTTCCAGGAGGCGTTGCTGAGCCCAGGGGTCTTGGCCCTGGCTGGCCTGGATGTCTGCACCCAAGGTCGGACGAGTCATTGTGGCAGCGAAGACCGAGGGTGCAAGGATGAGCCCAGTTGGGGTCTCCTCTGTTAGAGGCACTGCGTACTCTGGTTTTCAGGAGAGGGTGTCCGCTTTACGGTTCTGGTTCTGTGAGATGTAGGTGATCCGGAAGCCAAACCAGGAAAAGAAGAGGGACCACCAGATCTGACGCTGGGTGAGGTGTCGAGCAGTCTGTAGATGCTCTAGGTTCTAGTGGTCAGTCAAGACCTGGCCGGGGTGGCGGGCCCCTTCAAGGTGATGCTTCCAGACATCAAAGACGGTCTTGATGGCCAGGAGTTCCCGCTTGATGGCCAGGAGTGTAATTGCACTCTGCAGGCGTCAACTGCCGCTAGTAGTATGCGCAGGGTTGTAGCGGCTGGGAGGGGCCCTCTCGCTGGGATAGCACTGCGCTGAGGGCCACACTAGAGGCGTCGGTCTCTACTGAGAACAGCAGCTGTGGGTCTGGATAACGCAGGAGCGGCTCGGTGGTGAAGCAGGTTTTCAGGGTGGTGAAGGCATGGTCTGCCTCTGGAGTCCAGTGAAATGGCTCTTTGGACCGGAGGAGCTGGGTCAGAAGCGTGGTTACGTCGGCATAGGCAAGGATGAATTGGCGGTAATAATTGGAATAGCCAAGGAACCACTGTACGTCCTTGCGGTTCCACGGCAACTGCCAGGTTAGGACTGCCTTGACTTTGTTTGGGTCCATCCAAGTCCCATGGGGTGAGACGGTGTGGCCAAGGAACTTAACTGCTGTTAAGTCGAAGGCACACTTCTTTAGCTTGGCGTAGAGACCATGCTTGCGTAGGCATTGCAGGACCTGGCGAACGTACCCTGTGTCACGGCTGGGGCTGGGTCAGGCAAAGTCCAGAGGCAGTCCGAGGTCTGTAGCCAGTAAGCAGGAGGGTCCGAGGCGCCAAATCCGAATCACTGTAGAAGTATCGCAGGTCTGAGGTCCAGAAGCCAAGGTCAGGGAGTCCAGAAGTCCAAAGCCAAAGTCAGGGAGTCAGGAACCAAAGTCAAGCCGGAGTGGATGCTAGAATGTCAGGGAGATGACTAGTTGCTTCCACAAAGCCTCCTCCCAAAGCCCACAGCTATATAGCCCTCTGCTGGCTGTTGCCCGTTTGGGCTAATTGCTGGCTCAGGGAGGCAGCCAGGATCCTGTTACCACTCAAGCATCCTTGCTCTTAGAAGGGCCAGAATCCTCTCAGAACTCAGGGCTCAGGGAGCGTCTTGCTTGTGAGCGTGCCGCCCTCCTCCGATCCCTGAGGTCCTGCCGGAGGCGGTCACGCACACGAGCCACCCGAGAGGGCGAGGCAGGGGGGCTGGGATCTTCTCCAGCAGGAGGCAGGGGCGCTGGTGCAGGTGGCAGGGGCACAGTTTCCTCATCAGACTCAACTTCCTCTGAAGGGTCCCCAGCACCCATGACACCCTGCGTGCTGGGCGGGGCTTTGGGAATAAATTAAAATGTCATCTAAATAAACGATCACAAAGCGGTCAAGCAGGTTGCGGAAGATGTCGTTCATCAGCCTTTGGAAGACAGCAAGGGCACTGGTCAGGCCAAAGGGCATCACGAGACACTCGTACTGGCCATAGCGGGTCCCGAAAGCCGTCTTCCATTCGTCTCCTGCACGGATCCGCACCAAGTTGTACGCGCCCTAGAGGTCCAGCTTGGTATAGACCTGGGCCCCCTTAAGGCGATCCAGTAGTTCTGGGATCAGTGGTAAAGGGTAGTAGCACCGGACGGTGATTTTGTTTAGAGCCCGGTAGTCACTGCAGGGCCGGAGCTCGTTGCCTTTCTTCTTGACAAAGAGAACGGGGCGGACAGCGGGGATGTGGATGGCCGGATGAAACCCCGTTCCCATTTTTGGCGAGGAAGTCCCGCAGGGCTGTTAGCTCCGGTTCGGACATGGGGTAGAGCTGCCCTATGGGCAGGGGTGCCCCTGGTACCAAATTGATGGCACAGTCATAAGACCGGTGCGAGGGGAGCTGGTCGGCCCCCTTTTCCTCAAAGACATCGGCAAAGTCTGTGTAGTCTGGGGGAAGTAGAGGACCAGCAGCCGGGGTGGCTCAGAGATCTGAAGCATCAGCGTGCCTCATGTCTTCGCTCTGAAAGTTCTTTCCGGAGCCTGCTTCGAACTCTTGAGATGGGAGGAGGAGAGCTTGGAGGAGATTGATGGTCAACAGCTGACACTGGTGCCTGGAGAGTGATTGAAGGGCCAGCTGCTGTTTGTTCAGCTGAGGAACTGGCTGGCAACTCTTCCAGGTCTTGTTGCTCCTCCTCATCAGGGCTCATGACACTGTGGAATTGCAACAGGCTCCTCAGGGCCTGGATCTCTATTGGAAGCTGGTTCCACCAGGTAGGGACCAGGACAGAAAAAACCCTGACCCTAGTGGAGACTAAGTGGACATCCTTTGGGCCAGAGATTACCAGAAGATGTTGCTCTTGTCCTTTTATTCTCCAGATAAATAAATATGGACGAATTCTGCCACCCCAAACGTATGAACCAAGCAATACATGACGTCCCCCACCGAAAGAATTCAGGTAGCTCGTGCTGCCTGAAATTATTACATGAAATATAATAGAAGAAGAAGAAGAAGATGAAGATATTGGATTTATATCCCGCCCTCCACTCCGAAGAGTCTCAGAGCGGCTCACAATCCCCTTTACCTTCCTCCCCCACAACAGACACCCTGTGAGGTGGGTGAGGCTGGAGAGGGCTCTCACAGCAGCTGCCCTTTCAAGGACAACCTCTGCCAGGGCTATGGCTGACCCAAGGCCATTCCAGCAGGTGCAAGTGGAGGAGTGGGGAATCAAACCCGGTTCTCCCAGATAAGAGTCCGCACACTTAACCACTACACCAAACTGCTAATAGAAGTGGCTTTTCCCTTCTGGGTCTACTTAACACATTGACATGTCCACTGCATTTGCCATATAATCTCTGTAAAACGTAGGCCCTTCTGGTACATATTGTAGGGCTCAGTAGACTCTTTATAGGTCTGTTGAGCCTGCATGAATCAGTCAGGACCGCAGTACACGCCCATTGCTGCTATGCATCTGAATAATACTCCTTGGAAGGATCAGGAGGGTGAGGAAGCTTGTCTTGCATGATTGATATCCTCATTGTGTGATAAGTTTCCTAGGAGCCCCACAGTTTCTCAGAACAGCTCGTTAAACCACCGATCTAGAGGTGTCAACAGTTACTTAGTAGTTATTTAAGAGATGGTTGGAACCAAAATGCATTTTTTAAAAATGCATGTGATTTATTATTGAGATTTTATATTGGGATTTCATAGACTTATCACTGTCATACGTGCACTTTAGACACAAGATGATTTAGCTCAAGCTCTCCCCTTCTACAAACAGCCATCTCCGTGGTTTTCAACAAACCACGCACTGAAAGTGGTTTCTTACAAATTCCAAGCAAGGAACCAAATTTAAGGACCCACCCACCTTTGGCTCCCAAACTGAAGGGCCTTATGCGGAGTGGCCACACAACATCATGTTCTAATTGTCCTTTCCATGCCATCAGGGCACTCTTTCTCAAATGTGCTGCATTCTGATCTTCGTAGAAAGAGTGCAGTCGTGCACATTATCATACCATCTGGACAGAAAAAGCATGTATTTTCTTGCCCCTCAAGCGTCCTGCCAGTGCTAGCACTTTTTTTCCTGCCGTTAGTCTCTTGTGGCTGCCATTTTTACCGTCATGCTATTGGAAAGCTCCTAGAGGGTTGCTTTTTAAAAAAAAGTCAGTACTTACTGTAGCATTTTAACAATTACCACTTTTTTTTAAAGACCTCCAGTGGTACATGGGCGGGTGGGGGGCATAGTAACTGCAGAGTTGTTAGAGGATAACATGCAGAAGCTCTGCTACTAGTCACGCGCCTCTCATTTTCAGCGGTGATGAAAGCAACATGGAGAATGCCACAGCCTTCATCACCGATTACTAGGTAAGGCATTATTCTTTTCTTTCAAGTGCAAAAAACAGCTGTGTGGGTGGCTGCCTTTCTGCACTACAGGAGGAAGCGCATCTCTCATCGATGTTTGACGGAACTCTCGCCCATAATTACAAGGCTGTCTGGTTGATTACTTGTTTAAAAAAGGAGGAGCCGACAGGGGTCAGGCCCTCCTCAAATGTTTGGGAAGTGTTCTATACAGAAATAGGCTTACACAAAGGTAATATGTTACAGGCATTTGAGAGAGAGAGGTATGGGTGACCCAAATACAGTTGTATAGTTACATTGGTTGTTGGGGGAATGGGAAGAATCCTTATGCTGCCAACCCACAAAAATGGGGGGCGGGGTTATGGATGTCAGCTCAGGTGATACTTAGTCCCTTCATGTACAACGGGCATGGCTGTCTTCTTCCTGCCTTCTTCTCATTGTGTCCGTCTCCCACCCATTCAGAATCATGATTTAAAATACTTTCAGCCTTTTGGATGCAAAGAGAATTCAGAATGTGGGGGCACAAGTCTGTCCTTTCTGTGACAAGTGATATTTTTATAATTTAAGAATACTGTTTAAACCAAGACAAAGTTCCTGCGTCAATGCACGTGAATCCATATTAATAAATCAGTTTCCTGAGAGTCAAAACTGCCTTTTTGGATGACACATAATGTTTCGTTAGTCAAGGATTTTTAAGAATTAGAGTTATTTGCTTTCCAGTAACGAATATGGTATGAGCACACAGTTTAGTTGTAAACCTACTTTGATTTATTGACATTAATAACAAAAATCTCATAGTCAATGCTTTGAGTCTAATACCCAGGCAAAAACATGAAATGGCAGGGCACTGAAAGCTTTTGAAGCTTTAAGCTGTAAGTTGCTTCGTGTGCTGGCCAGCCAATAGAGAAAATAGAGGCTTTGTTCTGTAGTTCTTGTGCGATTGAGCAAGCCTGGCAAAGAAAGCTGTGATGCAGAAAGAAGAGAGAGAGAAGGAAGCAGATGACAGTGAGTTGTTCACAGGCCTGATAAGAGTGCTCCAGGGGCCTGATATGGCCCTCGGGCTGCACATTTGACACCCCTCGGCTATGTTCTTAAGGGTTATTAAATGTCTTTGTGTAGTAATGAAAGGCTTTCTCCTGGCCTGGGCTAGTTCAGGCTTGAAGTATTGGGCATACCTTTTTCTGCAGTAAGCAGAATTCATGTCTTCTGGGAAGGACAGCATTTGATGACTAATTACTTAGGAGGGCATGTTGACTTCACTGGGCGATGAGTTAACTCTGATGTGCCCTGAAGTGCTGAAGACAACACTGGCTGATTTTTCTTTGTAGATTTGGAGAGCAGGGTGAAAACTAGAACTGTAGGAAAAATATTATGCCTTTTCTCTACCTTCCCATTGGCTAAACCAGAGTTTCCCAAACTCCCCCCCCCCTCTCCCCGTGGCCTGGTTATTTTTACACTTCTCCTTCGTAGCCCTCTAAAATTTGGGGGTGGAGCTAGGAGACAGGAAATGATGTACAAGCATGCTAAAACTCTTGCAATATTTTCTTTAGGAAAGGTAGGAGAATAGTGGGATTTTGCAATGCAATTTTAAAAATAAAGCGCAAAGAAAAAGCACAAGGATCATACAGCAGAAAACTGAAAATATAAAATGCTCTCAGCCTGGGAAAACATGAAATGGGAGGCAGGCAGGAAGGAGAGAGATGTGGTAAGAATGACAGAGAGAGAGAGCGTGAAAGACAGACAAAGAAAAAAAAGAAAGAAAAGACAGGGGGAAAGACTGACAGAAAGAGAGAGAAAGAAAGAAGGAAGGAAGACGGGAAAAGTCTGAGTGACAGAAAGAAAGAGAGAGAGAGAGAGACATGAAATGGCAGGGCATTTCAAGCTTCTCCCCCGCACCCCTACTCAGATTAGTAATGGGAAGGAAGGAAGGAAGGAAGGAAGGAAGGAAGGAAGGAAGGAAGGAAGGAAGGAAAAGAGATGTGGGAGGAAGGGTTGGAAAGAAAGCAACTTTAACTTTCTACCGCTTCCTAATACTTAGAAATTTCATACAGTCCTCCCCCCAGCTGAATTTTAGCAGGTGCACTCCTCCTGTCTCTGAATATCTGTGCACAATAAGGGCTAGAAACGTTTTTTAAAAATAAAGGTTGTGGTCCTCAAGAGTCCAAAACAAAGCCGCAGGTGCCTATATTAAAAGGGACAATCCCTCGCTGCATGTCTCAGTTCACAGTCACAGACCTCTGGGCCCTCCTTGGTTGCAATCGGTACACCTTTTCCAGCTCTGTGCGTCCTTTGTGAAGTGGAGCGACTAAAACTGCGGGCACTATTCCAAATGCATCTGTGATATAGATTTATGTAATAGCATCAGGATCCTGGCTGTTTTATTTTCAATCCTGTTCCTGACGTGTCACATCAAACCAAAGGTCCTTCTAGTCCAGCACACTGTCTAGATGCCTTGGAAGTTCACCGGTGAGGCATAGTGAAATAGCTGGACCCCAGTGTTTGCCCCTGTCACCCATTATTTATTTATTGTTGATATTTTAATCTATTTTTTAGTTTTTATCCATCAGTTGGAGGCATGGTATTTTTAATCATCACAGCATCATTCTAAGGCAGAGGTGTCCAAACTTGCTTAACATAAGAGCCACAGAAAATATAAATCAGATGTTTGAGAGCTGAAAGACATGAACATCAGAGGAAGGAAGGAAGGAAACAGAAAGGAAGGAAGGAGTGGAAAATAAAGCAAATAGGCTTGCCTTCTGGGGCCCTTCGGGACATTGTAATTGACCTGGGGTGGGGAAGGGAGGGAGGAGTGGGGGGAAACTAGGCAGAACCCGGGGGGGTGGAGGGAGGCAAATGCAACAGGGCAATTGCAAACCTAGGCGCAACACAGGGGAGAGGGGAGGCAAATGACTAGTTTCCCTCCCCCCCTTCCTTCCCCACCCCAGGTCAATTACAATGTCCGGAAGGGGGCTGCTCAGGGCTGTGTAAAGGGCCCCCCCAATCACCTGATCGTTGAAAGGACACCACCGCTGCTGCAGCGGGTACAGCCGAGCGCCATCGCCATCCCCCCCCCCTCGCCGGGATCAGAGGGACACCACGAGGAAGCTGGGGCCGCTTCAGCAGGGCCGGGCTGATGGGAAGTCATTTGAAGAAGGTGCTGAAGGAAGTGAGGGAGGGGCAAAACTCCTCCTCCTCCAGCCTGCTCTTCAAACGTCGAATCAGGCCAGACCCTGTTGAAGCAGGTAGGGCCTCTGAGTGGGTGGGGGAACGGAGCATGGTGTGGCACTGGGGAAAGGGAGGGAGGGGACAGGCCCTGGCGGTGGCAGCGAGCTGAGCCTCGTCTTGAAGGAGCCGCACGTTGGCGCTGCGAGGGCAGGGGGCGGCGGCTGCGGGGAGGGTGGCAGAGGGCAGGGAGTGGAAGCCCGGTTGCAAACAGGCTGTGGACCAGGACCGGTCTGCGCCCCGGGGTTTGGGAACCCCTGGGCTAAACAATGTACAGTAAGGTTCACAAGAGATGAGTGAGATCTTTCTAACAACTGATATGAGTATTGTTCTGTACCTAAAATATAGTGCATCTGAAAAGCTTGTAATGCTTAAGAAGCAAAGTTGGCATACTAGATATTGTGACCGCCCAAAACCATGAACATGGGAGTGTGCTATTCTGCCACAATGTAGAGACATGGCTTCTCTCTTAGTTTCAGTGTTGTGTAAATTATTTAAAAAGCACTGTTAAAGTGCACAGTTGGCCTCTGATGGTCATGGGTGCCATTTCTTCCTGTAAGAACTCTCTCATGTACTGCAACTTCTCCTATCTTAAAAGGGTTAAAAAAAAATTACAATAGCAGTAAGATTCTTAGCTTTGCAGTTCTGTCGTTTGGCAGTAAGCTTCCCTTAACTTGTCTTGGGAAATTATTTCAGAGTAAGTATGCATGGAATGGATAAGAGACTTGGCATTCGGGCCAAGCTGTTAAAAATATTTATGCAAAATAGTCACAAATGATTTTATTTATTTGCTTTTATCTCCAACCTTTGTCCCTGACGGGGGACCCAAAGTGTCTTATGTCATTTTCTTCATTTCATCATCACAACAATCCTGTGAGATGGGTTAGGCCACAGGTGTCGAACATAAGGCCCAGGGGATGGAAGTGGCCCCTGCAGATCTGTTATCTGGCCCACGAGCAAGGAAGAGGTGGGTGGTGGCAGCAGCAGCAAGAGCTGCAAAAAGACCCATGTCGAGTTGACTGCTGAAGGATCCGTCCCCCTACTCTCTCTTGTGGCACACATGTGGCTGCTGCCCACTCTCCTCCTGTCAGAGATGGGGTAGATCGCTTCCTGCCCATCAGTGCACTCTCAGGCTGGCCTGCCCCTGTGCTTCAGCATCATAAGTCACCTCCTTTGTCACTGTCACTTTCTTCTTCTCCTCTGTCCTCCTGTCTTGCTCTTTCTCCACTGCAATTCCAGAAAAGTGGCCCTTTGGGAGGAGGGAGGGAGGGAAGGAAGGAAGGAAGGAAGGAAGGAAGGAAGGAAGGAAGGAAGGAAGGAAGGAAGGAAGGAAGGAGAAAGTCCTGATGCTTGAATGTGATGGTGGCGGTGGGAGCTGCTGATGGAAACGGGCATGAGGGGAAGTGAAAGAATGGGAATGCCAGGGTGTAACTTAGGGGAGAGGTATAAGGGACTGGAGGGAGGGGACAGAAGGGAAAGGTTGAAGTATGTGTGGTGTGGTGCATGGTGGGAACTACACTTGGAAAGCCATGGGACAGAGGAGAAATATAGCTGTTGGGATGGGAAAAGGTGCTGAGTGTTTGTGTTTGAAGGGGCTGGCATGCATGTTCAGGGCTGCAGTTGGAGCTAAGTTACAGGTACTAATTTGTAGTCTGCCCTTTCCCAAGGAGTCTTGAGCCACCTTAAAGACGAGATTTTGTTGTGTTTTTTATTTTCTTGGCATCTGTACCTTGCTTTTCTCCCCAAATGGGACCCAAAGCAGTTTAGAAGTCTTGTTTTTCCCATCGATGTTTTGATTCTCACAACAACTGTAGGGTGCATTAGACTGAGAGAGTGACTGGCCCAAAGTTTGTTTATTTATTTATTTATTCGGGATTTATATCCCGCCCTTCCCACAAGTGGCTCAGGGCGGCTTCCAACAATTGATCAAGCATAAAATTTAAACAATTTTAAGTATAAAACAATTAGATACTTAAACATTTAAAACCTTAAAAACCAGTAACATTTCAATTTCATAAAAACAATTAAACCTTAAAAACCAGTAACATTTCATTTCATATAAACAGATGGCTGGCCAGTTACATCAAGTTTTCATCCCAGCTAGGTGTAAGCTAGCCAGAAGAGGGTCGTCTTACAGGCCCTGCGGAACTGAACCAGGTCCCGCAGGGCCCTCACCTCTTCCGGCAGCTGATTCCACCATGTGGGGGCCATAACGGAGAAAGCCCTTTCTCTGGTGACTTTCAAGCGGGCTTCTTTTGGCCCAGGGATAGAGAGGAGATTTTGTGTTCCTGACCTCAGTGCTCTCTGGGGAACCCAGCAACTTCCATGGCAGATTGGAGCTTGTAAACTGGGTCTCCCACTTTTAGTCCCCATACACAAACCTCAGCACCATGGGGTGTATGTGTGTCTTTGTGTAAGGTTAAGTCTCTAAGTGGGAGTGAAGAGCAAGGAAAGGAGCGGTCAGCGGGAGAAGACTTGAGATTCGGAGGAGAGTTGATTTGTGTGGATGAATCATACAGAGGTGATGGGAGAAAAGGGTTGATTTAGGAGTTCTGGCCATTAACAGATGGCTGGCGGACCTGTGAGGGGATCATCATGTTTGTGGTGGACTGAGCAAGTGTTGAGAGTGGTGGCTCCAGTTCCTTGGAGAGTTTGTTTTATGTGTATGTTTTGAGGTGGTCCTCTCTAAGTGGGGAAGAAACCCTGCTTCACACACAAAAATGCTTCCAGAGTTTCAGAGAAAAAAGTTGCTGATCTAGTATAGTGGGGAGGTACATTTTCAGAGGGGGGAAAGGGTCCAAGTTCCCCCCAGCTTAAGGCTTTTGCTACTGAAATTCTGTCTATGTTTGGGAACAGCTTTTCTCTGTAATAAATGTCATTACATCAAAAGTGTTTTCAGCTTACAGATACACGCCTAAATGCTTTTTATTTACTGAATCCCATTGAAGATTTAATATTTATAACGCCATATTGTTAATGTTAATAATTTATAATTTGTTTTAACCATGTTTTTATAAGTATAACTGATGTACTGTGCATTTTATGTTGTGAGCCGCCCTGAGCCTGCTCCGGCGGGGAGGGCGGGATAGAAATAAAAAATTATTATTATTATTATAAATAGCATACTGAAGATTGCTAAATCGCAAACTTTGCAAAATTTCAGGGCAAGAGGTGTAAGTTATCAAAGACTATTAAATGAATACTGTGAAGGTGTTAATATTTCAAGCATGCTTGTATTTTGAGTAAAAAATATATTGTTGATTGGGTTTGCCTGTGTCTTTTATAAAGTTTATATCACTTGGTCCTGGCACTACATTTTATGGCACATGATCCGACCTGACAAAGTGACACTTATGTCAGAGCTGGCCCTTGTAACAAATGAGTTTGAAACCTCTGGGTTAGACAAAGTGAGTGACTGGCCCAAGGTCGCCCATTGAACCTCCATCTTGCTTTTAGTGACATAATCAGTAGCCATGCTTATACCTGGTTTATTGGTTAAAGTTTACAGAAGACCTCTTGACTTTCTTTTCTGCTGGAAAGGTGCTACCATCCTGGACTTGGCAGAGCAAAATCCTAAGATCGTTTATTGAACCTCGGCCCCTTTAAAAGCCCCTGCTTGGAGGGAAAAGCAAGGTAGCACAGTTACAGACAGCTACAGGCAGCGTTTTGCTCATTTCAATTTGAATGAATAGCTTCTGTGTGGGAGTAAGCTGGGGGTATTCTGGTAGAATGTTGGCAAATCACCAAAGGCTTGCTGGAGCAAAAGAAGATGGAGTCAGGATGCCGCTGCTGCGGTTCCTAACATTTGGCCCTTTTGTTTGGCATCAGTTTTATAAGCACTTCGGGTCCTTTGTGCTCGCCCTTTCTTTTGGTTTGCCTTGCTTCCCCCCTCCCCCTCTCTTTTTAAGACTTTTGGCTTCTTACACTGCTCTGGCACAGTCTCTTTCAAGTGTCCTGAGTTAATCCTTTCCTTTCAAGATATCCTCTCTGAAAATGTGGAAAGACACGCTTCTGTACTGAAACTACAGTGTTAGTGGGTGTTACTATGAGTTTGTGTTACAGGAAGTAAGACAACTGAACCTCAGCCATACCACTTTTCAGATCCATTTGTCTTGAACAGCTCCTCTCTTGTGCACTTCTGATAAATGTTTGGCCAACAAAACTATAGACAGTGATTGTTTGAAGCATCACAGTGACTTTTGTTTAATGTATACTTTTCAGTTGACTAATACATTCATTGCTCAGGATGGAAAAGAAGATCATTTGTGCTTTGAACAGTGGATGAGATCTTATATGAACATCTTATACGGCAACTGCCTCTTTGAAATTTAACTTTTGAATAAACCATTTTTAAGAGGGCGAAGTAAGAGGATCTTAAACACAGCTCTCTCAGACTGGTATCTTTCTGAGACCATCAGTTTTGAGGAAAATTTCGACGTGTTCTACATGAATAACATAGCGTACATTACATTTCAGAGGTATAGCAGTCTAATTCAATAGAAACAGAATGCTCTTCTGGAAATCATTCCTTCAGTTGCATCTTTATGGCACATGCTATAAAGTTGCTGCAAGAGTAATGTAGGTATTTAAAATGCTTTTTATCACATATGATTATGCGGCATGTGCCTTAAGTCTTATTTTGTGCCAATATTTGTTTCCTCTCTGCTTAGGACTTTTCAGAAGTAGAGAAAAGAGATCCTCAGGAGCTAGTTGGTGAGTATCAATGAAATTATAGCATGTGTGTTCTCATCTACATAGAAATTTCTTCCTCTTCTTGGCAACTGGACAGTGTTACTGATGTAACAAACACGAATTTGAGCAGACTTCGGAGGATGGTGGAAGACAGGAGGGCCTGGCGTGACTTTGTCCATGGGGTAACAAAGAGTCGGACTCGGCTGTGCGACTGAACAACAACCACCAATACTCCCTCTAAGTTGTGGAGTCCTGTGAGCAAAAAGTCTGCTTTGTGAGCTACTGGCATGAAAGTTGTGAGCCAGTGCATAAAATAGTTGGCTCTGGGGCTGTTTTTTCTGAGCTAAGACAAAAATGTGTGAGCCAGAGGCTAAAGAACTGTGAGCTAGCTCACAGTAACTCACCTTAGAGGGAACATTGGTTAGCACTATGTCATATTTTCAGGAGATCTGATTTTTCACTGCAAAAGTAGCTACAGGGAGGGACACATGAAAAACGTTCATAGAAATCTGTTCTTGATCCATTCCCACATTTTTGTTTGCCTGCTTGTAATCTTTGCTGTTTGTTGTAACCAGTTGCTGTTTGAGAGGGGAGAGGGAACTCCTCCCCTTTGCTCAAGCAAGTGGGCTGAAACTTCCTCTAATGGGCATCAGTAGCACATTTTCTCGTTGAAAATAATGGCATGCCGAAGAAAGTCATCCACATTTCTACCACAAGAAATGCACATCCTAGTACAGAAAAGCATTAGCCTTGTCATGTATGCCCCTGTGAAGATTTTTGCATCATTTTGTCAAAATATGTGAAAAAGCGGGACTCACGTCAGAGAGGGCAAAGTATGTCTAGAACATGCCTTCCTCTCAATGTCACTTATATGCTTGGCAACCTTCACAAGAAGTTTAATTAGCCCACAGATTTTTGAAATTGGATAAATCAGAACCCTTAATTTGAGCCCGCTTCGGTGGGGTAGGGCGGGATATAAATCAAATAAAAATAAATAAATAAATAAACATTGCTGTTTTGTAAATGAACTTACAAATGAAGTATGAGGCATTTACATTTGTTATGTGATACTGAGGGCTAGTGTTCAAGAAGATCATTCTGAGAGCACCTTATTTTAACTGTGAACTTGATCTCACTTACTAGCATCATCTTTTCATGTTTTTAACACAATTGAATATTCATGCTACCTTTTAAGGTTTTATTGTAGACTGCTGTTTTAATTTTTATATTTTGTGTTTGCTTAGTTCTTCTTGCAGTTTAGTATTGCAGTTTAAATACCTCCATGCTACTATAAGTACTATTTTATTGGAAATACAGAATGCACACAGTATCAGAAAAATCAAAATATGCTGATTTGTTTGGCATTCTCAAGCTCACAAACAGAAGTCAAGTAACTGCAGTGGCCTTTCAAAGCTGGATGACTCAGAGGCATGTTAGTGATTCTACTATTTCTTTCTGTACAGTTCTTTTCTCAGTTTCCAGTAAACCATGAATGTCTGTGCTTCTAGCCAGAGGACTAAAACTGTTCAGGAGCGAAAAAAATTAAGTTGTTTTTTTTTTAACAATTAATGTTCTTTCTCAGATTTATGTGGGGTTTTATATCACTTCTCACAATACTGCTTTACACTTAGCTATCGTGTACTTCATTTAGACACACTATAAACTGATTGTTTTATTTTAGAAAAAGGCAACCAGTTCGAAGGATGTATTGTTGTCATGTTTTTTCGTTTTTTATAAAATGTAGTTGTGATATAAAACATTCAACATTAGAGGAGTCTAATTGAATTGAACAGGAAAGCAGGAAACCATTGACAAGCGGTAGAAATATGACTGAAGGTTTTTGTTTGGATGACAGAACCAAAAGACGGTATATTGGCCCAGACAGCTTTGCAAGTTGTCAGGAAGTGTTGTGCAAACTATTCTGTTAACAGAGGAGGAGATATGTGCAGTGTGTGAACAAAAAGATCAAAATGTGGTAGAGTGTATTCCTTATATTGCTGATCTTGGAATATGCTAGTATAGTGATGCATTTCTAATTACTGTTTAGCCCCAGGTTATTCATTCAGTTGTGTTCTTTGCGGTCTCTATTGCCTTAATCAAATCTTAGTCAAACCATAGCTGTAAGGTATGAATAATTATTTACTTCACAAGGCAGTGGTTGGGTGTGCCCATAACGGTGAATCATTCTGATAGTCAGCTTCCTGCATTCCCTCTTTGGGGCTGTTCAGGCTGGAAGCTAGTTCACACAGAGTTGCAACCAGTGTTATTCCCTTGGCTTATACAGTAAGAGTTGTAACCAGTGTTATTCCCTTGATTTTTACAAAATTTTGATCTTTGCATAAATATTTGCTGCAGAATTCATGAAATGTCTGCAAACATATCCTGATGTCAGACATTTATAGGATTTGATTATTATGGAAAGAACGAGCAGAGGGATGGTATAATAGGCCTGTATAATTCTATTCCACACACTTTACATTGTTATCACTAGTCTAAAGCTTAGGCAACCAACTGTCCTGTTTTAGACTTAGCTGTAAATGAATCACGGTGCCATCTAAGGCGGCATTTCACCCTTCTAAGCCCATTGACTTCAATGGACCTGAAGTGTAACTCTGCTGTTGGTCATCAATTAAATGACTGTTACAAATAAACAGATTCTAACTACACAAAGTGGAAAATCTAATCCTCAAAGTGAGATGGGAATAAAGGAAAACATGTCAGTTTCTACACCCTCCCATGACAAGGCATGTTGTTTCCAAGGATTCCCCTTCTCCCCCAATCAGATAGCTCCTGAGTGATGTTTAAATATTTGCAGACTAACTGTAAAGAACATCCCTCCCAACATGGTATTTCTGTGCCGTTTTCAAGAATAGGTAGTTGATTTTGATGTCTGCCCACTAATAGTGAGAGAGCAATGAGATATTCGCTATTGAAATATTCACTTTTTTGCCCTCATGTCAGAGGGGGCAAAAGTATGTCTAGAGCATGCCTTCCCCTCAATACCCTTTAATCTATAAAAGTGTTTAGAAAGCACCCATAAGGGTGGGATATAATTCTGAATCAAATGATCAAAGGAAATTAAGGATGATTACAGAAGTTACCCAGTGGCGAAGTCCTTTCCTCAAACATGTTACTTGTGTGTCTCTGTTAAAATGGAACACTTTTGTCCCTTTTTTCTGTGCTTTCGAAATTCTTAATTGGATGCAGTTCACCCTCATGTTACGTACAACAAGACTATTGTTTGTTGTCAAGGGACTTGTAGCCAGACTGTGTTTCTTGGGGTATGTTGGCAAGAGTTCTGTTCTTCGCAGAAGTGCATTCTCTGGAAATGCCAAAGGACATCTCTTTGTTACTTGTGACTGCTAGGGGATTTTATTGCAAACAGCATTCTGATGGAACATCTTCATGTGGGAGGGAAGGGAGATGCCCAAATTGCTGGCAAATCTAAAGGAGGGGTAGAAGAAAAGTAAGCTGAAATTAAAGTGTTTGCTTTCTTATGACTACAGTTGGACAACAATGCCATACATCATCCATAAAAAGTTGGAAGAAGATCAAAATCCCTATGTACCCATATACTCTGTTCACAACATGAGCACTGAGATCTAGTTCTCAAAACCTTTTAAAAATCCCTGGGCCAAGAGAGGCTAGATTGAAAACAACAAGGGAGCAAGCCTTTTCAGCAATGGCCCCCCGATGGTGGAATCAACTTCCAGAGGTGGTGCGAGCCCTGTGGGACTTGAATCAGTTCCGCAGGGCTTGCAAAACCATCCTCTTTCAGCTTGCTTTCAAGATAGAACCCGGCTAAATTGACTTTTAGCCATCTAGCCATCTTATACATGACTGTGAACTGTAGCACCTTAACTATTAACTTATAACAGCTGTTTTATCTATTTTAACCTAATCTATAACGGTAATTTAATTGTATTTTAATTTGTCTTTTGTCTCGATTGTATTTTATTGAAATCATGGTTGTCCCATGTCTGTGAGCCGCCCTGAGCCTGCCTTTGGCGGGGGAGGGCGGGATACAAAAATAAATTTACCTTACCTTACCTTCTGTCCATTTCTAGCATCCTTCTCGGAGCGAGTGCGAAACATGTCTCCCGATGAGATCAAAATCCCTCCTGAACCCCCTGGAAGATGTTCCAACCACTTACAGGTGAGCCGCTTTGCTTGTTTCATACTGCCATCTGAAAAGATTTTGTCTTTAGTCACAATCTTAACCGTAATCTACAAACAGAATACAGAGTTCCCCTCTATCTTTAATTGCTCTTACTTCAAGCAGTCTTGCAAATGCTCCCAGCCGACCTGGCTTTTTTTTTAAACTGCCTGTATGTCTTTCATCGTTTTGCCTGCATTGACTTCCTTATTTTTGATTCTCCCCCAAAAGTGATCTCAAATATATAATGACAATTCCACGACACACTATAGCATCCAACTCATTTCCTTAGTACAGCAACTTTGTTGGTGGCTCTTCCACACATTCAGCAACAATATGACAAAGGAGGCAACACGATTTCAAAATTTTAACTACACATACTTTGTTTTTTTTTATTCATCCTGCAATAATGCCTGACTCAAGAAGACATAGCTTCGTCTTAGCCTGGGACGACACTGCCATCAGTGCCTTGGATCCAAATTGATGATTTTGCAGGAACCAAAGATCCTCACCCACACTGCACAACTTTCTCACTTCCCCTTTCCTGCAGCAGCCTGAAATGCCTCAACCCCCCCCCCCCCCCAAAAAAAAAATCCTGTTCATAGACAGTTAACAGGATTTTGGGGGACAGTTCAAGCTCCTTTGAGATGGTGGAGGTAAGAAATTCACACACTGCAGATAGCATAAGAACATAAGAGAAGCCATGTTGGATCAGGCCAATGGCCCATCCAGTCCAACACTCTGTGTCACATAAGAACATAAGAGAAGCCATGTTGGATCAGGCCAGTGGCCCATCCAGTCCAACACTCTGTGTCACAGAAGAGAAGCCATGTTGGATCAGGCCTATGGCCCATCCAGTCCAACACTGTGTGTCTCATAAGAACATAAGAGAAGCCATGTTGGATCTGGCCAACAGCCCATCCAGTCCAACACTGTGTGTCTCATAAGAACATAAGAGAAGCCATGTTGGATCAGGCCAATGGCCCATCCAGTCCAACACTCTGTGTCGCATAAGAACATAAGAGAAGCCATGTTGGATCAGGCCAATGGCCCATCCAGTCCAACACTCTGTGTCGCATAAGAACGTAAGAGAAGCTCTGTTGAATCAGGCCTATGGCCCATCCAGTCCAACACTCTGTGTCACAAAAGAACATAAGAGAAGCCATGTTGGATCTGGGCAACAGCCCATCCAGTCCAACACTCTGTGTCACATAAGAACATAAGAGAAGCCCTGTTGGATCAGGCCAATGGCCCATCCAGTCCAACACTCTGTGTCTCATAAGAACATAAGAGAAGCCCTGTTGGATCAGGCCAATGGCCCATCCAGTCCAACACTCTGTGTCACATAAGAACATAAGAGAAGCCATGTTGGATCAGGCCCACGGCCCATCCAGTCCAACACTCTGTGTCACACAGTGGCCAAAAAAAAATTATATATATATATACACACACACTCATACACACTGTGGCTAATAGCCACTGATGGACCTCTGCTCCATATTTTTATCTAAACCCCTCTTGAAGGTGGCCATGCTTGTGGCCGCCACCACCTCCTGTGGCAGTGAATTCCACATATTAATCACCCTTTGGGTGAAGAAGTACTTCCTTTTATCCGTTTTAACCTGTCTGCTCAGCAATTTCATTGAATGCCCACGAGTTCTTGTATTGTGAGAAAGGGAGAAAAGTACCTCTTTCTCTACTTTCTCCATCCCATGCATTATCTTGTAAACCTCTATCATGTCACCCCGCAGTCGACGTTTCTCCAAGCTAAAGAGTCCCAAGCGTTTCAACCTTTCTTCATAGGGAAAGTGTTCCAGCCCTTTAATCCTTCTAGTTGCCCTTTTCTGGACTTTCTCCAGTGCTATAATATCCTTTTTGAGGTGCGGCAACCAGAACTGCACACAGTACTCCAAATGAGACCGCACCATCGGTCCTTGCATCCATGAGAATGCTTGGGTGAATCCAAGCCAGACTTCTTATTTCTAGTCCAGCCTTTGGTTTTTCCTCTGGAAGAAAGAATCCAGCAGACTACATCTGGTTAACTAACATAGCAGTGACAATACCACACACCAGCCATTTCATTCTGGGGAACCACTGTTGCCCGTCTTCAGGTGCCAAATGATAATAGCTCACATTGGTAAGAAAAACCAGGTCACAATTCAGTCCTGGAGGATGCATTGTCTTGAGCTTCATTATAAACTGTAGTTCAGCAGTATCTCTAATGTCATTTGAAATTCCTTTGTAAGAGCAGTGCAGTCAGCAGCTGAATGTTGTGGTTTCTAATGTCAGACTTATGTCCATTTATTCTTTGCACCCTCCTGGAGTGAATCCTCCTGGACGGAATAGAGATCTAGGTTTCCTGTCTCGTTACCAATGTTGGTATCTCCACACCCTCTGCACATCGCACCTGATCCAATCAAGCCTGCTATTGTCAAGTCACCTGCTGTTGCCATTCAACATCTGAAATCATCTTTATAAAGTTTATATCTCCAGTGCTTCATGTTACATTTTATGGCACACGTGGCCCAGCTCAACAAAGTGACATTTATCACAGCTCCAGCCCTTGTAACAAATGAGTTTTAACACCTTTGGTTTAGGGCAATTGTTCTATCTTTTCCAGTCAGCAGAAGTTACTCCAGTAATGCTGAAGCGATCCAAACTTTTATGCACGTATAAAAGACTTTAGCCGGAATGATTAAAAGCAAAATGTAAATGTAGGTGCAACTTGTGCAAAAATGTAGATTCAAAAATGTAGGTGCAACCTGTGGCAATGAGTAAGTTTACTTAGGGCATCCATGTTTTTAAGACCTGAGATATCTTTTTGCAAGAGCATGTTAGTTCACCTAACACGGGACAACTCAATGAGCCCAGTGTTCCAACTGAGCTGAAGCATCTTGTAGCTGGTGCTTTCAGTCAGTCAGAGTACTTTCTTAGGATATATCACACAGCAGTACGCCTTTTCAGCTGGAATTCTCTAACAGCTGTTGAATTGCACACAAATTTAAGATCTCCAGTCTTAGCAATTTTGCAAACGAGAAGTGCCGGTTCCCCTGTTATGCCATTACCTGGCCTCAGAACTGTGTTTTTACTGGATTTTGCTTGGCGACAGACCTGTCCAGCTATAGATTTGTGGCCTACAAGATTATTTAAGGCCTGTACAAAATGAATATTGTAAAATCAACTCCAGAAAAGTTTATTTTCCTAGTTGTTATTCCAGCCTGTCTTTATGAAGCTCACAACTTAACGTCTGCCAGGAAACTAGCTATTGTTCACCTCTAATGATTTTCCTGTGGGTGATGGATATAGAAGCCTGCATGCCTGTGATTGTAGCACAAAACATGGACTAGACCCTAACTCTGACCGGGGGCAGGGGGGTGGGGAGCCCTATCGTATTTTTGGTGCTCAGACAGGAACTGCATGGATTTTCCTTCTACATCCCAGACCGTAGAAACTAGTGGTAGGGAGGAGTCGGGATTGGTTCCTGATAATCAGAGCGCAGTGGCTCTTTGCTTAGCTTAGTTTGCAGTATCTTGTCATAATACTCAGTTCTACTGTTTTCCTCTAGGTATCTGTTGCCCCTATAGTTTTGAGTCCTCTGTCTTCTCATCTGTATCCAAAAACTCATCATTTCCCTCACAACATGGGTTAGGAGTGCTGCTTAACTTGTCTTTCAGTACATATATGCATTTAGTGAACCTTTCTGGAACATTATCAGTTCTTCATATTGATCCTACAGCTTTTTTATCTGTAGGACAAGATTCAAAAACTGTACGAGAGGAAGATAAAAGAAGGCATGGACATGAACTACATCATCCAAAGGAAAAAAGAATTTCGCAACCCCAGGTAGAAGTCGCTTTGGAACAACTGCATTGCATATTACCAAATACAAGATTGGTGAATACCAAATGCCCTAGCTGTGTTATAATAAAACCACCAAGACAACTTGGTTAAAAGTTTCTAGCCCTCACAGTTATTCACGGTTATGCAGATACATTTAACATGGCGATGGGAATTCATACTGAAGTCTGAGGAGTAAAAATTGGATTACATTAAAGCTTTTGAAATGTCTGTGGAGCTCTGTGATGTTTTTGAAGGGCTGATGTGGATGACACTATTACAGTGGGTACGTCTATCATCTGTGGCATAACACAAACTGTAGTCCTGTAAAATTTGTCTTTTATGCATAATAGAAATATGCAAACCAGTTGGAGCCCTGAATTTCCAACTCATATTCATGTGACATTAAACTATGGATACTTACAGCAGATTAACTTTTCAAATGCTTCCACCCAGAAATGAGTTAAGGAGTAAAGCCCTAGAAGTTGAATTAAATCATTCACAAAGTGAGAAGAAAGAGAGCATTGTCTTTGAGAATTCAGTCTAAATGGGTGATGGAGTGGTTTTACAGCTTATTGGGGTGATTGGAGATCCTAAAGAGGTTTCCTGCTATGTGTTTTGTATATGCCTCCGAGGCCATCGTTTAAATGCAGTAGTACATGGAACAGGCCATAGTACATGGAATTCTGTGTTACTTTCTTCAGCCCCCCTGTAAAATTTTCCAAACCCTTTCTAAACTTCATGGAACTTCATGTCTCAATTAGCCTAAAACAAGGTGCTAGACTAGGATCTAGTTCTTATTAAGAGAATAAATCTGCAGGTACGTTGAACCATTTCAGACTGCAGGTGGGTGTATAGCCTTTTCCCTCTTCTTTATGTGCAGGGATTTGGTTTTGTTGGTATGGAGGAGCAGTCATATGAACCCCAACTAACGCTTTGAAATAACGGAGACCAAAGAGGTGTCAACAGGGCTAGTTCTGTTAGATTTGAATTCAGAGGTTAAACAGTAACAGTAAATATCAAGAGCCTTAAGAGACTATGATTTACAAGCATTTAAGATGGAGTGGAAGAAGTTCAGAAGATACGTAGAAAAAGAGTGGGAAATAAAAGGACATTGGACAATTTTTGATAATGACTAAGTATAAGAGGGAGGAGGATATGAATATTGGTTCTTATTAATTAAGGGTACCTTTAATACTAATATTTTAAGTATAGTACACCGGCGGGGGTCAAGTAACAGGGGGAGGGGTAGGTAGAAAGTAATATATGGGATAGAGGGGAAAAGTAGTTATTAATGATGTAAGAAATTGAATATACTACCATATATTACCAGTAAAATTGTTTTAACTCTAACAGTAACAGTAAATATATCTCACTGTTTTATTTCAGTATCTACGAGAAGCTGATCCAGTTTTGTGCAATTGATGAACTTGGCACAAATTATCCCAAGGTAAGTAGAACAAAAAGTATGTGGGGGGGCAGGTTAAGGTGAAATGCTTACTCAGCTCTATTTCTCATGTTCATTGTGAGACCAAACTAATACACCTAGGTTGGTACATGACATCTACCAGATCACAGTAATTTGTTCTCTTGTGCAAAATGACTTTTGGTCCCAGAGTGCAAACAATTGCCCTGTTTGGGAAAGAAGTATTCTCCTTTTATGACTACGAGAGCATCTTCCTCCTGCTTATGGAGAACTTGAAACCAGACAAAGAGTCCAAAGCACAGGACCGCATCAAAACTTTTAAGAAATGGAATTTAAGAGGCCTACCAATCCCCCTGTCCTTCTTTTACAGCAACATATTTCTTGGCAGAATGATTCGGAGTCTATTTTTCAAAATAATAAGCTTTTGTATGTTGATTTAAAAAAAACAAAAACAAACCTGGACATTAAAGATGTGTTATTGAGATCCTTTATCTAACAGAGCTTTGCCTTTTCCTTAGGACATGTTCGATCCTCACGGGTGGTCTGAAGATTCTTATTACGAGGCACTAGGTATTAAAGATTAGGATTTTTAAAAATACCCTTTGCTGTTAATGAGTTATGGTGTTTTGTTTACCTTGTTTC
Source organism: Heteronotia binoei (assembly GCF_032191835.1). Taxonomy (NCBI): domain Eukaryota; kingdom Metazoa; phylum Chordata; class Lepidosauria; order Squamata; family Gekkonidae; genus Heteronotia; species Heteronotia binoei. The sequence continues at coordinate 68,604,480 of NC_083235.1, forward strand.
CATTCATCTTCCGTTTTAATGAGATATAATTAACAGCATGCTGGCTATTCTTCGAGGAATGCACTTTTTAATGGAACAATCGTAAACCAAAAATGTGCATATGGGAAGTAGCATACGTAGACTGAACATAAATCAGGGGGTTCTTCAATATTTGTATTACTCTTGATCCTCCTGATCTGGGAGACAATTGTGGGGGTTCTTCTTGCGGGAACTTACTGGGAATGCTCACCCCTTTTGCGATTCTCTTTTCAGCAAAAGCACAGAAAATTGAAATGGACAAGTTGGAAAAAGCCAAGAAGGAGCGAACAAAGGTAAAAAAACCCCGTAGAATTAATTTTCGATGCTTCAGGCTAACTCAGGTGCTTAATTTTTCTTTCATGAGCCCAATTTGATCAAATTAGGTATTGTCATTTTTATGTAGTAATTAGGTTGCCAGTACTACTGAGCTAGAGTGCAATCTGTTTTAATACTTGAAATAACATCGTTTGTTTATTTATTACGTTCAGTTTCTATCCTGCCCTCTCTGCAAGCGTACTCAGGGCGGCTGACAATCAATAGTATAATACAATTTTAAACATTGACATAAACTTATATAGAGAGGCATATGTATAATGAGATTTGGTGGAGAGTCTGTTCTTTATCTCCCCACAATATATCACTTTGCCGTCATGTTTTTGTTGATACGAAAACATTTTGTTAAGACGTTATCTGTGCATAGCAGACCCTCTCGCAACCCTATAGTCTAGAGCAGGGGTGGCCAACGGTAGCTCTCCAGATGTTTTTTTTTTGCCTACAACTCCCATCAGCCCCAGCCATTGGCGATGCTGTCTGGGGTGATGGGAGTTGTAGGCAAAAAACGTCTGGAGAGCTACCGTTGGCCACCCCTGCTCTAGAATGGTAGTATGCATTCAGATCTACCTTAGCCAAAAATATAGGGCTTTTTCAGTCCTGGCCCCAACCTGGTGGAATCAGCTCCCTGTTGAGATCTGGGCCCTATCTGGCTTATTAGCCTTCCATAGGGCCTGTAAAACGGAGCTGTTCCACCAGGCTTTTTGCTGAGGCTGCGGGCGTCTATTCTTGATCTGGTTGGCCTCCCCAGCCAGCACTGTCATAAAATGGATTATCACCTGCCATCCCTATGAGATATCATGATGTGAGATGGCTAAGCTGGGCAATATGTGATGTCATGGTAATCTGAGTGCTGTTGAGTTGCCTGTTTATAAAATGTTTTTATTGTATTTTTATTGTTTTATTATATGTTGTACTCCGCCCTGAGCCCTTCGGGGAATGGGCGGAATAGAAATTTACTGAAATAAATATATCTGAAAAATACCTTATCAGTTTTTCCAGGTATATTTCAGCATCCCAAATGTATCCAGGCTTTCTCGGGAAAGGGGGGGCGGAATCCCAGATATATTTGGAGATTATCAGTAGATCCAAAAACAGCAGAAAGTCTGTTGGTCAGGCTTCTACTACAGCCCCTTTAAAGTTTAAAGGGACTGCAGAAGACAGTCCAAGGATCCGCTGTGCTGGGAGGAGCAGACTGTTCCCATTGGCTAAGCTTGGGGCTCATGCAGCCTGGTTTAAATTGGAGTACAGGAGAAGCTAGCCCCAGAAGCTGCTGTGCCACAGGGAGCAGTGCTAGCAGCAGCACAGTGGATCCTGGGCCCAGCCTCTCCTGGCCATAAATCACACTGCTTCTCCTGCAGTGCAGTTTAAACTGCGTTGCAAGAGAAGCCATCTCAGTCAAGATCTGCATGCAGTGGGGAGAGACCCCGCCATTAAAAAATCCTGGAGTCGACTTCCTGGAGCGTATTTTAAATCATGCTGCAGGAGAACCCAAGCCAGCCCCAGGATCAGGCTGGATTAACACCCCCCCCCCTTAGGTCTATTGGACCTGGGGGGAAAAATGGGATTTCAAAAAATTCCAGATCCTAATATCATACTGGTTTTAGGATCCAGGATTTTTCAGAAAAACCCTCCAAACATTGGGTCCAGTAGACCGAACTGAAACATACCAGTTTTTAAAAATTGCACACCCCTAATCTAGAGTATAGTAGACTTAAATAATAGAAGTTTAAATTAGTTTGTGCTACCCAAATAGTTAACAACCAGGCATGTGGTGTATGAGATTTTCCTGGCAGCAAACATTCTTGTGGCCAGCTTTTCCTTATCTCACTCACCCTTTTTTGTTCTACTTTCTGCATAGTTATATGTGCACAGCTGTGGTTCAGTCCTCTTCTTCCATAACCATAGACTTGTTGGTATGTGATTAAAACCGCTGTGGTTTCTCAGGCTGCTAGGTTGACGTCCGTGTAGTCAGTGTAAGTCATGCATGTAGAGTCTTGCATTTTAGAAGCTTTAATTTTCTTGCGTTTCACCTTGAAGGGGTATGGAGTTCTAGTTTGGGTTTTAAAGTGCCTTAGGCTGATCAGAAAAAGGCCATGAATTATCACTGAAAAGAAGCACCATATGAATGGGTTTGGGGCAGGGAATCCTCCTGTCTAGTGCGTTTATAAAGATAGAAATCTACCATCTCTTAATAACAGCTGTGTTTTCATATATTGAATCTCTAATCCTGAACAGAGTTGGCTTTCTATAGCACAGCCATTAAAAAATCTTTTTTTTACCATGTTGCATTCTAATTCCAGTGAATAAACCTCACAGTGAATTAACCTCGCATTGAGTTAAATTATTTCCTCTGCCTTTGTAGATTGAGTTTGTGACTGGTACTAAGAAGGGGACGACAAATGTTCCATCCACGACAACAACAACAGCCAGCACTGCAGGTGGAGGTAAGTTAAACATCCTAACCTAAAATTTGAATTACATTCTTTTTGGAATCCGGCCACACAGAGGTTTTGCGATCCCATACATTTGTCATCCTTCCCTTCCTCCCTTTCTTTTGACTTATAAGCAAAATGGCTTGCCAACGGTGGCTCATTACATCAGACATAGGAAATCTTGAAGTGAGAAAGAACTTTTATTTGGAGACGAAAAATATCAGATTCTGCAGCTAGAATAAACTGTGAACCTTCAATAAAATTGGGGAAATTATACATTTAGGGTTGGACCCTACCAGGTTTTCCAAAATGAGAGAAGGGAGTCCCTTTTGACCACTGCTGAGAATCATGGGACCCATCTAGAGAAAACCATAACGTTGCTTTCTGATATTTTCTCTGACTGGCAGAGGGTCTTCTCTGACTGTTTTATTGTTTTACTGTTTTAACATCGTTATCTTATGTTGTTAGCTGCCTTGCGTCTTCGTAGAACGGGCAGGATATAAGTCTAACATAATAAATAAATAATAAATATTAAGCAGAAAAATACCTTTCTGAACTTTCTGGATTCTCTAACTGGAGGTAAAAGGATGTGAGCCTTTTGTGTGAAAAGATTGCGCTATATACCACTAAGCCACACCCCCTCACCAAAGAACGCTTTTCCCCAAGTAGGACTTAAACCCACAACTTCTAGTTTTGCAGGCCAGGGCTGTCCACTGGGAACAATGGACAGCTGGTGCAGAATGCCGCGGCCCGGCTGTTATTGGGCCTCCCAAGGTGGGGGCACATCCGGCCGGGCCTTCGGGCTCTGCACTGGCTTCCAATAACATACCGAGTCCGGTACAAGGTGCTGGTTATTACCTTTAAAGCCCTATATGGCCTGGGACCTGCCTACCTGAAGGACCGTCTCTCCCCACACGTTCCCCAGAGAGTACTGAGGTCTGGGACTCAAAACCTTCTCACCATCCCCGGGCCCAAGGAAGTCCGTCTCAAGACAACCAGAGACAGGGCCTTTTCTACAATGGCCCCCACATGGTGGAACCAGCTGCCGGAAGAGGTGAGGGCCCTGCGGGATCTTACTCAGTTCCGCAGGGCCTGTAAGACAACCCTCTTCCGGTTAGCTTATGCCGACTAGATAAATGTAGCTTATCAGATTTTAGTGAAATATACTGGATAGTTTTAATGTTAAGATTTTAAGGTTCTTAGGTTTTTTAAATGTTTTGACTTTTAAATGTATTAACTTTGTGCCTTGTTTATTGTTTTGTCGTTGCTGTGAGCCGCCCTGAGCCACTTTGTGGGAAGGGCGGGATATAAATTATAGAATAAATAAATAAATAAATAAAACAAAGGGGACTAATTCCTGTTACCAGAATTTTAGACTTCTAGCAGCATATAAAATTGGCCTAGAACTGGTCTACCTGAAGTGCTTCTAAGCAGTAATTGGATAGGATTTCAGTAGGGTTCATTTGCAGGTAAGTTTATTTAGTGATGGATGGTAAATTGTGCTATTCTTTTGCAGTTTTCAGCAGTGATATATTACATTCTAATTAATCTGCAACCTTCCTGTGCCTGATAAAACTTCAAAAATACAGTTTGGGGAAACCGCACGTTTGAATGATCACTCTGCATAAAATATTCCTTGACAAGAGGTCAAGGAAAAGGCTAGACTTAGAAACCTTCCTCCCCCACTCAGACATACCAGCCTCTAAGGGAGATGGGATTATGGCAGTGGAAGAATTGTGCAAATATATGCCTTCCTCTACTTGCATTCCAAAGCAGGACAATTCCAGTAGGGCTATGCCACATGCTTTTTTGCAACATGTGGAATGTCTTTGATTTAGTATTGAATGAGTGAGGCCTCTTCATCTTAGGGGTAGCTTTTCAAGAGCCACGGAGAGAATGAGTCTTATTGGACAAGAGATGCTAATATTAATACTTGTCTGCTAAATGTACAGATGCCCAGAAGAGGAAAAGCAAGTGGGATTCTGCCATTCCTGTGACGACAATAGCTCAGCCCACCATTCTTACTACCACTGCAACACTGCCAGCTGTTGTCACGGTGACCACAAGCGCAAGCGGCTCCAAAACAACAGTGATCTCTGCAGTCGGCACCATAGTGAAAAAGGCGAAGCAATGACAAGTGCCAGTGAAAAGCTTCCTGGAATCTTTTTCAGACTGCCGAAAGCACCACCTTGGGAAGCAAAGGAAGGATACCGTTCTCCTCCTGGAGTGAAAAGACAATTTTGAAATGGACATGCCATTCTCGAATGAGAAGGGATTCATAGCTGCCTCTGCAGTTGTACATATTCGTTAGTGAGGCTCGTCGTCTTTGTCGATAGAGAACTTCTGTACCGTATTGCGTGAAATGCAATGTCAGCATGTAAATACGAACTTAATAAGTGCTTATAACAGAATCCTTAAATTCTGTGAAATTAGAGCTTTAAAGAGAAACGTGGGTATCAGCTATACTGAAATCAATCAGTTGCATCCCATACCGTTTATTAGTGAGTTAACGTCAGCTAACTGAACATCTCGAGCTCTTTGCCTCCAGGAAATTATAGGCAAGAATGACTTCCTTGAGCAAAACCATTAGTAATGTAATACAGAGATTTGTTTTCATGCAGATTATTATAGCGATATACACAGTCGTCCCTGGGTAAACTAATTTTGTTCTGCTTTCAGAGATCAGGCAATTTGAAAGCTTTGAAGTTTGAGACATCGGACAGTGCAAATCAATACCGAAGATTGTGTCTAGGTTTTAGGAATCATTGTGCAGATCCTAGCTCTGCTGGCGGGTGGGCTGTTATGAAAGAAGTCGAGTTTCCACACTGAGTACAGTTTTTTTGAGGGGGGGGGTGGACTCTGCACTTTCAGTGTTGGTATGCAGTAATGCAGTTTGTTTCCCGTGTCGCGACAAAGATGCTATCAATTTATATTTATATAAACTTTTCTTACTTGTGTAAGTTCTACACCCCTTGGATTATAAAATCAGAACTTTTAAACTTTGTCTTTGTTTTTACATAAGAACATAAGATGTGCCTAGTGGTCCAGCTAGTCCAGCAGAGCCAACCAACTGAGCATAGAGCCCTTTGCCTGATGCTGCATAAGAGCACCTGTTTTCAGACGTTTAAAGCCTCTGAATATGGAAGTTCTCTTTAGTTATTATGGGCAGAGGAGCCAATGATGGATGTGTCTTCCATAAATCTGTGTTAACCCCTTTTAAAGGCGCCTGTACTTGTGGTCATCACTACATTTACTGACAGTTAATTCCACAAGTGTATTACTCACTGAGTGTGTGGGGGTGGGGGGGACACTTCATTTTGTCTATCCTGAATCTATTGTCCATCAACTTCATTGGGTGCCTCCAAGTTCTAATATTATGGGGTGGAGAAAAAAGTTACCTTTAACCACTTTCTCTGTGCTTTTTTTATAAACCTCTGTCACATTCCTTCTCCCACCCTTAATTTTTTTTTTCTAAACAGAAATGCCAGACTTTTCTCCCACTCTGCAGTCTTCTTGGTTGTTGTCTTTTGCTCTTTTTTCTAGATTTGCAATTTTTTTTAGATATTGTGACCAGAACTGTGTATTCCAGATGAGTTTAATATGGATCATTACAATGTAGTAATGTTTATTTTCAGTCCCTTACTCTGTCGTCCTTATTGTGGATCGCTTTTTTACTGCTGCCTCCACAGTTAGTTGCTATTTTCATCAAACTGTCCAGTACAGGCTTTCCTGTACTGTTTGGTGTAGTGGTTAAGTGTGCGGACTCTTATCTGGGAGAACCGGGTTTGATTCCCCACTCCTCCACTTGCACCTGCTGGAATGGCCTTGGGTCCCCCATAGCTCTGGCAGGGGTTGTCCTTGAAAGGGCAGCTGCTGTGAGAGCCCTCTCCAGCCCCACCCACCTCACAGGGTGTCTGTTGTGGGGGAGGAAGGGAAAGGAGATTGTGAGCCGCTCTGAGACTCTTCGGAGTGGAGGGCGGGATATAAATCCAATATCATCATCATCAATCATCTTCTTCTTCCTCTTCTTCTTCCTCTTCTTCTTCTTCCTCTTCTTCTTCCTCTTCTTCTTCTTCCTCTTCTTCTTCCTCTTCTTCTTCCTCCTCTTCCTCCTCCTCCTCCTCCTCCTCCTCCTTCTTCCTCCTCCTCCTCCTTCTTCTTCTTCTTCTTCCTCCTCCTCCTCCTCCTCCTCCTCCTTCTTCTTTCTTCTTCTTCTTCTTCCTCCTCCTCCTCCTCCTCCTTCTTCTTCTTCCTCCTCCTTCTTCCTCCTCCTCCTCCTTCTTCTTCCTCCTCCTTCTTCTTCCTCCTTCTTCCTCCTCCTCCTCCTCCTCCTTCTTCTTCTTCCTCCTTCCTCCTCCTCCTCCTCCTCCTTCCTCCTCCTCCTTCTTCCTTCTTCTTCTTCCTCCTCCTCCTTCTTCCTTCTTCTTCCTCCTCCTCCTCCTTCTTCTTCCTCCTCCTCCTCCTTCTTCTTCTTCTTCCTCCTCCTTCTTCTTCTTCCTTCCTCCTCCTTCTTCTTCTTCCTCCTCCTTCTTCTTCTTCTTCCTCCTTCTTCTTCCTCCTTCTTCTTCTTCCTCCTTCTTCTTCCTCCTCCTTCTTCTTCCTCCTTCTTCTCAGTCACTACTAGTTTAAAGCCTATCAGTATATATTTAAAGTCAGGTAGTTTTGCTCCAGTCAGCCACATGAACTTACTCACACTGAACTTCATTTGCCACTTTATGGTCCATTCACCCAACTTGTGAAGATCCTCATGGAGCTCTTCACAATCTACTTTGGTTTTCACCCTCCTCAGTCATTTGGTATCATCTGCAGATTTAGCCTCTGCACTGCTTACCTCCAGCTCCAGATAATTGATGAGCAAATCAAACAGTACCATTCTCGGCCCCTATCCTTATGGGCTGCTACTGTTTGTTTCCTGCTTTGTAAGAACTCTCCATATATTCCTGTTCCTATGATTTGAGCCTTAATGACTGCTAAGGTTATTCGCCTCTAAATCTTTGTGAATTGTCCGGTCAACCTGATAGAATCAAGAGAATGGTTGGTTTCATTTTGGGTAATTTATAACATTTGGGGGGGGAAGCAGCACAAGGGATGAAAGCCTATGCTATAAGAGATATTTTCTCCATTCCAACAGAGTTCTAATCTAAGGCATAAAACCATAGGATAAGAGATAGATAATCAATGTTACCTACAGTTTAATCCTAAACAGAGTTGCATACTTCTGAGCCCATTGAGTTCAATCAACTAAGAATGGCGTAACTGTTTAGGCACTTCTGGTGAGCTTCATGGCAGAACGGCAATCTGATTCTGAGCCTTCCTAGTCCTAATCTGACACTTCTCCTTAATCCCTCCCTCCTTTTCAGTTGTCCTTTTAGATATTTTTTAATCTTTTCCATCTGTATTAGTTTAACTGTTGCTTGACACTGGATAGATCCCCCCCCCCCCAGATCTGGTATTGTAATACTGCTTTGAAGTCAGGAAGAAATCCAACCATAAATCTTTTTAGAAAATAATAATGGGAAGCTGACTTGCCTCGGCTTATCAAAACAAAAGTAGAAATTTAGAGAAAGGCATGTGGGAGCTATAAAAAACATGCAAAGTTCATAAGGGCATGCTTTGGATCGTTTTCTTCCCCCACCCCATTCCTCTTTTGTAAAATGGCATTTTTTAAAGATTACTTAGCTGAAGTTTATATTGCGTTTGTAGACAATTTGCCCCTTTGAAATGACTCAGAACTACTCCTTTAGCTGTTCTTTTAATTTCCTGGAGAGGCTTTATGCTCAGATGGATAGCTCTTCAAGGAGCCTAGATGCAACCCAAGACTCCTTGAGGCTAGTGCGTCCATTTTTAAATACTCCCAGTATGCATGCATCTGGATTTATGCAAATAGTCTGTATGTATGAACAATGTCATGAGTGTAATAGGGTTCATTCAACAACAGCAGGTTCTGTGAGCAGGGTTTCCTACATCCCCTAGATACTGTGTTCATGCAAGCTGCTGTTGGGTCTTTTATGATTATTCCCATCAAAATAACCAATGGCTCAGACTAGCTACTGTCAAGAGAGAATGAGGGCCCATTAATATGTTAAAATTGAATCCAACAGCAATCGTGAGTATTCTTCCCCATGTCCAAATGATGCCACAAATTCCCATCCCTTCTCCCTCTCTATCACAGCACATTACTACCATATCTCTTCCACATAGGGACTTAGCTAATTTTTTTTAAGAATGTATTAATGCTTTTCCAGCGAAGGTAGTCCAAGCTTGGGTAAGTAAAAGTCATAGCAAAGTAATACCAATGCACAGTGAAGAAATCTCTCACCCTGTTCCTGGTTACTCCCAACACACACTTACATGGAACCGCCACTAAGCTACTGTGCGGACAGCATTTTCTGTGGAACTGCAGCCCTCCCCCCACCCTTGCATGGGTATGCTAGAGCAACCCCCAGTGCTGCAGTTCACAAAGCTAGACAGTGGAGCCAACAGCAGCAAGGCCAAGTTGTGACCTCTGAATTAATTATTTCTACCTTTAAGGTGAGTTTCTATGAAGGTTGCCTGGTCTGCCTTTTATGGTTCAAAACCCATCTTACTTTTTTCAAGCATTTGCAGCATAATCTAGTCTGTTCAAAAGTATTAAAGAGGATAGCAGGGCTCCTCTCTTTTTAGACATCTCAGTGGGTTTTCTGATAAGAAAAGGGGGGTCTGTAAAAGGGTATTTGTCTGGGGCTCCAACTGTAATCTGGTCCACTGTGGAGAAGACAGTCCACCTAAGGTTTCCAGACAGAGTATGAATTGAAGGCTCCCTCCTATGAAATGAAGCTCCCAGAGAATAGACTTTGGATCATTTCAGATGTCACATGAAATTAAGTTAATGGATTGCCTGAACATGGGCTGCTCCACTAACTGCAATTAAGAAAGTATGTGAAACCATGTTTTGAAGTCACTTTATTAAAGTACAGTTAGTTCTAACTGTGGTTTTATGTGCCATACAATATGGGCATCCTAGCTTTTCCTCTGGCATTGCTTTGTGCATTTCCTGAGATGATTGGCCCAGAAGACTGAAATTGAAGTCTCTTGTCTCTCAGTAGCAGTCTCTGACCCCTCTCTCATCTTCCAGTCAGCCTAGCAATAGCTTATTCCCTCAATTCCATCTGACAACAGTCTTGTCTCTGTTCTCTCAAAGGCCCAGGAATCTACTATGTTCCTTTCATGCATGCAGGAGGGGGGGAGCAATGCCTGCGGATCCTTGCCTTGCTAACAGTGCCATCCTAAGAAAATCCTACTCAGGACTAGCCAATAGGACTTGCTCCTTCTCAGGAGTGTACTGTTAATCACCTGCACACTGGTAAAAGAAAGTTATGTTTTCACAAAGATTGAGTCTAGAATTAAGCTATGTAATCATCCCATATTTAAAAAGACTCACCACCCAAACACTTGAACATCTAACCTACACAAGCTGTGATAAGTATGGCTCCCAAATGTAGAGAAATGCACAAAGTATGCAGCTTGGTAAAGGTTTACTGATGAAAAAAGAAGTGGGCATATTTGAGCTCTGAAATTATTTGGGAAGCATAGAAAGTGCTGGAAAGATTACAAAGGCATAAGAACATAAGAGAAGCCATGTTAGATCAGGCCAATGGCCCATCCAGTCCAACATTCTGTGTCACACAGCGGCCAAATATATATATATATATATATATATATATATACACACACACACACTGTGGCTAATAGCCACTGATGAACCTCTGCTCCATATTTTTATCTAACCCCTTCTTGAAGGTGGCTATGCTTGTGGACGCCACCACCTCCTGTGGCAGTGAATTCCACATGTTAATCACCCTTTGGGTGAAGAAGTACTTCCTTTTATCCGTTTTAACCTGTCTGCTCAGCAATTTCATCGAATGCCCACGAGTTCTTGTATTGTGAGAAAGGGAGAAAAGTACTTCTTTCTCTACTTTCTCCATCCCATGCATTATCTTGTAAACTTCTATCATGTCACCCCTCAGTCGACGTTTCTCCAAGCTAAAGAGCCCTAAGCGTTTCAACCTTTCTTCATAGGGAAGGTGTTCCAGCCCTTTAATCATTCTAGTTGCCCTTCTCTGGACTTTCTCCAATGCTATAATATCCTTTTTGAGGTGCAGCGACCAGAACTGCACACAGTACTCCAAATGAGACCGCACCATCGATTTATACAGGGGCATTATGATACTGGCTGATTTGTTTTCAATTCCCTTCCTAATAATTCCCAGCATGGCGTTGGCCTTTTTTATTGCAAACGCACACTGTCTTGACATTTTCAGTGAATTATCTACCATGACCCCAAGATCTCTCTCTTGGTCTGTCTCTGCCAGTTCACACCCCATCAACTTGTATTTGTAGCTGGGATTCTTGGCCCCAATGTGCATTACTTTGCACTTGGCCACATTGAACTGCATCTGCCATGTTGACGCCCACTCACCCAGCCTCAACAGATCCCTTTGGAGTTCCTCACAATCCTCTCTGGTTCTCACCACCCTGAACAATTTAGTGTCATCTGCAAATTTGGCCACTTCACTGCTCACTCCCAACTCTAAATCATTTATGAACAAGTTAAAGAGGATGGGACCCAGTACCGAGCCCTGCGGCACCCCACTGCTTACCGTCCTCCACTGCGAAGACTGCCCATTTATACTCACTCTCTGCTTCCTATTACTCAGCCAGTTTTTGATCCACAAGAGGACCTGTCCTTTTACTCCATGACTCTCAAGCTTTCTAAGGAGCCTTTGATGAGGAACTTTATCAAAAGCTTTCTGGAAGTCAAGGTAAACAACATCTATCGGGTCTCCTTTGTCCACATGTTTGTTCACCCCCTCAAAGAAATGTAACAGGTTAGTGAGGCAAGATCTTCCCTTGCAGAACCCATGCTGAGTCTTCCTCAATAACCCGTGTTCATCAATGTGCCTACTCATTCTGTCCTTGATAATGGTTTCTACCAACTTTCCCGGTATTGAAGTCAGACTGACTGGCCTGTAATTTCCCGGATCTCCTCTGGAACCCTTTTTAAAGATGGGGGTGACATTTGCTACCTTCCAGTCCTCAGGAACGGAGGCAGATTTCAATGAAAGATTACAGATTTTTGTTAGAAGATCCACAAGTTCAACTTTGAGTTCTTTCAGAACTCTCGGATGTATGCCATCCGGACCCGGTGACTTATTAGTTTTTAATTTGTCTATTAGTTGTAGGACCTCCTCTTTTGTCACCTCAATCTGACTCAGGTCTTTCAACACCCCTTCCAATATTAGTGGTTCTGGGGCGGGCAAACACTTCTCATCTTCCACGGTGAAGACGGAGGCAAAAAATGCATTCAGCTTCTCAGCCATTTCCCCATCCTCCTTCAGTAATCCTTTTACCCCATGGTCATCCAAGGGCCCCACTGCTTCCCTGGCTGGTTTCCTACTTCTAATATATTTGAAGAAATTTTTATTGTTGGTCTTTATGTTTTTTGCAATATGCTCCTCATAGTCCCTTTTTGCCTGCCTGATCACAGTCTTGCATTTGATTTGCCACTGCCTGTGTTCCCTTTTATTAATCTCACTTGGACTGGTTTTCCACCGCTTAAAGGAGTCCTTCTTACCTTTTACAGCTTCCATTACTTTGTTTGTTAACCATGCTGGCCTCTTCTTATACCTGTTTGTGCCTTTCCTAACTTGTGGTATGTATTTTATCTGAGCTTCTAGGATTATAGTTTTAAATAGTCTCCAAGCTTCCCCAAGGGTTTTGACCGTATTTACCTTTCCTTTCAGTTTCCTCCTCACATGCCTCCTCATCTCAGAGAATTTACCCCTTTTAAAGTTAAATGTGGTTGTGGCGGTCTTTTTGGGCAACTCCCTATTTATACAAATGGTGAAATCAATAACATTATGGTCACTGTTCCCAAGCGGCGCAATCACTTTTACGTCTCTCACCAAGTCTTGGGCATTACTTAGGACCAGATCCAGGATCGCCCCACCCCTGGTAGGTTCTGAGACCATCTGCTCCATAGCACAGTCATTGAGAGCATCAAGAAACTCAATCTCTTTCTCTCGACCAGAACACATATTGACCCAATCAATCTGCGGGTAGTTAAAATCACCTATTACGACACAGTTTTTACGTTTAGCCGCTATCTTTAATCCCTCCATCATATTATAATCGTCCTCTCTCTTTTGATTTGGTGGGCGATAACAAACTCCCATAGTTAAATTTCCTTTTGGGCCCTCTATTTCAACCCAAAGCATTTCTAAAAGGGAATCTAATTCTCTGACCTCAGTCTTACTGGACTGTATATCCTCTCTGACATACAGAGCCACCCCACCTCCAACCCTTCCCTCCCTATCCTTCCGATATAGCTTATATCCAGGAATCACCGTGTCCCACTGATTCTCCTCATTCCACCAAGTTTCTGAAATTCCCACAATGTCTATGTTTTCTCCCAACACTAAACATTCCAATTCACCAATCTCTCTGCTAATGGATACATCTATGTACTGTACATCACAAACTGCCTTCGCTATCCCCTTAACCTTCACATAGTATAGAAGAAAACCTCTCCGTACACCATTGCCATTTAAATATATCTCCTGGGGTAGCTACTGTCACTTGGAGATCAAGTCATTTAGAGGTTCTACCCTGTTGGGAGCATGTAGGGAGCTAGTTAGCTCAGAGCTTTTCAGTCCAGAGCTGTGCAAGTTTAGTTGTTCTTTCTCTTAACCAAAGTACAAATAGAGGATGCTGATCATTAAACCTTTGTCTGACAGCAGAGGAAACAGAAAGTTGGAATGGTGTGACTTTTTCCCTGTGCAGGCTGTTTGCGCTCAAGTATGCTTTTATCTTTGCTTCCACAGCCTAGGAAGTCTGCAGGACAATATCTAAAAAGAGGGAAAGCGCTTGGGTTGGGAAAGGGGGGGTGGGCTGGAAAAGAAACAAACCAGCGAGAGCTCTTTCCGTAATCAAAGAATGCATCCTCCAATCCTGACGAACTGGATATATTCAACAGAGAATCTTGCGGCACTTTAGAGACCGATTTAAAAAAAAATTCTTTCCTGGAGACCAACTAATCCCTTCAGTGAATCGTCGTTGCAGAAGTACAGCTGGGTTGGTCTCCGCCTCAGCTTCTAGCGTCAACCCTTTTCCTGTGGGTGGGTGCCTTTTTAAACATGTTTGCAAAGGAGAAGGAGACTACAAGCTTGGCTGCCTGGCGGTTCTTGCCCATACAGGTGTGCATAACTCACAGGAATGCCAGACAAACCTGAGTCACAGATAGCCCCCCCCCCCCGCCGCATGCACACACAGACACACACCTGACCTAAAATAAAACTATCTCTTCTGACTTCACTTGCTTGAGAGCTGTTCCCCCACTGCTGCTACGCAACCTCTCCATATGCCCCTGGTGAGAGAAAGACAGGCAGAGGGAGCAGCAGCAACCAGAAGGAGGGAGGGAAAAGGTGAAAGTCAACATTTTATCAGAAGGAACCAGGACCTGTGCAGAGGTATGTCAGATTCACAAGCTCTTCATTCCTGGGGATTGTTAACCTCTAACTGGGCTTCTAAAGGATTTTTTTGAGAGAAAGAGCCGGATGGAAATCGGGGGAAGGAAATGCTGAATTTGGAAGTGGCAATGAAGTAGTGAAGTTCTCCCCCACCCCCCCCCCCCCCGCCCCACTGCCTCTGGAGGAATTTCTTGGCTTGGTGTGGGTGGCTGTTATTTGGATTGTTACACAGGATTTGGACTTTGAATCAGACCCAGCACTAATGAGGTTGGTAGAATTAATTTGTGTTCCCAGCTGCGGAGAGTCTTTTCTTTCTTTTTCTAACTTATTGATTAACCAGAGGGAGCAGTGAAATGAGGCAAAGGTTGTCTTACGCAGGTAGGCAGCTGGCAAATGCAGAGTATGGTTGTGCTTCTGGGAGTGCATGTTCTTATCCTCTCAACATTGCAATGTGCTTTCTCTTGTCGTCCTGCTGGAACCTGGCACCAGTTGTTGATTAGCCAGTTTCATGTTCCAGAGGAGGGCAAATTTTTCTTTAGACTTGTTTCTTTTTGCTTGTTTCCCATGCACAAAAATCACCAACACCTTATACAGCTTGCACTGTTTAAATTATTAAGACAAATACTTTAGGCAAGATTTGTGCCCTTTTTCGCTCTTTGCCAGGGAAAGGAAACCCCTACATAGAAAATAGGGCTCATGTGTTCTTTCAGTCCCTCAAAGGGCGATTAACAACTGCACAATCAGGCAGAAATTCAACAGGATACAACTGTCCTAATACTGCGTTGCAGCTATGGGGGAGGTTTTGCATGTCTAATTTCTGCCTGTCACAAAACTGTTACTACCTTTTAAACTCATGGGAACCCTTTTGGTATAAAAGAGGAAAATTCATGCAAGATGGCAGAAAGAAGTGTGTATTATAGGATTAACAATCTCACTAATGTTGGATTGACAGAAATCCTAAGGGATCCTATTTTCACAGTGTTAGGCTCAGGATAAGGAGAGTTAAACTATTGTGAGTGATCTGTTGGCTGTTTAACTGAAAGTTCAACATTTCCCCTGATTTTGGCATAGTGTGTTTGAGGTAAGGGAAAAGACAGGTAAGGTATATATGAGATAATTTTTAAGAAGGATTTTCTAAACATGACAGAAAGTCGCAAGTGCAGAGTAAGAAATGGGATGGGATTATGGATAATGGATAACTAGATGGAAAGTGTGAGCAGATGTAAAATAGTTGATTAAATCTTCCAAAATTATCATTTATCTGGCCATCAACTCATGTCCTGTTTCCAAAACTAGGGCTCAAATGTGGACCTTAAAAAATAAAAACACAAAGAGTGCCTCTGAATAGATATACGATGTCTTTCCCTTCATCATTCAGCTTAATGAGAGGTTGAGACACCATTTTATGGGGACAGGGCTGGATTTAGCAAGGTCCAAGTGCCCATTTTCAGTTAAACTGTTAAATGCTGGGAGAAAAGCCCATTGAATTTGTACTTCAAAATAACTAGAGCTGTTATCAGCATATGATAAAAAAAGGCATTCTTTTGGTGACATGGATTTGTGCCTTT
This sequence comes from Heteronotia binoei, assembly GCF_032191835.1. NCBI lineage: Eukaryota > Metazoa > Chordata > Lepidosauria > Squamata > Gekkonidae > Heteronotia > Heteronotia binoei. The sequence continues at coordinate 68,620,338 of NC_083235.1, forward strand.
GACATGTATACCCAGCTAATAAATTATTCCGTAAATTCAATCTGTGAGTTGAGCAGAAATTTACTCAGCTCGAGGTAATAGTGGCATGCAATCTGGAAATGCCAAGGAAGGGAGAAAAGCACACACGCACTCAATCTATAAGTGGCACCCTGCTTTCAGACACATGTAAGTCCCAGCACCTGCTCCTTTCTATGTTAACCATTACATAATGCTTAATGTCTAAATCACAGCAAATCTGCAGAATTTCTGCTAGCAATTTTATATTGTTGGATGGGTGAAGTCAAAGAAAGTTAGAAATGGGAGCATGCTTATCACTTGGGAGGAAGGAGACAGGTATCAGAGAGGATGAATATTTAGATGGACTTTTCCTGGGTACTGATGCTATGTGTGCTATAATATGTCTAACAAAGGAATAGCTTGTCGTTCTCTAAAGGAATGTGCTGGAATGGTTAGAATGTGCTGAAAATTTCTGTCTTAAGATGTTCATGTTTTCTACTGTTTCCATTATAATGCAAAGAAACTCTCATGCCAGACACCTATTCTGCTAAGATCTCCTGCTTTCCTTGTTGGTGTTATAATGTCCTGCCTGTTAATACTTCTCAGTTTGTCAGAAAGGAGTCTAGACTTGTATCTTGACAACATAGGATTCCCAAGAAAAAGGATGGGACAGAGGAATCCAAAAGCAGTGTTGAGTGTGGATGAAGACATTTGTGTGTAGCCTACTGGGCATGAAAATCAAAGGGGTGGGGTTGAAAACAGTCTCCCCTTGAATGGATATTGGAGATTAAACTGGCATGTGGGAATAACATCTCAAAATAATTAATTGTGTATCTGGCAGAACCTCTTTTAGCTGGAATGATGGAAATTGCCCTGAAGAGAGATTTCTTTTTAGTGGCAAGGAGCCTTTTATCACAGGGGTGTCAAACATGCTGTCCGGGGGCTGAATCAAGCCCCCAGAGGGCTCCAATCAGGTCCCTGAGCAACTGGCTGTTATCTGCTTCCTTCTCCCTCTCTCTTACTTCTTTCTGCATAACAGCTTGCTTTGCCAGGCTTGCTCATTTCCACAGGAGCTACAGAGCAAAGCCTCTATTTTCTCCATTGGCTGAGGCTCCTCCCTTGGGAGGGGGGAGGGAGAGCTTGCTTTGCCAGGCTCTCTCAATTGCACAGCAGAGCTCCTGAGCCAAGCCTGTCTCCCTTCTATTGGCTGAGGCTCCTCCCCCTCCTGGTCCCCTGGGGAAAGAAGGAAAGACCCAGAGCTTCCTTTGCCCAGTTCCATGGATCCCATGGGAGAGATACAAAGAAAGCACCTTTAAGACCAATGATGCTAATGTTTTAAGCATGTTTCATTTTAAGGTTAAAAAAACCCTTTTAATTGTGTTTGTGTCCTTTTAAAAGTACACACATGGCCCGGCCTGACAAGGTCTCATTTATGTCAGATCCGTCCCTCATAACAAATGAGTTCAACATCCCTGTTTTATCACTTGCTTCTAAGACCGCTGAGCTAGGATTGTAGATGAAGTTAGTCCATGACAGTTTATGCTAGGATAAAAGCACTTTAGTCTTTAAAGTGCCACAAGATTGTGATTTGGTTTTGCTGCACCAGACGGCTACTCCTCTGGAACTGAACTCTGCTATATATCCTTAGTGCTTACTGGGTATACTTCCAGCTGGGCTGGCTTTGACAAAGAAAAATGAGTGCTAATGTTGCTGGGTTAGAACATAAGAACATAAGAGAAGCCATGTTAGATCAGGCCAATGGCCCATCCAGTCCAACATTCTGTGTCACACAGCGGCCAAATATATATATATATATATATATATATATATATATATATATATATATATATACACACACACACACACACACACTGTGGCTAATAGCCACTTATGGACCTCTGCTCCATATTTTTATCTAACCCCCTCTTGAAGGTGGCTATGCTTGTGGCCGCCACCACCTCCTGTGGCAGTGAATTCCACAGGTTAATCACCCTTTGGGTGAAGAAGTACTTCCTTTTATCCGTTTTAACCTGTCTGCTCAGCAATTTCATCGAATGCCCACGAGTTCTTGCATTGTGAGAAAGGGAGAAAAGTACTTCTTTCTCTGCTTTTTCCATCCCATGCATTATCTTTAAGCCTCTATCATGTCACCCCGCAGCTGACGTTTCTCCAAGCTAAAGAGCCCTAAGTGTTTCAACCTTTCTTCATAGGGAAAGTGTTCCAGCCCTTTAATCATTCTAGTTGCCCTTTTCTGGACTTTCTCCAATGCTATAATATCCTTTTTGAGGTGCAGTGACCAGAACTGCACACAGTACTCTAAATGAGACCGCACCATCGATTTATACAGGGGCATTATGATACTGGCTGATTTGTTTTCAATTCCCTTCCTAATAATTCCCAGCATGGCGTTGGCCTTTTTTATTGCAAACGCACACTGTCTTGACATTTTCAGTGAATTATCTACCACGACCCCAAGATCTCTCTCATGGTCAGTCTCTGCCAGTTCACACCCCATCAACTTGTATTTGTAGGTGGGATTCTTGGCCCCAATGGGTTTTGTGATGGAATAAGGGAATGTCTGTACCAAAGCCCTTGTATAGGCCTCTCCCCCCCAAAAAAGAAAAAATCTCTTCTTACAAACATATTCTGGCTTGTATTTCTGTTTTCCAACCATGCAGCCCCACTGAGAAGAAGGTACGTATAGACGTTCTGTCGATTCACAACCAACCTATACAGCAAGAAACGGGTTTTCAAGGCAAGTGAGAACCAGAGATAGTTTGCCAGGGCCTTCCTCCTTTAGCAGTCTCCCACCCAAGTATCAACCCTGCTTTACTTCCGATGAGATTGGGCTGTACCATAACACTCCACATCCCTGAGAAGGAGGATAGAGGGTAGTATATATCTGCGTACCTGTTCTCTCACTACATGTGCTCGTTGGTATGATCTTGTGGGCCCTTACAATCTGAATGTCTGCTTAATACTTGAGGTTGGTGGTGGAAAGTCAATCAAAGTACTTAGACCCGTCACTAGCGTCAATAATTATGAAAATGCCACTAAACATGTGGATACAAAAGTAGCCAAAGGAGCATAGATCAGCATAAATTAATTGACTGTAGGCTAGGCTTGCCAATCCCCAGGTCCCAGCAGGGGTTCTCTCCCACTTTCCCAGGCTCCTTCCCGCCCCCAGTCAGCTGGCCGGAGGGGGGAAGCCCCACCTCCACAGCCACCATGTGACTTTCCACGTCCGGCGGCTTCAGTCTCCGATTGAAAGGCTTCCTCTTGGGATGGTGTGTCTCTGTTACTTTGAAGAAGCTGGCAGCAACTCATGAGTAGAGACACCAATCCCTCGCTTCAGAGTTGCCAGAAACGGGGAGGGAAATGTCTGCTAAGCACTTCATTATTCCCTATGTGGAGATCGATTCTCAAAGGGTATAATGGGGAATTGATCCGGAGGTATCGGGGGCTCTGGGGGGGCTGTTTTTTGAGGTGGAGACACCAAATTTTCAGTATAGCATCTAGTGCCTCTCCCCAAAATACCTCCCAAGTTTCAAAAAGATTGGACCAGGGGGTCCAATTCTATGAGTCCCAAAAGAAGGTGCCCCTATCCTTCATTATTTCCTATGGAAGGAAGGCATTTAGAAAGGTGTGCTGTCCCTTTAAATGTGATGGCCCTTGGAGTTCAATTATGCTTGTCACACCCTTGCTCCTGGCTCCACCCCCAAAGTCTCCTAGCTCCACCCCCAAAGTCCCCAGATATTTCTTGAATTGGACTTGGCAACCCTGTTGTAGGCTCAGACACTCAAAATCCATGCAGATGTTCTAGTAGTCCACGTAGTCCATAAGACCCTGCAGGGCCGTAGCCAGGATATAGAAGGTTGGGGAGCCTCTAAATTTTTTTTGGGGGGGGCACTCAGGAGCCCCACCCCATAGCCTTTCCTCCCACACCCTTCAAATCAAAGTACCACCTGGTGCCCACCCCACACACAATTTGGGCGATGGGGAAAGAAGGGGAGCAGCAAACGAGAGCGCCACTCCAATAGAGCATGGGGCTGGCAGCAGAAGCAGCCCCCAGCCTCTCCTTGCGAGTTAAAGTGCCCCGCCTGCTATTTGAGTGGCGGGGAAGGGAGGGCAGAGGGGATGAGAGCTCTTCTCTTTCCTCCCTGCCACTCTCATTGCCGCTGCCCTCCCTTCTGCATCACCCAAATCCTGTGCTGGGTGGGTGGCAGAAGCAGTCTCCAGCCTCCGGCTGGCCAGTTAAAGGGCCTGCCAATCAGCTGATCATCAGGCCCTTTAACTGGCATAAGAACATAAGAGAAACCATGCTGGATCAGGTGGGTCCGGGCCAGTTTGCAAGGCAGAGGTGGGCGGGTGCCCCCAGGAGGCAGGAAAGGAAGCTCTGCAGTGCCAGCCACCCGGCCGAGAGGGCTAGGAGGAGTCCCCGGGGGACTGGAGAGTCGACCAGGCAGGGAGCGGAAGGTGGGATCGACCTAGGCTTCCCAACCCTCCCGCCCTGGCGAGGGACCCCAGGATTTCCAGCCTCTTCCCCCGCTCCCCCAAAAAACGGAAGCGGGGGGAGGGGGGAAACGGCGCCAAGGAGCATGGCGAGCCGCCCCATCCCGGAGCGGGCGAGGCCGCCGCGCTGCTGCCGCACCCTCCCCGCCCACCGCAGCTGCTCCTCCGAGATGGGCCCAGGCTGAGCCCATCTTGGAGGAGCAGCTAAGAAGCGGCAGCAGCGCAGGCAAAACCAGCGAGGCAAAACCAGAGACGGGGAGGGCGGAGGCAGGCCAGGAGCATGGCGAGCCGCAAATCTGGGCCCTTCTAGGACCCGGACTCGTGGCTCGCCACGCCCCCGGCCCGCCTCCACCCCCCCTCCGAATCCACCCCAGAGGCAGAGCGGAGCGGGCAAGGCCGCCGCGCCGCTGCCGCCCTCCCCGCCGCCCCACCACAGCTGCTCCTCCGAGATGGGCTCAGCCTGAGCCCATCTCGGAGGAGCAGCTGCGGTGGGGCGGGGGGGCAGCAGCCACGCGGCGGCGTTGCCCGCTCTGAGACGGGGCGGCTCGCCACGCTCCCCGGCGCTGTTTCCCCCCCTCCCCCTAGCTCCACCCCAGTGTCTCCTGGCTCCACCCCCAAAGTCCCCAGATATTTCTGGGATTGGACTTGGCAACCCTAGCTCGACCCCTCCCAGGTTTGCAAAGCCCCCTCTCCCTGTGTTCCACCCAGCCCAGGGAGCGGAGAAGAGCCAGTGACTGGCTGCGTGGTCGCCTGGGAGGGAAAAGAGAGCAAAAAAGTCCAGCTGGCATTCTGGCAGGGGACGCAAAAGCAGGAGCCTGCCTTGGGCCAGCAGGAAGGAGTAAGAGGGGCCCGGGGGTGCACAGGGGGAAGGGGGTCGACCCCTTCCACTCCCTGGTCTGGGGCGACTCAAGGGCCTCTTTGCCCGCCCAGAGCCCAGAGCCACTCCTCCCCCGCTCCTCCACACGCTCGCTTCTAAGCAGCAGAGGGGCTGGCAGCCTCCTCTGGGCTCTGGCTGGCAAGAGCCGTGCCTGGTGCCCTCCCCATCCTCTGGACAGTGCCTAGTGGAATCCGCAGGCCCGGCGACCACTGTGCGCCCAAGAGGCAACTGCTGCTGCAGGTTTGGGCGGCCCCGATTGAGGCTAGCAGCAGCGCAGACCCCAGGCACGCGGGGGCCTGCACAATTCGGAGCGCTCTGGCCCACGGCCAAGCCCAGCCGAGCTGATCGGCACCTCGCAGCAAGCGGCAGGGCTCCAACTTGTAAAGCCATGCATGCAGCAGCCCTGCACAGCTGGGCGCTTAATAATAATAATAATAATAATAATAATAATAATAATAAGCTTTTATTTATATCCTGCCCTCCCCGCCGAGGCAGGCTCAGGGCGGCTCACAAGACATGGTGTGAACCATGATTACAATAGATACAATTCATATAATAAAATGCAGTTAATAAAATACAGTTAAAAGACAGTTACATAAATAATTTAAAAACCACAATAGATTAAAGGTGCTACAGTACAGGATGTATGTATCTCAAGATGGCCAGATGTCACTTTCAGAGTTCCACCTTATAGGCTTGTTGAAAGAGGACAGTTTTACAAGCTTGGTACTTCCCCGCCGGCAGGGGCCAGTTGGCAGAAGCAGACCCAGCCTTCCACCCATTTGAAGGGCCCGATGATCAGCTGATTGGCGGGCCCTTTAACCTGCAGTGGAGGCTGAGGGCTGCTTCTGCCGCCCACCCCGCACAGTTTTGAGTGATGGGGAAGGGAGGGCGGCAGGAAGGAGACCAGAGGCCCCGGGGGCTGATGGGGGCCCCAAAGTCAGGGGGCCTCGCCCAGAAGTCGGGGGGCTGTTCCCCCACAGGCCCTCTCTTAGCTACGGGCCTGAGACCCTGGTATATCTATTCTCCATTTCAATTAAAAATCTTCTACAGATGGTCTCAAATCATTCAACTGGACACCACTGAATGGCCAAATTCACCCAAAAAAAAAAAGAGTCAGCTGGTACAGGCTGGCACAGAACATCAATAAGAAAGAGGTAAATGTGGTACCTCCCATCTTTTGCTTTGAGCCCACTATGAGAGACAGTGCCAGTAAGAAATTTAAGTTGCTTCTATCCCTGGTAATTGTTCAGGTGTAACAATTTGTATGGGGAATTTTGAGTCAGAGAAGAAGAAGATATTGGATTTATATCCCGCCCTCCACTCCGAAGAGTCTCAGAGCGGCTGACAATCTCCTTTACCTTCCTCCCCCACACCAGACACCCTGTGAGGTGGGTGGGGCTGGAGAGGGCTCTCACAGCAGCTGCCCTTTCAAGGACAACCTCTGCCAGAGCTATGGCTGACCCAAGGCCATGCCAGCAGGTGCAAGTGGAGGAGTGGGGAATCAAACCTGGTTCTCCCAGATGAGAGTCCACACACTTAACCACTACACCAAACTGGCTCTCCACACCAAACTGGCTCTTCGCCAGAGACATCCCAGTATGTTTAGCCTCTGAATACATAGAAATTATAGCATGTAATGGAAAAAGTAATAGTTGCAGCTACAAATGGCTTTCCATCTAGAGCTATTTAGAGCTATTTAGCATAGTCCAATGTGAGGGGGGCACTTCAGGTGTCTTAATGGCTGGTAAAAGAAGTCTTCCATATCAGGATTGCTTTTTTGAGAGTTCTATGAAGACCAGACAATCTGCAAGTAAGTTCAACCAGGACTTCCAAGAACCAACATAGGACCCCCAGAGGAAGATTCCCCCTGAGCGCACTCTCATACAGCCCAAACATCCTATAAATCTAAATTGCATGATCTCCAGTCTGAATTTTTGTCCCTTTAGCTCTTCCACTCCCAGCAGTCCTGCAGTTTATCTTAAAACCTCGGAATCTTCCATTTCCTGGATTCATTTTGTGCTAATTCCAGCTTCTTCTCTGTTTGGATAACAGCTGAATTTACTGTGATCAGACTACACAACAGTATATGAGGAAGAAGAAAATGTTGTGAATGAGGTGCCCATTTTCTTTCTTGTCTTGGAGATTAATTAAACAGGAATTAGGGTTGCCAAGTCCAATTCAAGAAATATCTGGGGACTTTGGGGGTGGGGCCAGGAGACTTTGGGGGTGGAGCCAGGAGACATTAGGGGTGGAGCCAAGATCAAGGCTGTGACAAGCATCATTGAACTCCAAAGGGAGTTCCGGCCATCACATTGAAAGGGGCGGCACACCTTTTCAATGCCTTCCTTCCATAGGAAATAATGAAGGATAGGGGCACTTTCTTTGGGGGCTCATAGAATTGGACCCCCTGGTCCAATCTTTTTGAAACTTTGGGGGTATTTTGGGGAGAGGCACTAGATACTGTACTGAAAATTTGGTGCCTCAACCTCAAAAAACAGCCCCCCCCCCCAGAGCCCCAGATACCCGCAGATCAATTCTCCATGATTTTCTATGGGAATAAATCTCCATGGGGAATAACAGAGTTCCCAGTAGACATTTCCCTCCCCTCCCCCCGCTTTCTGACGACCCTGAAGCGGGGGGGGGGAGGGCCTCCAAACCGGGGGGTCCCCTGCCCCCACCTGGGGATTGGCAACCCTAACAGGAATCTGTATCACCATGACCTTGCCACACAGTATGTGATATACCATATGCTGCCATCTAATAAAGAATCCCATGGCTCCTTCTGGATTCTAAATTATGTCAGATTTTATTTTTTAAAAGAACTCGTTTCTAATTCTCATGCTCTGCTCTTGGCATCCTGTGTTCTTTGCTTCATATCTTCCTTTTAGGGTTGCCAATCCCCAGGTGGGGGCAGGGGATCCCCTGGTTTGGAGACCTTCCCCCCACTTCAGGGTCATCAGAAAGCAGGGGGAGGGGAGGGAAATGTCTGCTGGGAACTCTGTTGTTCCCTATGGAAGGGAAAGAAGATTGTGAGCCGCTCTGAGACTCTTTGGAGTGGAGGGCGGGATAGAAATCCAATATCTTCATCTACCTCACAGGGTGTCTGTTGCGGGGGAGGAAGGGAAAGGAGATTGTGAGCCGCTCTGAGACTCTTCGGAGCGGAGGGCGGGATATAAATCCAATATCTTCATCTACCTCACAGGGTGTCTGTTGTGGGGGAGGAAGGGAAAGAAGATTGTGAGCCGCTCTGAGACTCTTCGGAGCAGAGGGCGGGATATAAATCCAATATCTTCATCTACCTCACAGGGTGTCTGTTGTGGGGGAGGAAGGGAAAGGAGATTGTGAGCCGCTCTGAGACTCTTCGGAGTGGAGGGCGGGATATAAATCCAATATCTTCATCTACCTCACAGGGTGTCTGTTGTGGGGGAGGAAGGGAAAGAAGATTGTGAGCCGCTCTGAGACTCTTCGGAGCAGAGGGCGGGATATAAATCCAATATCTTCATCTACCTCACAGGGTGTCTGTTGTGGGGGAGGAAGGGAAAGGAGATTGTGAGCCGCTCTGAGACTCTTCGGAGTGGAGGGCGGGATATAAATCCAATATCTTCATCTACCTCACAGGGTGTCTGTTGTGGGGGAGGAAGGGAAAGGAGATTGTGAGCCGCTCTGAGACTCTTCGGAGCGGAGGGCGGGATATAAATCCAATATCTTCATCTACCTCACAGGGTGTCTGTTGTGGGGAAGGAAGGGAAAGAAGATTGTGAGCCGCTCTGAGACTCTTTGGAGTGGACGGCGGGATATAAATCCAGTATCTTCTTCTTCATCTTCTACTCTGAAAGCTTGTTGTCTGCTAAAACAAAAAAAAACACATTTTAAACCTGTAATTTTATTACTAGTTTTATTTACTACCCATGCTGTCTCAATAATTGATGTTAAGGTTGCCAGCATCCAGGTAAGACCTGGGAATTCCTGAAATTGCAATTCATCTCCAGACTACAGAAATCAGCTCCCCTGGATAAATGTATGTTTGGAAGGTGGATTCTATGGAATTGTACAGGCTCCATTCCCAAATCTCCAGGAGTTTCCCAACCTGGATCTGGCAATCCTCACCCCCCCCCCCCACCACCAAATCTCTGTTGGCTGTTGGGTGGATCTAGCAACTCTAATCCAGGAAGTGGCAATCAGGGAGAGCTAGGAAGGAGCATGTTAGCACTGTATCAAATCCAAGAAAGAGCAGGCAAAGTCCAGATAGATGACCTTTCTATAGCAGCAACCAAGCTGTTGAATGAGCCTGAATTCCTTTGTCCCTGTGCTTTGTGTCCCTATCTGAGACTTCACAGATGAAGAGAGAGAGATGTGTGGGCCTTGAGAAGTTAGGACTCAGGAGGGGTATGTGCAGAAACTCCTATTGTCCATCTGAGCCCCATGGAGACGGAAAAAGCCCAAAGACAGACAGGGAGGGGCGGGGAACAAACACACTGAGTCTTTTCATATCTTCTGGGGATTTGAGTATAACAAAAGAGTCCTTGTGTTACTTGATTGTTGTAGCATTGGCTGCTTCTTGTGCTGCCCAAGGAAGAGTTCATCTTGCAGTAATACGCACAGGTTTAATAGCTGTAATAAGGGTACAAAAGGCTAAAATCATATGTTGGAGAGACTAAAACAGAATCTTCTGAGTGTGCAAGTGGGGAATGGAGAAGGTTCTTTGCCATGAATGTTTTGCTCCCTTCCTATTTTGTCTCATTTTAAAATTCAGTTTCTGCACATTGTGAAGTAGAAATTGTAATTTAATTTTGCAGAAACATTAACTTGCTTCTTTGAATTCAGATTACAATGTTTACCTCACAATTCATTTCAGACGCCTCCATACGAATGCTTTCCCACTGTTAAATTCCTCTCCCAGTATCTTTTGTGCACAAAGAACAGGGAACCCTGATGCTTCATTTGAAATAGCAGCACTTGAGAATTACGACAGTGATCCTAAAAACACTTCCCTGGACATAAGCCCCACTTAATAAAACAGGCTTTATTTCTCAGCTGGTTTGCTCTCTAAGTGAACCCACCTTCCAGTAGTCCTCAGTCCAGTTCTGCCTCATTTTAGTTGTACACAATAGGGTTGCCAGGTCCAACTCAGAAAAATATCTGGGGACCCTGAGGGTGGAACCAGGAGACTTTCCCATTCCCTAAAATAAATAAAAATACAGCAGTGCAGTTCCCCTAAATATAGTCTTAATTTCCTCATTTCCCAGTAGCTAAACTTCCACTAAATTAAAGTGAACACACACATTCTCAAAATAAACAGAGCAAGCATACACTTTTGTGATCTCACTGACGCAATTTACTCACATTGCTGAATGTGCCATCTGCTGTATTTCAACCAACTTCTTCAGACTAATAGGAAAACAAAAGAACACCTAGGGGGTGGAGTTCATGGTGCCTGGTCTGTATTCAGTCAGACAGTGCTTTAGAATCTAACAAGTGGGGGCCCATGAGACTCATGGAGGGAATCCCATACCCTCCCCACTCTCTTGTCAAGCCCAATGCAGCCTCTGGGCTCTCCAGATGCCACCACTGGGTCCAGTGTGGAGACCTGGGTTGTAGAGCAGCTGCCACTAGGCCTAGCATGGCCCCCAGTCTCTCCCTGGTCTGCACCGCCATCAGGCCCAGTACAGCTTCCAGTTGTGCCACTGTGAGGCCCAGCATGGAGTTCTGGGCTGTGGGGCTGCTTCTGGTGGGCCCAGCATGGCCCCTGGGCTCTCCCTAGGATGCGTCACCACTGCCAGCCCTAGCGTGGCTCTCACGCTGCATGACCACCACCAGAACCAGGACAGCTCCCAGGCTGCACAGTCAACATCCCCCCTCCCCCGGTCTGAGGTAATTGTATGGTTGCCAATCCCCAGTTGGGGAAAAAAACAGCGGGAACTGAGTAGCACAAACACGTGTAATCTTAAAGATACAGAACACACCACAAACAGTATTTCCACAAAATCAATGCATGAAAAAGCCAATAGTAGAAAATGGAATCCTCAATGTCCGTCGTTCCTTGACTTGAATCCAGGGTCTATCAGTGCAGCAAGAAATAAATCCACAATAAGGTAGTCCACAATACCGGTTTCGGTCACACCTTTTTCAATTGTAGACTGTTATAGCAACCAATGCATCATGGTTTCCCTATCATAAAACAAGGACTCAATACTAGTTAAAATCATCACAGCATATTTAACAATCATAAATCAATAACACAATCCCGTAGTAACACTCACCAATACCATTTCGTCATTTACGAGCGGGGACACCAGTTCTAAAAGTTTAATTGTCATAGCCTGCTGACATTCATGTTACCGGTAGCATCCCTTCCTGTGGCTAGGTACTGTCCTAACTCAAATACCAGTAGTCTAACTGCTCCTGCAAATTACTCGCAGCTGCTGCAATTCATTTTAAAGCAGTAACAGAAATTATTTACAAATCAATCAAGATCATACATCTCAATAACTAGACCAAGTTTGCTATTCACGTAGAAATTCATAAAAAAATTCATAAAAATAATGACCAATCGAGACTCTGATTTAATCCCATTGATGCCATAGTTTCTAACGTGTAAATCCAATGACATTCACGTTTTAACAGATGTTTTTGTATATCCATTCTAACAAAAGGATGTGGCTCAAATTTTTCAAGTACAACAAAAGAAAAATCAGTGGGGGAGTGGCCCGTATCCAGGAAATGTTGGCAGAGGGGAGCATCAGTTTTATGCATTTTTAAATGTGACATGTTCACAAATCCTGGCTCTTACAGCTATAATAGAGGATCCAACATATAGCTTGGAACACACACATTTTATTAGGTATATTATTCTTTTACTCCCACAAGATGTCCCGCTTGTTAATTTCTTTGTAAAGTGGGGAAGAATAATCTCGTCAGTGCACCAAGCTAAGTCGCACACGGAACAGTGCCCGCAGGGGAAAAGCCCTATGAGTCCATTCTCCCTATTCCTGTTCATATCATTCGTCCTGGCATCCGCCCTCAGCGACATGTTCCTCATATTCTTAGTTCTCCACAGGCCAATAAATGGTAATTGATCACACCCGGGTATATCTTGCACTCGATGCCAATTCCATGTTATTATTTTCTTCGTAGCATCTGCTCTATTGTTAGGCACAAGATACACCGGTCCTATTTTTCTCCTTCTTCCTATCATTTAACAACTCCCTTCTGTCAGCCTGTTTAGCCCCGTTGAGCGCCTTCTGAATAACCCGATTGGGGTATCCCCTCTCCTGAAATTGTGCTGACATAACAGCTGAGAAAGTGCTCCGGGAAGGTGGAATTTCATCAAATACGCAAAAACTGATCATATGGCAAATTGTTGCGCAAATGGTGAGCATGATGGGAGTCAAACCTAAGTTATGAGTTCCTATCTGTTGTCTTAGTATATGGTCTGACCACCAGCCTGTCATTCTCCGTGCGGAAAACAAAAGTGTCAAGGTAATTAAGACATCTCTCATTGCTGTTCCAGTGAATTTAATTGATGAATGAATGGTATTCAGCTGATCAAAAAATTCCTCTACATTATTTAAATCACTGTATATAAGAAATATATCATCTATGAACCGGAAGTAAAAAAGTATGTTTTCATGAAAGGGGTTAATAGCTGGATTGCAAATATATTGTTCTTCTAAGCTAGCCATAAAAATATTTGCCAGGCTGGGCACTATCGCGCTTCCCATCGAAATAACTTTTGTTTGGAGGAAAAAATCTTCCTTAAACCTAAAATAACTTTTTTCCAAAATAAGATCTATAAACTCCATCATAAAGAAAGAAGGCGGGCCATTGTCTGTTCTCTTTCCCAGCACATACCGAAGACACAGCCTTGCCTCTTCATGCGGAATGTTGGCATACAACGAAACCACATCAAGTGTAACAATAAGACTTTCTCTAGGTACCTGAACATTTTCAATTCTACTAATAAAATCCTTAGTATCTTTCAACAAGCCAGAAATCTTCTGGACAAACGGTTGTATATGTCAATCAATAAATTTAGAAAGAGGTTCCAGAGTCGACTCGCACCCGGATACAATCGGTCTCCCGGGCAGTGGCTTCCCACCCTTATGGATTTTAGGTAACGTGTAAAAGATGGGTATTCTTGGATGTTCTTAACTCAGAAATTTAGCCACAGCTTCTGAAATGTACCCCATTAATAATGCATCCGTAACTACTATTTTAATAAGCCCCATGACGTGATCAGTGGGGTCAGATGCCAATTGTTGGTAAAATGTCACATCCAATAATTGTCATCGTCTCTTGTTCTCATAGTCACTTCCATCCTGAATTACCAACGCTCCTCCCTTGTCTGCCTCTTTAAATATTATGGAATCATCCCTCATCAAACCACCAAGGACTGTCTGCTCCCTTCTAGAGATGTTATACTTATAATTACTATTATTTGTTTCCATTTTTTCTATTTCTTTCAAAACTACCGTACTTTTTCAAAGGTCAAAACTGCAGGATCAGAACATGTCGGTGAGAATGTAGATTAATTTTAAATACCATCTCCTCACGGGGAGGGCTAATGTTGAAGAATTTTTTAAGTCTGACCAGCCTAAATAGTTTGAAAAGGATAGACCATAATGAGTATCCGTTTGTTTGTACTTAATCCCCAGTTGGGGGCAGGGGATCCCCCAGTTTGGAGGCCGTCCCCCCTCTTCAGGGTCATCAGAAAGTGGGGTGGGGGACGTAAATGTCTGCTGGGCACTCTATTATACTCTTTGGAGACCAATTCCAATAGGGTATAATGGAGAATCGATCAGTGGGTATCTGGGGCTCTGGAGGGGCTGTATTTTGAGATAGAGTCACCAGATTCTCAGTATAGCATCTGAGGCCTCTCCTCAAAACAGCCCCCAAATTGCAAGAAGACTGGACCAAGGGATCCAATTCTATGAGCCCGAAAACAAGGTGTCCCTATCCTTCATTATTTCCAAATGAAAGGAAGGCATTTAAAAGGCACATGGTCCCTTTAAATTTGATGGCCAGTACTCCCTTGGAGTTCAGTCATGTTTGTCACAGCCTTGATCCTGGATCCACCCCCCAAAGTCTCCTGGTTCCACCCCCAAAGTCCCCAGATATTTCTTGAGTCAGACCTGTCGACTCTAGGTAAGTGCATTCTCTGTGCTTACCCAGAGAATGCTTTTTATTTGGGGACAATTTAAATACCCTGTGGGTTTTAAATTTAATACAATTTAAATACCCTGTGAGCCAGTTTGGTGTAGTGGTTAAGTGTGCGGTCTCTTATCTGGGAGAACCGGGTTGGATTCCCCACTCCTCCACTTGCACCTGCTGGAATGGCCTTGGGTCAGCCATAGCTCTGGCAGAGGTTGTCCTTGAAAGGGCAGCTGCTGTGAGAGCCCTCTCCAGCCCCACCCACCTCACAGGGTGACTGTTGTGGGGGAGGAAGGGAAAGGAGATTGTGAGCCGCTCTGAGACTCTTCGGAGTGGAGGGCGGGATATAAATCCAATATCTTCTTTTTTATTTTTCAGATTTTTCTGCACGCCCGGGGAGTTCTCCAAAGCTTGCTAAAAAATCTCATTAGCCTTCACATGGCCCCAACCTGTGGATTAAGATTGCAGCCACAGGTAGCTAATAATATATAGATGGTCATATGATTCTTTAAAAACAGGTCATGTTGGTAATTGCTTTAAATATGGAAAGGTTTAGACTGGAAGAGGTCTGAACTTCAAACTCTGCTTTATACCTTGACCCACCCAAATTCTTGGAGTTGTTAGAAAAGTGGCAGTTGTTAGACAAAGGTAAACTGCTGGTGTTTTCATGATCTCTATCTTACTTTCTTACAATTTTTCAGTAAGATAGAAGTAAAATTTTCAAACTTTTGCAGTTTCTCTAAAAAAATAAATAATATTTTAAGCCTTCCAAGTAAGAAAGCGGGGGAAGGACAGGTCCTTTATCTCAAATTTAAGGCAGAGGAAGAAAATCTTGATAAAATCCAATTCCATTCTGCAATTTTGTATCCAGTTACATAGACTTAAATCTGTTTCTTGTCTTACACAGAGGACCATGCTTTTGTATTTATTTACTTAATTTTTATCCAGACTTTCTTCCCAGTGGGAGCTCAGAGTGACTTGCATTGTTTCCCTCACTTTCGTTTTATCCTTACAACAACCCTGCAAGGTATGTTAGGCTTGTGACTGGCCCTTGGTCACCCAGCAAGCATCCATGGCAGAATGGGGATTCAAATCTGTGTCTCCCGATTCTAGGCTAACACTCTAATTACAACACCACACCAGCTCTTGTGTATGAGAACATTTATTTGTAATGTGAGAGGTGCCATTTTTCTCGAGACCCATATCAGTACCTAGAAGCCCATCCGCTTACTTGTTCCTGGATGTGTGGATTGGACTAAAAAAATAGATCCAGCTGGGTAGCTGTGTTGGTCTGAAGCAATGTGACAAAGAGTCCAATAGCCCCTTTGGACACCCTTTTATTCAGGATGTGAGCTTTCTTGTTTGACAAAGTGTGCATGTACACAAAAGCTCCAAACCTGAACAAAACTTTGTTGGTCTTAAAGGGGCTATTAGACTAATATATATATTTGGCCATAAGGAACCTAATAGTAAGAGGCAGGGGACAATTTATTCTCTTGGGTGTGCCAAGGATTTCGCACACTTCAGCCATCTGACCGGTGCAGGATTTTTTCCCTTCATGTTTCAACATGATGTCGTTCTTCATTTGTGCACAGGCTGCTCGCAGCCCATTTCTTCTACACACAAAAATCTATTATATTTTAAACTTTTTAAAAAAGATATTTCCTGAGCAGGACGCTATTGGCAAAAGCAGTTTCTCGGTGGGAAGGCAAAACAGCAGCATTCCAGAACTTCCGCGAAGTGATAGCGAATTACTGTTTTCGTTTGTTGATGATAGCAAAGGGCCAGTCCTCCAGAGAAAATAATAGAACAGAACAGCCCTGACCAACCCAATCTCATCATAGCTTGTAAGCTAAGCACATCCAGCCACAGTACTTGGGTGGGAGACCACCAAGGAAGCCTGGAATTGCTATGCAGAGGAATGCAATGGCAAAGCATCTTTGCTCACCTCTTGCTTGGGGAGGAACAGTGGCTCAGTGGTAGAGCATCTGCTTGGGAAGCAGAAGGTCCCAGGTTCAATCCCTGGCATCTCCAAAAACGGGTCCAGGCAAATAGGTGTGAAAATCCTCAGCTTGAGACCCTGGAGAGCCGCTGCCAGTCTGAGAACACAATACTGACTTTGATGGACCAGGGGTCTGATTCAGTATAAGGCAGCTTCATATGTTCATATGCTTTAGGTCCTGGGGTTGCCAAGAGTTGGTTGTAACTTGATGGCACACAATTAGTTTTATTAATAGTACTGTATTACTCCTAGCAAGTGCTCCTGAAAGTTGGGGGGGAAAAAACCCAGAAAAAAATCACTCACAGCTAAGCCTGACTTTTAGACAGGAGGAAAGGGATCGCCAGAGATGTGGAGGTTTGGGGGTGTTTTTTTTTTTTTTAAAGTATTGTATATTTCCATGCAGTGTTACCCATGCTCCTGAAAATAAAGAAAATTAAAACAGGATAGGCAGAGAATCCTGGGAGTTAGGTGAGAATGGGGAGGAGGGTCAATGCATATCATGTGTGAAAGGGAAACCAAAACAGCTTACCCTGGGCTGTCTGGAATCTCTGTTGCAAAGGTGATTTCACACAGAATCCCATCAGACTATCAGAGAAAACCACCCTAGTGTAAAAGCGGCCCTGATTGCAGTCAAAACACCAGCACAGAAGCTGCCATTGACCCTTGTACAGCTGTGCCATTCATCTGGCAGTGATGTGAAAGAGCTCAACTTTTAGTCTTATCTCTTTGTATAACGGAGGAGGGCCTTTAGAAGTCCTAGATCCTGGTGCAAATGGGGACTGTATATAACTTTTTGAAATTAGAGCCTTCCACTCAACCCTTAAGTCACAGAATACTAAGTCTTCAAGGCAATTATTGGGCCTGTACAATCCTGTTCAATGGTAGTGAAGTCACAGGCACAGAGTACACACAGCAACCTTATTGTAATGACAACTACATTGTACCAGCCACATAAAAATTGACCTGGAAGCTTGGGCTTCCTATAAGGAGTACAGCAGTTTCTAGGAGAGATGCCTATATCTCTGCAACCAAAGAGTTATAGGACAGTCTCAGATCTCAGAAGAATGGTGTGCAGAAGTCCTTTGTTTCAGTAACTATATTATTACTTGAGATGTGGCATCTAAAAGCAGCCTTTAAGGAGGGTGTGACATGGTACCTAACAAAATGGCTGCCTAAATCTGTTCCAGCTCCCTCCTTCTTCCATTTTTGCCAAATCAACCCTAAGCATCATGATCTTGTTATCTAAATCTTATGGGAAGAGTGAAAGCAAAAACTCCCAAACTGACCTCAGCAAATGACAGATCTGTGACTATTTTCTTATTGAAAAAAACAAGTGAACTGCAGACAGCCTCTCAAACTTCAACTAACAAAATGGCTAATACAGTTAATGAAGACCTCCAAATGGAAATGGATCAGAACAAAACAGAGAGAACAAAACAGCCATGACTGATGGAGGCTCTATTATTGGAGAATATGAAAGCCTTTTTCGAGCCAATGCAAAACCACTGGAAGCCATCAAATTATCCTTGATAGAGGCACACCAAAAAGTAGACAAGGCTTTGGATGAAGGACATACTTTTCATGATGAAATCCAGATTATACAAAATGGAGAACAGGAACTCCCAAACAGAGTATTACCACTGAAATTTAATGCCCAGCAACTCAATTTAAAATTTAGGGGTTCCTCAGAGAAAGCAGAAGAAAATAACAATATTTCTTTCTCACCGGCTTGCTATGGAGCTGCGCATAAAGAAAGATGGAGCTCCATTGATTGTTAGAGTTTACTGACAAGGTCCTCTAATCAACCCCTAGAGATAAGGTCCCAGAGACTTTATAGCATGGAATAGAAAGTGTCACGGCTTCAGTTAGGAATGGCTTTCCATCCAGACCTATTTAGCATCGTCCAATGTGAAGGGGGGCACCAGGTGTCTTAATGGCTGGTGAAATAAATCTTCCTGATGAGGATTGCTCTCTGGAGCATTATATGAGGACCCAACCATCTGCAAATAAGTTTGACGAGGGCTTCCAAGAACCAACACAGAACCTCCAGAGGAAGATTCCCTCTGAGGCCACATCTGGTGCCATCTTTGAGATGCTTCTTCATCCACATTTCCAGGTTTTTAAAAGAAAATTAATAATCAGGAAATAAAATGTAACATTTTCTAGACTGTCACCTTGAGTCATCAGTGCAATGTGAATACAGCCTAATGGCATTAGAGTGCTATCGTTTGCAGAAGAAATTGAAGATGAAGACAAACATAATATGAATCTGTGCACAATAGCAAGAAATCAAATGCTGGCTCAACCATCAGTCTTGCTTCTTTCCATATGCCTCCTTCTTAAAACATCATATGAACATTCATCAGTTTATCTGTGCATTTTTTGCTGTATTCATTTTTTAAAAAAATTAATTATGGAAGTGGTCTGAAGGTTACAGGGGAGATTTCTTGGTAACCTCAAGAGACCATAGCTCCACATGACTGTGTTTCTGCAGCGTATGGTAGGAAACTTAAAAGGTTTTTAATTTCCTGACTGCCCCATGCTCTGTTGCAGTCGGTGAAAGCATACTTCAATTTAAAAAGTATTATTAATGCATTATGGAGACAGCAAAGCGAGGGGTATGTTTCTACAAAGTGTGCAGCAGCTGTGGATAGTTTCACCTTCAATATTGTTGCACTGCACTATGCAAATTGCAAAACTGCAAATTAGTCAGTGAGAGCTTAAGCAAAACTATGGTTTTCTATTACCCAACAATCCTATGCATAATATTCATATAAATCTAGAAACATGCCACCTTAATTACAGAAGAACCTTGCTGAGCTGCAAAAATTAAAATTGAAGGGTTAGACTCTAACTAGCATCTCTATGGGCATAATAACTTCTGCTCATGAAGTATAATTTTCCTCCCCCTGCCTTCCTTCAGCAGCCTGAAACGCCGGGCATTTTTGCACAGGGCTTACCCCAGAGCGACGTCCCTCTTCACCGCGCAGCGTCTGCGCGGATTTCGCACCAACTGCTCCGCAGAACCCGGAAGAGCCGCAAAGAGCCGCGGCTTTTGCGTCGCAAATGTAAAGTTGGTTTTTGGCGGTTTACATTTGAGACGCAAAAGCTGCGGCACTACGCAGCTCTTCCGGGTTCTGCGGAGCAGTTGGTGCGAAATCCGCGCAGACGCTGCGCGGTGAAGAGGGACGTCGCTCCGGGGTAAGCCCTGTGCGAAAACGCCCACCCTCTCCTCAACCATGTTCCTGTCTCTGGATTTTGGGGAGGAAAATTACATTTACAACTTCAACTGAAGAAAATACAACAATCTCTGAAGGAGGCTGATTCAAAAGCTAACTCAGCAATGCAAATGTCACAATTTACAAGCAATTCAAGAGGAAGTTCAAACACTTCAGTCTGAAGCGACTAATTTCAGGCATCGAGTGCTTTCGCTTGAAATGGATGTACATCAGATTTATCTAAAATTCAGAGGCTTTCCAGAGAACGCAGAACAAAAAGAAGTCTCTATTTTCATTGCTAATTGACATCTCTATGCTGCATATTGAAGACACTCCTCACACTAAAACCATATAGAGTCAGCCAACTAACAAATCCTAACAGATGTGAACCCAGAAATGTTATAGCCAACTTTTTTTACTCCAGAGCGCAACACAAAATTTATAGGTAGTCCATAGAGATGGTCATTTTATATATGCTGATCTTAAAATCAAGGTATATCCAGTTCTCCCCAGGGAGTCTGCCTGCAGTGAGATTTAAAACTGATTACTACCCAGCTACATTCTGCAGACATAAGATAGCGCTGGGTAGTCCCTGCTAAACTTCTGATTAGACATAATGGCATGTCCCTCTGGGCTTCTGATTTGGATTCTGGCTTCTCTCTCCTCCATCAGCTTGGCTTTCAGCAACCAGTGGATCTAGACAAGAAAAGTTATAAACATAAAGTTACCTTAACACCACTCCCCACACGAGCAGCAAAGTCTCCGTTCATCCACCTGTCAGTCCACATGCCTAACAATGCATTCAGTTATATTTTCTTCAGTGTGTCTCAGTTAAAATTAATCATGTACTGATCACTGGAAAATATAATAATTATCATTTCTCTGTTATTATATATTGGGGGAGGGGGAGGTGACACCCCGCACTTATGCTCTCCTTTGTTTCAACCTAGATTAGGGGTGGTGAATAGTATTTTCCCATTCTCCTTGTGAGACAATTTTCAAAAGGAGACTGTAGGTTCCTTATTACTACTTTTATAATTGAAGCCTCTCTGACTCTTAAACTCTTGTAATTGATCACTATAGCAGATTCTTGTCTCTCTAGTGATTTTCATATTTCTCTCTGGGGAAAGTTGGGGACAGGTCGAGTGGGACATGGGCAGGTTATGAGGGTAGCCTAGATAGATAGATAGATAGATAGATAGATAGATAGATAGATAGATAGATAGATAGATAGATAGATAGATAGATAGATAGATAGCTAGCAGCTATTTAAATCAGTGTTCTGTCTTCTAAGTCTTTTTTAATGTTTGGTACCTAATACAAAATAAATTAAAAAAATAAAAAATAAAAGGGGGAAACGGGGGACAAAATCAAAATGGGAAGCATCATTTACAGATACTGTCTACAAAACAGGAGTGCCAAAACAGGAGTGTGGTCTGCTGGTCGTATCCAGCCCCCAGAGGTCTCCTATCAGGCCCTTGAGCAACTCACCGTTGTCTGCTTCCTTTTCCCTCTCTTGCCTCCTTCTGCGTTGCACCTTTTTTTGCCAGGCTTGATCAATTGCACAGAAACTACAGAACAAAGCCTCTATTTTCTCCATTGGCTGAGGCTCCTCCCTTGGTGAGGTGGAGAGAGAGCTTGCTTTGTCAGCCTCTCTCAAATGCACAGCAGAACTACTGAGCCAAGGCTCTGTGCCCTCTATTGGCTGAGGCTTGTCTCCCTCCTCGTGCCACGGCTCTCCTGGGTGCTACTGGGTTTCTCTCCCCCTTCATGATCCAGTCTTTTTTCAGTAGGAAAGCAACGTGAACTATTCAGATAAGGGATAACAACAAGCCAGTGAGGTGGATTAGGCTGAGGGTTTGTGTCCAGCGCATTTCCTTTGCAGTATGGGAATTTTAAACTTGGACTTTCCAGACTGTAGGCTTATACTGATCACTATATATGGCTGTCACTTCTTGCACTGCCATATAGGAGTTGTAGTTATTTCTCTGGGGAAGACTATAGTTTTGTAGACACATAGCTCTCAGGATGAGGATGTACATGATGAATGTGATGAGACAAGTATGTAACACCTTGGGGTAGAGTTGTCTTTTCACCAGAAAGCTACATACCTGAATAATATATTCAATTCTTATCACTGGTTGTATTTTCTTTCTTATTAATGATTGTAAATCTTGTTGGTAAAAGTGCCCATGGCGCAGAGTGGTACAGCTGCAGTACCGCAGTCCAAGCCTTCTGCTCAATCCCAGCAGAAGCTGGGTTCAGGTAGCTGGCTCCAGGTTGACTCAGCCATCCATCCTTTTGAGGTTGGGAAAATGAGCACCCAGCTCGCTGGGGGGAAAGCGTAGATGACTGGGGAAGGCAATGGCAAACCACCCCGTAAAAAGTCTGCTGTGAAAACGTTGTGAAAACAACGTCACCCCAGAGTCGGAAATGACTGGTGCTTGCACAGGCGACTACCTTTACCTTAAATTTCTTTATTGTAAAGAAAATTTTGTTTACTGGGGTTTTTTTTTGAGAGAGAAGATGTGATGTAATGTTACTGTCACGTTCTCCGGGTGCAGGCAGGCAGGCAGGAGTCCAAAGCCAGTGCAAGGTCAAAGTCCAGGAAGTCAAGCAGGAGTCAAGTGACCAATGCAGAATCACAAACCAGAATCAAAAGTCAATGTCCAAAAGCCACAAGGTCAGGGTGCCAAGGAAATCAAGCAGGTCAGGATCAGGAATCAGGAAGCAGCGTGGATGCAAGCCAGAGAATAGACTTGTTGCTTTCACAAGGTTACCAGGTCCTGGGTGGGAGCTATATGTGAGTCTCAATCAGCCTGCTCCCTGGGTGGCAGTGACTCTGCTAGAACTCAAGGCTGAAAGATCTGAAATATCGGCGTGCCTCATGTCTTCGCTCTGAAAGTTCTTTCCGGAGCCTGCTTCAAATTCTTGAGATGGGAGGAGGAGAGCTTGGAGGAGATTGATCGTCAACAGCTGACACTGGTGCCTGGAGAGTGATTGATGGGCCAGCTGCTGTTTGTTCAGCTGAGGAACTGGCTGGCAACTCTTCCAGGTCTGTTAACCCTTCCAGCTCCTCCTCGTCAGGGCTCATGACAGTTACTTTAAGCATTGCTTTATTTAATTAGAACACCTGCAGCCTGTTAACTTAAGCATTTTATTAGCATGCTTTGAGTGTGCTCTGGTTAGTCTGCTATCCTCGCTGTTTGGATTCTGCAATAAACAGACAAGTTGTTTTGCCTATTTTCAATGCTTATCTGATTATTCCACTGGACTCCTGCAGAAACTACAGGGCCTTCACATGTTCTTGGCCAGCACAAAAAGCAAATCACGTATAAGGCATTTCATGTTTTCCTCTGGGTCTGAGGCTCAAAGCACTGGCCATGAGATTTCTGTAATGAAGGTCAATAAATCAAAAATAGGTTTGCAGCTTACAGATACACACCTGAACAACACCTGAACAGCATACTCAAGCCTCCTACAGCATTTTGGTGCAATAATTCAGAGCAAGTGGTGTCAGTTATCAGAGACTGTTAAAGAAACAAAATATTGCAAGAGTGCTGATGTTTTAGGCATATTTTAAGTTTAAAAAAACTTTAGTTGTGTTTGTGTTCTTTATAATGTTTATATAACAATCGTAGTGCCATTGAGAGCATTCTATCTTATTGCCTCTGCGTGTGGTTTGGGAGCTGCACGGAAGCAGAGAGAAGGGTGCTCCAAAGAGTGATGGTAAGAGCACAGAAGATTTGTGGATTCTCTCTCCCCTCATTGGTGGATCTGTATGATATGGGATGTAAAAGGAAGATACAAATGATCTTAAAGGACCCTTCACATCCGGGCCACTTGCTATTTGAGATCTTACCGTCGGGCAGACGATATAGAGTGTTGAAGGCTAAGACAAATAGATTCAAGGGCAGCTTCTATCCAAGTGCTGTGGTTAGGCTAAATGCAGGGCTATGAATGGTTATTTGTTTTAGATGTAGGCTAAATGTAGGGTCATGAATGGTTATTTCTTTTAGATGTATTTAAATGGTTTATGTATATGTCTTTTCTTTAGTGTTGGTGTGTTGGCATGTTTGTGGAAGAGCACCTCATTTCGTTGCTCTCATTTTCCTTTTTTGAGAACAATGACAATAAATTTATCATATCATATTATATCTGTGCTACGTTGCATTACATTTTATGATGTACATGACCCAGCCTGACAAGGTCTCGTTTATGTCAGATCTTGCCCGCATGACAAATGAGTCCAATACCTCTGGCCTACGTTCTAAAGAACAGGTCTAGTTTTTAAGTGTTCTTCCTTTTCTTCTTGCATTATTCCATTCACACTCAGTGGCGGACTGGCCAGGGTGCCAGCTTGCCCGATGGCAAATGAGCCCCTGAAGAAGTGCCCCCCCCTTAAACATTAGACAAAATGTTAACAATGTTAATGTCCTTTTAGTAGCCTGAAAATATAATAGAAGTCCCAATATTATTACAGTAATGCAACTAAAATTTACAAGTGGTGGCGGCTACAAGCATAGCCAGCTTCAAGAGAGGGTTAGATAAAAATATGGAGCAGAGGTCCATCAGTGGCTATTAGCCACAGTGTGTGTGTGTGTGTGTGTGTATAATTTTTTTTTGGCCACTGTGTGACACAGAGTGTTGCACTGGATGGGCCACTGGCCTGATCCAACATGGCTTCTCTTATGTTCTTATGTGACACAGAGTGTTGGACTGGATGGCCATTGGCCTGATCCAACATGGTTTCTCTTATGTTCTTATGTGACACAGAGTGTTGGACTGGAGGGGCCATTGGCCTGATCCAACATGGCTTCTCTTATGTTCTTCTGTGACACAGAGTGTTGGACTGGATGGGCCACTGGCCTGATCCAACATGGCTTCTCTTATGTTCTTATGTGACACAGAGTGTTGGACTGGATGGCCATTGGCCTGATCCAACATGGCTTCTCTTATGTTCTTATGTGACACAGAGTGTTGGACTGGAGGGGCCATTGGCCTGATCCAACATGGCTTCTCTTATGTTCTTAAGTGACACAGAGTGTTGGACTGGAGGGGCCATTGGCCTGATCCAACATGGCTTCTCTTACGTGACACAAAGTGTTGGACTGGAGGGGCCACTGTAGGGTTGCCAAGTCCAATTTCAGAACTATCTGGGGACTTTGGGGGTGGAGCCAAGAGACTTTGGAGGTGGAGCCAGGAGACACTGGGGTGGAGCTAGGGGGGAGGAGGGGAAACGGCGCCAAGGAGCGTGGCGAGCCGCCCCATCTCGGAGCGGGCAGTCGCTGCGCTGCTGCCGCCTCTTCTCCGCTCACCGTAGCTGCTCCTCCGAGATGGGCTCAGGCTGAGCCCATCTTGGAGGAGCAGCTAAGATGAAGCCGAGAAGAGGCGGCAGCAGCGCAGCGCCATCGCCCGCTCCACCTCTGAGGTAAAATCAGAGAAGGGGAGGGTGGAGGCAGGCCAGGAGTGTGGCGAGCCGCGAGTCCGGGTCCCAGAGTGTTGGACTGGAGGGGCCACTGGCCTGATCCAACATGGCTTCTCTTATGTTCTTATGTGACACAGAGTGTTGGACTGGATGGGCCATTGGCCTGATCCAACATGGCTTCTCTTATGTTCTTAAGTGACACAGAGTGTTGGACTGGAGGGGCCACTGGCCTGATCCAACATGGCTTCTCTTATGTTCTTATGTGACAGAGTGTTGGGCTGGAGGGGCCACTGGCCTGATCCAACATGGCTTCTCTTATGTTCTTATGTTCTTACATTGTATTTAGGGTTGCCAGCCTCCAGGTGGGGCCTGGGGATCTCCCGCTTTTACAACTGATCTCCTGCTGGCAGAGATCAGCTCCCCTGGAGAAAATGCAATCTGTGTTTACATTTAATATCTACTGCATACTGCTATATTTTTATATATACACACACACACATATATATATATATGCATACACACACACATTTATTTCACAAAAGTTTTAATTAAATGATAGCCTTATAGTTGTGGGTGGGACCCCTTCGTCTCCTGGCAACCAATATTTTTAGACCCAGTCCACCACTGTTCACACTTGGTGTTTGCAGTAGTATTACCAACTATTTATTGTGAAAGTTTTAGAGACTGTAGTGCCAGGTGTCTTATTAATTCATATTGTCACTGCCAAAATAACCAGAGTTATTTATTTTTATTGCTTAAGCTCCTTACAGTCAGCAAAAACAAGACCTGGAGCGGATTGCAGCTCAGATCATGAGCTACTCATTGCAAAATCCAGGCTTAAACTGAAGAAAACTGGGGAAGCCATTAGGCCATTCAGGTTTGACCTTGATCACATCCCTTATGAATATACAGCGGAGGTGAAGAATAGGTTTAAGGAACTAGATAGAGTGCCTGAAGAACTATGAACATAGGTTTGTGACATTGTACAGAAGGCAGCAATCCACACCATCCCAAACAAAAAGAAATGCAAGAAAGCCAAGTGGCTGTCTGATGAGGCTCTACAAATAGCTGAGGAAAGAAGGAAAGCGAAAGGCAAAGTTACCGTGATTGTTAAAATCAGGATTTTTGTAGAAAAAGCCCAGCAGGAACTCATTTGCCTATTAGGCCACACCCCCTGATGCCAAGCCAGCCAGAACTGTGTCCTTGTGCATTCCTGCTCAAAAAAAGCCCTGGTTAAAATATTCTTGTTATAGTATTCAAATATATTTTGGTGATTGTATTAATTGTAATTGTAGTTTGGTGATAAGTAGTAATAAAGTACTTATGGGGGGGCGGGACTTAAATAACATAACTGATTATAAATTGGACAAATCCTTCCATACCAACAACAGACCAAGAAGAAACAACATAAGAACACAAAGCTGAAAATTAAATAATGCCCAAGGTCCTGGCAGTTCCCCCCATGAATTAAAAAAATATTGCTTCACTTATGGTGGACTCATTAGCTCTAACTTGTAATTATACATTAGAACATGATCAACTACCTCCTTCATGGTCAACTTTATTGTGATTTCAAAACCAGGTAAGGATTCATCGTTAGCTGCTTCTTATAGGCCCATATCTCCAGGGCTGGCCCTTAGACTAGGCAAACCAGGCGGCTGCCTGGGGTGCAGCCCTGGTAAGGGCACCGGTGCGAGCCCCAGGAGGGTGCTGGAATGGCCCTCCCACCTGCCCTCGCCTCCATGGCGTGGGAAATACCTGTGAAAGTGGCTGCGGGGGAGCTGTGTACCTGCACTGCAGAGCCCACTGCGGGGCTGCCCGTCACTTTGCTGGCTGCAACAGACGCAGGGGCGGAGCTAGGGCAGTCTCACAGTGCGCTCTGCAGCTAAGGCGCACGGCTGCTCCCCACCGCTTTTGGAGGGGGTGGGGTGCCCTGCCTAGGGTGCTGTTCCGCCTTGAGCCGCTGCTGCATATCTCTACTGGATACAGATTTCAAAACCTTGACTTGTATTTTAGCTAAATGTTTCAACTTCTTTATCATGCAAATATATGCTCAAGATCAGATTGGGTTTAAGAGAGACGTATTTGACAACACCTTTAAGGACCTCAATATATTCAATTGTTGTAAATTAAGGTGATAACAAGCAATCCTTCTGTCTCTAGATATTGGGAAAGCTTTTGATTCTGTTGAATTTCCTTATCTAAAACCAGAACTAGCTAATATGGGCTTTGGGGACAAATTCCTTAGAGCAATTAATACCGTTTACTCCAAACCCACAGCATGGGGTTATTATTCTGGTTCCTTCAATTTAAATTGTGGGATGTTGCAAGGATATCTGCTGTCCTTATTGCTCTTTGCAATAGTGATGGAACTGCTAGCAGGTAGGATTCATCAAGAGCAATCTATTACAAGGATTTGAATTCAGGGATGGAATATAAATTATCTTTATTTGTGGATGATATCCTTTTATTTCTTTCTCAACCCTGACATCTTTATCATCACTTCAGAACATTTTAGAAAACTCTAGTCTCATATCTAGACTATACAACAATCTATCAAAATTGCACTTACTATCGGTCAATCTTGACATTCAAATGATCATACAAATCTTCAACAGCCTTTCAATGGATTGCATCTTATATGCCTTACTTGGGTATTAATATTCCATTGGACGTAAGTACTATTAAAAAGAATAATCATGTCAGAATCTTTCCAGACGTTCTTGCATGGCTCAGTAATTGGCATTGCATGGGACAAACATGGATTGATGGATTTAATATAGTAAAATCTTTTGTTCTTCCAAAATTCATCTGTCTATTCAGAACTATCCTGGTTAAAATATCAACAAAGCAACTGCAACTTTGGCAGAATTGTCTATCAGATTTTTTTATAGGCCTATGAGCAGCACAGGAACAACTGTATTACAATAAAAAGCAATACTAAGAAGGGTGGGTTGGGTTTCCCAAATTTACTCAGATACGATCAAGCCATTTATCTTGTGAATGCAATCAAGATGCTACCCAAAGATAACCTGCTACTCTTACATGATTACACCGACCCTTACAATATTCAGGAGGTCATTTGGCAACCGACAACAGATCATCCTCCACAAATTAAAGATAATCTTTTTAAAACTTCAGTGTTGTCAGTTTGAGATCACCATGGAAATAAATTATTTCCAAAGATATCCAGACCTTCTTGAACCAGAAATGGTTCTTACCAGGATGCAACTCTAATGCATTTCACACATGGAAAACTGCAAAATTACCTCACTTCTAAAAATACAGTTTTATCGAAATTGGCTCTAGAGACCAAGGAGGGTACACGTATCCCATGGATTCAATATTTCCAGGTCAACCACTTGTGTTCATGTCTCAAACTCCATGACATTATGAAACAAGCACTGACTGCTTTTGAAGTTGCTCTTAAACAATCTCAAGTAATTAAAAAGCATCTTATATCCAAAATATATGCGGCCCAATGTGATCAGAACAAAACATCCCAATGGAAATACCAGACATTTTTTTGGGGAAAAAAAGCTGATAGAGACCTAACAATGACTGATTGGGAGAGTATTTAGGGCTTGCCTCCATTTAACACTAAAATATTGTCAATGAGACTTCAGGCATTTAATTTGTTGTTGCTCTGGTACCTTACTCTGCAAAAGCTGGCTCATAGATCTCATTCAACAAGACCTCTTTGTTGGAAATATTGTGGGCAGCAAGGAGATTTTTTGCACTACTGACTTTCTTGTTCTTACATTCGATCCTTCTGGGAACAGATCCTTACACAAATCCAAAATATATTTCAACTGGAACTGAATAATAATAATAATAAACTTTTATTTATACCCCGCCCTCCCCGCCTAGGCAGGCTCAGGGCGGCTAACAGGACATGGTAAACCATGATACAGATAAATAGATAATATAATTAATAATTTAGACAAAAAACCAATAAAACAGTATGTCATTAAAATACAATCAAATGGCGTATAAGATGGCTCGGTATTACTGATCTTATCGGGAGTTCTGTCTTAAAAAGCTAGCTGGAAGAGGGCAGTTTTGCAGGCCCTATGGAACTGGTTAAGATCCCGTAGGGCCCGCACCTCTTCCGGCAATTGATTCCACCATTGGGGGGCTTTTGTAGAGAACGCCTGTTCTCTGGTAGCTTTTAATCTAGTTTCTTTTGGCCCAGGAATTTCAAGATTTTTTGAGCTTGATCGCAGTGCCCTCTGGGGAACATGTGGAGAGAGGCGGTCCCTAAGGTAGGCAGGTCCTCGACCATATAGGGCTTTAAAGGTAATGACCAGCACCTTGTAACGAACCCGGTAAACAATTGGCAGCCAGTGCAATTCCCGCAGCCCAGACTGCACGTGTTCCCACCGAGGCAGTCCCAGTAGCAGCCTGGCTGCTGCATTTTGCACTAGCTGCAGTTTCCGGGTTCGGTACAGGGGCAGCCCCATGTAGAGGGCATTACAGTCGTCCAACCTCGAGGTGACCGTTGCGTGGATCACTGTTGCCAGGTCACCGCGCTCCAGGAAGGGGGTCAGCTGCCTCGCCCGTCTAAGGTGAAAAAAGGCAGACTTGGCAGTAGCTGCTATCTGGGCCTCCATTGTCAAGGGAGGCTCCAGTAGAACTCCCAAGCTCTTAACTCTGCGCACTGCTACCAGTTGCACCCCGTCAAAAACTCGGAGAGAGACCCCATTCCCTAAACCGCCGCGACCCAGGCAAAGGACCTCTGTCTTCGCTGGATTCAGTTTCAGCCCACTCAGCTTAATCCAGTCTGCCACGGTTTGCAACGCTCAGTCCAGATTTTCCAGGGCATTGCCAGTCCGGTCACCCATCAATAGATAGAGCTGGGTGTCATCAGCGTACTGATGGCAACCCAGTCCATGTCTCCAGGCAATCTGGGCAAGGGGGCGCATAAAGATGTTGAATAGCATCGGAGAGAGAACTGCTCCCTGCGGCACCCCACAATTGAGTGAGTGTCTCTGGGACAGCTCTCCTCCAATTGCCACCCTTTGTCCCCGACCCTCAAGGAAAGAGGAAAGCCACTGTAAGGCTGACCCCTGAATCCCTGCATCGGCAAGGCGGCGGGCCAGCAGCCGGTGATCGACCATATCGAACGCAGCCGATAGGTCTAACAGCAGCAAAACCGCCGCGCCGCCTCGATCCAGGTGCCTCCGGAGATCGTCCATGAGAGCGACCAAAACTGTCTCCATCCCATGTCTCGGGCGGAAGCTGGACTGGAATGGATCTAAGGCGAATGAAATCTTACCTACTCCATCTCTTCCTCAACAGATGGAAATCTGGTTCTTGCCACTCTTTTCATTCTGAAGCCATCTCAGTCCTTTTGCTTGCTGCAAATTAGCTATAGCTTCCTGCTGGAAAGATAAAAAAATTCTAGACTTATCTCTCTGGCATAAAAAGTTATGGGACCTTTACATCATGGCCAAAATAAATGACAACTTATTGTACCTCACCTCCTAAACTTCTCGGTTCTGTTCCTAATATCTTTGTTCCGGATATTATCGATCAGACTGCCATATTGCAATTTGAATCACTCTGTGGTGAAACCGTCTATTGCCATCCACACAACGGCACCATGCAGTTCTTTTCCCCCCTCCACTGTTATGCGGACATGCGCATAGGTTAAAACATTATGCGGTTATGCGCATATCACTAAGTAGTAAAAAAAAAAAAAAGGCGACCATAAACCAGATGTCTGAGGCTCCTTTTGCTCTGGGACAGCCTTCAAACATCCAGAAGTTGGTTAATATTGCAGCAGAACTATCCAGACAGAGAAAACTACGAGGTGAAACCGGAGAACTCAAAAAACACCGCAAAGGAGCAGGTAACAAAATAATCCGGTTCTGAGAAGGATTTTTTTCGGGGGGGGGGGGGGCTACCACGAGTTAATTCCCGGAGGCAGATGTTGCTGTCTGATCAGCCACTTTAAATCCGGAAGGAAACAGCAGCGACATCTGATTATACTGTGCATCTGAACTGGGCCTATGTCTGTGGTAATTTTGAAAGGTCTTTAGGTACTTCCAGTCCCTTTGCTCAGTTCTCCTTTTCATCAAGGAGAACTGAGCAAAGGGTGTTTAATTACTTCTTTTTGTATGTGCCTAGGTTAGCCTTTATGTTTTTTTATTGTTTTATTGATTATTGGCATCTTTGTTACTGTATTGTATTGTACTGTTTCATCTTGGGTTTCTTTTGTTAGAAAATGCAATAAACTGTTAAGTATATTTTAAAAAGAAGGGAGGAAGCCTTCAGCAACATATGGTGGGGGAGAATTGCAGGTACAGGGGGGAAAGAATGGAGAATTTTACATTGTGGGCACTCCATTGTTGCTTTGAATGCCTCTGCATTTGCAGCAGGAATGGCTCCACAATGGGGAATTGTCCCTATGTGGAAGCAGCCTCTCTTTTGTTTCCTGTACAAAACATTTCTGTTATGTATGGGAACTAAAGATTACGTGTGGACTATTGTGGGTATTCCAGCCTGACTCATTGGAGCTTGGGGAACTGGGAACAAATGGGCGGCAGGATCCAAATACCTGCTGTCTGGAACCAATCACAGGGACCCGGCCAGTTTGAATGACCCAATACCATGTTTGCGCAGGAACCCAGAATTGTATATAGTTCAGGCCCCAATGGCCATTGGGCAGTCTTGTAGCGTAAGCTGTTACTATGCTGAAATCAATAAAAAGCTGAGGTTTCACTACCATCTTGCCTCATCAATGCAAAGAAGCTGCTATATTAGGAGAGCCAGTTTGGTGTAGTGGTTAAGTGTGCGGACTCTTATCTGGGAGAACCGGGTTTGATTCCCCA
The DNA here is from genome assembly GCF_032191835.1 of Heteronotia binoei. Lineage (NCBI taxonomy): Eukaryota > Metazoa > Chordata > Lepidosauria > Squamata > Gekkonidae > Heteronotia > Heteronotia binoei. The sequence continues at coordinate 68,652,361 of NC_083235.1, forward strand.
CTCCTCCACTTGCACCTGCTAGCATGGCCTTGGGTCAGCCATAGCTCTGGCAGAGGTTGTCCTTGAAAGGGCAGCTTCTCTGAGAGCCCTTTCCAGCCCCACCCACCTCACAGGGTGCCTGTTGTGGGGGAGGAAGGTAAAGGAGATTGTGAGCCGCTCTGAGACTCTTCGGAGTGGAGGGCGGGATATAAATCCAATATCTTCTTCTTCTTCTATTATAACACCAAAATACAAAGGAGAAGGTGATGATTTAGGATGATCTCTCCACCTCAGTGTTAGCCTTTGTGCAGTGATGCAGTCTGCAAACTCTTCTGCATAATACAAAATATCAAAATATGATTATTTGTGTTTATACATTTTCAAAGTGCTTTGAAAACCAATCTGGCTGATAGTGCAGAGAATAAATATTTTCAATACAGAAAATGGCTGACAATATTTTTAAAGTGTTCTGTAACAACACACATGTCAATCACAGAAAAGAGCTTCATCACAGATTTAAGTCCACGTTCTGCTTTCTTTTTTACATTGATAGCAGGGAATCACTGTATATAATTGGGAATTCCCAGCGGCATATTGAGATACGTTATAATTAGATTAAAAACCTTGCAAGGATGTTGCAGACAGGGGAAAAACACTATCTTGGTGGTTCAACATTTTATAGTCAACTTCACACCACAGAATGTGAAGATGTAAACACTAAAGTGGGTAGAGACCTGTGAGCCATTTATTCAAGAACCCATTACAGGCTCTAAACCATTACTTCCTATGGAAGTAATCCTGGCATTTTTTGTGCCCCTCTCAACATTTTTTTTCTTGTGCCTTTCTGAAAACTGTTAGCACAATAGGAAATGGATGAAAGGAGGGGCTTGTTTTGAGAGTTGCCTTGTTTTTTCTCTCCACAGTCTCTCATAAATATAGTAGGCCCAAATCTCAGGAAAAGGAGGTGCTTATTCTCACTGTGAATTATACAAACAAAGAACTGTCTTGAATTAGCAAAAGTCCATCCAATGCAGCTCCGCCGGCCACTGATAAATAGTATATATAACAGAAGTCCCACAGTGCTGAGTTCTTTCTTCCTCAGCCAGGCCAAACTTGTTAAATACCTGCGATTCCGAGAAGTACATTTCTGGTTTTGTGCTTGATTTCTGTGTTTTGCGTTTGCTTTTCCTTTGGTTAAGTTTGATAATGACTCCCCTCTCCCTCCTTTGAGGCATCTTCAATTATTTCATTGCAATTATAGTAAGCTTAATAAAGGTCAGGTTCGCTAGTTCAAGGTAAAGCAAATTCCTCAGCTTCTCTGCAATAAGCAAAATTACCTTTAGGGAGTTAAAGCACTGCTCCTTGCAAAACTTGTAGGCTGTCTCCAGAAACTAGACGGAAGCGGAGCCTCTCTTAGAACACGATTCAGAATTCAGGGCCTGTTGGATGGTGATTTTTTGCTTGGACTGTACTAATTCAGATCATTGCTGCTTGGTTTTTTCATGGGTTCCCTCAAGGAAAAAAGTCCCTACACACAGGAAAACAACATGTCAAGTTCCTGGCCCACTAATTTTCTATGGGAAAGCTTTTGTTCAGAAAGAGGAAGCATTAAAATATGCAAAAAAACACACCAAACCCACACAGTGTTCAAGATACTGTGGGGAAGGCATCTGTGAGTCGTTTTACAGACAGGCCTTCATGTGATTGTTTTCAGTTAATTCCATCCCCACCCCCATGTACTATTGCTACTGCAGAAGTCATGGTTGCTTCAAGCACAGCATTTCCTTGGTTAATCATATCCCACATGTAAGAACATAAAAAGAGCCATGCTAGATCAGACCAGTGGTCCATATAGTTTCACACAACAGCCAAACCAAGTTAGGTGCTATGGAAGGCCAGTAAAGAGGTCGAGGGCTTCCTCTGATGTTGTTTCCTCTGACCATGGAGGTTACTCTTAGTCATCGTGATTAATACCCACTGATGGACCTATTCTCCAAGAATCTGTCTAAGACAGAACCTTGTTCAGTCACTTCTATCACACAATAATAATATGGAGATCTATGACGCTACAGGATCCCAATTTTTATCGACTAGGAATCAATATTTTTTCAATGTAACACAAATATCTAAAAAACTCTGAAAATCTAACCGTCTAAAGTTATCAGGAGTGTGGCCTTAGTGTACTATACAGCTTTTTGATCTTAATAGAAGGAAAAGAAAGAAAGGAAAATAAGCAAATACATGCATAATTTGAACAGATCACAAAAGTCAGGAGGTTTGGGGTACAACATTTGATATTTGTTAGGGCAGAGTTCAACTGTTCCTGTAGACATCTATAGAGAGATAATTGTTGAGGAAATCCATCAGGTTTCCCAGATCACTTGTGTCTTCATGCATGAAATAGTACGCCCCACACCCTTCTGCATACCAGTGGTTTTTCGTTATACATTTTTTTCAGAATAAGAAACATCAAATTTTATTAGAGAATCATTCCCTTTCTCGCAGCTCACTTCATCCTTGCTTGATTCCTTGATCATCTGCAACAACCATAGATGAAAATATCATAAAGGCCATAAGAAGACCCTTGGTGGAGAGATCCAAAGGTACATGTAATCTAGTACTCTGCTGGAAAGAGCAGCTAGTCAGATGTTTTTGAAAGTCACAAGCAGGGCATGAAGGCAGTATCCTAGGGTTGCCAATCCCCAGGTGGGGGCAGGGGATCCCCCGGTTTGGAGGCCCTCCCCCCCGCTTCAGGATCGTCAGAAAGCAGGGGGAGGGGAGGGAAATGTCTGCTGGGAACTCTGTTATTCCCTATGGAGATTTATTCCCATAGAAAATCATGGAGAATTGATCCGCGGGTATCTGGGGCTTTGGGGGGCTGTTTTTGGGGGTAGAGGCACCAAATTTTCAGTATAGTGTCTAGTGCCTCTCCCCAAAATACCCCCCAAGTCTCAAAAAGATTGGACCAGGGGGTCCAATTCTATGTGACCCAAAAGAAGGTGCCCTTATTCTTCATGATTTCCTATGGAAGGAAGGCATTGAAAAGGTGTGCCGTCCCTTTAAATGTGATGGCCAGAACTCCCTTTGAAGTTCAATTCTGCTTGTCACAGCCTTGATCTTGGCTCCACCCCTAATGTCTCCTGGCTCCACCCCCAAAGTCCCCAGATATTTCTTGAATTGGACTTGGCAACCCTACAGTATATTGCCAGCATATGCTATTGGGAGGCATACTGCTTCCAAACATGGAAGGCTTAAAAAGGCTTAAAAAGTGGTTCCCTCCCTCTCCCAGGCAGATCAGGGATTGCTCATGGAGGAGGCCATGGTGAGAGCCATGATGTGAACTGTTGCTGTCCTCAACCTTAGACCTGGCAGAACATCTCCGTTTAACACGCCCTGAGGAACTGAACTAGGTCTTGCAGAGCACAGATTTCACCAAGTAGAGAGTTCCACCAGCTGGAGCCAAGGCTGAAAAGGCCCTGGCTCTAACTTAGGACAGCCTGAAATATTTTGGGCTAGGGACTGTAGGAATGTCACACGACTCAGGGTTGAGGTTCTTCACACCAGGCTGTCTCTGCTGCTTGTCTCTGCTCCTTGACGGTGGTGGTGTTTTATTTTATACATTCTCCTCTACATAATCATTTACTAGCATTATACAGAGCAAGGAAGCAGATGTTTACTTTAGCTGTCTAACCCAAATGTGTGTTCCAGGAAGGAGGTGGAAGGTCAGCACATTCCAAGAGCCTCAGCAGTATTCTTGCATAGGGCAGAGTACAGGAAGGCTTAAGCCTCCCTTCTGAGTCTCGAGATGAAATCAGGGCAAGGTTGGTTTGCCAAGCCGTTGCCCTTTCCTTCAAGGGACCACCAGCAAATTTTGATCTTCCTAATGCAAGGCTCTTTGGAGGACATGTTAGGAGAGGCAGTCCTACAGGTACTCTGATCCCAGATCGTTAAGGGCTTTAAAAGCCAGAACCAGAACCTTGAAGCAGATCCAGTACTCAATCTGAATCCAGTGTAGCTTGTGAAGCACAGGTTGTATGTGTGCTGTTATAGGGGTATCTGTAAGAACCTGTGCCACTGCATTCTGGACCAGCTGCAGTTTCTAGGTCAGCCTGAAGGGTAGCCCTACGTAGACTGAGTTGCAGTAATCCAGCCTTGAGGTGACTGTTGCAAGGATCACTGTGACAAGGTCACGGCTAAAGAGAAAGGGGCTAGTTCCTCAATTTGGCACAGTTGGAAAAATGACAGTCTGGCAACATTTGCTACCTGGGCCTCCATAGATAAGGAAGACTCCAGGAGTACACCCAGGCTCTTGGTGGCCAATGCCAGTGTTAGTGGCACACTGTCAAGAGCTGGGAGTTGACATCCCAACTTCAGATCACACCCCTGCCCCCCAGGCACAGGACCTCTGTCTTTGATGGATGTACCCACAACCACCCATAGCCTCCAATCCTGCAGCCAACTTTAATGGGGCAGTAGCTGGTCAGCCATCCATCATCAGATACAGCTGGGTGTCATCAGCATACTGCTGACAACCCAGCCTGAAACTCTGCACCAGCTGAGCAAGAGGTCACATATAGATGTTGAACAACATAGGAGAGAAGATGACCCCTTGCAGGACCTTACACACCAAAGGGTGTCAGGGTGACACCCTCTTTCCAAGTGCTAGTCTCTGTCCCCAACCCTGGAGAAATGTAGTAAGCCACTTCAAGACTACTCCACAGACGCCTACATTGACAAGGCAGTCGGCCAACTGGTCATGGGTGACTTTTGTCGAGCAGTGCTGTCAGATCCAACAGCAGCAGCACTGACCCACATCAATCCATCTGCCTGCAGAGATTGTCTGTGAGAGTGACCAGCACTGTCTCTGTCCCGTGGCTGGGGTGGAAGCCAGACCAGAATGTCTCTAAATATGTAGAGGTTGAACTTTTCAGATAGGGCTTGCTTGATAATGACTGTAATTCCAGATGGGTAGCTGTGTTAGTGCGCAGCAGCAGAATAAAGCCATAATCCAGTGGCACCTGAAAAATAAAATTATTCCAGCACACGCTTTTGTGAGTTGGAAGTTGTCTTCTTAGAAGGTTTCGCTTATCGCAATAGTATTCACTCCATGGCTCGTGGACAGCCACATTCCCAATGCCATCAATCCAAAGAGCCATATTTGCTTTCATCTTTGGCATGAGGTCTGTACCCCAGGAGGCTCACAGCTTACCTATTTCTCTTGCAGTGGCTGTTTCAAGGTGAAAGCCACCTGCTTTACTACAAGCCCCAATGAGCACAGTTCTGCCCACTTTCCTGAAACATGGGACAGATGCTACATTAGGTGCTTGGAAGTGCCACATGTGGCTCTCAAGCCACACAGTGAAGAAGAAGAAGAAGAAGAAGATATTGGATTTATATCCCGCCCTCCACTCCGAAGAGTCTCAGAGCAGCTCACAATCTCCTTTCCCTTCCTCCCCCACAACAGACACCCTGTGAGGTGGGTGGGGCTGGAGAGGGCTCTCACAGCAGCTGCCCTTTCAAGGACAACTCCAGCCAGAGCTATGGCTGACCCAAGGCCATGCCAGCAGGTGCAAGTGGAGGAGTGGGGAATCAAACCCGGTTCTCCCAGATAAGAGTCCGCACACTAAACCACTACACTAAACTGGCTGAATATTCACCAAACAGTGAATATCAGTGCCTTATTATATATCATTTGCTGAGGTCATTATTGCTCAGAATGTATTCACGGTAATTTGTTTGCTTATTTTTGTTTGTTTGTGACTCTATTGGCATTTGCATTTCAGGAGCAGAATGGCCAAGCTACTCCAAAAGTCATTGCCCTGGCTACTTCTGGCGTCACTGCTTTATACCATGTGTTTGAGCCAAGGAAGCAGAAGTAAGTTCAGCACCCTTTACTCCAAAGAATGCGAAAATATACCATTGTTTTGAAAACACTGGTGGAAAAACCGGCGGTACAATTTTGTAGGCTACTTTACGCTCCGCTGGAAAGGTGGTGATTTAGTAGTTTTTTTTTATGGCAGGAAGGGAAAAAAATTGCCTGCGATAGCAACAACTCCCTTGCCATTATAGTAGTGGATCAGATGGTAGAATTCTCTGACATGCACTGCGGCCAAGTTAGAAAGCACTTTTCATGTTAAGTGCAACGGGAGTGAGAATAGACCTTCAAATGCCCCCTTTCATATTGATTCCTAAATCGTCAGCCTGGTTTCCCTTATTTCTGACATGTTGCTTTTGCCTCCTAGTTAATCGCTGTGTGGCTTCCAGGGCAAAAAGCTGCAGTGAATGTATCCGAGTGAGCAAGGACTGCTCTTTTTGCACTGATGAGGTAGGATCTGCTCTTGCGCAGAGCATGGGCTTTATACACATACGTCTCAGTGCCAATCTCAACTGAGTTTTCAACACAAGCACATAGGTCTTTTTTCCTGTACCATTGTTGCAAGGTTGATCTTGATTACACAGGGGATTTGTTTCGTGCTGCTGTCCTTACGAGGGCCCTGCCCACTCTAGTAAGACAGCCCCTGCTTGCATCTCTTCAGCAGGGGATGTGTGTAATCTTTAGGTTCATCCTTCTTGATTTTATTCGCTCTACTTACAGTCTACCTTTCTGAGTGAGACATGGATTGCATGGTGTAACACACTTTAATCAAAGAGAGATCTCATACGCAATGCGATAGGACTAGCATTACAAAAGTTAAAAACAGCGCAAGCGAGTATCAGATACGATAAATCAAGCAATGCACAGACTCAGATTACAAAACCAGAAAACAGTGCGGTAAGAGCAGGATAATAACACAACAAATGAATTATATATTATTCTGCAAGCTGCTGCATTTAAGAATTGCTTGGGATTGATCCATTTGGAGGAAGAGTGCAATTCACAGAGGACAGGCTTTTAAAAACTGCTAGGATTATGACCAATGTACAGGATTAAATGAGGGAACCACAAGGAGAAAACCATGCAAATTTGTAAGGAAGGGCCGGAAATTAGTGTTACTACGCAGCTGTGCTAGGGCATGGGGGAAAATACCCCCTTCCATTTTTTTTTAGTTTAATAGCACAAGGCTAAAAAAAGCTATATAGAGCTTCTGCAGAGGACTCCTCCCCCGTAAAAATGGCAGCCCTGTGCAAAGCATGGTGGAGTTGTAGCCATCTTTGCACAGGCACGCACACATGCATTGCCAACAATCACAGTTTACAATGCCATTGGGTTCTATCATGCATTCTGTACACTCAACACGGTCCCTCATATTATGAGATCTTTCTCATTTTTCACAGTGGTGATAACACAGCAGAGAATCCCCTAGCGCTCAGCGGTATGGAAAATGGGGCTTCATAGCTGCTTGTCAGTTTCTGAAAAAGTCTGATCAATTTCAACTTTGGGTTCCCCACTTTGGTTGTGTTCCTTTCTGTTTCCTTTCACTCAACAAACTAAACCTAAAATCATGTGCAAAACCTGAACCATGAGGATTTAAATGGAAGATACTTGTTGGGCACTACTGCGCAGCGTTTATAAGTCAATTGCATATTTTTTTTTAAAAAAAAATTGATATCATCCCCCACACATTACAAGTGATATTCCAACCTGATTTTTAAAAGTGTGGCCAAGTAATGCAGATTGGGACCAAAAATCCCAGCTACAAATACAAGTTGATGGGGTGTGAACTGGTAGAGTCTGACCAAGAGAGAGATCTTGGGGTCATGGTAGATAATTCACTGAAAATGTCAAGACAGTGTGCGATTGCAATAAAAAAAGCCAACGCCATGCTGGGAATTATTAGGAAGGGAATTGAAAACAAATCAGCCAGTATCATAATGCCCCTGTATAAATCGATGGTGCAGTCTCATTTGGAATACTGTGTACAATTCTCATTTGGAATACTGTACAGTCTCATTTGGAATACTGTGGTCACCGCACCTCAAAAAGGATATTATAGCATAAGAAAAAGTCCAGAAAAGGGCAACTAGAATGATTAAAGGTTTGGAACACTTTCTCTATGAAGAAAGGTTAAAACGCTTGGGACTCTTTAGCTTGGAGAAACGTCAACTGCGGGGTGACGTGATAGAGGTTTACAAGATTATGCATGGGATGGAGAAAGTAGAGAAAGAAGTCCTTTTCTCCCTTTCTCACAATACAAGAACTCGTGGGCATTCAATGAAATTGCTGAGCAGTCAGGTTAAAACTGATAGAAGGAAGTACTTCTTCATCCATGTGGAATTCACTGCCACAGGAGGTGGTGGCGGCCACAAGCATAGCCAGCTTCAAGAGGGGGTTAGATAAAAATATGGAGCAGAGGTCCATCAGTGGCTATTAGCCACAGCTATTTGGCCACTGTGTGACACAGTGGCCAAATCCCATGGCCCATCCAACATGGCTTCTCTTATGTTCTTATGTTTTTAATATTGTAGCTGCAGAATAAATACACCGGAGGGCACAGAATCTGAAGTCAAGATTAAAGGCTTACTGCTCTGAAAATCTGCAGTAAGATGTGTGTGCGTAATGGGTTTAAGTTGCAATTAAAGATAACTGACTAGATCTAAATCAGAATTTTGCAAGGAGTGACTGCATCCTATCCCTAGCCGAATACTGGAACAAGAGAGCAATTATCCCTGGCAAATGTTGCAAAACATATTTTATAATATATAATTTAAGCATGTCGTATTTTTAAAATCCCACTTACCTTCTGCCAGAACTTCAAAGAGTCCCGCTGTGATTTCCGAGAGCAACTAGTGAGATATGGCTGCAGTGAGCACAACATTGTGTTTATGCAAGGCGAAACACTGTCACTAAAGGTGAGTGGAGAGAAAGTCCAAATATATAGTTAGCAAATATATGGCTGGCAAATATCTAGTTAAGCAAAATTGGGCAATTTGTCTATGTCTGAAGTCAATGGGCTTTCCCAGGATTAGAATTTAGAATTTTGTGCTTTTTCTGTGAGCCTCTATGCAAACAAACGGAAAACTTCATGTATAATTGAACACACATGAGGCTGCCTTATACTGAATCAGACTATTGGTCCATCAATGTCAGTATTGTCTACTCAGACTGGCAGTGGCTCTCCAGGATTTCAGGCAGAGATCTTTCACATTACTTTTAAATGGAGCTTTTATGATGCGTTGGATATCACGATATTAATGGTAGACAATTAGGAAGCAGTGTGTGAACATATGAAGCTGCCTTATACTGAATCAGACCCTTGGTCCATCGAAGTCAGTGTTGTCTTCTCAGACTGGCAGCGGCTCTCCAGGGTCTCAAGCTGAGGTTTTTCACACCTATTTGCTTGGACCCTTTTTTGGAGATGCCAGGGATTGAACCTGGGACCTTCTGCATGCCAAGCAGATGCTCTACCACTGTTGGGAACTGATTGTCTCCTGCACCTCTCTTGTATTAAAATCTCTGCTGAATACTGGTGTTTCTCCTGGCAGGAATTCAGAATCGATACCTCTCTGAAGAGAACACAGGTATCCCCACAACAGATGTCGATGAAGTTGCGAGCTGGTGAGGAAGTTAGTTTTCACATGGATGTGTTTGAGCCACTTGAATCTCCTCTGGACCTGTACATTCTCATGGACTTCTCCTATTCTATGTCTGATGATCTGGACAACCTTAAAAAAATGGGCCAACAACTGGGTAAGAACAAAAACTGTAAGTTCTTGGAGACAAATAGAACGTTGTTAATAGATTGCCACCTCCCAAAACAGGTGGCAAAGAAGAATACTGGGTACCAGTATTAGGGATAGGCATTAAAACAGAAACGTTGCACAGTCATAGAAGCACAGTACTGTGTGCAGTAAATAAATTTCAAGTGTTTATATTGCAAAAAGGTAAAATTTATATTGATCGAGGTAGATTCCGTTCACATCCATGTTGCAGTGAAAGGAGAGAAGGAAGCTTAATCTAAAGAATACTATTTCCTATTATGAGTGTGTGCAAATAAGATGGTACAGCTTCTACAGGCTAGCCAGGGGTAGAAGAAGAAGAAGAAGAAGATATTGGATTTATATCCCGCCCTCCACTCCGAAGAGTCTCAGAGCGGCTCACAATCTCCTTTACCTTCCTCCCCCACAACAGACACCCTGTGAGGTGGGTGGGGCTGGAGAGGGCTCTCACAGCAGCTGCCCTTTCAAGGACAACCTCTGCCAGAGCTATGGCTGACCCAAGGCCATGCTAGCAGGTGCAAGTGGAGGAGTGGGGAATCAAACCTGGTTCTCCCAGATAAGAGTCTGCACACTTAACCACTACACCAAACTGGCTCTCCAGCCATTGGCCATGCTAGCTGGGGCTGATGGGAGTTGTAGGCAAAAAACATCTTGAGAGCCAACGTTCCCTACCCCTGGGCCAGACCTATAGATGTGTCCTGCTCCTTGCTGGTCCATGAGGAGAGAGAGGACAAAAGGCACAAAAAGAAAAGAAAGCTCCCAGGTTAAGACAAAGAGAGGCATCCCATTCATTAATAAGATAACACATACAAGCATCTAGAGCAATGTAGTACCCTCCAATGTCCAGGCATGCTGAGAATATCTTACTCCAATGACTGGTATGAAAAGTACTACTAATCACTGTACGGAAGGTACCTAAGAGCAGCACCAAAGCTATGTTTCCCCCCAAAAAATTCACTGCCAATCAACTACTATGCAGTCGTGAATTTCAAAAGGGAAAGGCTGCTATAAGCCTTGTTTTCTTCTGGGAACAAGTAACCACATTGTGCTCACCTGACATTACATTCAGGGGAGAGGTGTGTTAGGAAGAGAAAACTTAAACCAGCTCTCCCAGGGCATCTTTACTGACTTCCTCCTTTCCTTCTTAGCAAACTTCTTGAGGGAGTTGACTGATGACTACACCATTGGCTTTGGCAAGTTTGTCGATAAAGTTTCAGCTCCACAAACGGACATGAGGCCTGAGAAGTGAGTGAGGTGATGACGGAGACATCCGGGAATGATTGATTTTGGATCCTTTGATTATGACCAGTTTCGCATTAGGTTTTTTTCTGGGTGGAGAGCTCTTTTGCTACTGGGGCTTCTCTCCGTTTTTGCACAAGTTTCCCTGGAGCTGCAAGTTGGTGTGCCTCTATTCCGTAGCAAGTGAGATTCTCTGACAAGTGGTTTCTGCTTGCTGCGGAAAAGCGGCGTGCCGACTCACAGCTCCGTGGCAGCTTATGCAAAAATGGACAGAAGCCCCGGAGGCAAAAGAGCTCCCTACCCGGAACAAGCCCTAGTGCGAAACTGGTCTATGTTTTCATTGTATTAATGGATATCTTGCACTGAATTAAAAGGAATGTTTTATCTAACCTGCTACTAATGCCTATGTTATTGTCCCTACCCAAACCAATATTTTACTTTATATTAATCTTTTGTAACTGCACCTCAATTAAGAAAATTTACTCATGTATGATATCTGGACTTGCATTCTTTTTTACAATATCAAAATGCAAAAAAGCTCCCTACATCCAGCATATACATTCTCTGTTCCAGAGATCTGATTAAACAGGATACATACATCCTTCTAAGCCCACTGACTTCAGTGAACTTCAAAGGGTATAACTCTGCTTAGGACGGCACTGGCTGCATTTCTTGAGTCATGATATTGACTCATTATGGCAGATGACCAGAGTTTCTCCATACTAGATACAGCTGCAGTACTTCTAATATGTATTACAGCAAGGCCTCATTTTGGGCAGGTGCTCACAGGAGCGGAGCTTCAGAACCTCTACATTTTATCGTGCGCTTCCTTTCTTAACACCCCCCCCCCCCCATACTTGCTCCTGGGCTCCATTGTTCAAACCCCTTGTGAGAATTTTGCTGAACTCTAAGATTTGACAAACTTTCTGATATCCCCCCCGACAAAAAAATGGGGAAATAACCAAAACATGTACAGTAGACAGATGGAAATCTTCATCAAGCCACTGCAGCCACATAAAAAGGTAAAGGTAGTCCCCTGTGCAAACACCAATTGTTTCCGACTCTGGGGTGACGTCGCATCATGACATTTTCACGGCAGACTTTTTACATAGGAGAAAATAATTTTAAAAGTATGATGGGCGTAAGGCTTTATTATGACAATTATAATTCAAGAAACATTTTAAGGTAGATGCTGAGCTGATATAATTTAGTACACCTTCTGGTGGCTACAAGCATAGACAGCTTCAAGAGGGGATTGGATAAGCATATGGAGCAGAGGTCCATCAGTGGCTACTAGCCACAAGGTGTTGTTGGAACTCTCTGTCTGGGGCAGTGATGCTCTGTATTCTTGGTGCTTAGGGGGGGCACAGTGGGAGGGCTTCTAACTCCACAGGGGAACCTCCTGATGGCACTTGGGTTTTTTGGCCACTGTATGACACAGATTGTTGAACTGGATGGGCCATTGGCCTGATCCAACATGGCTTCTCTTATGTTCTTATGTGACACAGAGTGTTGAACTGGATGGGCCATTGGCCTGATCCAACATGGCTTCTCTTATGTTCTTATGTGACACAGAGTGTTGGACTGGATGGGCCATTGGCCTGATCCAATATGGCTTCTCTTATGTTCTTATGTGACTCAGAGTGTTGAACTGGATGGGCCATTGGCCTGATCCAACATGGCTTCTCTTATGTTCTTGTGAAGTCAGGGGTGTGTTGCATATGCAAATGAGTTGTGCTAATGAGCTCCAGCACCTCTTTTTCTGCAAAACGACCCCTGATTACAACTAAACAACTGCCTTGTTCTCCTTATACCTTCAGGCTGCGAGAGCCTTGGACCAATGCTGACCCTCCATTCTCCTTTAAGAATGTCATCCGTCTTACCCATAATATTGATAAATTCAGCCAAGAGTTAATGACGGAGCGGATATCTGGCAACTTGGATGCTCCAGAAGGTGGTTTTGATGCCATACTGCAAGCAGCTGTTTGTGAGGTGAGCGCAGAAAAAAGCTACAGAGGGTACAGATCCTAGTGGGAGTACGTAGGTATATATCCCTTCTTAGCTACTCATCAAACTCTGACACCAGTGAGGCAATCTAGGCCTGGGCTTTCCCTTAATAGATAATAGATGGTGATTCGTTAAGAACATAGATGAGCTTTGGAATCAGAGGTTATTTATTTATTTATTTATTTATTTATTCTATGACTTATATCCCGCCCTTCCCATAAAATGGCTCAGGGCGGCTCACAACAAACGATAAAACAATAAACAAAGTGCAAAATTGTTACAATTAAAAAGTCAAAACATTTAAAAACCTTAAAATCTTAACATTAAAACTATACCGTATATTTCACTAAAGTCTGATAAGCTACATTAATCTAGTCAGGCGTAGGCTAGCCGGAAGAGGCTTGTCTTACAGGCCCTGCGGAACTGAGTAAGATCCCGCAGGGCCCTCACCTCTTCCGGCAGCTGGTTCCACCATGTGGGGGCCATTGTAGAAAAGGCCCTGTCTCTGGTTGTCTTGAGACGGACTTCTTTGGGCCCGGGGATGGTGAGAAGGTTTTGCGTCCCAGACCTCAGTATTCTCTGGGGAACGTGTGGGGAGAGACGGTCCTTCAGGTAGGCAGGTCCCAGGTTATTGGACCATAGATAGAGCTAGCATGTACTTTGATTATTCGCTGAAGGAGGCAGAGAGCTAAAAATAATCACAGGTACTCAAAAACTGAAGTAGACCACACAGTCAATCAGACAGCTGCAATTTGTCAACAGCTGGGAGATAGGAACTAAGGAGACAAGATAAGGGAGGAGTGTTCCAGCACTGTCAATGTGAGCACAGGAACAGTAAAAAGAAGTTTGTTCTCAGCTAGCCTTGGGCAGAGCTGTACTTGGAAGTGATATCTAAGGGCTACAGGCTTTATTGACCCTGTTGGCAGCATGGTAACAGCAGAAGCTGCTGTATGTACCACGGAGTGGGTAGCTGTAGCATCCTTTCCAAAAAGTCACACGAAGAGCTCTTGAGCGGCTTTTGGACTGCTGACCAACTCATTTAATCCTTCTGAGTCAATGAAATGCCTTCTACATCCTTGTCTTTCTGTATGCTGATAGGATATCGGCTGGCGGAAAGACAGTACTCATCTTCTGGTGTTCTCTACGGAGTCTGCCTTTCATTATGAAGCTGATGGTGCCAATGTCCTTGCTGGAATTCTGAGGAGGAATGATGGAAAGTGCCATCTGAACTCAGCAGGCACTTACACCTTTGACACCAAGCAGGATTACCCCTCTGTGCCTACCCTTGTGAATCTGCTGGGAAACCACAACATCATCCCCATATTTGCTGTCACCAACCATTCTTATGACTACTATGAGGTAAACAGTGACCCCAGACAAGGAAGGGTTCATCTTTCATTATGGCAGTTAACAGGGGCACCGATTGGGGAGAGGCTGTGTCCTACTGCTGAGTAGGATGAACTGGTACTAATGTACTTTCAGAAAATGGTCTTCAGCAGAAGAATGTAAAATACATTCTTGGAATCTTCTTAATTACGACATCTGAAAGCTGGCACTAGGAGTTTTCACCTTCTCCTTTAGCACGTGGCCTAATTTGCTATGTTGAGCTACCTTGGAGACCTCAGTAACTAGACAAGATGCTGAGAATTCCATGACCGCATTTCCCTAGCAATTTAAGGAATTAAATAATAGCTACATGTAGTCCCAATTTAAATGAGAACCACACAGGGAGGGGAGGTAATTAAATCCTTCCAATGCCTTATGGTTTCATCTATCAAAACTATCTTCCTACATTATTACTTGCTTTGAAGGGGAAAAATACAGGTGTCTATAATTTTGTCCTTTCCCATGCTAATAATTGCTCAGAATGGAGGACAGTTAAGATAGGCAAAACTGGGTAGAAGGGTCAAATTTCCTTTCAAATCTCCTTGCGTCGCCGCAGTTAGAATTGGAGCCACATGGTGCTGCATTTGCTCTTAAAAAAAAAAACCTGGGAAGATCCAAAAAGAAATCACCTAGTAGCTCCTCAGTTGCAATGGAGAGAAGCCAATGAAAACTAGTTACAACTCAAACTCACTGAAATAAGTGGGACATAGTTGGAATTTTTCTCGTACTCTCTATCTACTGTAACAAGGGTACATTCTCATTTACTGTGTACATAGGACTCTTATCTTTGTTCCTTTGCTGTTCTTTCTGGTATCCATTTAGTGGTCTAATGCAACTCAAATATTTAGTTTATTGACTACCTCTTCCTCCCCATAGAAACTGCACAAGTATTTCCCAATCTCTGAAATTGGAAGACTGCAAGAGGATTCCTCCAATATTGTCGAGTTGATCAATATGGCTTTTGAGGTAAGACACTTCTCGGTGTTTAGCCTATGACAATTTTCAGCTGATTTATTCTGGTATATAGGACAAATATCAGGGAGACTGCTCTGTGACCCAGAATACTTGGCATTCACACAAGTGCTGTGGTGATCAGTTTTCACTGTGTAAGGTCCAAATCTGGACCTGACACCATTTAGCCCCTTTCTTTACACTCAGTTATGTAGAGGGATCAGATGTCCTCAAATAAACATAAGGTAAAATGTCTTGTCTGCCATTTGGAAGCTACTGAATTAAATCACTTTCAGTTGTATTAATTTTCTCCTCTCCTCTCCTCTCCCCTCCCCCCCACCCAGCGTATCCGTTCCAAGATGGATATTCGTGCTGACTACACTCCAAAAGCCTTGAAAACAGAAATAACTTCCAAGAAATATGAAAAGACAGAATCTGGCTCATTCCAGGTTGTTCGAGGGGAAGTGGTAAGCCCTTACAACTCATGTGTATTAATTCCTGGAGTGCTTTGTAGCTGAATACTGAAAAAAACTCTTGCACAAGAGATGTGCGTGCCCTGAATACTTTATATATTAACAAATGTAAATTTGTGGAGGGAAGAATGGGGGAATCTGTCTGTGATCCTACAGCATATGGCAGCAAGACAAGACAAAAACAAACCTGACATTTTGGTCACACCCTCATTATAATAAGTATAGAAAGGGGATTCATTTGCAGGGGCAGTCTGGGCAGTTAAAATGGCTCTCAAGCAAGCCAAGTTCAGGAACCCCTGCCGTCCAGCAGGCTCATTGTATGCAGGACTCATTGCTGCTAACTGGTGACAATGCAGGAGGAGGCAACTGGTGAGTTGACAGTGCATATCCTTGCCACTGAACTGTACAAGACAAGTAGCTGCTTAGGCACTGGTGGAGGTGTGAATTGGGTCTGTTTGCCCTTTGTTGCCAGTGTTCTGTAGGGCAATAGCCCACTACAAAATTTCAGTGTAAATTAAATGTTCAGTCCTGGTCATTTGCTGCTGACTGGATTAGAATCCATGTCTGTGTTCTGACAAACAATATTTCTGCAGTTGCAGATAGAACACAGGTTTATACCAGTGGTGTAACCATCATAATGACTTCCTGTTCGTGTCAGAAAGGTCATTGTTCCATTTCCCAGACCATCTCCATGCTGGGTGAACTTCCTGAAAATATCCATCTTCTCCTAATTTCTTTCCTCACCCTAGCTCTTATGTCAGGGCTCCTCATCACCTAAAATATAACTTGGTAAATTAAAGTAGGACTCAAGTGGCACCTTTAAGGTGCCACTTGACTCCTGCTTTGTTCTACTGCTTCAGATCAACAAGGCTGCCCACTTGGTTATTTAAAGATAGTCATGGCCATGATGAGACCATCCTCATTGATTGATTGATTGATTGATTGATTTCTCTCTCTCTCTTTCTCTCTCTCTCTCTCTTTCTCTCTCTCTCTTTCTCTCTCTCTCTCTCTCTCTCTGGGTGTTTTCTTTCTTTCTTTCTCTCTCTCTCTCTCTCTCTCTCTCTTTCTTTCTTTCTTTCTTTCTCTCTCTCTCTCTCTGGGCGGTTTCGCACTGACCTTAATCGGTAGCGACGCCCCTCTTCACCGCACAAGATCTGCGCGGATTTCTCACTAATTGCCGCGGAGCACCCGGAAGAGCCGGAAAGTCCCGCGGCTTTTGTGGCGCAAATGGGAAACTGGTTTTTGGCGGTTTTCCGTTTGCGCTGCAAAAGCCGCGGGACTTTCGGCTCTTCCGGCTGCTCCGCGGTAATTAGTGCGAAATCCGCGTAGATCCTGCGCGGTGAAGAGGGGCGTCGCTACCGATTAAGGTCAGTGCGAAAACGCCCCCCCTCTCTCTTTCTTTCTCTCTCTCTCTCTCTCTTTTTCTCCCTTCCTTCCTTCCTTCCTTCCTTCCTTCCTTCCTTCCTTCCTTTCTTTCTTTCTTTCTTTCTTTCTTTCTTTCTTTCTTTCTTTCTTTCTTTTCTTTCTTTCTTTCTTTCTTTCTTTCTTTCCTGTTTATTCATGGATATGGATGATGGAGATAGCCATTGCAAATCCCACAAATGGGATTTTGTGTGGCCAGGCTATTAGTGTCATAAATGTAATGCCAGGTAGCAGAGATATAAACTTTGTAAAGGATACAGATAAACAGAATTAAAGATATTATTTTTAACTTAGAATACAAACATGCTCAAAACTGTTATGATATTTTGTTTAAAATGAAAAGGTGGAGGAATAGTGAGATTGGCAATGCAATTTTTAAAAATAAAACATGAAGACAAAGCACAAGGATCACAGCAGAAACTAAAAATATATAAAATGCTTTGAATCTAGGAAAACATGAAAAACATGTTTATTTCAACAGGGAAAGGGTACTGGGAGATAAAACAACAAACACTAAAGAACTACATGCTAACACAATGAGAACCACATGCTTAATGGAAGACCACTTCCTCCTCCTTCTTGAACTCTCTGCCTGAACAACGGAAGTCACCTGACTAACTGACCAAACAGACAAAACAAGTTTTCCCGCTTCTAGACCTTGATTGACAGCAGTCAGTATCTTCTTCCTAGGTCATGCAGACAATAGGGAATCAGGCACAATGTTAACCCTATAATGACTGGAACTTGAGAACATTGCAAAGGACATACAGATACATATTTCCAACATTTTTTGACATTATAGACAGTATTACATGCTTGTGATCTGACTTTGGTATGCTTGCTGTAGGGTTTTTTTTTGTTGTTGTTCTATATAATATATTACTGCATATTCATTAGACTTGAGTGTGTTTCTCCACGTGATATTTTTGCTCTTTTGATAACTCCAGCAAAATGGACAAATTTTCTCTCTTCCATCTAGGGCACATTCGATGTGCGTGTGAAAGCGCATGAGCATGTGGGTGGCGAACATGTCTGTGATCTTCCAGAGAAAGACCGGAAAGGTTTTATCACTTGAAACCCTCTTCTTTCAGTAACAAATTAGAGATTGAAGCCTCAGTCATCTGTGATGCCTGCCCTTGTGAACAGGTACTTTCTCTGGCTCCTCAAGAATTATATGTATAAATACAGGAAGTGTGGTCCTAGTATGACTTCCTAAATTTGTGTACAAAAAGAAATATAGAAGCTTCCATTCTGTCTCTAAAGGATACATGGTTAAGTCTAAAACCCTTGCATAAGCATTACTACCATCTTTCTTCTTCTCCTTTGCAGCAAAAGGAACTCACATCAGCTAGGTGTGATTTCCATGGAGATTTTGTCTGCGGACAGTGTGTTTGCCATTTAGGCTGGTAAGTATCATACCAGTCTTGATGATCCAAGACCTATTAGTAGGGGAGAGAAAAGGATTCACCCACAGCCATGACAGGAGTTTGTGTACCTCTGAGGGAGTCGCCATCTAGGCAAAAGTTTTTTATCCTTTTTTAAAAAAGGCACAACTCAAAATGGGTCCAGTGAAGATTGAACATGCTTATTGCCCTCCAATAGCCACAGAAGGCAAAGGCAATTTAGTGTTGATTTTTAAAAAGGAAAATATGTGTGTGTGGAGAGGGTGGGGCTGAGCCTGCTCGGAGCCTTAACAGATTAAATATCTTATATGTGGAAATTAGCACTGGAGGGGCACTTGCTGTAAGGTCTCCCCACTACCACCACCACCCACCACCGATAGGCTTGTAAGGGCTAACCAATGTAAAAACTAAAAGAGACCTGCAGAAGTTTTTATTCAGGAGTTTCTCAGCTATGTTTGTTTCTAGGACCAAATCTCTACAGCTCCATGGTCACTTCAGTGCAAAGGGCAACCAAGCCTGGTCTTTCCCATAGAGCTGATTATGAGAGAAGAACGCAAGCCATCATATTTGAACATATGAAGCTGCCTTCTACTGAATCAGACCCTTGGTCCATCAAAGTCAGTATTGTCTTCTCAGACTGGCAGTGGCCTCAGACTGGCAGTGGCTCTCCAGGGTCTCAAGCTGAGGTTTTTCACACCTATTTGCCTGGACCCTTTTTTGGAGATGCCAGGGATTGAACCTGGGACCTTCTGCTTCCCAAGCAGATGCTCTGCCACTGAGCCACCATCCCTCCCCTAATATGAACATATGAAGCTGCCTTATACTGAATCAGACACTTGGTCCATCAAAGTCAGTATTGTCTTCTCAGACTGGCAGCGGCTCTCCAGGGTCTCAGGCTGAGGTTTTTCTCACCTCTTTGCCTGGACCCTTTTTTGGAGATGCCAGGGATTGAACCTGGGACCTTCTGCTTCCCAAGCAGATGCTCTACCACTGAGCCACCGTCCCTCCCCTAATATGAACATATGAAGCTGCCTTATACTGAATCAGACCTTTTGTCCATCAAAGTCAGTATTGTCTACTCAGACTGGCAGCGGCTCTCCAGGGTCTCCAGCTGAGGTTTTTCACACCTCTTTGCCCTGGACCCTTTTTTGGAGATGCGGGGATTGACCTGGGACCTTCTGCTTCCCAAGCAGATGCTCTACCACTGAGCCACCATCCCTCCTGCATATGAAGCTGCCTTCCACTGAATCAGACCCTGGTCCATCAAAGTCAGTATTGTCTTCTCAGACTGCAGCAGCTCTCCAGGGTCTCAAGCTGACGTTTTTCACGCCTATTTGCCTGGAGCCTTTTTTGGAGATGCCAGGGATTGAACCTGGGACCTTCTGCTTCCCAAGCAGATGCTCTACCACTGAGCCACCGTCCCTCCCCACCGTCCCCTCCCTGAATTTGTTTGCAGGCACACAATTGTATTTATTATTTATAAAGTGTCCTCCAATCTATGCTGTACAAATACAATAAAGATCAGAACTGGGGTGCCACCCACAGGCGCACAGCCTAAAAGTTCCATCTGTTGTGATTTACAGGCCCACCACAACTGCCATACATTCACCTCATCAAGATGTCATTTATAGGCTCTTTTACTGTTTTCTGCCTTTCTCCGTGCCAGGCAGGGAGACACATGTAACTGCTCTACATCTTCATCTACTGACAACGCAGCTTGCATACGGCCGGGGGAGAAGAGCCCTGCTCCGGCCGAGGCGAATGCCTATGTGGGAAATGTCAATGCTATTCTGAGGATCTGACCCAGCGTTTTGAGGGTACATATTGTGAATATGACAATTTCCAGTTGTCCCCGCACTTCTGGGTTCCTCTGCAATGGTGAGTGAGACCTTATTGACGGCAACCTAACTGTTTACAGTTCTTGCATGGGATGCATAATGCATGGGATGGAGAAAGTAGAGAAAGAAGTCCTTTTCTCCCTTTCTCGCAATACAAGAACTCGTGGGCATTCGATGAAATTGCTGAGCAGTCGGGTTAGAACGGATAAAAGGAAGTACTTCTTCACCCAAAGGGTGATTAACATGTGGAATTCACTGCCACAGGAGGTGGTGGCGGCCATAAGCATGGCCACCTTCAAGAGGGGGTTAGATAAAAATATGGAGCAGAGGTCCATCAGTGGCTATTAGCCACAGAGTGTGTGTGTGTGTGTGTGTGTGTATTTGGCCGCTGTGTGACACAGAATGTTGGACTGGATGGGCCATTGGCCTGCTCTAACATGGCTTCTCTTGTGTTCTTATGTTCTTTGGCAAGAGAAACTTTTTCACTTGCTGTGTTCCTCTTCGCAACTGGAGATTCTGGATCATGTTGATAAAGGAACAAATCTCAGGGTGGTCTCCCCATATCTGCTTCTGTAATTATAACGCCTGTGGTGACAGTTCTTCTGCCAGTAACCACTGTTTTCTCAGAGTTTGTCACTTTGAATCTGAGGCTTTAGGCAGGCTTTGTTGTGAAAAAAAGGACTACCCCATTTTCGGCAAGGGTTTCAAGTAAATGAGTGGAATTCCTCATGACAAACAGAAACATCAGAGAATAATTTTTAAAGGCTCACTTGAATTTGGTCCAGTACAAGGTTACCAGTAGGTTTGCCAACCTGGTTAGAGATATTCCTGGAGATTTGGAGGTGGAGCCTGGAAAGTTGGGATTTGAAGAGGGGAGGAACCTCAGTGGGGTATAATTAGGCTTCCCAACCCTCCCACCTGATGGGAGTTGTAGGCAAAAAAAAAAAAAACATCTAGAGAGCTACCATTGGCCACCCCTGATCTAGAGCATATTAAGCCTGAGCTCTCCTAAAAGTTAATGATCAAACTGAGGCTATTGTAGTTTGGTCACATTATGAAGAGAGTTTACTAGAAAAGACAATAATGATAGGAAAGTTGAAGCCATCAGGAAAAGAGGAAGACCCAATATGAGAATGGATTGATTCACTCAAGGAAACTGCAGCCCTCAGTTTTAAAGACCTTCACCATGCTGTTGATGATAGGATGTTTCAGAGGATATTAATTCATAGGAGCACCGTAAGTCAGAAGTGACTTAATGGCACTGAACACACACACCCTTGTTTGGAAGAAACATAAGTTCATATAATAGAATCATAGAGTTGGAAGTGACCTCCAGGGTCATCTAGTCCAACCCGCTGCACAATGCAAGAAACTCACAAACACCTGCCCCTAAATTCACAGGATCTTCATTGCTGCCAGATGGCCATCTATCCTCTGTTTAAAAACCTCCAAGGAAGGAGAGGCCACCACCTCCTGAGGAAGCCTGTTCCACTGAGGAACTGCTCTAACAGTCAGGAAGTTCTTCCAATGTTGAGCTGGATACTCTTGATTTAATTTCAACCCATTGGTTCTGGATCTACCTTCTGGAGCCACAGAAAACAATTCCACACCATCCTCTATATGACAGCCCTTCAAGGTGGTGATCCTATCACCTCTCAGCCGCCTCCTCTCCAGGCTAAACATGCCCAGCTCCTTCAGCCTTTCTTCATAGGACTTGGTTTCTAGACCCCTCGCCATCTTCATCACCCTCCTCTGGACCCACTCCAGCTTGTTATAGCACTAAGAATCTCTGTTCCTGTTTTCTTCCTCATTGCAGACCGGGGCCGTTGTTACATGGGCCAGTGCGTGTGTGAAAATGGTTGGCAAGGCCCAGGCTGTGAGTGTCCCACAGGCAATGAGACCTGCCTCACCAGCAATGGGGTAAGTATTTTTCTACTCCTTAGCGATCTCCAGTTACAGGCAATAAGTGTCCATGAATGAGGATATGCACATTTAATTCTTTCATATGAAGAACATATGAAGCTGCCTTATACTGAATCAGACCCTTGGTCCATCCAAGTCAGTATTGTTTCTCAGACTGGCAGCAGCTCTCCAGGGTCTCAAGCTGAGGTTTTTCACACCTCTTTGCCTGGACCCTTTTTTGGAGATGCCAGGGATTGAACCTGGGACCTTCTGCTTCCCAAGCAGATGCTCTACCACTGAGCCATCCTCCCCTAATATTTGAAGCTGCCTTCTACTGAATCAGACCCTTGGTCCATCAAAGTCAGTATTGTCTTCCCAGACTGGCAGCGGCTCTCCAGAGTCTCAAGCTGAGGTTTTTCACGCCTATTTGCCTGGACCCTCTTTTGGAGATGCCAGGGATTGAACCTGGGACCTTCTGCTTCCCAAGCAGATGCTCTACCACTGAGCCACCGTCCCTCCCCTGACCAGCAGTGGCTCTCCAGGGTCTCAGCTGAGGTTTTTCACACCTCTTTGCCTGGACCCTTTTTTGGAGATGCCAGGGATTGAACCTGGGACCTTCTGCTTCCCAAGCAGATGCTCTACCACTGAGCCACCCTCCCCTAATATGAACATATGAAGCTGCCTTCTACTGAATCAGACCCTCGGTCCATCAAAGTCAGTATTGTCTACTCAGACTGGCAGCGGCTCTGCAGGGTCTCAAGCTGAGGTTTTTCTCACCTCTTTGCCTGGACCCTTTTTTGGAGATGCCAGGGATTGAACCTGGGACCTTCTGTTTACCAAGCAGATGCTCTACCACTGAGCCACCTCAGGAAAGTGCGTTTGGGGGAGATGTTAGGCATGGGTTCAGAAGTTCATCCCGTTGACCAGCTGGTCAACGGGGTCTTTAAATTGTGCTGGGAGCCCCCCCTAGCTGACTAGCTGTTCAACGGGGTTTTTAAATTGTGCTGGGAGCCCCCCTAGCTGACCAGCTGGTCAACGGGGTCTTTAAATTGTGCTGGGAGCCCCCCTAGCTGACCAGCTGGTCAACGGGGCCTTTAAATTGTGCTGGGAGCCCCCCCTAGCTGCTTCGGCCAGCCCTCCCACATGATTTTAATCGCTGGAGGGGGTGGGGAAACTGTGGTGGGATTTTTTAGGTGGGAGGGGGCTTTTTAAAAATTCAGGTGCCCCCTTTAAAAAATCCTAGCTACAGTCCTGTGTTTTTCCCTGGGTCCAGCCACTACTGACATGGTGACGGCTGGGCAGGGCAAACATTCCCACCTTGCCTGCAGTCCAGGAGCCACCTACAACTCTGCAGCTGATTCTACATTCATGTTTGGGTCTGATTTTCTGAGCACTGAAATCGCCTTCTAGAAATCCGGAGTATATTTTTTTCATCTACACTTAAAATTTTGCTCCTGGACTTCCCCTCCACATTTGCTTGCTTTACTGGAGGGGGGCAGGTTTAAGAGTTCCTTTGTTCTTTCTTGAGAAAGAACAAAGAGTTTATTGCCCTGTTTCCCAGGAAAGTTATCATCTTTATGGTCCTGTGGAATGTGCTTCTTGGAAAACCCTCATTCAAAAGTAATCTTGGAAAGTCAGGGCCAACTCTGTGCTGAAAACGGTGTCAAAGCCAATTCAGGAATTTAAATGTAAATGACAGTCAAAACACTGGAGCAAGACAGAAGTCAAGGCACATTGTAATGTAGATGATCACTTTTGAAAGTGCAGCATTACTGGATCTTTTGCCCAGCGTAAAATCAGCCTGCATTTTGTGCAAGTCAATTGGCCCATGCAAGTCAATTGGCATTCCTGGCTCTCCTTATCTCCAATAACCCTGCAAGCCTCCCCCATTGTTTCCAATGGACAATCCTGTCATTCCTTTTAGTACATCCCCTAAACTGAAGCCCCTTCCCTCCAAAAAAGCAACCCAAAACCAAAACACCCAAAGAGTAATCCCTCTGCTGTAACCTGAAGGGGGGTGGAGAATAAAATGAAAAGAAAAGAAAAGGGAAGGGAAGGGGAGGGGAGGGGAGGGGAGGGGAGGGGAAGGGAAAAGAAGGGAAGGGAAGGGAAGGGAAGGGAAGGGAAGGGAAGGGAAGGGAAGGGGAGGGGAGGGAAGGGAAGGGAAGGGAAGGGAAAGCTGGCAGCAGCAAACTCATGCTTAACCAAAATGCTTGTTATGTAAAAGAGGAATTCAGTCTCAATTTTCCCACCCTTTGCACCAAGAAAACAAAACAAAACAAAAAAAAGAATGGCAACTCAGAGGAACCCTGGGCAAAGCTAAGCCACCCCCCACCCCCCAGTCCCTGACGGAGTAGGCTGGTTAAGCAACCCCCTTTAAAATGGCTTTTGCGAATCACTCCGCATGACGAACCTCAAACCAGTTCATTAAACAGAAAGGTTGGTAAAAGCTCATGAACCTCCGTTTTCACAGTTCATGCCCATCTCTACTGACAACAACCTCAGCTTACATATATTTACATGTACAATGAATCAATGTATTTTAGCCGAACCCTTGGCTACTGCCTTGACTCATTCTGTTGTCATCTCGTTCCAATTCTAAATTGTTTGCTTCATTCTGCCTCTCATGGTACTGACTGCACTATTATTGTGAATATAATCTATTTGCCTAGTTAAACATAGGTCTAAGGAAAGAGGCCTTCTCATTTCTGGGACTCTCTTCTCAATAGGTGTTTTTACACTGGCAGTTTGTGACTCTCTGTCACCGCACTGGAAACTCACCTTTTACATTACCTAACGTTCTCACAACTGTTTTGCATCGTTGCTGCCAGAAGCACCTACATTTGTTTCGGTGAGATGAGTTTTGGAGCTGCTGCTGCAACGTTTTTCTCCACACCAGTTTTGATCTGGTCTTTACAGGTGTTTCAAACTTGTATTGTAGATGTTTTCATGTGTTTTGAAAGACTCCTCCAAAAGCCACCACAAGGTGCAGTAATTTGCATGAGAACTGACAGCATTTGAAATTTTTACATATCATTGCTTGCCTCATCTAGTAATTTAAATTTGTATCATTTTTGCAGTGTTGACACGATTTCCAAACAATCGTATACATTTAACTAAGCACTGGTATTTCGGCTGCCCTCTGATCAGAGACACCCCCCCCAAAAAAACAACAAACAAACTGAAACACTTAAATGTAAAAGGAAAATAATTAAAGCGGAACAGTGGCAGGTGACTTGAAGACTCTAAAACTCTGGATCAAACTGAATGTGAAAACACCCAATGTTCTTCTTGGAAACAAGGCCAGAAGTTCAAACTCCCATTTTTAAATCTTTGGATAGGTCATAAACTATAAGAAGAAGCATAATTAGTTCCTCTTTCTCTTGCAGATTATTTGTAACGGACGTGGGGTTTGTGAATGTGGCAGATGCAATTGTGAGAACCCTACCCTCTTTACTGGACCCACCTGTGAAGTCAGCTACTCCTTGGTAAGCTAAAAGGCCATGCTGGTGGCCATTTTTAATCTTGTATTTAGAGGCCAATATTCTTAGTTTTCTTTCCTAGGAAGGTGCTGTGGCTCAATTCTAATGCCATCTGGTTTGCAGGCAGAAGGTCCCAGGTTCAATCCCTGGTATCTCCAGTTAAGGCCTAGTAGGTAATGTGAATGGTCTGTCTGAGAGCCTAGCCAGCCACTGCCACTCAGAGTAGAAAGACCGCCAGACTGACCTAGTATAAAGCAGCTTAATGTGTTAGTGTTATTTTCAATAGAAGGTAGAATGTGTTTTAAAGGAACACAGTGCAGGATGCAAGATGGGTGTGGAGGGCCGTCAATGGCTTCTATAGAAGCCTGCAAAAAAAAATGTCCTGTCCCTTTATAAGAGGCTTGAGGAGAGGGTGAGGGTTATAAATTGAATTGATTAATGAAAAAATAAATTTAAAAGGGAATGTTATTTGCGAAGTGATGTTATCTGTCTTCAAGCCATGAAAAGCTTCAGCACTGCATTTTTACACATTAAGCCTCTACATGACACGATATTTTTCTATAGGCCTGCTGGCAACCCTATGTATGCAGTGGAAGACAAGTATGCTACACAAAGGCTTTCCGTTACAGGGCTCTGCTCTGTAACTCAGTCCATTTCTGCACACATACAAACCGCTGCATCTGTGTTCTTAAATGGATGCTTGTAAAACTTTCTGCACAATTTTTGGCTGCTCCAGGAGTAGCTCCAAATTTACTGCCCCATTACCCTGCATTTTCCAGATGTGCTTTCCCCACAATTTTTTCCCCTTCAGGTGTTTTTTTTTTTTTTAATTTTTAACTATTCTTTATTGTGGATATAAGCACCTTACAAAGTTACAAGGAGAAAAATTAAAAGGAGTCTAGCACTAACAAAACATATTACAGTTTAGTCAATAAATGGTCCAGATGCAGTCATCCAATTAGAACCCCTTCAGGTATTCTCGCAGTTTTCAAGTGTGGAATTCCGGAAATTGAAGTTTGTTTCCTGCCATCCTTTTGTGGCATCAGCATCGCATGTACACCCCAAGTCTTCCAAACAACAGACTGATTTTTCAGCATAGTCTTGATTGCATTACAAAACTGGTTTTTAAAAACTTAATAACATCGGTGCATTACAAGCACAGGGACAAAATGAGCAGTGAGGTTTAATGTATCTTTCTGCATGCTATTGCCCATCCATGAAGTCCCTTTCTTTTTTTTGTTTCTGTTGGTAGGTTGTATTGATTGTACTGTTTATTCGTTCCCCCCCCACACACACACACACACCTTCTCTTCCCCTATGGTTCCCAGTGTGTTTTGAATGACAGTTCAGTCTTTTAAACATCTGAAAATAATGGAATTATGTAATTGATTAGATAACCATGGAAACTCAACATGTATAGTGTTTTCATTTAATATGCTTTGTAATTATTGAATAACACTGTTACGAATGGGTGTATCCACTTCAACAATTGCAAACAGAATGCTATTTTCTTTAGAATTTTGAGGGAATCTTCACCAGCCATTTCCTTAATTGGTGACTAAGGAGGAGTACAGGACCTTTGAAATGGTGGCAACCATGCTGTCTCCCACGATACACCCACCTTTTCCAAAATAAATGTTATAATATTATAACATTAATGTACGTGTGCAAAAAATGGAGATTCCATCACTGAGGAAGTACATGAAGACTCATTTAACGTGCTTCATAATTATAAAATAGCACCATTATGAACTGGTGTATCCAGTTTGACGACCACTGGCCATGGCCAGCAACCCCCACAATACATCCAGCCTTTAAAAAAATGTTATGGTGTTATAATATTATTGCATGAGCACAGAAAAAGAGATTCCATTGATGATGACACAGCCATACTATCCTTTTCCAAGGGACATGCGTAACACATGGGGAGGGTTGAATCTGAATTCAAGAAAAAGTTCCCCCAAATAAATGCCCTTTTGCAGAAGGGGTGCCACAAAGAGCATCAGCTGGAGATTCACCTCTCCAGGAAACCGTGGGTGTGGAAAAATGTGGATGTGGAAAAGGCCTCAGCAAAATGCATAATGTATGCCTATGTATGTATCACACGCATTTGATATGTTACTTCATATTTCTATTTTGACTCCACATGATAATTTGTCCCTTTTCTTCCTTCCGTCATTCCTCTGGTGAGGTAAATTGGTATATTTCTCTCAAGCACTCACCCAAGGTTCAAGCATTCTATAATCTTCCATTGACATGCTGTCCTTCTTTGATTGGATGCCTTTTTCTGTTGAATAGGGATTTCAGCATGTATGTGAAGATATCCGCAGCTGTGTCCAATGCAAGGCTTGGAGGACTGGAGAGAAGAAGGGGCAGAATTGTACAGGCTGTTCCTTTGATATTAAAAAGGTTGATGAACTGACAAAAGGTACAAAGACTTCACTGCCTGCTTGACAGTGTAATATGTACCAAAGAGTCTACACAAAGTAAAGTCATGGTATACAATGCACTGGCGAGAACAAAGATTGTCCAGTGAAGGAGGCTGAGAACAGCCATAGAGCTGATTCATACTGTTGAGTCCATCATGTGATATCTGGATGACAACTTAGGGTATGGGAAAGCTGTCACAGATCAGCTGTCCTAGCCAGAGCTCCTTTATCATGCGAACACATTACTTATCAGTTGAGAAATAATGATTAGTTATTACCAGTGTGGGTAGACCTTTTCACACCCTCTGGAGACTTGTGGTGTGACCTCAGAATGAGCATGAGACCATGGCAGCAGCACTCATGCTGACTGGCCTTGCCTTGTCCTGATGGATGCTTTGCATGTCAATACACTTATTTTCTTAACTTTTTCTATTTATACCCTGCTTTGCAGCTGGATTGGCTCCCAACACCTACTTTACATATGTATTATAATGTTCACTGTGCTTATTTACACAGTGTAACTATTGTACTGGTTAATTGTACTTAGGGTTGCCAGCTTGGAGACGGATCAGGGACATGGTGGGGGCAAGGTGACTGTTGGTGATGGTAAACACCTGTCTAAGAATTGTTGGAAACTCTGGGGAAAAAATCAAAGCATTTCTGGCAATTCCTTGAAATTTGTGATGTCATTTCCGGGTTTTCTCAGAAATGATGTCGTTTTGCCACCAACAAAGAATTTTTAAAAAATTCTCCCTCCAAACACTGGAGTGCCTGTGGGCACGTGGCAACACAAATTGTACTTGTACTTAGATATAACATTTTGTATGGCAGGTTTCAGTTCATTAAGCCTTGTTTTCCATGGGTGAAAAGGAAGTTCTGCCAGTAGAAGGGTGTGTGTGTTGATTTTTACAGATGCCCTCCTGCTGCTATAGATCCTTACTTTGTGCCCAGTACATTTCTGGGGGTCCCCTAACCCCAGAGGCAGTGGGCGTTTTCGCACTGACCTTACTCCGGAGCGACGTCCCTCTTCACCGCGCAGCATCTGCGCGGATTTCGCACCAATTGCTCCGCAGAACCCGGAAGAGCCGCAAAGTCCCGCGGCTTTTGCGTCGCAAATGTAAACCGCCAAAAACCAGTTTACATTTGCGACGCAAAAGCCGCAGGACTTTGCGGCTCTTCCGGGTTCTGCGGAGCAATTGGTGCGAAATCCGCGCAGACACTGCGCGGTGAAGAGGGACGTTGCTCCGGAGTAAGGTCAATGCGAAAACGCCCAGTGTTTCAGGCTACAGCAAGAGGGGAAAGATGGGAAAGTTTTGTTCTGTGAGCTGAGCTCCATTCATGGTTCCTTGGATCTAATCCAGCATGGACAAGCGTTTTGATTACTAAGGCCATCTTATTAAACAAAGCGCACTGGACCAAGTTTCTGTCCGAGCTGCCCTTTCTCTAGCAAAGGGAATTCAGCCTGTTGCCTCTTACAGCATCCACACGAGTTCTTGCCAAACGTATGGTGAATGGTGTAAGCCCTGTGGATTGCTGAGGTAGTTTGTAAGTAGTTCGGAACAGTGTATCTTCTTCAGCTTTATGGTGATAGCAAATATTGCTTTGAGGCTAGAGATTTCCAGGATGCTTTGATAGCATATCACTGTTTTATGTTACTGCAGATGGGGAGGTAAAAACAATTTGTTCCTTCCAAGACGAGGAGGATGACTGCATTTACCGTTTCACTGAAGAGAATCCCAACGTCGAAGGCAATAGAACTGTTCTCGTACAAAACAAGAAAGGTAAGCAAGAGGAAAAAGGAGGAAAGGGGGAAGAGATGCTGTTAAGCACTGAAGCAAGAATACACTTGGCAGATACACTTACTCCCTACAGTCGAGTCTTTCTCTTCTTATCCCAGATTGTATAGTTTTATATATGTATAGTCTGGGGTCTGCCTAGGCATACCCTTAATAATGAAGGTGTGATCAAATCTATTAATCATTAATTAATAGGGAGGGAGCTTAGATGTCCTTTACGGGACATCTAAGGGAGCTTAGATGTCCTTTACGAGACATCATAAATAGATCCCTCTTAGAGGGGCGTTTTCCAACACCTCTGAAAGAGGCCTTGGTCCGCCCCCTCCTGAAAAAATCTACAGCAGACCCGGCCGAATTGGCAAATTATCGACCGGTGTCTAATTTACCATTTTTAGGTAAAATTATTGAGAGGGCAGTGGCGCTGCAGCTACAGAGGTTTCTAGATGACGCTTCTGTCCTAGACCCGTGCCAGTCTAGTTTTCGGCCGGGCCACGGGGTGGAGACGGTCCTGGTCGCCTTGGTAGATGACCTCCAGCGGTAACTGGGTCGAGGCGGTGTGGCAGTGCTGATGTTATTAGATCTGTCGGCTGCATTCAATACGGTCGACCATCGGCTGCTGCTCCACCGCCTCGCCGACATAGGGGTTAGGGGGTCGGCCTTTCAATGGCTTTCCTCCTTCCTCAAGGATCGGGGACAAAGGGTGGCGATCGGGGGTGAACGATCCCAGAGGCGCACATTAGACTGTGGGGTGCCCCAGGGAGCAGTTCTCTCCCCGATGCTATTTAACATCTATATGCGCCCCCTTCCCCAGATTGCCCAGAGGTTTGGACTGGGTTGCCATCAATATGCTGATGACACCCAGCTCTATCTGCTAATGGACGGCCGGCCCGCCTCCGCCCCAGAGAACCTGGACCGGGCTTTACAGGCTGTTGCAACGTGGCTTAGACGGAGTGGGCTGAAGTTGAATCCAGCGAAGACAGAGGTTCTCTGTGTGAGTCGCGGCGCTCTGGGGAAGGAAATATCTCTCCCAGCCTTTGACGGTGCCCCGCTGAAGGCGGCGCAACGGGTAAAGAGCTTGGGTGTTCTTCTGGAGCCTTCACTATCAATGGAGGCCCAGATAGCAGCCACTGCCAAGTCTGCATTCTTCCATCTGAGGTGGGCGAGGCAGTTGGCCCCTTTCCTAGAGCGCCGGGACCTAGCAACGGTGATCCATGCGACGGTCACCTCAAGATTGGACTACTGTAACGCCCTCTACATGGGGCTGCCTCTGTGCCGGACCCGGAAGCTGCAGCTAGTGCAGAATGCGGCGGCCAGGCTGTTGCTTGGCCTCCCAAGATGGGAGCACATACAGCCGGGGCTACGCGAACTGCACTGGCTGCCGATTACATACCGGGTCCAGTACAAAGTGCTGGTCATCACCTTTAAAGCCCTATATGGCCAAGGACCGACCTACCTGAGGGACCGTCTCTCCCCATACGAGCCCCAGAGAGCACTGAGGTCAGTGGGGAAAAACAGACTGACTATCCCTGGGCCAAAAGAAGTCAAACTTCGGAATACCCGCACACGGGCCTTTTCTACCGCGGCCCCATACCTTTGGAATCAACTCCCAGAGGAGGTGCGGGCCCTGCGGAGCCTTGATCAGTTCCACAGGGCCTGCAAGACTACCCTCTTCAGGTTGGCGCTGATGAATAGCTGAATTATAAATGCACAACATGCCAAAATGGCCTGGTTCAGGGACCTGCTATTATGATACCGCCAGACTTATTGCGAGATTTAGAATTGTTACTTAAGTATTGATGGTTTTAATGTCTTAATGTTTTAATGTTAACTTGAGGTTGTATTATTGATTGTTTGCTTTTAGATGTTGTTAGCCGCCCTGAGCCTGCTTCGGCGGGGGAGGGCGGGATATAAATAAAATTTTACCTTACCTTACCTTACCTTACCATTAATGATAACTCTAGACACAATTAAGTCTGTGAACTGGATTCCTGATCATAGCAGGGATGCATCTTTATAGACAATGGTGTACAGAGGTTAGGTAGGGGCTCATTATCCCACCTCCAGTGTAACACTCAGACGACAGGTGAAGGTTTTTCCTCTGTTCTTTCACACCTAGTGCCTAGTTCAGATCCTGACTGTGGCATTCATGGAGAAGGCACTTCAGCCTTCTCCCCCATATCATTTTCGTGACTTGATGGGAGCTATTTGGCCCAATGTTCACTTGTGGATTTTCCTAAGAGGCCAAATATCACTGTTCCAGACTGTTTCAGGTCAGGAAAATGACACGCAGGAGGGAGGGAGACTGAAGCTGCTTTCTTACATGCAGCACAAGCAAGATCTGAATGGGGCACTGCAAATGTAGGAAATGAGGAAATTATGCGTGACTGTTTACAGGACACAGGGTGGGGAGCCTGAAGTGTTGGTGAATTGTTCTGCTTCTGCCTCTCTCTCTTATGCCCCTCACTTATTTTCCCTGCCCAGATTTTGTTTGGTCCCTGTGATCTTTTTCCAAACCATGAGGATTTTTCTGTCATTCCAGAGTGCCCAGCGAGAAGCTTCCTTTGGCTTATCCCCTTGCTAATGTTACTGATGCTGCTTCTGGGGTTGCTGCTTCTACTGTGTTGGAAGTTCTGTGCTTGTTGCAAGGTAGGTCTGCTTTCCACTTCAAAATCTTATACAGTATTGTAGTCTAAAAGTGAACATTTTCCATCAGAGCTATTAAGCCTTGAGCTGCTAGCCAGGAAGGCAAAACAGTTTTTCTAGGGTCAAGCAACCTGGGCCAGTACTTGCTGAATTTTACCCAATAACTTTGAAAGGGCTAAAATGAGAAGCTGAATCTTATCAAGGCTTTGTGGGACATAGACCGTTTTCGCACATAGCTTACCTTGCAGTCACAATCGTGTTCCCTCTGCAGCGTCTGTCGGATTTCCCACCATCTGCGCTGGAGTTATAGGAAGTGCTGCGGCTTTTGCGTAGCAAACATAAACTTGGTTTTAGCGGTTTACGTTTGCTACTCAGAAGCCGCGGCACTTCCTGTAACTTCGGCGCAGATGGTGGGAAATCCCACCGGATGCTGCGGAGGGAACAGGATTGTGACTGCAAGGTAAGCTGTGTGCGAAAACGGTAAAAGTGTGTCCGTGTTGCACACTTCCTATCTTACCCATACAGGTTTGCTGTGTTTTGAAGAGTCGCTCATTGATAATGATGATTTAATTAGACATATTTTTGGTTTATTGTTGTACTCTGGACCCAAATAGCAGTGGAATCACGTAGAACTGATAGCAATGTAGCCTGAGTAGTGTTCTCTCAAAGCTTACTATGTCCTAAATGCAAAGGAGCAATAGGAAGAGGGTACTTAGAAAATGCTGCAGTTATAAGGGAGACTCAGAAATAGGAGGGACGGTGGCTCAGTGGTAGAGCATCTGCTTGGGAAGCAGAAGGTCCCAGGTTCAATCCCTGGCATCTCCAAAAAAGGGTCCAGGCAAATAGGTGTGAAAAAACTCAGCTTGAGACTCTGGAGAGCCGCTGCCAGTCTGAGAAGACAATACTGACTTTGATGGACCGAGGGTCTGATTCAGTAGAAGGCAGCTTCATATGTTCATATTAGGGGAGGGACGGTGGCTCAGTGGTAGAGCATCTGCTTGGGAAGCAGAAGGTCCCAGGTTCAATCCCCGGCATCTCCAACTAAAAAGGGTCCAGGCAAAGAGGTGTGAAAAACCTCAGCTTGAGACCCTGGAGAGCCGCTGCCAGTCTGAGTAGACAATACTGACTTTGATGGACCAAGGGTCTGATTCAGTAGAAGGCAGCTTCATATGTTCATATTAGGGGAGGGACTGTGGCTCAGTGGTAGAGCATCTGCTTGGGAAGCAGAAGGTCCCATGTTCAATCCCTGGCATCTCCAAAAAAGGGTCCAGGCAAATAGGTGTGAAAAACCTCAGCTTGAGTCTGGAGAGCTGCTGCCAGTCTGAGAAGACAATACTGACTTTGATGGACCAAGGGTCTGGTTCAGTATAAGGCAGCTTCATATGCTCATATGTTCATAGGACTCATAGAACAATGGTAGGAGCAGGAACTACGCCCCATAGGAAGGAGCAGTGAGCTGTGAACAGGCAAGGTTTAGTGGCCCAAATTTTAGTTTATGCTGCTATACCCAGCAGATGTTGAAGCAGGATGGAAGGTGGGCTCACGCACCTTCCCTGACTGGTAGCGTCATGTGAAAAACTTTATACACTATTTTTTTTTCTTTTTATCCCTTAGGCATGTTTGGCCCTGCTGCCCTGCTGTGCACGAGGTACGTTCTCTTTATATGTGGGTTTTGGAGAGGCCATAAATGTTAGAATGGTGTGCTTACTGTGGGGTTTCCAAGGGCAGGATCTTGGTCTAGAATAAGGTTGACAACAGCTGAGACAATACAAACTTGAAGGTGTTGTCATGCATTGTTTGGCCGATAGACCCGTCTGCTCCAGTACTATTAACCTGAACTCTACTAGGCAACAGCTGTCCATAAACATAACAGAAAGTCTAAACAAATGGAATTTCATTAGTCTGTTTTTGGAGATATCAAAAACCTGGGACCTCACATCGTCAAACATATGCATAATCTTGAATGATGCAATATCTGAATTGTAAAGGATCAAGTTCAGTGCGATGATCTTATAGGGCAAAATGGAGCCACAGCTCTCGCTGGAGTCTTTAACGATGTCTTGGAGTATGGCAGAGAAGTTGTGGAAGTCTGTTTTCATGCATATATTTATTTATATTCAAACATATATTTATTTATATTTCTTCCAAACCCTTCTCTCAAGAAGGCTGGGGCCGGGTCAGGCAAAGTCCAGAGGCAGTCCGAGGTCTGTAGCCAGTAAGCAGGAGTGTCCGAGGTGCCAAATCCAAATCACTGTGCAAGTATCGCAGGTCCGAGGTCCAGAAGCCGAGGTCAGGGAGTCCAGAAGTCAAAAGCCAAAGTCAGGGAGTCAGGAACCAAAGTCAAGCCGGAGTGGATGCTAGAACGTCAGGGAGATGACTAGTTGCTTCCACAAAGCCTCCTCCCAAAGCCCACAGCTATATAGCCCTCTGCTGGCTGTTGCCCATTTGGGCTAATTGCTGGCTCTGGGAGGCAGCCAGGATCCTGTTACAACTCAAGCATCCTTGCTCTTAGAAGGGCCAGAATCCTCTCAGAACTCAGGGCTCAAGAATAAAATTTATGGTGAAAAAACTCCCAGATGGATCTCACCTGAGGAGGCCTCGGTCCATCCTCATTTGTGGTGCCCAGCAAAGTTGATTAGATATTCAGACCTACTAGACAACAAGGATAATTTGAGAAAGAAAGAGGAGCTGGAGGCTTCAGGATTCTATCTGGATTGGTGGATAATGGTTCAAATTACCACAAAATATAACAAGGATAGGGTCTCAGGTTTTTCTAAGTATAATTTCGATTTTGACAAAATTTTGGTCTCGGGTCCACGTAAAATGATTAAGAAAGTATATAACTACATGTTACAAAGGAAATTGGAGGATGGGGTGGTTAAATCGGCAATGATTAAATGGGCAAAGAACCTAGAGAAAAACATCACGTTAGAACAGTGGTCTCTCTTATGGAAAAATAACCAAAGCATAATAAAACCAGTTAGACTTAGAGAGAATTTTTTTAAACTTTTCCATCGGTGGTATATCACACCAGTCCAACTGAATAAAATAAACCCCTCCTACTCTCCAAAATGTTGGAAGTGTGGTCAATGTTTAGGTTCCTTTTTCCATTTATGGTGGTACTGTGAAGTAACCAAAAAATACTGGATTATGATACATAGATTACTAACAGGACTGTTAAAAGTGAACATTCAACTGAAGCCAGAGATATTTCTGCTCTCTTATGTTCGAAACGAGATTCCGCGGGAAGACGAGTATATTGCTGTTTATATTTTGACAGCGGCCAGGATACTTTTTGCTAAACTTTGGAGACAAAAGGCCGTCCCACTTCGAGATGATGTAATTTCTGAGATTTTAGATATTGCTGAAATGGATGTTTTGTCAAACTTGGTAAGAGGAATGTCAAAATGTGAGGCGATAAAGAAATGGGAAAAATTATATATTTGGTTGGAAGGAGGGTGATGTTTTGAACCCAATTAACGTTTATTGATAAAAACTAAATCGAGTTAAGTGGTTAAAGACAACAATGGTGGCATACCATAATCCACCTCTAATAGGATGTTTTTTTTTCTGTGTACAATTCTGTATTTGTTTGTTGATTAAATAAAAGCAAATATTGCAAAAAAAAAAAAAAAGAACTCAGGGCTCAGGGAGCGTCTTGCTTGTGAGCGTGCCGCCCTCCTCCGATCCCTGAGGTCCTGACGGAGGCGGTCACGCACACGAGCCACCCGAGAGGGCGAGGCAGGGGGGCTGGGATCTTCTCCAGCAGGAGGCAGGGGTACTGGTGCAGGTGGCAGGGGTATAGTTTCCTTGGCAGACTCATCTTCCTCTGCAGGGTCCCCAGCACCCATGACACTAAGCGGTAGATTGATATTACTTTTCAGAAGCAATGCATGGTGGGACTTTGAACACAGGATTCGCTCTGCCTTGAGAATGAAGTCCCAGGCTGATTCCCCGCTAGGTTTGTTCCAGTGTCGGAGCTCTTTAGAGATCTTAGAGTTTGTTGTTTTCTATCCCAGTTCCCCCATCCCTGTCATAATAAAGTTATGATTTTGTTTTCATACAAAAGGCTCTCTCAATCTCATTTCGATCCAAAGATCCATCAAACTGAGTCATAAAATTGCATTTCAAACAGAAATACCTTTAACAAATGCTTTAACAACTCCGAGAATTCTCATTTTGGGGGGAGGGATTTCTGTTATTTTGTCTTTTACTTTATTGCCAGTAGAGCTAAGATAGAAGGGCTACTGTATAAGCATTTTGTGGGTACCATCAGGCCACCCGCCCCGGAATTCTGTTCTGTGTTAAAGGTTAACTTTATTTCCAAACAAAGTTTATATTGTTGCATGAGTTTAGCCTTGCTTGTTTCACTTCTAGCTAGCCTTTGATAGTACAAAAGCATCAGTGTGACTGTCTGAGCCTGCGTAAGGGGCCGTATTAGAGACAAAGGACCAAGACTGGTAGGGGTAGGGGGTTGCTAACTTTGAGAACTCCCCCAACAGCACTCTGTGATGTACACTCATATTGCATATATGTATTTTAGAACATCAAATGTACTATTTAAAAAGCATGTACAATATTTTATATGCTAAAAGCATAACTTGTGAAGCAGGTATGAAGAAAGGTCAGTTGAGCATTTTGCAATTTTAGTATCCTGTAGCTCATAGGTGGCAAGGATCAGATAAGGGGAGCCAGTTTGGTGTAGTGGTTAAGTGTGCGGACTCTTATCTGGGAAAACCAGGTTTGATTCCGCACTCCTCCACTTGCACCTGCTAGCATGGCCTTGGGTCAGCCATAGCTCTGGCAGAGGTTGTCCTTGAAAGGGCAGCTGCTGTGAGAGCCCTCTCCAGCCCCACCCACCTCACAGGGTGTCTGTTGTGGGGGAGGAAGGTAAAGGAGATTGTGAGCCGCTCTGAGACTCTTCGGAGTGGAGGGCGGGATATAAATCCAATATCTTCTTCTTCTTCTTCTAAGTAGTGAGATAATATAATGAAGCCTGATGCTAGCCACCTAGTTCCTTTCACCCAACTAGAAATATTTCTATATGGAATGAACATGAGGAAGGGCTGTGGCTCAGTGGCAGAGCATCTTCTGTGTATGCAGGAGATCCCAGATTCCATCCTAAGGATCTATAATTAAAAGGCTCAGGTTGTAGGTGATGGGAAAGACCTCAGCTTGAGATGCTGGACAGCTGCTGTGGTTGGAGTACTTAACGGAGTAGCCGGTGGTCTGACTCTGTATGACGGTAGCTTCATGTGTACTTTCTAAGGTATGAAATAGAAGTAAGGAATTCCTTCTTGGACAATGAACTCATCCTATTCCACTAACTCGGTCTGAATTATGGGAAATTTGGGGCCAGGCTTTAAGAAGTGTAAATTCAAACTCTACTACTTCCTCTAAAGGTCGCACTGTCGGTTTCAAGGAAGACCACTATCTGCTCAGGCAGAGTCTGATGTCCTCGGATCACCTAGACACTCCTATGGTGCGCACCGGCAACTTGAAAGGCAGAGACACCGTCCACTGGAAGATCAACAACAATGTGCACAAGCAAGGCTTCTCTTCCCTAGCTCTCAATCCCAAGGATATGAGTAAGTGACATTTTTTAAGAGATGGAGAAAACGCTGGGCGGAATGTGACCTGTTACTGAAGCCAGAGATGGTAGGGAAATGGCAGCCCTTGTCCCTTCGTAATCTGTTACTGATTCAGACTTGAAGGCATACATATGGTATTCTCCCATCGCATGAATACTACCCAGAACGGACATTGACTACCTGTCAGGACTGGCCCTAGCCTATCTGGCACCCTAGGCAAGGCTAACTTCTGGCATTCCCCCCCCCACACACACACACTTTTCAAAAACAGATGAATTGTGGGGAAAATGAAAAGCACAAAACTTGAAATTGCTCCCTGACCTGGATGGCCCAGGTCACTGAGTCATGTGGGGGGCACCCAATTTGGTGCCCCCAGAAGGCCGGTGCCCTAGACAATTGCCTAGTTTGCCTAATTTGCCTTGTTTGCCTAATGGCAGAACTGGCTCTGCTAATTGGGGGAAGGATGGTGGCTCAGTGGTAAAGCATCTGCTTGGGAAGCAGAAGGTCCCAGGTTCAATCCCCGGCATCTCCAAAAAAGGGTCCAGGCAAGTAGGTGTGAAAAACCTCAGCTTGAGACCCTGGAGAGCCACTGCTGGTCAGGGGAGGGACGGTGGCTCAGTGGTAGAGCATCTGCTTGGGAAGCAGAAGGTCCCAGGTTCAATCCCTGGCATCTCCAAAAAAAGGTCCAGGCAAATAGGTGTGAAAAACCTCAGCTTGAGACCCTGGAGAGCTGCTGCCACTCTGAGAAGACAATACTGACTTTGATGGACCAAAGGTCTGATTCAGTATAAGGCAGCTTCATATCTTCATATCTTCAATTGCTGGTTAGAATTTTCATTGTTTCAAAATCATTAAAGGTAAAAGGGAATCCCCTGTACAAAGTTTTCATGGCAGACTTTTTTATGAGATGGTTTGCCATTGCCTTCCCCAGTCATTTTTACAGTTTACTCCCAGCAAGCTGGGTAATTTTACCTGCCTCAGAAGGATGGAAGGCTGAGTCAGCCTTGAGCCAACTACTTGAACTCAGCTTCCGCTGGGATCGAACTCAGGTTGTGAGCAGAGCCTGGACTGCAGTGCTGCAGCTTACCATTCTGTGCCACGGGGCTCTTTTCAAAATAATCAAAAGACCTCAAATCTGAAAATATTACGTTGAGGATTTTTGACATTATTTATTTCATATTTTTTTATGCTATTTATGGTCCACTTAAGACAGGAGATTTCTTCAGATGCATTCTTTGACGGTACAATCATGTATGAGAAATGTATCAAAAACAAGCAGCAGACTTTCCAGAAGGACGGCAACGGCACAGGAGACAGAATGATTTTTTTGCAAGCAGAATTTTAGATTGCACATCTTCAAACCTCTCTTTGGAGTCACAGATTAATGACATTTGGTGAAAATTATGCTCGCCAGACAAAAGGAAAAACTCATCCTTAAATCTGGCTGCACATACAAATATACTGCATTGGTTTCTGTTGGTGTAAGAAGGAGAAGTGCAATGCTCACAGTTCTCATCAGTCACTGCAGCCTTCCATGATGTGTGGCACATTTGTTCACAAAATTCGGCACCCGCCACAGAAACCTCTGGGGTTACTGTGGAAATGGGAAGGCATAGAAGAAGAAGAAGAAGATATTGGATTTATATCCTGTCCTCCACTCCGAAGAGTCTCAGAGCGGCTCACAATCTCCTTTCCCTTCCTCCCCCACAACAGACACCCTGGGAGGTGGGTGGGGCTGAGAGGGCTCTCAGCAGCTGCCCTTTCAAGGACAACCCCTGCCAGAGCTATGGCTGACCCAAGG
Source organism: Heteronotia binoei (assembly GCF_032191835.1). NCBI lineage: Eukaryota > Metazoa > Chordata > Lepidosauria > Squamata > Gekkonidae > Heteronotia > Heteronotia binoei. The sequence continues at coordinate 68,692,360 of NC_083235.1, forward strand.
CCATGCCAGCAGGTGCAAGTGAAGGAGTGGGGAATCAAACCCGGTTCTCCCAGATAAGAAGAAGATATTGGATTTATATCCCGCCCTCCACTCCGAAGAGTCTCAGAGCGGCTCACAATCTCCTTTACCTTCCTCCCCCACAACAGTCACCCTGTGAGGTGGGTGGGGCTAGAGAGGGCTCTCACAGCAGCTGCCCTTTCAAGGACAACCTCTGCCAGAGCTATGGCTGACCCAAGGCCATGGTAGCAGGTGCAAGTGGAGGAGTGGGGAATCAAACCATCATCTCATAGAAACATCCATCACCTCAAGGTGATAGCCTGTAGGACAGGACTTCTCCACAACCATACCCAGTGCATTATCTGGAATCATGACAGATGTTATTTATTTACTTTACAAAATTCATCTCATCTTTCTGCCTTCACAAGGACCATCAAAGTGGTTAACAATTTCAAACATACATGATAAAAGCACATTTTAAAAACCATCAAAATCACCCCCCCAAAAAAATTACAATTCATTAAAACAATTAAAACAGAGTTAAACTGCATACAAAAGACATAAAAGCAGCAATTGAAGCATTGGCTGGGAAAGAGAAAATGCTAAACTAGAAGTATTTACTTGCTGGCAGATGATGGCAACAGAAAGGGACAAGCAAATCTCCCAGGGGAGAGTTCCAGAGCTTTGGACCAAGAAGGCCCTCTCCCAGGTTGCCACCCACCTAATTTCACAAGACGCAGACACCCAAAGCAGGGACTTTGAAGATAAATGGTCAGGCAGGTTCATAAGGGAATAGGCAGTCCTTCCTGTATGTTGATTCCAAACCATATCAAGCTTTGATGGTCAGGGCTAGCACCTTGAATTCTGCCTGGAAACCAATTGGGAGCCAGTGTAGATGGGCTAAGATTGGAGTGGTATAGTCCCTATGACCCCCCCTCCACTCAACAGCCTGATTGCAGCATTCTGTACCAATTGGAGTTTCCGAAAACTTTTCAAGGACACCTCCATGTAGAACGCATTGCAGTAATCTAGTCTTAGGTGTAATTAGGGCTTGCAGCGCAGCAGCCAGATCTTCTCTTTTCAGGAAGGCCCACAGCTGGCTAACAAGATGAACCTGGCAAAAGGCACTCCTGGCCACAGCTGCCACCTGCTTATCCAGCAATTGGTCCAAGAGCATCCCCAGATTAGAGACTGGTTCCTTCAAGGGGAACGCAACCCTGTCCAGAAAGGGTGAAACCTTAAATCCTGGATCAGACCTTCCACCCACCAGTAGCATCTTGTTGAGATTACGCTTCAAAGCCAGTTTGATGTAGTGGTTAAGTGTGCAGTCTCTTATCTGGGAGAACCGGGTTTGATTCCCCACTCCTCCACTTGCACCTGCTGGCATGGCCTTGGGTCAGCCATAGCTCTGGCAGAGGTTGTCCTTGAAAGGGCAGCTGCTGGGACAGCCCTCTCCAGCCCCACCCACCTCACAGTGTGTCTGTTGTGGGGGAGGAAGGGAAAGGAGATTGTGAGCCGCTCTGAGACTCTTCGGAGTGGAGGGCGGGATATAAATCCAATATCTTCTTCATCTTCATCTTTATTAGCCTGCATCCACTCCAAAACTGCCTCCAGATACCAAATCGGGGCTTCTACAGTCTCTCTGAGATCAGCTGGAAATGTGAGACAGAGCTGAGTCTCATTCTCATATTGGTAACAACCCAGTCCAAATCTCTGTGGATGGCTTCACCCAGTCATCTCATGCAGATGTCAAAGAACATAGGGGTTAAAATGGAACTTTGTGGGACCCCACAGGCCAAAGGCCCAGGGGCTGGGCAGCAGTCCCCCAGAATCACTGCAGAATGGTGCCTCCGAGTCTTCAGCCCAGATAGGCAATCTAGAAAGAAGCTATAATCGATGGTATCAAAGCTGCTGATATATGCCATCGCCAACGCAATCTAGTACGGATGTTGCGGATCCATGAACTTGTCCAGATGTTTAGAATTTTATATACCTCAGAATCAACAAATCTGAATTAAGGTTTCCATGCTATTCAACAAATTAAATCAGTTAAAACTAAAATGGTTTTAAACAGTTTAACTGTGTGCAGGATCCCAGCCATGGGACTTAAAATTGCATTAAGTACGTAAAACAATCCGAATAGACCTGCAGTCCCATTGCTTTGTACTGTGTCTCAGCCTGGTATTTCTTGCCAACAACCGTGGGGAGAAGGGAAATGGACACTTTTTTTTTTTTAATTTCTAGTTCCGTATGGGTTGTCTCTCAGATTGGCCCGGCTCTACACCCAAAATCTTGCAAAACCAGATAGCCGTGAACACCAACAGCTGCAAAAAGACGTGGAAGAGCATGTATGTCGCAGGAAGTAACGATGACTGTCATGTTTGCTATTAAGGGGTAGGAGAAAAAAATATTGGTAACTTCCACCTGGCAACGATTCTCAGTGGTTCTATTGTTGCTGCTGCAGCTGTTGATTAAGTGCACTGGCAACAGAGCTTCCAGAGGGTGGGTTTCCTGGCCTTTTACCTGCCCCAGCCTAGCCATTTCCTCCCCTCACTGGATGAAATTTGGCGAGGACGCTAGTAACTGAATAAAACACTGTACCGATATGCCACATACCAATTTTAAAGACCCTCTGAAAAGCCCCCTGCTGGTACAGGATGGGAAACAGCTGCTTCAAGGAGACCTGGCAGGGAAACTAGCACTCATGTGGACAAGACTGGGAAAGATCTGAAGTCCATGTGCCAGCCACCCAACTTTGCTGAGTTTCCAAAAAGATCATAGTAAAATAGGTTTTAGAGCAAAGGTAGCAAAGCCAGGGGAAAGCTGGAAGGTACCTGAAAATGTCATAATATTTTGTGGAAGCAGGAAAATTAAACCACTTTCCATTTGCATCAAAACTGGCTCAAACACCCGGTGTAGAAGTCACCAGTGCACCCAATGTGAACTTCCTTTTCTTGATTTTGGGTTCAGAGGTAAAGAGGGGATCTGCTGTGCTCTGGTCAGGCGAATGGCTGAAAATCCTCTCCCTTGCTCCGCATGCAGAAGTGGCTTCAGCTGGTGGAAAAGAATGTTAGATTCTAAGGCAAAATGTTTAAGCTCCCCTCCTTCCCAAAAAGAACAACACCTGATAATTAACCATTGATTCATGAGTGCTGGAAGGGTACCTGGAAATCTCAGGAGGAAGGAAATGAATTAATTAGCTTGAAAACAGCAGGGAAATTGTAGGGAGAACTGGAGCTTTTGCTGAAGGGGACATTTTTTAGCAGACACATAGTAGGGTCTTGCCCACAGGAAAGTATTTTAATGGGAGACCCAGTTTTAGTTGTACTTCCAACGAATTGCAGAACAGTGGTCATTCAATATTTGTGTGGCTAGTAATAAGATTTCATTGACACCACAACTTTTTCATGTTTACTTCTTCCCTTTGAGAAGCCTGAATTAATAACCCTTTTGTGCTCTTCATAGCTGAATGAGATTTACAGAACTATCCCTGGTGCCTACAAATTTCAGCAGACAAAATTCAGGTGAGTGAACTGAAGAATGCAAGAGTTGTGAATATGCAATGGGTTTTTTTTATTTAACAGAGAAGAATGGTGAAGATTTCAGGGTGTAATGGGGGTAATTAAGTCTTAGGGCGTTTTCGCACTCACCTTCAGCCGACGCGACCCCCCTCTTCACCGCGCAGGATCTGCGCGGATTTCGCACTAAATGCCGCGGAGCAGCCAGAAGAGCCGGAAACTCCCGTCGCAAAAGCCGCGCAAACGGAAACTGCTTTTTGGCGGTTTACGTTTGAGCGGCTTTTGCGCCGGGAGCTTCCAGCTCTTCCGGCTGCTCCGCGGCATTTAGTGCGAAATCCGCGCAGATCCTGCGCGGTGAAGAGGGGGGTCGCGCCGGCTGAAGGTGAGTGCGAAAACGCCCTTAGCGAGAAATTTTGCATTGAAATTATTGTCCCGTGTAATAGATAGTAAAGAAAGAATTGGAACAGGGACCTATAAGGAAAACTCACTAATGGGGAATAAGAACTCTCATCGCCTTTAGTTTGCAGCAAGGAGGACTTCTATAAAGTATACCTGATAAGGCAAACCAGCAAAGCCCTGTGTCTCTCCAGCAATCAAAGTTATTCATCTGATCTGTTTTCTCCTCAGGTTACAGCCAAATTCTGGGAAAAGGTAAGCAAAAGCATTAGAACCTGGTGTTGAATACCAGTGTGGACATGTGGAAATTTTTCATTGCTGTGTTTGACATGTGGAAATTTTTCATTGCTGTGTCTGTGCAGGGGAAGAATATTACCTGAACCTCAACAAATCTGATACCTCTTTAAAACATTACCCTAGCTCATCCACTTTTTACATTGCAATATTCACATTGTCAATTCACTTCTCAGCACTGCATGAGCGCAGGAGTGGTCTTAGCCAATAGGCAACAGGGCCATCGGTGGGGGGGGGCCTGCCACAGGGGCCCCCTGTCCCTGATGGTGGAAGGAGGAAAAAAAGAGCCGCCTCTTCTGGCACTACTTGCACCCATCCTGTCCCTAGCTCTGGCAGCCAGCTCAGCAACCTCTTGTGCCTACTCCACCTGGAGCTAGGGCAGCTGGCTTCCAGTGACAGTTCCCACTTGTCTCATATGGGGCAAGACCACTCTTTGTTTGGCCCTAGCAATGGGGAGGGCTGATGGAAGGTAGCAGTGATTCTGGGGAACCATCCTAGATTTTTTTGCCCAAGGCCCTGGAATCACTAAGACCACCCCTGCATGAGGAAAGTAGGCTGACCATGGCCCTCCCCAGCCATTCAGCCTATCCCTGCAGAGGAGGCAGCAGTAAGACTGTTGTAAAGAACCGGTCAGGGTCAGCTTGGGAGGGTGACCACTAAGAATTTTCCCTGTCACCTTCCCTCAGTACCTCAGGCACCCAGGGCTGCCTCGCCCACTAGGCAAACTAGGCGGTTGCCTAGGGCACCGGGAGCGAGGGAGCACCGAATTGGGTTCCCCCCCAGTCCCCAAGACAACCGCCTAATTTGCCTCCCCCCTGCTGCCAGCTCCCTCCCACCTGCTGCACTCCCGCCCCCCAGAAGCTCTCCCTGCCGCCCCCAAAGCTTGCCCTGCCCAACCGCAGCCAGTTTCCTCCCTCCCAACCTCGAAGCTCGCCCTGCCACCGCCCACCCCTGAAACTTGCCCTGCCACCCCCCACAACCATCTCCCTCTCTCCTGTCCCCCCGAAGTTCACCCTGCCGCCACCGCCAGCTCCCTCCCTCCTGTCCCCCCGAAGTTCGCCCTGCCGCCACCACATCCAGCTCCCTCCCTCCCGTCCCTCCCAAAGTTCACGCTGCCACCACAGCCAGCTCCCTCCCTCCTGTCCCCCCCCCTGAAGTTTGCCCTGCCGCCGCAGCCAGCTCCCGCTTGGCCCCGAGAAGCATACCAGCTCTGAGGTCTGCACGTGTTTTGAAGAAACCTCTGGAGGAAATTTCTTCCCCCTTTTTTCTGGAAAGGAGGGGGGAGAAACTTCCTCCAGAGGTCTCTTCAAAACACCCACAGACCTTTGAGCTGGTATACCTCAGGGGTCCTCTGGGTGAGCGGGAGGGGGTGCCTGCCTTTGGATCAGCAGGCGCAGGGCTACTCACAAGTAGCCCCGCACCTGCTGCCTACTCATGAGGCAGGCACCCCCCCCCCCGCTCACCCGGAGGACCCCTGAGGCATACCAGCTCCAAGGTCTGTGGGTGTTTTGAAGAAACCTCTGGAGGAAATTTCTTCCCCCTTTTTTCTGGAAAGGAGGGGGGAGAAACTTCCTCCAGAGGTCTCTTCAAAACACCCACAGACCTTGGAGCTGGTATTCCTCAGGGGTCCTCAGGGGCCCTCCGGGTGAGCGGGGGGGGGTGCCTGCCTTTGGATCAGCAGGCGCAGGGCTACTCACAAGTAGCCCTGCACCTGCTGCCTACTCATGAGTATGCCCGCGGCAGGCACAGGGACTCAGGGGTGGGCGGAGCTGTGCTGCCTAGGGTGCCGGAAGGGCTCAGGCCGGGCCTGCAGGCACCCATGCAGAAATCCTGTCAGAAGTATAAAAAATAGGCACCAAACATTTTTAAATTTCAAAAACCACAAAAGAATATTTATTGGTTCACAAAAGGGAAGAGAGTGGGATAAAATAATATTAATTAGTTGTATTAAAACAAATAAGTTGGCAGGCATATAGTTGGCAAAATAATCAATCACTAAACACTAGAGGCTGGTCAGGCTGAGATACTAATATAATTATAAACAGGCAAGCTTTAAAACTATACAAAAACTCTGGATAGGCAGGCAGTGCCTTCTTGGCACTAGGAACACTTTGCAGAGTTGATGGTCTAGCCCTATTCTCAGGCTTCACAAATCATAAAAATAATAAACAGACATTCACTCTTTTCCACACACACTGAGGACTCCTGACTTGTGCCAGATAACTTTTGCCTCCCAGATAACTTTTCCCTCCCAGACATACACACTAGCATACAGAATTCACAGCTTTGAGAGCTAATTTCCAGCCCCTCACTCCTGTGTGACCCACCCAGTTAGATTCCTAGTCTAGATTCCTAGCCACCAAAATCCAGTCCTCCTTTCAGAATGTTTGCATGTTCTCAGTTTAAACTAGGAGTCTGCATCCTGTTGTGCTGACAGAACCCCACAGAGAGTTTTGCCACACAGAAGGTGCCTGGCTGTGACTCCATTCTGACCAGAAACTCTCTCACTGTCAGAAGTTTTTATTTACTCCTGTCTCCCAAGGAACTCAGCCCCACTGGCTGTTCTCAGCTTCTTGTCCAGTTGCTTCACACAGCAATTCCAGCTTCAGTACCTAGTCTCTACTCCACGGTTCAGTACACAAGCTCCGACTCCAAAACTAAACTCTGAGGTGTTTTCTCTTCTGCAAGCCTCTTCAGTTCGCTACATTTTAGTTACCATGGCTGCATCCCAGCCAATCATTGCAAGGCTGTTCCCAGCTTCCAGGTTAAGTGCCTGAGTCCATTACAACTGTATTGAGACATTCAGAGGCCTTAAACATGTCAAGCTTAATAGACCCTGTAGCATTATGGTTTGAATGGTTTAGTAATTTTTTTGGGGGGGGGAGTTTTGTATTTAGAAGGCCCTCATATTAAGAGACTCAAAGTTGAAGTTTACTCAACTTGTTTGTAAATTCACCTCTGGACAGCAGAAATGGTTGCTCACAGATTACCTATGAAGCAGTGATGTGTGGCTGCAAACATACAGTAAACATGGGACTGCAATTATCCTTATATGAATATAAGAACACAAGAGAAGCCATGTTGGATCAGGCCAATGGTCCATCCAGTCCAACACTCTGTATCACACAGTGGCCAATACACACACACACACACACACTGTGGCTAATAGCCACTGATGGACCACTGCTCCATATTTTTATCCAATCCCCTCTTGAAGCTGGCTATGCTTGTAGCCGCTACCACCTCCCGTGGATGTGAATTCCACATATTAATCATCCTTTGGGTGAAGAAGTACTTCCTTTTATCCGTTTTAACCTGACTGCTCAGCAATTTCATTGAATGCCCACGAGTTCTTGTATTGTGAGAAAGGGAGAAAAGGGCTTCTTTCTCTACTTTCTCCATCCCATGCATTATCTTGTAAATATACTGCAAATCTTGTAAATATACTGCAAATATTGGAAGGGGGGGGGGCATCATGTGAGACAGACCTAAATTGGCTCCTTAACTGCTTGCCTTCTGCAGGAATCTGTGGACTCACGTAGAGACGCCAACCTCCAGGCTGCACCTGGATTTCCCCTGGAATTGCTACTAATGTCTAGACTGCAGATCAGAGGAAATGGCAGCTTTGGAGGGTGGAGTCCTATGGCACACATTCCCGCTGAGTTCCCTCCCTTTCCCAAACTCCACCCTCCCCAGGCACCGCCCACAAACCTCAAGGAATTTCCCAGTCCGGAGTCGGCAACCCTCTCACCAGTTTACAGACTAGATGTGGTTTAAAGTCAAGTCCGCACTGTGTGATTTACCTTACGGATGCAATGCCTTCCTAATAAGCTATGTATACTAAGTTTCATACCTATATTTTTCCAATCTCCAGGCAAGACCACACAGTTGTGGACACTGTGCTCGTTGCACCCCGCTCCTCCAAGAATGAGATTGTGAAAGTAACAGAGAAACACGTGTCTCAGGAGGCTTTCAATGACCTGAAAGTGACACCTGGTTACTATACTGTAATCTCAGACCAAGGTAGGAGATGCATGCTGTGTTAGGCCTGTTTCTCCAGAAAGCTCCTTAATTCAACCAAGACTGAGGCTTGAGATGCAGAAGCAGCTGACCCTTCTCCTTTAAAATCTGCTGTAGCTTTCTCATTATCATTTAGCTTTCTATGAATTAAAAATAGTTGCAAGGATCAACAGTCAGTCATGTGAATCCATATCTACAGCCCGGGGGGCTGGTTCATGTGTTACATGGCAGATACATGGATTGTCAATTAGACATGGAAATTCTGCACTGAAAACTTAATTCCCAAGCATGTGGGTCAAATTTGGATCAGGACCACAACATACAGGGAGAAGAGCTGTCCCCTTTCCCCTCTAGGGTTGCCAAGTCCAATTAGAAAAAAATCTGGGGACTTTGGGGGCGGAGCCAGGAGACTATGGGGGTGGAGCCAGGAGACATTGGGGGTGGAGCCAAGAACAAGGATGTGACAAGCATAATTGAACTCCAAGGGAGTTCTGGCCATCACATTTAAAGGGACAGCACACCTTTTAAAATGCTTTTCTTCCATAGGAAATAATGAAGGATAGGGGCACCATCTTTTGGGGCTCATAGAATTGGACCCTCTGGTCCAATCGTTTTGAAACTTGGGGGGTATTTTGGGGAGAGGCACTAGATGCTATACAAAAAATTTGGTGCCTCTACCTCAAAAAATAGACCCCCCCCAGAGCCCCCAATACCCATGGATGAATTCCCTATTATTCCCTATGGGAATCGTTCTCCATAGGGAATAATAGAGTGCCCAGTAGACATTTCCCTCCCCCCCCCACGCTTTCTAAAGGAAGGAGGGCCTCCAAACCAGGGAATCCCCTGCCCCCTCCCTCTCTCTCACACACAAATACTTACCAGATCTTCTTCCGGAGAACTCTTGCTGTGAAAACGAAAGCAAAAGAAAGGGAAGGGCCATTCTCCCAAGCCCTTCCTGCTTCCTGCCCAGCCTTAAAGGGGCATACATTTTACAAACAGCTCAGGAGCTCTATAATAACATGAAGCCTACAGGTATGTTCTCCCCCCCCCACCTCCCGCTTCCCAATTTTTGAAGAGAGGGAGATGAGGCTGCGAACCCAGGGGTCTCCCGCCAGAGCGGGAGGTTTGGGAAGCCTATTCCCCTCTGTGCTGTTTTCCCAACCTGAAATGGCTCTAGAAAGCTACTGTTCGCTGGCTTTACATGTGCCTTTACGTGAGATCAGGACTGCTGGCAAACAGTAGCTTCCTAGAGCCATTTCAGGTTGGGAAAATAGCACAGAGGGGAAAGGGTTAAGCTCTTCTCCCTGTATGCTGTGGTCCTGATCCAAATTTGGCTCACATATGCCTGGGAATTAAGTTTTCAGTGCAGAACTCCCATGTCTAATTGACAATTCATGTATCTACCATGTGCAGGGCTGGATTAACAATTAGGCCAAGTAGGCACTGGCTATGGACCCCCACACCTTTAGGGGTCTCGGGCTGGCCCCCCTCCCGGTTTTCCCCCTGCTTGCAGCTCTCGGAGCCTGCATGTGCAGCCAGCAACTGAGCCACTCTTTGCCCAATTTGCCTGGTGAGGCTGCTGCTGGCGTCATCGCCAAGTTTGCCTCTCTCTGCCTCTCCCCCACAGTTTTGTCAAAGAAGCTTTTGAGAAGGTGCCTGCAGGTTGCAGCTGGTCCGTGGCTGGTGTGGAGGGCGCTCTGACTCTGAGATAATTTGCAAGGGGCCTCCCCAAGATTTTGACTGCCTAGGGGCCTCCACAGGGTTTAATCCGGCACTGACCATGTGGACATTGTAACACATGAACCAGCCCCCGGGCTGTAGATTGGGATTCACATGACTGACTGTGGCTCTTTTCAACTATTTCCTCTCCATAGAAAGCTAGACGATAAGGAGAAAGCTACAGTAGATTTTAAAGGAGAAGGGGTTTTTTTTCCCCAAAACCAGTTTCAAGGCAAAAAAAAAAAAATGGCATCTGAATTGGGCCTGCAAGTGTCTGGAAATTAAGCTTCCAGCATGGAAGTCCCCAGACTATGCCTGTTGACAACGGTCCACATGAACTTTGTAACATGTGAATCAGGCTTAAAATGGGCCAGTCCAGAAAAAGGTTTACCAATTCTATGAGAACTAGACCTCTGATGAAACCATCAGAAGCATCTCCCTCCCCATGTAAATGATTACCTTCTGTCTTCCGCTGCTTCCACTTCACCTGCAGATGCCCACGGCTTGGTTGAGTTTCAGGAAGGAGTGGAGCTGGTGGATGTCCGAGTTCCCCTTTTCATCAGGGATGAAGATGATGATGAAAAGCAGCTGCAGCTGGAGGCCACTGATGTGCCTGTGGGGACTGCAGAGATCGGTCGTCATCTTGTCAGCATCAGTATAATTAAAGAAAAAGGTAAACATGCTAATCTGATGGAATGTAATATGATTCTTCTTCCTCCTTGTCTATTAGTTAACTATATGTTGAACTCATACAGCATTTCTGATTAAGGTCTCCGTTTAAAACTTGGACCCCTGAAAAAGGCACATGTAAAGCCCTATTTCAAATGTTTTTACTGCTTTCTATGTACTGAAATGTACACACAGGGTGTGTGGGGGGGTTGGATCTGAATTTTAGAGACAAGACATTTCTGTATGTCAAAAAATGGGATGTTGATCAAGAATAATGTGCTCCACTAGAACGTTATTTCTTCAGGGACTGAGCTCGTGGGAAGTCATCTGAATTATCTGCGGCAGCTACATTTAGGGTTGCCAATCTCCAGTTGGGTTAGACAAACTGGAAACCACAGTGTACTGGTTAGTAATAACAAGAACAAACCACTGTGAAATTATAAGTTGCAAGCAATCGCTGAACAAATCTCTTTTATATTCTGTTTCAAATATGAATATACTTTCTTCACAAACCAAAATTCTTATTAGTGTCCATCAAAATATAAATGCTTCTTCATTAGTGCTGAGAGATCGTACTAAAGTCCACTGTCCTATAATTCCTTGTGTTGAGAGACGTAGACAGTACCCAGATTTTTACCACTTCTCATGTGGGTAGTAGACCAAAAACTGGCAGGTGTGGCAGCTACACAGGTCCTAGGTTCAGTCGGTGTTTCGTTCATCTTCCACTGGCCGCTTGTCTTTACATCCTGGAACTTCAACATAAATACGATCATCATTAAACATATAAATCATATAACATATAAAAATCATGCTCGAAGTATATACAAAAGTCAATGGTCACCCCGTTCAAAGGCAATTGCTCATACAATACATTGTTTCATTTTAGCTTGCACGAACGGTTCTCGAACACAGTGTTTACCCGACAAACGTACATAGTTCCACGCAGCTGTAGCCAATTAGCATTTGATTTAATGTGATATACACACAACATTATATTTTTAAACAAATACAGACAAATCTAGTGAGGCGTTCAGACCCCAGGGGGGCATGGTCCGGAATTTATGGATAAAGAAGGCTTCCTTCTGTAGCAGAATTCTGGAAATATTCTCTACATTGTACTGGTGCCCTTTAAAGGCATACATCACTGCACATTGAATTTCATCACACGAGTGCCCAAAATTGACACAGTGCTGGACAACTGGAGCATCTTGGACTCCCTGGCATACGTGGGATTTATGTCCCAAGAGGCATGCCCTCAAATTTTGCATACTTGAACCGACGTAATACCTTAAACATGGACAACTTAAAATGTTAATTATTTTTGACATGGTGCATGTACTGAGATGTGTTAATTTCCAGGTAAAACAATTAATAGTGAGTTCCTTCATTTCAATAGTGTTTTCACAAATTTAACAATTCGTGCATTGAAAGTGGCCCGTAGGTCTGTCTTTCATAGAAGGATCCTTCTGAATGATATCTGACCGTATTGACATATCCCTCAAAGCTCTGCATTTCTTCCAGCCAATCATAGGAAAAGAAGAGCATCCAGGCAAATCCTCTATCATATGCCAATGCCTTCTTAAAATACTTACGATTTGTTTCACTGAATACTGAAAGGCACAAGCCATTCTTTGGTCAGATCCCTGATGTGATTTCGTTGTATCCTCTAACAACTCCCGTCTTTTTTAAAGTTTAGCTCTAAATAAAGCATTCTGTAAAACCTCTTCACGATAGCTTCTCCCAGATAAGAGAGCTATGGCTGACCAAAGACCATTCCAGCAGGTGAAAGTGGAGGAGGGGGGAAATCAAACCCGGTTCTCCCAGATAAGAGAGTTATGGCTGACCCAAGGCCTCTCCAGGCTTAACAGGCCCAACTCCTTCAGCAAATGTTTATAGAGGTTACCGCTGGCTTTTAGAAAATCAGATCCTTTGGTACAATTACATTTAATCCTTATCAATTGCCCATAAGGTAAATTATTTTTGATACGGGGAGGATGAAAGGAATCAAATTGCAAAGGAGAATTTTTATCATTTGGTTTCGTATATAACTTAATACCCTACCTATTATTTTCATCGCTGTACGAACTCCTTGATTTTAGTCTCAAATTCCTTCAGCATATTCTGTAGATCTGCTATTTTTTTGTTCCAATGCATCCTTAGCCAGCGTGCCATCTGTCTTTTTCTGTAGATTTTCAATCTCATCTAATTTAACAATTTCCTCGTGGGATTTCAGTACAATCAAAAGCATGAAGTCTGTTGAATGTTTGTTCACAATGGCTATCCAGCGTTTCTTAAAGTCACCAGAATCTAAAAACATGGTGGGCGCCTTCTGAAACCTAAGACCCTGAGGAATCCTAGAAGCTCTGCAATAATCTATTAAAGAAGCTGCGTGGAGCTGCATGTGTATTTTTCTCTTATTAAGAATAGTTACTTTGTTCCATTCTTCATCCTGAGTATAATGTGCGGCACTAGAACACTATTTCTTCAGGGGGACTGAGCTAGTGGGGAGTCATCTGGACACTGAATTAACTGCGGCAGCTACATTTAGGGTTCCCAGTCTCCAGTTGGGGGCAGGGGAACTCCTGGTTTGGAGGCCCTCCCCCTGCTCTCCCAGCCACCCTTAGCCTAATCTAATCTAGCCTAGTCTAATCTTCAGAAAGGGGGTGGGAATTTCCACTGGGCACTCCATTATACTCTATAGAGACTAGTCCCCATAGTTTATAATGGAGAATAGATCCAGGGGTGGGGGCTGACTTTGAAGTAGGGGGACCAAATTTTCAGCATGGCATTTCATGCCTCTCCTCAACCTCCCTCCCATTTAAAAAAAAAATATTGGACCAGGGGGTCCAATTTTATGAGCCCCAAAAGGTCCATTATTTCCTGCAGAGGGAAGGCATGGTCCCTTTAAATATGATGGCCAGAACTCCCTTCAGAGTTCAATCATGCTTGTCACAATCTTGCTCATGGCTGCGTCCCAAAGTCTCTTGCCAGGCTTGTAGCCAGGGGGGGCAGGGGGCCAGGGGGGGGGCTTGTCCTCCCCACCCAACCCCCCTTTGACCTTTATGGCCCTTCCTTTCCTCACCACTTTGGTGGTCCCGCCACCACTTCTCTGGTGGCCCCCAATTCCCCCCCCCGCTCTGGTGGCCCCCGTCCCCCTCCACACAGCGCCTCCCCCTGCTCCCACCCACCCAGGGAAGCACGGGCTCCTGGGGCTCAGCCGATCGGTGGGAAAAGCCACGCCGAGGCCAGCAGTTTCCAGCACACTCAGCAAGTTCAGTGCTGCCCGCCCCAGCACTAAACATGCTGAGCGGTGGTGGTGGAGAGAGGGGGGCACCTAAGAGGGGGCCCCTCCACCCCCAAAAATTTTTCCATGGGTCCCCCCAGCTAAAATTTTCTGGCTATGGGTCTGCTCCTGGCTCAAACCTCAAAGTCCCCAGATATTTCCTCAGTTGGACCTGGTAACCCTATTTACATTGCACCAACATGTCCGTGTTGTTAGTACTCAGGAAGACTATGAACGTCTATTGGGATATATATGAGATTCTATTTAAATGGGGAAAAAAAACCAAAGTCATATGTACAATCTCATGCCGCTGATTTTTGCCTAAGTGAAATTTCTTAGCTCATGATAATCATGGCTCACCTATAACCAATGTGGAACAATGTGGAAGGTCATTTGCCGCCATCCTGACTCAAAGAACCTATCATATCCCGGTTTTCATATTCCGCTTAGAAAGAAGTGGAGCTGATGCATCTTGGCATCCTGTGGCATATTAAGAACAATTCAGGGGTATCCGTCATCTGCTAATTTTGGCGATACTAATCTGAGATTATTTTATTGGCTGTTACCATAGACTTTGCACAATATCCTTGGATGAGCAATGTATCTGAGAGCCAGATGGCAACAAAATGTTAGGAAGCTAATTGGAAAAATATTGGAGTTCCACTTTTATGCTATAAATGCAGCCAGTAAATTAATCTTAATGTTTATGCTTACTTAAGTAACATTGTGTTTGTGCAGTGCTTCGTGTAGATGTCATATTACTACTATTAACCAACGCATCATTTTTATATCTGTTTAGCTAAAAGCATCATTAGCTTCCTAGAGCCAGCTTATTCTTACAGCCGTTTTGACAAGCTGGCGAAGATCCCTGTTAGTCGTGAAATATTGGAGAATGCGAAGTCCCAGATAACATACAGGACGCGGGATCTCACCGCCCAGGAAGGCAAAGTAAGGACTGTGGAACTGTCTAAAGAAAAGAGTGCATTTCAAGCTGTGCTTAGAGTAAAGTCTTTGACTAATAAGTGGCTGTGATAGCATGCCTTGCATCAAAAGCCTGATGCTGCATTCAGCCCGCAATGCTGATAGTGAGTGACCTCCTGCATGGAATCCTGAAACTTCCTGCGGAGGAGTCAGTTCTAGCACTACAAGGCAGAATGTGGAGATTTGTGTCTATTGCCTCTTCCTAATAGAGAAGAGAAGGCGAGGTTTGTGCTCCTGACAAATTCCAAGTTCTCAGTGCAGTTAAATAAACTGACAACTTTTCTTGCTGCAAGAATCTGTCTCGGAAACAACTCATAAACTAGCAAATACTATTATATGATGAAGAAGATGAAGATATTGGATTTATATCCCGCCCTCCACTCCGAAGAGTCTCAGAGCGGCTCACAATCTCCTTTCCCTTCCTCCCCCACAACAGACACCTTGTGAAGTGGGTGGGGCTGGAGAGGGCTCTCACAGCAGCTGCCCTTTCAAGAACAGAGCCTCAGAGCGGCCTACAATCTCCTTTCCCTTCCTCCCCCACAACCGACACCCTGTGAGGTAGATGAAGATATTGGATTTATATCCCGCCCTCCACTCCGAAGAGTCTCAGAGCGGCTCACAATCTCCTTTCCCTTTCTCCTCCACAACAGACACCCTGTGAGGTGGGTGGGGCTGAGAGGGCTCTCACAGCAGCTGCCCTTTCAAAGACA
The DNA here is from genome assembly GCF_032191835.1 of Heteronotia binoei. Taxonomy (NCBI): domain Eukaryota; kingdom Metazoa; phylum Chordata; class Lepidosauria; order Squamata; family Gekkonidae; genus Heteronotia; species Heteronotia binoei. The sequence goes on from NC_083235.1 coordinate 68,707,947, forward strand.
ACCTCTGCCAGAGCTATGGCTGACCCAAGGCCATGCTAGCAGGTGCAAGTGGAGGAGTGGGGAATCAAACCCGGTTCTCCCAGATAAGAAGAAGAAGATATTGGATTTCTATCCCGCCCTCCGCTCCAAAGAGTCTCAGAGCGGCTCACAATCTCCTTTCCCTTCCTCCCCCACAACAGACACCCTGTGAGGTGGGTGGGCCTGGAGAGGGCTCTCACAGCAGCTGCCCTTTCAAGGACAACCTCTGCCAGAGCTAGGGGGGAATTTGGGGGGCATTCTGGGAGGGGAGGGACTGTCCTCAATGCAATGACATCATCATGCTGGGGACATAGCACCATGCTCACACCCCCCTGCTTTCCCCAACCATTTAAAGAGACCAGGCTTCCTGCTTGGAAAGAGCAGCTGCTGCTCACTCCTGCCCTCCAAGCTGCAAGATCGGAGCTTGGAGGGCAAGAGCAGGTGGCTCCGCACTTGGAAAGGACAGGCACATGTGCTCCTGCCCTCCAAGCTGCAAGATCAGGGGTTGAAGGGCAAAAGCAGGTGGCTCCCTGCTCGGAAAGAATGGACACCAGGTTAGAGTTGCCAATCCCCAGGTGGGGACAGGGGATCCCCCGGTTTGGAGGCCCTCCCCCCGCTTCAGGGTTGTCAGAAAGCGGGGGGAGATGAGGGAAATGTCTCCTGGGAACTCTGTTACTCCCTATGGAGATTTATTCCCATAGAAAACTGGGGCTCTGGGGGGGTTGTTTTGGGGGGTAGAGGCACCAAATTTTCAATATAGCATCTAGTGCCTCTCCCCAAAATACCCCCCAAGTTTCAAAAAGATTGGACCAGGGGATCCAATTCTATGAGCCCCAAAAGAAGGTGCCCCTATCCATTATATCCTATGGAAGGAAGGCATTGAAAAGGTGTGCTGTCCCTTTCAATGTGATGGCCAGAACTCCCTTTGGAGTTCAATTCTGCTTGTTACACACTTGCTCCTGGCTCCACCCCAATGTCTCCTGGCTCCACCCCCAAAGTCTCCTGGCTCCGCCCCCAAAATCCCCAGATATTTCTCGAATTGGACTTGGTAACCCTACACCAGGTGCTACTGTTGGGCTTGGAGGGCAAAAGCAGGCAGCTCCCCATTTGGAAAGAGTGGGTGCTGCAGGCACTTGCCCTGTGAGATGCAAATTTGCAGTTGGGGGTAGGTGCACACTGTGTCCATGGGGTCATGGAAAACTGTTGGGGTGGAGCTTCCCCCCCACCTGCCAACTGACTGGGGATCTGCCCAGGGACTGGCATCCCTAAACTGGGACCCCTTTTCTCTTTGGTAGGACCCGTGTCTTTTCTAGACACACTCCTTCCAATTGACTTCTTCTCTTTGGTTCTACATTTTCTTTTTGGCACCTTCCTTTTCCACTTCCGGTTTCTTACTCTGATAAAGAGAAATGCAAAATGTTGCTTTCTTGAGTGCTTGCAAACTCAAACTAATTGAAAACCAGATCTTCTAAGAGTGTTCGGAAAGTGGCGCATGGATCAATGTGAGGGCCTGGAAATTGTTTAGAAAGTTACATCACTTAGAGCAGGGGTCCTCAAACTACGGCCCGCGGGCCAGATGCGGCCCTCTGAGGACGTTTATGCGGCCCGCCGGGTTATGGCAAAATCAGACCAGAAGTGACGTTCGACCTAAACTCGCGTTAGCAACGCACACTTCCGGCACTGGGCTGAGGCGGCGGAGACAGAGTGTGAGATGATACCGAGGTGAGGTGAGTTCCCAGGCCTGGGTGTGTGGTGTGGGGAAGGGAGAGAGATGCAGAAGACGGAGAACTGATGGCCCGCGGCCTTGTACAGTAACGGCAGTCCGGCCCTCCAACAGTCTGAGGGACAGTGAACTGGCCCCCTATTTAAAAAGTTTGAGGACCCCTGACTTAGAGTGTGTAATCAAAACACTTTCCACCTTGTTTTTCAGCAGCAAAATGGCAAGTCACGATATAGAAATCTACATATTCTACTTCATATGATTCAATTTACAGGACTGCTAAAGCATTCACTTGACCTTGGGACATTTGTGACCTGAGATAGTTCTTAATTAACTTTAGCTTGCTGAAACGCCTTTCAGCTGATGCAATTGACATAGGAATTGTCAGCAACAACTTCAAAGCCACAACTATATTTGGGGATGTGGGGTTCAGTGAATGACATATGAAGTCTCTACAAGGGATCGTTCTGCAAAGGTTAAATAATAACCTATTTTGTTTAAAACCAAATATCCCCTTCCTTAATTTATACATGATTAGCAGTATCTTGTAAATCAGTGGTCCCGAACCTTTTTGACACCAGGGACCGATTTTGTGTTGTGGAAGACAATTTTTCCATGGACAGTGGGGAGGGGAGGGGAGGGCAGGGATGGTTTCGGGATGATACAATTGTGCACTTTATTCCGATTAGCTTGGTGTGGTGGTTAAGTGTGCGGACTCTTCTCTGGGAGAACCGGGTTTGGTTTCTCCCTCCTCCACTTGCAGCTCCTGGAATGGCCTTGGGTCAGCCATAGCTCTCACAGAGTTGTCCTTGAAAGGGCAGCTTCTGGGAAGAGCTCTCTCAGCCCCATCCACCTCAAAGGCTGCCTGTTGTGGGAAAGGAAGGTAAAGAAGATTGTGAGCCGCTCTGAGACTCTGAAATTCGGAGTGGAGGGCAGGATATAAATCCAGTGTCATCTTCTTATTACTACATTGTAATATATAATGAAATAATTATACACCTCACGGCCCAGTTGCTAACAGGACACGGACTGGTTCTGGTCCACGGACTGGGGTTTGGGGACCCCTGTTGTAAATGAATGAAGATTCCCTCCCCTACATTATTTGCTCCACGTTTACTTCCCTGATTTTCAGTGTACCAAATGAGAACCGCCACACACACAAATGTATCACTGTAGGAGAGCCAGTTTGGTGTAGTGGTTAAGTGAGCGGACTCTTATCTGGGAGAACCGGGTTTGATTCCCCACGCCTCCACTTGCACCTGCTGGAATGGCCTTGGGTCAGCCATAGCCCTGGCAGAGGTTGTCCTTGAAAGGGCAGCTGCTGTGAGAGCCCTCTCCAGCCCCACCCACCTCACAGGGTGTCTGTTGTGGGGGAGGAAGGTAAAGGAGATTGTGAGCTGCTCTGAGACTATGTCCTTGAAAGGGCAGCTGCTGTGAGAGCCCTCTCAGCCCCACCCACCTCACAGGGTGTCTGTTGTGGGGGAGGAAGGTAAAGGAGATTGTGAGCCGCTCTGAGACTCTTCGGAGTGGAGGGCGGGATATAAATCCAATATCTTCATCTACCTCACAGGGTGTCTGTTGAGGGGGAGGAAGGGAAAGGAGATTGTGAGCCGCTCTGAGACTCTTCGGAGTGGAGAGCGGGATATAAATCCAATATCTTCATCTACCTCACAGGGTGTCTGTTGAGGGGGAGGAAGGGAAAGGAGATTGTGAGCCGCTCTGAGACTCTTCGGAGTGGAGGGCGGGATATAAATCCAATATCTTCATCTACCTCACAGGGTGTCTGTTGTGGGGGAGGAAGGGAAAGGAGATTGTGAGCCGCTCTGAGACTCTTCGGAGTGGAGGGCGGGATATAAATCCAATATCTTCATCTACCTCACAGGGTGTCTGTTGAGGGGGAGGAAGGGAAAGGAGATTGTGAGCCGCTCTGAGACTCTTCGGAGTGGAGAGCGGGATATAAATCCAATATCTTCTTCATCTTCTTCTTCTTAAAAGTATCCATTTCTTCCTCTGAGCATGAAACGAGCCTTTGCTCACGGATGGTCCCTTTGATTCACAGCACTGTCTTCCATTGAACTCACTCCATGGCAAAAGCTCAAAGCCCTGTTGTGGTTTGGCTTCATGTAACTTGCTATAGGAAGACTCAAGGATAATTATAGGTACTTAAGGCTGGAATGCAATAGAGTTGCCTACCTCCCCTGGAGAAAATGGCTACTTCAGAGGGTAGAGTCCATGGCATTATACCTAATTAACATCTCCCCCAAGTTCCATTCCCAAAATCTCCAGGAATTTCCCAACATGGAGTTGGCAACCAGATGCACACACACTCTTCCTTTGCAGTTATAGCCTGCCTGGCATACAGGGGAATGGTGGCTTTATTGCTTCTCACAGATGGGAAGGAAAGCTGGGGGAGGGCTGTGCCCTTCTGAAACAGACAATGATTCCCCCTCTCCACAGAGCCCAGCTACAAGAGAAGGTAAAATTGCAGCCAGCACCAATTCATCATCACCATTTCACAGTTATTTTAAAATGCTGAAATGTCCTGATCCACTCTGGGCTTGTTGTGCAGAGCTCCCCCCCCCCCCTCAATAGTTTTCAAGTGCCAGAATAGGTAAACAGTTGCCTGTGGACACAAATCCACTTGTGAAGGCAGAACACGGAGAATACTTCTGCCACTTGTGTTTCCAACCCCCGTTGAACACTCTCCCCCCTCACCCAGAGCAAAAATAAAGCCAAAAAAAAAAAAAAGCGCCCTTACCTTATGTGCTGATGATGAGGGGAGTACATGACTGGCGTGAGCTAGCAAGCTGAAGTGTGAAAAGGACTGGGTCACTTCTTCAGGAGCAACTCCTTTTGGGGGTAAGGAAAGTGAGAAGGGAAATCTAAGGAGGGAAGCAGGAAGAGGGAGGGAGACTCAAGAATCCTTAGCAAAGTCTCCGAGGGAGGTGGGTGGAGGGAGAAAAACTGCCTCATTGGCAGGGCTGGGGAGGGAGGCAGAAGGAGAAAGACTTATGACAGATTTCATACCAACCTTTAGTGCTGACTGGAGGGGCGTGACAAATGATTGAGGGGCCGCTGCCCCTCTTTTGCACCACTATAGCCCTGCTATGGACTTCATCTTCCCATGGCTTTTATCCATTTGGTCCTATGATTCCCAGCAGAGACTTTTTAGTGATTAAAAAAGACCCCATCTTCCCTTTTTCACCAGGGGAAAAGTCGGTTGAATCCCAACCCATAGTGAAGTGCTAGCATAAGAACATAAGATGCTATGTCTTATGAGGTCCCTAGTGATCGCAGTGAGATTAGGGCCACTGTCTACAGGGGAAAAACATTTATAGAAAATCTTTGTGTTGCGCTTGCTTACCATTTGGCGTGTTGTTTCTCCCCCCCCCCACCCCCAGGATTATATTTTTACAGAGGGTGACTTGGTCTTCCAGCCCGGAGAGAAGCGGAAGGAGGTGCAAGTGCCATTGCTGGAGCTAACTGAGATAGATGCCTTCCTTCATAACAGGCAGCAAAAACAGTTCATAGTAGATCTTATTGATCCCAGGTTTGGGGCAAAAGTTGGCAAATACCCCCAAACTGTAGTGACAATTGATGATCCAGGTGAGTTTGGCAACTTCTGACTGCAAGAACCGTTTTGGTCTTGATGCGTCTGTAGTGTCTCTGAACTCTGCAAAACAAACAAGGAGACCTGATGCATTATGTGCACCAGGTGACACAATGTGGTGTAGTGGTTAAGGGTGTGGACTCTTATCTGGGAGAACCGGGTTTGATTCCCCACTCCTCCACTTGCACCTGCTAGCATGGCCCTGGGTCAGCCATAGCTCTGGCAGAGGTTGTCCTTGAAAGAGCAGCTGCTGGGAGAGTCCTTTCAGCCTCACGCACCTCACATGGTGTCTGTTGTGGGGGAGGAAGGTAAAGGAGATTGTAGGCCGCTCTGAGCCTCTGTCCTTGAAAGGGCAGCTTTTGTGAGAGCCCTCTCCAGCCCCACCCACCTCATAGGGTGTCTGTTGTGGGGGAGGAAGGTAAAGGAGATTGTGAGCCGCTCTGGGACTCTTCGAAGTGGAGGGCGGGATAGAAATCCAATATCTTCATCTACCTCACAGGGTGTCTGTTGTGGGGGAGGAAGGTAAAGGAGATTGTGAGCCGCTCTGAGACTCTTCGGAGTGGAGGGCGGGATATAAATCCAATATCTTCATCTACCTCATAGGGTGTCTGTTGTGGGGGAGGAAGGGAAAGGAGATTGTGAGCCACTCTGAGACTCTTCGGAGTGGAGGGCGGGATATAAATCCAATATCTTCATCTTCTTCTTTAGTTTCCTCAGCTGAGCTACCAAGTGTGGTCTGGTGATAGAGACAATCCTGAACTCATGTTCCACCTCTCCTATGTTGCTAATAATCTTCATTTGATAATGGCCTGTGATGTATTTTAACATTTCAAGATTGGATTGGATTTTATTACACCCTTTCACTAAGTGAAGAGTTTTACTCCAGAGTGAGACAGACATTTGGTCAGACTGTGGTTGCCAGATCCATCAGACTATCAGGCGAGGGATGGGGTGAACTTTTTGGTAGCCAGAAATAACACAATGTGCCTATGTACCCAGGAGCTGGAAATAAATGCACAGTGCTTACGTCACCTGTAAGTGACATAAGCACATCAGTGATTTCAGGGGACAATGCTCCCTGAAACTCTTTGGTAGAATTAGCTTTGTTCTAACCATAGAGTTTTGCCCAAAAACCAGAGGATCACTCACTGACATGCCTACATCACTTCCAGGTGATGTAGGCGCATCACATTTATTTTCAGCTTCTTCCTTCCCCATGGGGGCGATTGAGTGGTGGAGAGGAGCACCTGAAACTAGGGATCCCTCACCTTACCAGGTGACCTGACAACGCTAAGCCAGGCATAATAATTTTTTATTTGTTCTATGCCAGTCACCAGACTGAGCATGTTGCCGAGCATTCATCCACAGCTACCTATTATATCCAATATTCTGCTCTAGTGCCAGAACTTGTGGATGAGTGAGCCAGCTATGATAGTGTAAAAAAAGGTTGAAACGCTTGGGACTCTTTAGCTTGGAGAAACGTCGACTGCGGGGTGACATGATAGAGGTTTACAAGTTAATGCATGGGATGGAGAAAGTAGAGAAAGAAGTACTTTTCTCCCTTTCTCGCAATACAAGAACTCGTGGGCATTTGATGAAATTGCTGAGCAGACAGGTAAAACGGATAAAAGGAAGTACTTTTTCACCCAAAGGGTGATTAACATGTGGAATTCACTGCCACAGGAGGTGGTGGCAGCCACAAGCATAGCCACCTTCAAGAGGGGGTTAGATAAAAATATGGAGCAGAGGTCCATCAGTGGCTATTAGCCACAAAAAAAATTTGCCACTGTGTGACACAGAGTGTTGGACTAGATGGGCCATTGGCCTGATCTAACATGGCTTCTCTTATGTTCTTATGAGTTGTGGCATACAAACTTGAAAGATTGACAAATGCAAGCAAGCGCCTCTTTCTTCAGGAATGGATGCTGAAAAAGAGATGACATTTCCCTTTTTTCCCTCACCGCAGAAGCTGTGGATGGTGTAGCATCAATGACAGGCCTGGGTCAACTTCCAGTGACTTCTAGAAACAGACTTGGAGTACCCCTTAATCCAAATGCGCAGGCTCTAAATTCAAGGAAGATTCGCTTCAACTGGCTGCCTCCTCCTGGCAAAGTTGCAGGGTACAAGGTATGGTGAGTTAGTCAGTAAGGGCTGCCCAAAAATAGGGATGTCATCCTACTGAATTCAAGTCCTGAAGGTCGGTTCAGACTGGCTCCATGGACGGCCAGTACAACCCTCCCGTCCTCAGCCATGCTGCTACCGCTGGATACTGCTGCCTTCTATGTGCACTGTGATGCGGTCTGAACATTCGCTTTGGCAGCCTTCCCCCCCTTGCTTCAAGCAAGCCTTCCCTAAGTTTTTCAACAGAAGCTAGATGGCCACCTGACAGCAATGAAGATCCTGTGGATTTAGGGGGAGGCGTTTGTGAGTTTCCTGCATTGTGCAGGGGGTCGGACTAGATGACTCTGGAGGTCCCTTCCAACTCTATATGATTCTAAGAGCGTTTTCGCACTGACCTTAATCGAGAGTGATGTCCCTCTTCACCGTGCAGCGTCTGCGCGGATTTCGCACTAATTGCTCCGCAGAACCCGGAAGAGCCGCAAAGTCCCGCGGCTTTTGTGTCGCAAATGTAAACTGGTTTTTGGCCAGTTTACATTTGCGACGCAAAAGCCGTGGGACTTTGCGGCTCTTCCGGGTTCTGCGGAGCAATTAGTGCGAAATCCGCACAGATGCTGTGCGGTGAAGAGGGACGTCGCTCCCGATTAAGGTCAGTGCGAAAACGCCCTAAGTTTCCCGCATACAGGGTACTCTTGGAGGATGAAGACATAGTGCATTGGGGGAGGAGCAAATTGTTGAATGCTTTATGGTGGAGGCATGTCACATTGGAATGAGTGTCTCAGAATCAAAGTAGTATTCACAGAGAGGTGGGCATTCCTCTCCAAGGTGGCATTATGGAGAAGGGCTGCATTAGCTTGTGATGGATTCATACGGGTCGAAGGGATTCTGTTTTAAATCTATTTGATTACCTTTCCATTGTACAGAGACAGAATGGAAACTCGCTCAACAATGACAGTGGGCTGAATCCAAATTTCCCAGTAACAGAAGACACTTTCATCAGCAGAATATAACTTTCATACTCCCCCCCCCATAGCCCACTTTTCTCCCCAAAAGGAAGGTAGGAAACCCTCAATAATGGCATGAGCTGGAAATCAGAGCGTGTAGCAGGAACTGGGAGAAATTATACCTCCGTTCCATTTTAGATATAGATTCTGTTTTAATCCTTTGAGTCCCAAGAACATGAAAACAGACAAAAAGTGCAAAAGTGATCTATAAACCATTAGCTAAGCTCTGCAGGGTTTGATGCATTAGGTTTTCATCAACGAAGTTTTCATTCATCAACAAATACGAATGTCCTTTGTAAAAGTCCTAGTGTGGCAACCTAGGTCTGTGGCGTATCTTTGCCATTTTAGAAACATGTGGATCTTTTGAAAAGGGAGAGATCGATTGCATTTCACTGGGAAAATCTTGTTTTGACTGATAACATACTTTAATTAAGGGACGCTTCTAGTGAGAGTAAATTGCTCAGTGTGGCTTAAGAAAGGAGTTGAAGCCAAAGGGATAGCATTAGAGCAGTTTCTCTTTGGGCCGCAGGTGAAATACTGGATCCAAGGGGATCCTGAATCAGAGGCCCACCTGCTCGACTCCAAAGTGCCGTCAGCAGAGCTCACCAACTTGTACCCTTACTGTGATTATGAGATGCAGTCCTGTGCCTACACTGCGACAGATGAGGGGCCTTACTCTGAAGTGGTTTACTGCCGCACCCTTGAGGAAGGTAAGTTGACATATTCCACAGGAAACAAGAACGTTGTTTTAACAGCACCCCCCTTCACTCTGGCCCAGCTAAGTATTGCCCTGGTTTGGAAGCAACAAACTCCTCCCTCGAGACAGGCATGGTGGCTGAAACTATGGGATTATTTTGTCTTAGATAAGCTCACCTATGACTTAGATCCTCGTTGCTCCTCCCAGACCGCTTCCTCGGACTTTGTGTGTAAATGGCGTCCCTTTATTGATAAAGTCTCAAAAGACAGCAGAAACCCTAATGACTCACACCATGCTATATTAATGTCATGCCAACTACTGTTGTAATTAGTTTTTTTTAATGGTTAACATCGTATGTATCCACTTCCTCACTATATATTGGTATATGCTATGCATCTGCTGATGTACTACCACCTTTGTACCTTGAACTTTATACCAATAAAGCTTTTCTATTAAAAAAAAAAAGTATTAGCAGAGCTAATACCTTCATTATCAACCCTTGATTTTGATAATATAAAAGTAAGGGGGTGAGTTCAGTTCTCTGAACAACAACCAGAAATCATTGAGATAAGCAAGACAAACAAAAATACAAGCAAATAAAAATTAACCGTACAATTACAGTGAAAATGAATGCTAAATCAAAATTAACCCTACAATTGCAGTGAGAATTAATGCTAAAATTATCAACGTTCTTAGCAGTTAGTTAATTTATATTACAGCAAGTGATAGTCGAAAAAGCATATCAGGTTTTAGCTTTTTGTCTTGCTGCTTTTAGAGATTATCAAAAAGTCCAGGTTATACACCCAGAAATCTCCCCGTGTCTGAGATTTCCATTGAGAGAAATCTGATTTGGTTGTCACGGTAGTGCCTATTTATAGAAAAATATCAGTTTTATCTATTTCTAAATCTGTTCTATCATAAGCATATGATTATTATTTAGATAACCGACTGGTTCTTAACTAAATCTGAGATAACCAACACAAGTGCAAATAAGCCAATCAATATGTGCATATGAGTTACATCTGAAATAGCAAGATAAGGCCAATCTCCTTAAAAGGCAATTAATCCAATTTTTCAGTAACTGCTTCAGTTAACTGTCCAAGATGAAATAAATCTGAGTATACAGAGTTCACTGACAGCTGACAAGTGCTTGAACTCTTGGTTAATCTTTAAACTCAGCTAGAAAAAGTTAGTGATGTCATAGCTACTGCTACGCTTGGTTTCTTAATTTTTCTGGGAATGAGATGGATCCAATATTCTTCATGCTTCTGGAGCATTGTTTTGCTCTCAACCTCTGTAGTTCCCAGTGAGCCTGGACGCTTGGCTTTCAATGTAGTCTCCTCCACTGTGACACAACTGAGCTGGGCAGAGCCCGCTGAGACCAACGGACCAATCACAGCCTATGAAGTCACCTATGGACTTGTCAACGAAGACAACCGTAAGCACAGATTCTGTTTCCTGTTCTTACCACGCAGCCATCCTGAGAGCTGTGAACTTGTAAACACCTTTTAAAAAACAGTTATTCAGAGTGTTTAGTGAACCAGTGGGGAAGGCCATTCTCATCGTAATGGTTATAATGATTTACTTGGTTCTGAGAGGACTACTGGAAGAGAACCCTGATCAGCTGCTTGGCACGCGATGAGTTTAATATCTCTCTTCGTTTTGAATATTGCCCCAAATACTTCATATTAATGGAGTCTGCATAAATCTGAGTGGTTACTGGAGAAGTATTTGGGGGTTGTTCTATACCAGGGACGCCAACCTTTTCTTTAGTGGGAGCTACCTCTGAGTAGTGTCTAGGGTTGCCAATCCCCAGGTGGGGGCAGGGGATCCCCCAGTTTGGAGACCCTCCCCCCGCTTCAGGGTCGTCAGAAAGCGGGGGGAGGGGAGGGAAATGTCTGCTGGGAACTCTGTTATTCCCTATGGAGATTTATTCCCATAGATAATCATAGAGAATTGATCTGCGGGTATCTGGGGCTCTGGGGCTGTTTTTTGGGGTAAAAACACCAAATTTTCAATATAGCATCTAGTGCCTCTCCCCAAAATACTCCCTAAGTTTCAAAAAGATTGGACCAGGGGGTCCAATTCTATGAGCCTCAAAAGGAGGTGCCCCATCCTTCATTATTTCCTATGGAAGGAAGGCATTGAAAAGGTGTGCCGTCCCTTTCAATGTGATAGCCAGAACTCCCTTTGGAGTTCCATTATGCTTGGCACAGCCTTGATCTTGGCTCCACCCCAAATGTCTCCTGGCTCCACCCCCAAAGTCCCCAGATATTTCTTGAATTGGACTTGGCAACCCTGGTAGTATCCCTGAGATACTATTCCCCCCCCCTCCAGCATATCACCAACTTTTGTTACCTCCTTTGAACAGAACATGGACTAAGAAGAGCATTAGAAATTAAGCTATCAGCTGTGTAGCAGAGAGAAAATCCTTTGATTTTTTTTTTTAAACAAAGCCTAGAGCAGAACTTTTTCATAATCTTTTCCTAGGTCTTTTAAGGGCTGCATGGGCTTTTATGAATTATAGGTAGCTCACAGTCTGCTTGCTGGAAACCTCTCTTCAGCATTGAGTTAATCAGAAGATGGTTAACTTAAATGGAAAAAGTTGCCATCACAAGTGGAAAGGTATCACGTACAAATTTGCTTGCAGGACCTATTGGGCCGGTAAAGAGAGTTCTGGTGGAAGACCCGAAGAAGAGGATGGTTCTAATTGAAAACTTACGGGAATCACAGCCCTATCGCTACACAGTGAAGGCGAAGAACGGAGCTGGTTGGGGTCCTGAAAGAGAAGCTACTATTAACTTGGCCACACAACCCAAGCGCCCCATGTCCAGTGAGTTACCATTAAAACTGCCTGCAGTAAAACACACAATTGATTTGTTGCATACACTCAGGAATCTGGACTTTTTATCAGATCCAGTATATTTTGTACCTGGGAAAAATGTAATTCTTCCTTCAGTTGGCCCATTCATTCATTGTTATTGGTACAGACAACTGGTTATTGTCTGTGATGTAATTCCTAATAAGTTCCACAATTTTCCTGCAGTGCCCTAACCATTTTTTTTGGTTTTTAATGTTAAAAACGCAGTTTAGATCCTTAAAAGTTATATCCACTCGTACCACTCAGCCCCGGTACTGAAACTACCTTATTTTAAAAATGAAAGAGTTGCACCCTTGATACAAAATCACTAGAGGCACTGGATCACGGCTTATGCTGATATATAAAATAAAAATGTGCTTTAGGGTTCCAGCCTATTTGAATATGCAACAAGGCCCTAATAGTGCTTTTTGTCTCCTTCTAGTTCCCATCATCCCTGATGTGCCAATAATTGATGCTGAAGGGGGAGAGGACTATGACAGCTACCTGATGTACAGCACAGACGTTCTGCGCTCACCAGCAGGCAGCAAACATCCCAGCGTCTCTGATGATTCTGGTATAATGCACTGCTGCAATTGACAAAACTGGAGGGGGAGGGTCTTTTTGAAGTTTTTGTGGCTGAACATTCTCAGATATCCTGAGAGGGACGGTGGCCCAGTGGTAGAGCATCTGCTTGGGAAGCAGAAGGTCCCAGGTTCAATCCCTGGCATCTCCAAAAATGGGTCCAGGCAAATAGGTATGAAAAACCTCAGCTTGAGACCCTGGAGAGCCGCTGCTGGTCAGGGGAGGGACGGTGGCTCAGTGGTAGAGCATCTGCTTGGGAAGCAGAAGGTCCCAGGTTCAATCCCTGGCATCTCCAAAAAAGGGTCCAGGCAAATAGGTGTGAAAAACCTCAGCTTGAGACCCTGGAGAGCCGCTGCCAGTCTGAGAAGACAATAATGACTTTGATGGACCAAGGGTCTGATTCAGTATAAGGCAGCTTCATATGTTCATCCTTCCTTAAGAAATGAAGTTGGCAGTGTGAGCACAGAAAAGCCAGTCTAATATGTAGGAATTTAAAGAGCAGTTTTCTAGCCACGTTGCACGTGGAACTTGTTTTTTCCTTGCACGTGGAACTTGTTTTTTTCCTTATTTTGAGACTAAGACCGATTTCCCACTCGAGCCTTACACCGCTCTCACGTTCTTCTCAGTGGGGCTTCCATCCAATTTCACACCATGTGCCCCAGGGCTGCAACTAGTTTTGGCTTTTTCACGCGGCAAACAGAAACTGGTTTTTAGCGGTTTCTGTTTGCTGCGCAAAAAAGCTGAAGCTAGTTGCAGCTCCGGGGCAGATAGTGTGAAATTGGACGGAAGCCCCGTTGAGAAGAGGAACATGAGAGCGGTGTAAGGTGAGTGGGAAATCGATCTAAGAAAAACTTTTAAAACTTCTCTAGTATCTAACACCTTCTGCCTCTAATTCATCTGGATTCTCACCCAGGGAACAGGGTAAACTCAGCATTCACTCACAAGCCCTGACCACAGATTTGATCAGATTTTACATATGCTGCAGTTTCTATGCTCTATGCTTGGTGAAAAGTGCAGTGAAGTCACAGCTAACCCTGTAGGGTTTTCAAGGCAAGAAACTAACAGAAGTTGCTTTGTAGCAACCCTGGAATTTATTGGTGGTCTCCTATCCAAGTAGTACTGCAGTCCTAAGCTCTGCTCACGACCTAAGTTCGATCCCCGGCAGAAGCTGGGTTTTCAGGTAGCCGGCTTGAGGTTGACTCTGCCTTCCATCATCAGTAAAATGAGTACCCAGCTTGCTGGGGGGGAAGTGTAGATGACTGGGGAAGGCAATGGCAAACCACCTCGTAAAAAGTCTGCCATGAAAACGTGAAAGCATCGTCACCCCAGAGTCGGAAATGACTGGTGCTTGCACAGGGGACCTTTCCTTTTCTATACTTAAGAGCCCCACAGCGCAGTGTGTTAAACCTGCAATACTGCAGTCCTAAGCTCTGCTCACGGCCTGAGTTCGATCCCCGGCCGAAGCTGGGTTTTCAGGTAGCCGGCTTCAGGTTGGCTCAGCCTTCCATCCTTTCGAGTTCGGTAAAATGAGTGCCCAGCTTGCTGGGGGGAAAGTGTAGATGACTGGAGAAGGCAATGGCAAACCACCTTGTTAAAAGTCTGCCGTGAAAACGTTGAAAAAGCAATTTCATCCCCAAGTCGGAAATGACTGGTGCTTGCACAGGGGATCTTTCCTTTCGCTATCCAAGTACTAATCTGGGCCAACTTTGCTTAGCTTTGGTCATCTAACAAGACTGGGCAAGCCTGGGCCATCCAAGTCAGGGTGCTTATGTGATGAGAGCTATCTGCTGCTGTGCGGTTTACAAAGTGCACAATGCTGATGAATCCCAGCACCTTGTAGTGCCCAAGCATTAGACCACATAAAGATCCTTACTATATGAACAAGAAAAGACCTTTAAACCAGTGAGCATTTTGTTTCACCAACTGGCCTTGGCCTGGGTCTTTTGTCAGTATGCTCTAGAGATGCACCATGGACTGAATCTAGATAATAGACTCTAGGTATGGGGGATGGCCTCATCATGGCAGTGACTATCTTTGAATAACTGAGTTACATTATAGGTGATAAGGAGCCCCAACATAAAAGCTAGGGTTGAGGTTCTGAGTATGCTAAAAACATTTCATGTTTATTTCTTTATTTACGATATTTGTAGTCCGCCTTTCTCACAGAGACTCGACAAAATGGGGCATTCAATAACCAGGCCATTAAGATTTCAAAAGTCTGGAACTACCAGAGAGAAGTGAAGCAGAGCAGAAGTATTAACATTCCACAAAAATTACAGGTTCCTACTTAACAACAAGCTATACGCAGCAGTCTAGACTACAGCCTCAATAATTCATCCAAGCAAGTTTGTAAAAACAACTTGTATACTGCAACCCTATTATCTGTGCAGAATAATAGCCAGTTTGAGAGCCAGTTTGGTGTAGTGGTTAAGTGTGCGGACTCTTATCTGGGAGAACCGGGTTTGATTCCCCACTCCTCCACTTGCAGCTGCTGGCATGGCCTTGGGTCAGCCATAGCTTTCATAGAAGCTGTCCTTGAAACAGCAGCTGCTATAAAAGCACTCTCAGCCCCACCTACCTCACAGGGTGTTTGTTGTGGGGGGGGGGGGAAGGTAGAGGAGATATACTCTGGGGAAGGGGGGGGGGAAGGTAGAGGAGATATACTCTGAGATTCAGAGTGTAGGGCGGGATATAAATCCAAAATCTTATCTTAATCTTAAAAAGCCCTCTTGAACAGTTCAGTTTTGCATAGTTTGTAGAAAGTTAGGCGATTAGGAGCTTTCCTGACCTCAGGCAGGCCATTTCCACAAGGTAGGAACCGCAATGGAGAAAGCAGGTGTACAGACAGTTGTTGATTTTGCCAATTTGAGGGTTGGCACCTGCAGAAGCCTCTGCTAATATGCGCAGAGTTGTTGTGGTAGAGCATAGGGAGAGAGGTGGTTCTGCAAATAAGGGGGGGGGGGGCAAGGCCACAAAGGCTTTTCTGTGTGATAGCCAATACTTTAAACTGAGCTTGGTAACAACCAAGTAGCCAATCGAGCATCTGCAGAATGGAAGTAATACGCATGCTCCATATTCCATATGACACCATGTCCACCACCAACAGCATGGGAGACACATTTTGAGCTGCAGCAGCGGAAGAAGAAGATGATGATTTTGGATTTATATCCCGCCCTATACTCTGAATCTCAGAGTCTCAGAGCGGTCACAATCTCCTCTACCTTCCACCCCCACAACACACACCCTGTGAGGTGGGTGGGGCTAAGAGTGCTTTTACAGCAGCTGCCCTTTCAAGGACAACCTCTGCCAGAGCTATGGCTGACCCAAGGCCATGCCAGCAGGTGCAAGTGGAGGAGTGGGGAATCAAACCCGGTTCTCCCCCCACAACAGACACCCTGTGAGGTGGGTGGGGCTGGAGAGGGCTCTCCCAGAAGCTGCCCTTTCAAGGACAACCTCTGCCAGAGCTATGGCTGACCCAAGGCCATGCCAGCAGGTGCAAGTGGAGGAGTGGGGAATCAAACCCGGTTCTCCCCCCACAACAGACACCTTGTGAGGTGGGTGGGGCTGGAGAGGGCTCTCACAGCAGCTGCCCTTTCAAGGACAACCTCTGCCAGAGCTATGGCTGACCCAAGGCCATTCCAGCAGGTGCAAGTGGAGGAGTGGGGGAATCAAACCCGGTTCTCCCAGATAAGAGACCGCACACTTAACCACTACACCAAACTGGCTCTCTGGGAAGGTGGAGAGAGTGAGAAAGTTATGTTCCAATGCCAGAAGTCCTTCTGTCTGCAGAAATGCTCCATTGGATCCAACCCGTTGTCTATAAGTGTGCTATTAGCAGGGGGGGGGGAAACTGATTATATTGCAAATATATCAAGGCATGTAGCCAGGAAACTTGGGACGCTCAAGGGGCACGCATTGTGTCTTTTGCAACGGAAGGAGGCTAGAAGTCAGAACTACCTTGAACCAACGCATCTGGGAAGAAATGGCCTTCCTTACCTCAAATATGTGACAATGGATAGATTCAAGACTAAACAACGGAACCTTTCTCTCAAAGCTAACTAAAAGAAAGGCGGTTTAACGAAAAGAAATGATAACGATATTCTAAATGCAAGACACGTGTGGCCGTGTTGGAAACAAGTGGCAATTGTTTAGTTGTCCAATAGTCTTCAGATTGCCCTACCAATTAAGAATTTTCCACATAGACCACAAATCCACCAAAAATGTAGCTGTGTGAACCAGTCCACTTAAGTATGCCTCATAAATATGTTCTGTAATAGGACATGAGTCAGAGAGCCAGGGCTCTTTGTTTTGTTTGAGCAGGAACGCAGTTCCGACTGGCTTGGTGGCAGGGTGTGTGGCCCAATATGCAAATGAGTTCCTGCTGTGAAACAATGGTGATGCCAGGGAGTGTGGCCTAACATGAGTTCCTGCTGGGCTTTTTCTACCAAAAAAGCCCTGCGGAGAGCTATAGTCCATTTATGATTTTTGCACATAACTTTAATGTTTGCTTGAAGTTGCTGGTTGTCAGAGTACCATGTTGGCCATGTTGTACCGAAGTTTCATATTTCAGCAGTATGTCCAATGACTAGAATTCCAGCAGTGGAGATTTCCCATTTGATTTTTTGGGAGCATCTGGTGAACAGCCAGTTGAAATTTTCTATAGTGGTCACCTCAAATAATGTGGCAAAGTTCATAATAGCAGATAGTCATCTCATCTTATGATCTGTTCTGGACTAAGTACATGACCTCTGTTACAGGCAAGGAGCACCGACCCTCCCTAACTTCCTTATTTGTTTCAATGAAATTAATGGACATGTAATAGATCCGGGTCCAAATCTGAGTGCACATGGATCTCTGGATCACAGCATCTGTCCCTCCCTCCTCTGTAAACCGTTTACTACACCTGTGGTTCAATTTCAGTTGAACAATTCATAGCTGATGTTCTGGAGAGCATGTGGCAAAACCTATAGTTGTATAGTCACAGTTACGTGTAATTTCTTTGCAAAAAGATTAATCTACATAAACAAAAATATAAACAAAGGCCATTTTGGAGGCATATAATCAAAAGAAGAAGTGCTTCTATTAGAGTTACCAAGTCCTCTTGAAGTCCCAGCGGGGGACATTCGTGCATGCGCAACACACACACGTGACTAAATGACATCATCAAAATGGTGGCGCACACACGGGGGCGATCTAGGCATTTCCAGGAAAAATCTATGGTTTTCCCAGACGCTCTAGCCATTTGGGAGGTTAAAACTCTATGGTACCTATTGTACCATAGAGTTTTACCTCCCAAATGCCTAGAGTGCCCCCACGTGTGCGCTGCCATTTTGATGATGTCACTTCCGGGTGATGTCATCGCGCTGGTGACACAGGGGGAGGTTCCCCCCCATTGGCCCAATGTGGGCCGGCGGATTGGGAACCTCCGGGGCAGGGGATTCCCCGCCAGGACCGGGGGCTTGGCAGCCCTAGCTTCTATACCTGCTTTTCTCTACCTTAAGACAGACTCAAGCCAAGATTTTTTATCCTGGGGGGGGCTGCTGGTGCAGAGGGTCTGTTGATGCTGCTTCTCCTTAGCTCCTTAGGGAGCTCGTAAGGAAAAATAGCCTCGGGTCTCTTCTTGCTGCCTTAGCAGCTCCAGCAGCAAGGAGGCTGCACTGCTGCTACCCCCTCCCCTTGCTGGGTGTTGAGGGAGGGAGAGGAGGCCATGCCTTGTTGCCAGTGGAGACAAGTCTTTTTCCTGCTTGCTAGCAGCTGGGAACGAGGGGGCCATTCAGCCAGTGGCTACCCCACCTCTTCTCAGTGAGGGCAGGGACACAGCAGGCCTTATAGCCGGCCCCGCAAGTCTTCTACATTTGCAGGGGAATTGAGCCCAATTTGGGAAAGGGTGAAAGAAAGAAAGAAAGAAAGAAAGAAAGAAAGAAAGAAAGAAAGAAAGAAAGAAAGAAAGAAAGAAAGAAAGAAAGAAATGGTCTCATCATGGTCATGACTATCTTTAAATAACCAAGTGGGCAGCCATGTTGTTCTGAAGCAGTAGAACAAAGCAGGAGTCAAGTGGCACCTTAAAGGTGCAACTTGAGTCCTGCTTTAATTTACCAAGTTATATTTTAGGTGATGAGGAGCCCTGACATAAGAGCTAGGGCTGAGGTTCTAAGTATAGAACTCGGTGGCCAGCAATGGAGGCCACTAGGCTGCCCCTGCTCACCAGGTTGAGCAGAGAGGGGGGCAGCTGGGAGAAGAGAGGGGAGGCTGCTTCTGTTTGTGGATAAAGTGACCATGCTGCTGCCCCCTCCCTCCCCTCTCTTCCCCTTGCCTGCCAGCTGAGTGGTGAGGAAGCCTGGGGCGACCGTTGCAGAGTACGCAGTTCCTCCCTGGCCTTCTGCACCTCCCCTCTGTGCCTCCCCCTACCTGCCAGCTAAACAGAGAGGGGGTTTAAACTTTAATCGTACCGAGAAGGGGTTTAAAGTGTAAACGCCCTCTCTGCTCAACTGGCAGGTGGGGGAAACAGGGGGGAGGCACAGAGGAAGTTTGCTCCAGGGAGCGTGGTCCACACCAGTTGCCCCAGGCTCCCTCACCTTCCAGGAGGAGGAGAGGGGACTAGTTGGCTGGGGGGCAGGGGCACCCCTCATTCGAGAGTGAATGCCAGCCCTACTCCTTCACTGCTAGCTGTGCCTTAAGGAGTCTCAAATCAGCTTGTTTTTATTTATTTTATTTTTTATTAGATTTCTGTTCCATCCTTTCCCAAAGGCTCACATTCCCTTCCTCTCCCCGCAACAGGCTGCCTGTGAGGTAGATGGGGCTGAGAGACAACTGTGACTGGCCCACGGTCACCCAGCTGGCTTCATGTGGAGGAAGGGAGAATCTAAACCTGGGTCTCCAGATTAGAGTCCACTACTCTTAACCACTATACCACTGTGGCTCAACAGTCAGTTCATAGATGGATTTTGACAGGTGATGAATTTTGACAAAGGCTGGTTTGGGGCCTCAGCCCTGACCTGCTGCCACCTGCTCTCTTCTAGAAGCCTGAAGCCCAAATATATCAGGGGGAAAGTAGGACTGTAGTCATTCATCATTTTGTGTGTTTAGAGGCCTTTTTCTGAACCCCTAGGGAGATGCTAAGCCACACACAGTGGCCATATTGTACTAGTTATTTAATCATTTTATTCCGGAACTGTTAACCTTAAAATGGAACAGGCATGCCTCATCTCACCCAAATCATGAAGTGGCTAAAATAACAATGATCTTGGGTGTGTGTGTGTGTTGTTCTTGTACTTGCCTTCTGGATTCCATCTACAACAAATGTTGCTGTTTTAAACTTCATTCGCTTTGAAAGCAACACATTGCAAATACCTGAAGCAGATGAGTTCTATGATCTGTTTGAGCAAACCGAGCTCACAACCTTTTAAGGCACAACCATGTGCTAAAAAAAAAAAAAAGTTTGTTCACGGAACCAACTTAATGAATGCAGGTTATGGAAATCCGAAAGAAAGAAAAGACGTGCAAGATTCATGCAAAATCTATGGCATGTAGGGTTGCCAATCCCCAGGTGGAGGCAGGGGATCCCCCGGTTTGGAGGCCCTCCTCCCGCTTCAGGGTCATCAGAAAGCGGGGGGAGGGGAGGGAAATGTCTGCTGGGAACTCTGTTATCCCTATGGAGATTTATTCCCATAGAAAATAACGGGGAATTAATCCACGGATATTTGGGGCTCTGGGGGGGGCTGTTGTTTGAGGTAAAGGCACCAAATTTTCAGTACAGCATCTAGTGCCTCTCCCCAAAATATCCCCCAAGTTTCAAAACGATTGGACCAGGGGGTCCAATTCTATGAGCCCCAAAAGAAGGTGCCCCTATCCTTCATTATTTCCTATGAAAGGAAGGCACTGAAAAGGTGTGCCGTCCCTTTAAATGTGATGGCCAGAACTCCCTTTGGAGTTCAATTATGCTTGTCACAGCCTTGATCTTGGCTCCACCCCCAAAGTCTCCTGGCTCCACCCCCAAAGTCTCCAGATATTTCTTAAATTGGACTTGGCAACCCTAAAGGCATGTGAAGACCTCTCTCAAAGAGATCAGTGTGTTATCACAACACTCATTTCTGTTCCTGTCCCAAAAGCTTTCAAGATAGCTTACCCCCGAAAGGAAGTATTTCAGACACTAAAATCATTATAAACGTTATTCAAGTGCACTTATTTTTAAACTTTAGTATGGTTTAAGGGATTGTGCGCTGAGATTTCTGTTTTAGGATCATTGGCTGCTACCTGGCCATCCGTTGCTTTGTGCATGTGCCTATCTGAGGCAGCCACTCCAGCTACTAAGGAAGATGGTACATGAAAGATGTCTTTAATTTGGCTGGCTCTGCCCTATACGAACTTTCATGACAGTTTTCAGTTCTTATATCCTAACATAATCCTAAAGCCAGTTGGATGTAGTGGTTTAGTGCGCGGACTCATTATCTGGGAGAACGGGTTTGATTCCCCGCTCCTCCACGTGCACCTGCTGGAATGGCCTTGGGTCACCCATAGCTTTCGCAGGAATTGTCCTTGAAAGGGCAGCTTCTGGGAGAGCTCTCTCAGCCCCACCCACCTCCCAGGGTGTCTGTTGTGGGGGAGGGGAAGGTAAAGGAGATTGTGATGGCTCTGAGACTCTGAGATTCAGAGTATAGGGTGGGATATAAATCCAATATCTTCTTCTAAAGCCACCATTTAATACTACAAGCCTGCCAGGACTCAGTGTTCGGATTTTGTTCTGTTTGCTACTTTTAACAGTGCCCAGACCCTGAAAAGGGTTCTTTTATACCAGTGCTTTCAACTAGTATCATAATCTTGTGATTTTTTTTTAAGAATAGGCAAATGCTTCTCTCCTTACAGATATGCATTTATAAAAATATTTGTGAGTAAATGAGACTCATGTTTCGGTTTGGTGTAAAGTTCAGTTACCCTGTATTTTGCCTCTGCCGGTTTGATTAATGTGCTGACTGAAGTTCTGTAGTTCTTAAGGCTCCAAACACCCAGACAGACCCAAAAGCCAGAAGTTAGAACTTTATATCTAATGGGTGAATCTTTCTACAGGAGTAATTACTCACAAGCGGCACCATCGTGCCGAAATCCTATGCATATGTGCTTGGAAGTAAGTTCCACTGAACTTGGTGGGAGCTACTGCTGATGAGAAAAGCATGCATAAAATGCCTGAGGCAAAGGAATAAATCAACACATGGCAGTAAGCAACTAAGGTTTGACAGTGTGCTTTGATACCAATGGAAAAACTTGAATAATCAATTCCTGTTCCCACTTTGGTTTTCGGGGCCCCAGGGCAAACTAATGTATGCAGTAGCGCACAGCTTTAATGCCAGTAGCTCACAAAGCAGAGTTTTTGCTCAACAAGACCCCACAGCTTAGAGGAAGTATTGTTTGGTAGTTGGCATTCTGGTGTTTTTCTGAGGTGCTAGTCATGTGCAAAGTGTCTTACAAGGCTTAATTCATCCTCATACTTGTACTGTCGCAAGAGGCATCTGAATGAAAGGTCTGCAGCCAGCTTTCAGGTAGCGGGTTGCCTACTTTGTGCCCCTTCTCATACCCTCACCACCCTTCACGCTGTGCCAACACAAGTGCTTCACTTGTTCCAAAAGGCTCTCGATGGAAACATGTGCAGCTACTGGGGGAGGAGCTAGACCTTCGTCACGTCGCCTGGAGGCTCCCAGCAGAATTGATTCCTCGTCACTCGGACAGCAGCTACTTTTCCTCGGACACAGAGGGTCTCCTCCATGAGGGTAGCACCCACTCTGAGCTAGCGGACAGTGACGCAGCCAGCGGCAGTCTTCCAAGAAGTGTGACTCCCCGGCCCCAACCAGGTGAAGGACGACTGCCTCCCCAGTAACTGTCATGCCTCTCGTCCTCCTCCTCCTCCAAGGGCCTGCAGTCAGGTTTTAGCCCAATTAGATCCCCAGGTTTTAGCCCATTTAGCATTCCCATAAGTATACACTAATGTTGGCATGAGATATTTGGCCATCTGGTAGAGTTTGCTCGCAATATGTTGTTGTGATCTGTTTTTGTATATTTGATGAAGCACCGAGGTAATTACTTACTTCAGGCGTGGAACAGAAAGCTGCTAAAAGGCTGCATCTGCAAAAGACACAGTTCAGTTCTGAACAAAGAAAAAGCCAATAAATTTAAAAACATAAATGAAAAGAGCATTCTCCGTAGCGATCCAGTGAAAGATTTATTGGAAATCAGTGTTAGCAATGGCAGAGAGTCCTAAAAATATCAAAGATTTCAGGTTTTCACGGCTGGTAATATCATTAGGGTTTGCAGAATCTTTCGGGATCAAGTGCCGTGTTCTACTGGAGAAAGTTTTCCTTCCAGACGTTTTGTTCTCAGCTGCGGAGAACATCCTCAGTGGCGTTGCAGCCGGAGCAGGCGCTCAGACCTTCTTGGCTGCTGTGCATTGAGTGAGGCCAGGGCTATTTCTAGAAATAGCAGCTCTCCAGCAGCCCTGGCCTCACTCAATGCACAGCAGCCAAGAAGGTCTGAGCGTCTGCTCCGGCTGCAACGCCACTGAGGATGTTCTCCGCAGCTGAGAACGAAACGTCTGGAAGGAAAACTTTCTCCAGTAGAACACGGCACTTGATCCCGAAAGATTCTACAAACCCTAGTCCTAAAAATGTAAGAATGCCTGCCTTGATCAGACCAAGATTAATATAACCCTGCTTTCTGCTTCTGGTAGCAGACAGCAAGGTACCACTGTGAAGTTCACAAGTGCGTGTGAATGTAACGGCCGCCCCCATTTCCCGCAAGGCTGGCTTTCCAGAGATACAATGCTCTGCATATGGATGCTCTATTTAACTGTTATGCATACTAGCTACTGGTAGACATTTTATATGAATTTGTCTGAGAAGTTTCATAATGTGCATAATCTGCTGATATGGCAAAGTCTCCTCCTGCTCCAGAACTCTGGATCCGAGTCCTAATGTCTGGAATGGACGGTCATTTAAACTGCATTTGTTAAATTGTGCTAATGACGTTTCCTTTTCCAGAATATTCATGTAAAATCAGCTCAGCCGGTAGAACATACGAAAGCACTGCCATATCTGAGCGTCTCTTTCTCTTTCTCTCTGTTTTATCGATTTTGCGGATCAGGCTATTTGCTTCTTAACAAAACCTTGTAATGCCTGAGCCCTGGTGCGCTTGCCGCTACCTTAAGCATTCGGTGCAAAGGGATAACAACTTTTCTGCTGCCCGCGGAACCAGCAATCGTTTTGAATCTCCAAAATGTATAAAGAACAAGATAAAAATCAAGCACTGGGAGATTTCGAATCCTCTCTGATGAAGTATCTCTGCTCGGATCAATTAGTATCTAGTGTTGTTAACTTTAACCAAACGAACCTTTTTTCCAGAACACATGATGAACGGTCGGATGGATTTCACCTTCAGTGGTGGAAGTTTGACTCGGACGGGAGTTTCCAGCTACAATCATCTAAGTCCGCACATCCAGCAGGAGAAAAGGATAATGGGAACCTCTTCTCTGACCAGGGAGTACACCACTGTGTTGTCTGGGCAAGGTGAGTGTCTGGCTGAAGCTGCTCCCTACTACTTTAACAAGAAGGTTCTCCCCATGTTATTCTTTGGAATCCTTCATTCCAAAGCAAATTCTTCCTCTCCTTTCCTGTTCTACTTTTGCAGTGGTTGCAAAACATAAATTTGGTCAAGTCGTAGCTAATAGCTATGCAAGAAAGTCATGTTGGATCAGACTAAGGATGCCTGTTGTCTACATTCTTGTTCTGAGCAGTGGAGAGCCACATAGTCCCCGAGAGCTCTTCACACAGATCATGAAAAGCAACAGTCCTCCTATGGCTGTTCACTTCCCCAAAAACATATATTCTGAAGAACGTTGCCTTTGCATTTGGGGGTTCCATTTAGCTATCAGGGCTAATGCATATTGACAGACCTACCTTGGGGAGGGACGGTGGCTCAGTGGTAGAGCATCTGCTTGGTAAGCAGGAGGTCCCAGGTTCAATCCCCAGCATCTCCAGCTAAAAAGGGTCCAGGCAAGTAGACCTGAAAAACCTCAGCTTGAGACCCTGGAGAGCCGCTGCCAGTCTGAGTAAACAATATTGACTTTGATGGACTGAGGGTCTGATTCAGCAGAAGGCAGCTTCATATGTTCATATGTACCCTCCATTAATTTCTCTACTTCCTTTTATGTAACTTTATTAAATAACTTTTAATATATTAAGTTTGCAAAGGCATTGTGATAATAAGGATGATTTTTTTTTTGGTGAGTGGGGGAATCTCTCAGGAAACCCTAAATGGGATTTGCTGTGTCTGCCCCAGCATGCTGAATCCACATTTTTCATTGAGCTGTCCACCACTGCCCCAGGATATCTTTCCTGGATAGTCACAACCAATACTTTTGCTTACCAACTAGAAGGAATTCTACATATTTCCTTTTATAGAGCCAGTTTGGTGTAGTGGTTAAGTGTGTAGACTCTTATCTGGGAGAACCGGGTTCGATTCCCCACTCCTCCACTTGCACCTGCTGGAATGGCCTTGGGTCAGCCATAGCTCTGGCAGAAGTTGTCCTTGAAAGGGCAGCTGCTGGGAGAGCCCTCTCCAGCCCCACCCACCTCACAGGGTGTCTGTTGTGGGGGAGGAAGGTGAAGGAGATTGTGAGCCGCTCTGAGACTCTTCGGAGTGGAGGGCGGGATATAAATCCAATATCTTCATCTACCTCACAGGGTGTCTGTTGTGGGGGAGGAAGGTAAAGGAGATTGTGAGCCGCTCTGAGACTCTTCGGAGTGGAGGGCGGGATATAAATCCAATATCTTCATCTACCTCACAGGGTGTCTGTTGTGGGGGAGGAAGGTAAAGGAGATTGTGAGCCGCTCTGAGACTCTTCGGAGTGGAGGGCGGGATATAAATCCAATATCTTCATCTACCTCACAGGGTGTTTGTTGTGGGGGAGGAAGGTAAAGGAGATTGTGAGCCGCTCTGAGACTCTTCGGAGTGGAGGGCGGGATATAAATCCAATATCTTCTTCTTCTTATAGCAATTGGCAACACTTGTAACCATTTTCTCTGTGTCACTATACATAGTAGAATTTTGTCTCTGTTCCATAAATGAAACTGTTTTTCTTTTGTTATTGAAATATATCCCATAACGACATTAGGAAGTTGCTTATTTGATGAGGGTCCAATTTGTCAGCTGTTAAACAGTCATTTGCTCCTGTTATCAGCTCCCTGTTGGTTAGCAAGAAAATATCTTAACACACTTTAGAGCTTTCACCTGTCTAGATATGGTGCTTCAGAGTGTGCCCTGAAGTTCAGATGCCACCAAAGGTGAAGGTGAGCCAGTACAGATTGCTAAGAAGGATGTGGCCAAAGTGGTAACTTCCAACATCCTCTTGAAGCCCCAGGAGGTAAATAGTATTCATACAAATTAAGAACAAATTAAGAATTAAGAAAGTTTGAGTTCAGTGGCGCCTTTAAGACCAACAACGTTTTATTTAATATAAGCTTTTGTGTGCACACACACTTCTTTGGATTAAGTGTGAATGAAATGAAATGGAAATTACTAGTCCACCCCACACAACTGCTTATAAGTATGGATTGGTAATTTCCATTTCATTGTATCTGAAGAAGTGTGCTTGCACACAAAAGCTTATTCCTTGAGTAAAACTTTGTTGGTGTTAAAGGTGCCACTGGACTCTAACTGCATTCTGCTGCTTCAAGGAGAAGACATTGGATTTGTATCCCGCCCTCCACTCCGAAGAGTCTCAGAGTGGCTCACAATCTCCTTTATCTTCCTCCCCCACAACAGACACCCTGTGAGATAGATGAAGATGTTGGGTTTATATCCTGCCCTCCACTCCGAAGAGTCTCAGAGCAGCTCACAATCTCCTTTACCTTCCTCCCCCACAACAGACACCCTGTGAGATAGATGAAGATATTGGATTTCTATCCCGCCCTCCACTCCGAAGAGTCTCAGAGCAGCTCACAATCTCCTTTACCTTCCTCCCCCACAACAGACACCCTGTGAGGTAGATGAAGATATTGGGTTTATATCCTGCCCTCCACTCCGAAGAGTCTCAGAGCAGCTCACAATCTCCTTTACCTTCCTCCCCCACAACAGACACCCTGTGAGGTAGATGAAGATATTGGGTTTATATCCTGCCCTCCACTCCGAAGAGTCTCAGAGCAGCTCACAATCTCCTTTACCTTCCTCCCCCACAACAGGCACCCTGTGAGGTGGGTGGGGCTGGAGAGGGCTCTCACAGCAGCTGCCCTTTCAAGGACAACCTCTGCCAGAGCTATGGCTGACCCAAGGCCATTCCAGCAGGTGCAAGTGAAGGAGTGGGGAATCAAACCCGGTTCTCCCAGATAAGAGTCCGCACACTTAACCACTACACCAAACTGGCTCTCCAGTTGCTTCAGACCAACATGGCTGCCCATAGACATTTAAGTTACTTTCATCCCCTGTGTACCATGGGGAGAAGATTCTCTTTGTTCCTTTCTCATGTTATTTCTTATACCAAGAAGGGGATTTCTCTTTCTTCCAATTTCCCAAAGCTTCTACTGTCCATGGAGTTGGCATCTATGACTTTTCTTGAACTTGCATGACTGCCTTCTGCCTTTAAGTGTCCAGGAACCAATCCAGCATAAGGACAAGCTTTTCCGGTAGATTGCTCTCTGTGTGTGGTGCTGTGTCCGGCATTGGTGCTACAGTCTCTTCTGGTGTCTTCAATGGTGCTTCTTTCTGTCTCTCTGTTTTGCCCTATCCTGTGCAGACCATTCAAGGAGGATATTCCCTCCCATACATGAAGATGCTGGGAGGATGGTCCTGAAGCCACAGGATGTGGCCTTCAGGAACAGGGCAAGCACGAAGGGTTACCATGACAACAGTGATGCTCAAGATTCTATAGTCCTGACTGATGAGCCCTCTTGGATTTCTAAATACCTAGGTACAGCAAATGGCAAAGCATTGCTAATTGACTTCTTCAATGCATGCCCCAGCTACAGTGAAATCTCATAACTAGCCAATCTCTCCATGATATAAAGCCCCTGACCTTCACCAACTTTATATACATGTGTCTATCTTTACATGCATGTGCCAATACATGTCTAACTCTCCCTCTAATCTGTCCTGCTCCTTCACCATTTGAACTGTTATTTGGAGGCTGCTTTGTCATTTCGCTCTCAACAGCAGCTATCCAACCTGACTTCATGAGATGTTCTCAGCATCCTCCATGTTTCATCCTTAAGCCAACTGTTTCATGTTTGTGTTTCCACCAGCCTTTCATTGAGAAATGCCAGGGAGAACATTGCAGAATGTCCCTCTTGAAACTGAATTGCGTTAACAAAAGATTGTTAAGAAACTGTCCATATCTCATTACCTACTTTAATGATGATAGATACCTTTAATGCTCAGAATTTCCCCCTGCTTTGGCAGCTGCCCTTTACTAAGAAGATGATACAGTTTAATGGGATGGATAGAAGCCATGGGCTTCCAACTCCCAGTACCATAGTTTAAGGCTTAAAGGGATATGAATTTACTTGGGGAATGATTAGGCAAATGAAACTGTTGTGTTTTAAGACTTATAAATGTCTTCCTTCCACTGCAGAAAGCCAGCAATCATTATTACATTTTTTATTTTTTCAGGAAAAAAGGGGTTGGGTACAGAAGGGAAACAGATAGCCAGCACTCAAGCAGAATTTTGAGGGTGCTGTTAAGATTGTTGTGGGCAATCTATATTGTGTCATACCTTCAACATCAATCATTGCAGACAAAGATTTTCTTGATTCCTTCATTCATCATGCCCATGAATTGGGGAGGGACGATGGCTCAGTGGTAGAGCATCTGCTTGGGAAGCAGAAGGTCCCAGGTTCAATCCCTGGCATCTCCAACTCAAAAGGGTCCAGGCAAATAGGTGTGAAAAACCTCAGCTTGAGACCCTGGAGAGCAGCTTCATATGTTCATATGAAGTATTTATAAAGTGTGGAATGAATCCCCCCAACTTATTTTGTCCTTTAAAAATAAACAGTGCAAAGCTATATATAGCAGATCAGACAATGCTTTCAAGTGGAATCTGACCAGCTTTGCCATTGGTGCAAGAGTGGGGAAGGATCCCTTTTTATATTTGGCAACATTATGCTGGAGTCTGTGGCACCCATATGGACAAAACAGATCAACTCCTTCATGCACATGCAGAAAAGCTGGTGACCCTTCTATTCCCAACTAAAAGGTAAAGGACGCATATATTGTATGGTATGGAAGCAGGCTCCATGCTTCAGTCACAGGAGCAAACAAAGGTTCTGACTTTCAGAATGCATGGTTATTTGTCCGCTGTGAAGGCAGAATTATGTAAGAAGTCAGAAGGGGCCTTGAGTAAGATACGGGGAGTTCTGGATGCATTAGCCAATGCAGCTGGCTTGAAGAGAGTGCACAGCACGCGGACATGCCTGCTAGCTGTATATCTTGTGAGGCAGTGCAACTCTGTTTTAAGACAATTGCAAGCAGATTTTTCCAGAACAAGGGTCTCTCTTCTCATCTATTAGCTGTTTCTGTGCTACTGGTCTGGCTTCCAGGGCTATTCTTGCATTGCAGTCGGTGGGGAGACATTTCCATTGGACTACAACAGGTTACGTAGGTGGTTTGCGTACATCATTAATTTGGTGAGTTGGCAGCGAATAAGCAGGGCTTCCCCCCATACACTTTGTGTCGACAGCACGGACCTTGATCTCAGTAGCACTTTGTTTCTCTGTGCAGGCCTCTCAGGGCAAGCCACGCTATCCAGGAAGCGTTATGCTCTCCCACAAAAAGCCAGGGGCCGCACTCACTCTGAAGAAGTGTTTGAAGCACTGAGCAGCCTGGACACAGTGCTTCTGGGTGAGTGAGCTTAGCCTGGTCTCGGTCTGGATGGGGCTTTGGTATGCCCCAGGAATCCAGGATCTGGAGAACAGGAGAAATAAGGAGTTTGCTTGGCAAAGCCAAGTCTCCTTCTCTTTGTCTCCTGCAGTCAAAAAGTTGCTTCTCTGAGACCAGGCTGTTGCTGTTGCTGGAGGGTGTGGCTGTTTTCTGTGGCTGCTTCCTTCGTTATCTATATCCATCGCTGTATGTGTGGACTAGCTATTTATTCTGCAAAGGGACATTCTCCATGTTCTCCCAGGACACAGAAAGAGCATTTATGAGCATGTGCAAGTTGCTTCTTGGTACTTTCCCTGCGTTCAAATCAAAGCTAGTGACCACCTGTCTCTGCCCCAGATTACAGGACTCATCTGGGTGTCCCTGACACTCCCACCCGCTTAGTGTTCTCTGCCCTGGGGCCAACTTCACTGAAGGTCAGCTGGCAGGAGCCACACTGTGACAAAGAGGTGCAAGGATACAGTGTACAGTACCAGCTTCTCAACGGAGGTCAGTAAAGTTTGCACTGCTGTTGTAAGGGGGAGTTGGGGCTAGGGTTGCCAGGTCCAATTCAAGAAATATCTGGGGACTTTGGGGGCGGAGCCAGGAGACTTTGGGGGTGGAGCCAGGAGACATTGGGGTGGAGCCAAGATCAAGGCTGTGACAAGCAGAATTGAACCCCAAAGGGAGTTCTGGCCATCACATTTAAAGGGACGGCACACCTTTTCAATTCATTTCTTCTATAGGAAATAATGAAGGATAGGGGCACCTTCTTTTGGGGCTCATAGAATTGGCCCCCCCTGGTCCAATCTTTTTGAAACTTGGGAGGTATTTTGGGGAGAGGCACTAGATGCTATACTGAAAATTTGGTGCCTCTACCCCAAAAAACAGCCCCTCCAGAGCCCCAGATACCCACGGATCAATTCTCCATGATTTTCTATGGGAATAAATCTCCATAGGGAATAACAGAGTTCCCAGCAAACATTTCCCTCCCCTCCCCCCGCTTTCTGACGACCCTGAAGCGGGGGGGGAGGGTCTCCAAACCGGGGGAACCCCTGCCCCCACCTGGGGATTGGCAACCCTAGTTGGGGCCATTCATTTCCGAGAGAAGCCCACATATCTCACTAGAAGCATAGCAGTATTAGAAGCTGTCTGGACATTGTTCAAATAATAATTAAGTTTATGGAGCAGAACATTTTTTATCTTTCCTGAGATGAAGAAACCACTCAGCTCAAAGGTGAAAGAATGTTTATAATGACTTACAGGATAGTCATCAATCATAGACTAGGTGTTTGAACCAAGCAGAGTTGAAGAAACTGAAAAGAAGCATCCTGTTTCGAACACCTGAAGCTAAGCCTAGCCACTTCTGTTGTATGCATTTACTCTAAGGAGACAAACGCATCTCACCATGATGAGGAAATGTTTAACTGTGGACATTCAAAACATGCCGGAGGGATGAGTGCATTCATCGTTTTGCATTCTTCCTGCTTTTAAAAAAACATAATCACATACAAACTAGCCAGCAACAGTTTTTATACTGGTAGCACTGATGTTACAACATGAAGGAAGAGCCTGAGGAGAAGTAGAAGGAAGTGTTATGTCTAATGACTGAGAGTGAGAAGTTAAATACTGTCAGAGTGGAGATCTTCAACCTCTGTTTTTTGTGACACTCATAGAAGTTCTTGATTTGAAATAGGGAAAGGAATGTTCTGTGCAGAAGATGAATGTGAGACTTCCAAGATCATGTCGGCTGAGAATCACCTGCATTCCTTTTCCATTGTTGTGAATGCCTTCAAGCACCTGATTGAAGGCTGTATTTCCTTCATAGAAACAATTGCTGTGAAGACAGAATGTAGATAGGACAACGTCTCACATTACATCAAGATGGCAAAACATGGAGAGGGGAAAGCTGTAGATGCTGTTAACTCTTTAAAATTAAAGGCTGGGTGCTCCGTTGGAACACAGTTGATATAGTCTTCTCCGATTCCATCCCAAACGTGCTTTATACCAGATAATTCAATTAATTA
Organism: Heteronotia binoei; assembly: GCF_032191835.1. Taxonomy (NCBI): domain Eukaryota; kingdom Metazoa; phylum Chordata; class Lepidosauria; order Squamata; family Gekkonidae; genus Heteronotia; species Heteronotia binoei. The sequence continues at coordinate 68,739,470 of NC_083235.1, forward strand.
TTAGAAGCTGCTTCTTTGGCAGGAATAGCGAAGACTACATGCATTCTGAGCCTAATTAAATGCATTTGGATCAAAATGTGTACAACACAACCTTAGGTGTTAAGATTCATTCAGTGATGTCAAATCTCTGGCCGAACCAAAACCAGTTCCATGACTTTTTCCTCCCCCCTCCTGTCTTCACCCTTTGAAGCTCTGAGGCTGCCGAAGTTCTCAGCTCTTTTTGCCTTGTCTTTGCCGGCCACAGCAGGAAGCTCTTCTGAGCTTGCAAAGCTGCAAAGAAAATACAGAATGGATTTTCCATTAAGGTCTCTGCGCCCAGTTAGATAAAGGTCTTAATGAAAAATCCATTCCATGTTTTTCTGGCAACTTTGTCTGTGCTGCAATGTGTTTCAGTGAAGTGGAGCTCAGCTTTACTTTTGAATGTTTCTATGGCCAGCTGAAGCTGTTTCTTCCTGGGGTTGTGTCCTTGCAAATAAAGGGTTGATGCTTTGAGTAAACCTGTCTCTGTTGAATGCACCTGAGAACTGGTGCCTAGTGAGTACTCTGACCTGGGAACCCACAGCAAAAGGGGGATATTACACAGAAAAGCCATTGCCAATCTGAGTAGACACTAGGATTTCCAGCCTCCAGGTGGGGCCTGGAGATCTCCCACTTTTACAACTGATCTCCAACTGGCAGAGATCAGTTCCCCTGGAGAAAATGGCTGCTTTGAAGGATGGACTCTATGGCATTGTAACATGCTGAGACCCCTTGCTTCCCCAAAACCCACCCTCTCCTGAATCCACCCCCAAAGTCTCCAGGTATTTTCCAACACAGATCTGGCAACCCTAGTAGACTCAGGGGGAGAAGTTCACAATGCCCAGCCATTTCATGTTTTCCTAGGTTCAGAGCATTTTATCTTTTTAATTTCTGCTGTGATCCTTGTGCTTTTTCATGATACTTTATTTTAAAAATTGCATTGCCCAATCCCACTATTCCTGCACCTTTCCATTTTATACAAAATATTGCAAGAGTATTGAGCATGTTTGTATTTTAAGTCAAAAATAATATATTTAATTGTTTCTCCATATCCTTTATAAAGTTTATATCTCCACTACCTGACATTACATTTTTTATATGCATGGCCGAGCCCCGTAAAGTTCCTTTTATTTCAGATCCATACCTTGTAACAAATGAGTTCAACACCCCTGGATTAGTTAGTAATAAGAAAAATTACTTCAGTCTTAAAGGGCTTTTTTTCTTCACATGGGCTTCATGCAGTTTTCTACAGTTTACTGCTATGTAGCAAATTCATCTTACGGATAGTTCCTTATCTCCCCCATTGTTCGAAACTAACTCCGCTCACAGCAATGTCAGTGGAAGCTGTAGTTTTGGCAACAATGACTTATAAAGATGATGACTGGGTTTTTTCCCTATCCTCTAGGAGAAATGCACAGGCTTACTATTCCCAACCCTACCCAGAATTCAGTAGTGGTGGATGACCTGCTGCCAAACCACTCGTATGTCTTCAAAGTGAAGGCCCAAAGCGATGAAGGCTGGGGTCCAGAGAGAGAGGGAGTGATCACTATTGAGTCCCAAGTGGATCCACGCAGCCCTCTGAGTCCTGTGCCAGGTAATGTGGCTTTCATTATGTAATGCTTCACAAGTTTACTTAGCACTTCTGGTATGATTGTTGTCTCCTCAGGCTTTTTAGTTCTTTGACACTGGTTTCATGCTGTGCTGCTTGGGGAAGAGGGGTGTGCATCAGAGTAGGATTGTGGTTATTCATGTGGCTTTGCATTGTGGCATTTGACTTCCGGAGCATATCAGGATTAATTTTGAAAGGCAAATTTCTAGTCCTAGGGATTGCAGAGAGTGGGAAAATTTGTGGACAGTGTATTCTGAAGGCTTAGAATCAAAACAATTTTTTTGGGGGGGGGGGGGTTAGGGCTGCCAAGTCCAATTCAAGAAATATCTGGGGACTTTGGGGGTGGAGCCAGGAGACATTAGGGGTGGAGCCAAGATCAAGGCTGTGACAAGCATAATTGAACTCCAAAGGGAGTTCTGGTCATCACATTTAAAGGGACGGCACACCTTTTCAATGCTTTCCTTCCCTAGGAAATAATGAAGGATAGGGGCACCTTCTTTTGGGGCTCACAGTATTGGACCCCCTGGTCCAATTTTTTTGAAACTTTGGGGGTATTTTGGGGAGAGGCACTAGATGCTATACTGAAAATTTTGTGCTTCCACCCCAAAAAACAGCTCCCCCCCTGAGCCCCAGATACCCGCAGATCAATTCTCCATGATTTTCTATGGGAATAAATCTCCATAGGGAATAACAGAGTTCCCAGCAGACATTTCCCTCCCCTCCCCCCGCTTTCTGACGACCCTGAAGTGGGGGGAGGGCCTCCAAACCGGGGGATCCCCTGCCTCCACCTGGGGATTGGCAACCCTAGGGGGGGTTTACTGTATTTTTTAAAGTTTATTTAAAACATGGCACATTCATATCACTCCACAAAAAAAGGGGGAGAGCGAAGTAGAAAAAAGTATTCTAGAATGTGGAGTAAATGTTAACAGTAAAATTCATAAAACAAAAACTTTTACAGTCGAGGGCAATATCAACAAAAAAATCAAGGTAGGAAGGATGCAAAATCAACATTGTATCTCAAGTCTGAACATAACATTACCCTAAAGAACATTTTAGAATCTACCCCATACCACGCGGATAGGACCTCTACTACTCCCACTTTCCCTGAAGTACCTGAGATCTACCAACAAGAAAGGGGGGAAAGTTCCAGGTTCTGAAACTTGGTTAGCACTATGTGTCAACCATGGGGCATACGGTCTGGTCTTTTTTTTTAAACTCCCCCCTCCAATTCTGGGGTGTCCATGCACCTATTAACATATGCACTATCAGTTTTAAAAAACAAAACAGCAAAACCAGAATTAAAGGTACACACTCCTGACCCAGTTTGAGTGTGCACTAGAACATAAGAACATAAGAGAAGCCATGTTGGATCAGGCCAACGGCCCATCAAGTCCAACACTCTGTGTCACACAGTGGCAAAAAAATTTATATACACACATACACTGTGGCTAATAGCCACTGATGGACCTGTGCTCCATATTTTTATCTAAACCCTTCTTGAAGGTGGCTATACTTGTGGCCGCCACCACCTCCTGTGGCAGTGAATTCCACATGTTAATCACCCTTTGGGTGAAGAAGTACTTCCTTTTATCCATTTTAACCTGTCTGCTCAGCAATTTCATCGAATGCCCACGAGTTCTTGTATTGTGAGAAAGGGAGAAAAGTACTTCTTTCTCTACTTTCTCCATCCCATGCATTATCTTGTAAACCTCTATCATGTCACCCCGCAGTCGACGTTTCTCCAAGCTAAAGAGTCCCAAGCGTTTCAACCTTTCTTCATAGGGAAAGTGCTCCAGCCCTTTAATCATTCTAGTTGCCCTTCTCTGGACTTTCTCCAATGCTATAATATCCTTTTTGAGGTGCGGCGACCAGAACTGCACACAGTACTCCAAATGAGACCGCACCATCGATTTATACAGGGGCATTATGATACTGGCTGATTTGTTTTCAATTCCCTTCCTAATAATTCCCAGCATGGTGTTGGCCTTTTTTATTGCAAACGCACACTGTCTTGACATTTTCAGTGAGTTATCTACCATGAGAGATCTCTCTCTTGGTCAGTCTCTGCCAATTCACACCCCATCAACTTGTATTTGTAGCTGGGATTCTTGGCCCCAATGTGCATTACTTTGCACTTGGCCACATTGAACCGCATCTGCCACGTTGACGCCCACTCACCCAGCCTCAACAGATCCCTTTGGAGTTCCTCACAATCCTCTCTGGTTCTCACCACCCTGAACAATTTAGTGTTCGGACTAGGGGAGTTCGGACATCTAACAACATGGGATGAATGTGGTAGGATCTGTAAACACCTGATTTTCTCTGGTGGCTCTTTGTTCCATATCCAACTCCATCATATGAGTACGACTAGGGACCGGCTTCCAGATGTATGTGTGTTAATGAACCCATTTAATCCATTAGTGAAAAGCAACTATATCAGGCCAAACTGCCTGTCTGACCACAGCTCAGGGTCCACAAAAATTTAAGAGGGTCAATTAAACATAGTATAAGTCGCACAATAGTTTCTTTGAAATACAAAATGTGCATACAGTATAACTTTTTATCTAAAATGTATATATTTTGAGAAGATGAATTACAAAATCTAAATTTACTTCATATTCTTTGTGTGCCACATTGGGATAAATATTTGAGTTGCTAGATGAAATTCAGATATATAATATAGACATGTTATCTGGTAATAATGAAGAAAACATCAGACTGGAAATTACAAATTTTGCTTTACAGGCTGCAAAGGCCAAACCTTGGTGCCTTATAAAAATAATTAAGAAATGCAAATTTGATTAACATTTCAGTGTTTGTTTTGAAACCAATATTTTATCACGAGATTTTGCTGAGTTTTACTCCAATATAACAATGGTGAATGTGGGAAAATGCAATATAAAATGTATGCAAAATAAAATGTATGCAATATATTATTTCAATAAAATAAATTTCAAACGTTGGCATTGATTCCACATCAGAAAGATAGGCAGATTTTACAGTTATGAATATTTTTAATTTTATGTTTGAATCCTATGTTCAGTTATATGTAAAATCCTGTACAGGATTTCAGTTCAGTTCTTGTTGGTTTCTTCTTGAGAACCCTGATCTTTTGTTTTTGCTTATTCAGGCTCCCCATTCACCTTGAGCACCCCTAGTGCACCAGGACCCCTGGTGTTCACAGCTCTGAGTCCAGATTCTCTTCAACTGAGTTGGGAAAGACCTCGCCAACCCAATGGGTTAATTCTGGGCTACATGGTCACTTGTGAGACGCTACACGGCGGAGGTACAACTGAATTCCAGTTCATATTTGAGACCTCCAGTATTCCCAGAGAGTATTTCCTCGGTTATATAACAGAACAGGGCAGTCTCTGCATGGAAAAAAACAGATTGCATATCCCTGGGCCAAAAGAAGTTAAACTTCAAAACACCCACACTCGGGCCTTTTCTGCCGCGGCCCCACGCCTTTGGAATCGGCTCCCAGAGGAGGTGCGGGCCCTGCGGAACTTAGACCAGTTCCGCAGGGCCTGCAAGACCACCCTCTTCAAACAGGCGTTTATTAACGACTGAAGTATAGGTGCACAATAAAGGAAACGCCAAAATGGTCTGGTCTAGGGAATCTACCATCACTATACCACCTGACAGACACAATGTCAAATAATAATGTTTACCGCCAGATTCAATCGTGTTAGATTTAGGAATGTTTTAAACTAATCATTGCTTGGTATTAATGTGAATTTAATGTTTTATTATTGTATTGTATTGTTCACTTTTAAATGCTGTTAGCCGCCCTGAGCCTGCTTCGGCGGGGGGGGAGGGAGGGATACAAATAAAATTTTACATTACATTACATTACATGTTCTAAATGCTGTATGTGCCTTATCAACAGTGCCCAGTATAAACCTATAACACCACCCCCCCCAGCACAATTCCTCATCCCATAATGAATCTTGGTGATCCATGGAAAAGGTTTGTTTTAATTCTGAAATCGCTATTCCATAATCTGCATTTCTGAAAAAAAAGTCTGCCTTAGCTACCTTTGTTTAATAATAACATCCAGTAAGAGTCTACAAGTTTCCTAAGTATTTTGTAACTTTTTGGTCCTTGAAAGGGATTCTCATGTCAAGGTCTTGATTGTTTTATTCTAATAGAGGAAAACAAATCTCCCTGCCTCTCAGGGCATTTTCGCACTCACCTTCAGCCGACGCGACCCCCCTCTTCACCGCGCAGGATTTGCGCGGATTTCGCACTAAATGCCGCGGAGCAGCCGGAAGAGCCGGAAACTCCCGTCACAAAAGCCACGCAAACAGAAACTGCTTTTTGGCGGTTTACGTTTGAGCGGCTTTTGCGCCGGGAGCTTCCGGCTCTTCCGGCTGCTCCGCGGCATTTAGTGCGAAATCCGCACAGATCCTGCGCGGTGAAGAGGGGGGGTCGCGCCGGCTGAAGGTGAGTGCGAAAACGCCCACAAAACAAGGTTTGAGTCCAGTGGCACCTTTACGACCAACAAAGTTACCCAGAATTAAACTTTGTTGGTCTCAAAGGTACCACTGGACTCAAGCTTTGTTCTGTTGCTTCAGATAATATGGCTACCCACCTGAATCTCACTGATACAGTCCTAGTTTAAATGTCCAAGCACACACACTCTGTTTTTGAGAAGGACTTTAGGCTGGACCAGGAGGCCCAGCAGTTCAAAAAGTTGCTTGAGAGACTGTTGCTCTAACACTGCTTCTGATTGCCTTAAGGCTGTCAGGTGTTCTGCTCTAAGTGGTGGAAGAACATTTTTTTTTAAGGTGACATTGGCTGCATTGCTACATCACTTCCGGATAAAACCCAGAAGTGACATAGGTAGCTCTAGAAATCACTGGAAACTCTCTGGTTTTACTATCAAGTTTCTGGTGATTCCTAGGGCTACCTATGTCACTTTTGAGTTTTCCCAAAAAGTGACCTAAAAATACAGCTGATGTTGTGCTTCCCGTGTCCCCACACCCAGTGCTCCAGCTGGTTGCCAGGCTTGTCGACAACCCTCTATTGGCTCCAGAAAATCTCACAAGAGATCTGGACACCAGATACATAGTTATAAGGAAAGAAGTTTCTATAAATATCCTTGGGCATGATCTACAGTTTATCCTCAGTTTTCCCCTCATGGTAATGTGGATCGCAGCCTGTGTTGCCACTGGGCCTCTGTGTGCTGCCAGGGCCCAGTAAAGTGTACTTTTTTTGAGACAGGAGCTTTATCACACTCCTATGTGCGGCACTGGAACCCTGCTGAATTTGTCTGGTAGTGAAAGGAAGTTCTGGTGGATCTTTTCTTTCTTCTACTCTAGATTCTACTTTTTAAAAAATGTCTTTGTTCCTTTAGGGGAACCCAGGAATATCTATGTGGGGGGAGACAGCCCAGAGACGACTTTGACAGTTCCTTCCTTGAATGAAAACATTCCTTATAAATTCAAAGTGCAAGCCAAAACCACGCAAGGCTTTGGGCCTGAAAGAGAAGGCATTATTACCATTGAATCTCAAGATGGAGGTACAGTTTTTCACCACAATAGTTATAATTGTTGCTCATTGGGCCATGTGTGTGTGAGGAGACTGCCGTTGTGTCTGTAAGAAGATGGGATAAATGCAACGTTCTCGGGTAGACTGGGAGAATATAGATCAGGGCATCAAGTGTTCTGATGGTGACCCCAAAGAAGCTTATAGAAGAGGAACAGTTTACTGATTCAGAATCACAGTTCATAGGCAAAGTTATTTATCTTGAAAATTTAAGGTATTGCCAGTTCTTGAGGGTATGTGATAACATGCAGGAACTTAAGAGTTGCCAACCCCAAGCTTAGGCCTGAAGATCTCTCAGAAATACAACTGATTTCCAGACTGCTGACATCAGTTCCCATGGAGAAAATGGCTGCTTTGGAGGGTGGATTTTATGACATTATACTCTGCTGAGGTCCCTCTTCCCCATACTCTGCCCAAAAGTGCCACGAATTTTCCATCTTTAAATTGGTAATCCTAATTTAGAGGCATTGTTTTTGCTTTTCATTTGGGTTGCATAGTTATTGGCATTTAATCTCTACTTTTTGTAAATATATGCTGCAAATTTAGTATAGAAAAATTAAGATTACCAGGTCTCATTGCACTGGAGCCCTTACACGCAGGCTTACACTTAGCTTGCCTTTGCCTGTTTTGCGCTACTGATAGTTGTAATTTTTCAGAGTGGTTGAAAGGTCTGAATCCAAAGGTGGATGGGCGTGTATGAATTCCCCAAGCATAGACTTGTCTCTATAAAGCCAGGAATACCCCTTATTAGTGGATTGTCTGTCTCCCAGTCCTAGATAACAACTACAGTAGTCTGTAGCACTGTGTACCTTGAACATATTGAACATATGAAGCTGCCTTATACTGAATCAGACCCTCGGTCCATCAAAGTCAGTATTGACTTCGCAGACTGGCAGCGGCTCTCCAGGGTCTCAAGCGGAGGTTTTTCACACCTATTTGCCTGGACCCTTTTTTGGAGATGCCAGGGATTGAACCTGGGACCTTCTGCTTCCCAAGCAGATGCTCTACCACTGAGCCAAGATGAAGAAGCTGAGCTATGACCCAGAAAGTCCCTGACTTAAAATACTGCCTCTACTAAGCCTTCAGCAAGCCACTATTTCTCTCTTCAGCCCCACCTACTCCTTTCAAGAATACAGAAAGAACAACATTGACTTACCCTGAAGTGTTATCTGGTTGAGATAATGTACAGGACGTTCTTTGAACACAGTTGTGCTATTTCAAGCATTATGACTGGTAGCAGTGATCTGTTTAAATATCTTCTTTGTTTTAAAATACTGAAATGATAGAATTTGCTAGTATATTTGGAAGGAATATATCTGCAGGTTAGTACATAGGACACTTTCTGTAAAACAAATTAATAATTAGGTTGTGTTGAAAGTCACTTTGAAGGATTGTGTTCTCTTTCAGTAGCGTTCTTTTCTTGCTTATTTTTCACTAACGTTTTTCCAGTCCATTGCTTAATAATCTCAAATGGAATGAGAAATGCACTTCCAAATTAAAAATATATATATATTACCTATCTTTTATTGTTCAGGTGCTTTCTCTCAGTTCGGAACACAGCAGTTTAACAAGGAAGAAGTGTACAGTTTCCCCACAGACTATAGCACCAAAACCAGCATCACTCAGTCTTCACTGGATCCCTTATATGCAGGTAAAAAGAACTGTGTAAATCTTAAGACTTGATTTTCCATGTTCCCTATTGAGTTCTATGGAACAAATTAAATGGGCTGCTGTCTAGCATTGAAAGGGAGGCAAAATCTGCTTCTCACCCCAGACTTGGAATCACAAAGGCAAGTTGAGTCATCAGTCCAGTGGGCTCCCTGTAGTTGCCATTCACTGTTCTGGGCAAACTAAGGGCCATACAAAATGTTATGGCGGCTATGGGTTCAACTTGTGGCTGCCACTGCCCTTTTAGGGAAGAATTTGGCCATTTTAAAGTGGTGCGGGGGCAGCAAGATTGTCTGTTCTTCCCACACCATGGAACCAATCAGGATAGGCCCTCAAGAAGTTTTTAAATGAACAAATTATTCACTAAAATGGTGATGGCCATGGGTCAAACTTGTGGCTGTCGTAACATCTGGTTTAGCTCTATAACACTATTTAACATCATACCCAGGATTTTTCCAGTATTCCGCCCCCCACCTCGGTTTTCCAAAAACCCCTGGATATCTTTGGGATGCCAAAATATATGTGAAAAATACTAATAAGGTATTTTCAGTTTGGGTGTATCTGAATGCATGCCCCTAGCAAGAGTAAAAAGGTAAAGAGAGTCCCCTGTGCAAGCACCGAGTCATTACCGACCGATAGGGTGATGTCACATCAGATTTTTTACAGTTTGCCATTGCCTTCCCCAGTCATCTACATTTTACCCCCCAGCAAGCTGGGTACAGACCACTTAATGAAGCACACATGACCCTGTTCCTGATCTATATGTTCAGGAATAAATAAGCAAGAATGAAGTCAAGATCACTTTCTCAGTACAAAAGGGGTCAATTAGGTGCTTGACAGAAATTCAACATGATACCTACCTATTTCACTAGAGCTAGAGAACCTTTCTGTGGATTCAGATCTCGACCTTTGGGCTGAGACACTAATGATACCTACCTATTTCGCTAGAGAACCTTTCTGTGGATTCAGATCTCGACCTTTGGGCTAAGACACTAATGATACCTACCTATTTCACTAGAGCTAGAGAACCTTTCTGTGGATTCAGATCTCGACCTTTGGGCTGAGACACTAATGATACCCACCTATTTCGCTAGAGAACCTTTCTGTGGATTCAGATCTCGACCTTTGGGCTAAGACACTAATGATACCTACCTATTTCACTAGAGCTAGAGAACCTTTCTGTGGATTCAGATCTCGACCTTTGGGCTGAGACACTAATGATACCTACCTATTTTGCTAGAGCTAGAGAACCTTTCTGTGGATTCCGATCTCGACCTTTGGGCTGAGACACTAATGATACCTACCTATTTCACTAGAGCTAGAGAACCTTTCTGGGGATTCAGATCTCGACCTTTGGGCTGAGACACTAATGATACCTACCTATTTCACTAGAGCTAGAGAACCTTTCTGTGGATTCAGATCTCGACCTTTGGGCTGAAACACCCAAGAAACCACTTTCACAAGGGGATACTAAAATGAATCTTGCAAGTCTTTCCCAGTCAAATTTGTCCGCAGGGCAGTCCTATGCACGTTTACTCAGAAGTAAGTCCCATTTGATTCCTTGGGGCTGACTCCCAGATAGCATGTGTCCATAACAAAGACAGGCAAATATCCAAGTTGCTAAATCAATCCTTGTCATGTTCTGTCTTGTTGCAGATGGCATGCTGATGACCACTCAGCGAGTAGAGAGTGGCAGCACTCTCACCAAACAAGTCACTCAAGAGTTTGTCACCAGAACCATGATGTCTAACAGCAGTGGGACATTCACCAGGCAGACGGACAGGCAGTTCTTTGAAGGCTGAGTCCAGAAAGATGCAGCCAAATGGACACCTGGATTTCAACAAGGAATGATCTGAAGCGGGCCTTTCTGTAGTCAACTTCCAGACAAGCTCATCGTGCCTGCTTTATTGTGCCAGCGTTAAAAGAATTAGATGTTGCTTTGAAACGCCACTGGGAGAAGGATGCATGCAGCCCAGGTGGAACCCTCAGACATTATGAAAAGAGCTTTAAAAAAACCCCAAACCCTGTAGCTTGGTTACGAAGGGCTATTGCACAGCTTTGACTCAAGAACTTGACTGTTGCATTCTTGGCTGTTCAAATGTTGCCACAGGCAGGTTGACCACGTAGGACTGAATTCGTGTTTAAATCACCCCCTTGATGCCATTCCATTTTTGCCCTATTTGTGTCATGACTCCTTTTCTAAGTCCATAGCCTTTGGTCAACATTATTAGCACTACCAGCAAAAGCCATCCGTCACACTTTGTACACTTTTTGTAAGTGCACCTGTTGGAATGCAGAGCAGAAGCTTTACCTGGACTTCTACTACATTTCTGTGTAAAATCCCTTGCTGATAATGTATGGTACTGCAGAAGCCAGTTAGTATGTTAATTTTCATAGCCGTATAGAGAAATGTTGCTTAAAGTACTGTACAGTTTGCCAAACATATATATAATGTATTTTTTTTTACAAAGTGTATTTTATCTCACCCAGCAACATGGGACCAAAATTCAGGCACTGATCCTCAACAGCTGCAGAAGCAAAGAGGTGGCCTTGTAACGAATGCCCTTACCATGAAAGCCCTAGAACAAAAGTACTTCATTCTGAGTGACTGCAAGCAACAAAATTTGCTAAATCCCACACCCATAGCCCTCCCTTTTCCTTTTAACTCATTGGCAGTGATGGTCAAGCAGATTGATGACAACCTTGGCTATGTCAGTGTCATAGGCCCTGACTGATTCTGCAGTAGCAGTCGCTCTGCCCTCGGCCGCCTTCTTTCCCCATATCAACCGATTGTTTCCCCACCAGTTACTGCACGGCTACATTTTGACCTGCATCTCCCTCCTGTCCCCCCCCCCCCCCCCCCGTCTTCCTGATGATCAGGAAGCTGCTAAATCATGTCTTCCTGATCTGATGGAGAAATTGGAGGGAGATGTGGGTAAACGTGGCCACGCAGCAACTAGTGGGGCATCAATTGGCTAAACTGGGGAAAGGAGAAGCCTGGGGAAAGGGCAAAGCAACTGCTACTGTGGAATCAATCATGTTTCAGACATTTTTGCTTCCCTCCATCATTTCTCAACCAGCAGCATTTTAATTGTACATGTACATTGTTTCCCAATACATTTACAATACGGGCATTAGACACTTCTGTACATTGACAATTTACTCAGTTACAGTGCTCCATGGATACTGTAGTCAACCATAGCATCTATAAAGCAGTACGGTTGTGTGATGAATCAGGAATGAACAGGCACACATGCAGCCAGTGCTGACCCAAGGGTGCATAGCACCCCAGGCAGGCTCCCTGCTTGCTGCCCCCCTGCAACCCTCCCTCCGTAGTGTTGCAATGCAGCACTGCTCCATCACCGTTCCCACCCCTGGCGCAATCAGAGCGTGCCTTGGCTCGGCTTTTCTGGCTTCAACGCAGCCAGCCTCTGATCAGTCTTTGAAGAGTACGCTGGAGGAGGAACCAGGAGAGGGAGTGAAGTTTCCAGTGCGCTCTTCAAAGCGGAACAGAGGCCAGCCGCGTTGGAAGCCGGTAAGGCTGAGCCAAGGCACACTGTTATAGCGTGTGGGGGGGGGGACGGAGCACAAGGGAGGGAGGTGGCGGGCGGGGGGGTGGGAGGAGGGAGCAGGCAGGCAAACTAGGTGCTTGTCATGCGCGCCGGGGCAAGGGGGGAGCCCAATTCAGCACCCCAGGCAAGCGCCTAGTTTGCCTAGTGGGTGAGTCAGTCCTGCCTGCAGCCTAAGTATTATACAAGTTTTGTCTAATATTTCAGCTTTGCAGTTCAGCTGCTCCAAGGGGTGGGACAGGAATCCTTGTGTTCCATATTCAGAGGTATGGATATTTGCATAGAATTCCTATCCAGTGTTTTGCTGATCCCTAAATATTATGCAACGCACCCTGCAAGCAGAATAATAGCATCGCGGGAAAGTTCTACTATAACCCTCCCTCTTCAGTGCTAGTGTTAAACTTGCAAGATTTTAATGTAATGAAACATTCAAAAATATGACTCCCCCGGTATAGTTTGAAGTGGTACAGAAAGCAATCCTAAACTGGTCTACTCAGAATTCTACCAACTGCATTCAATAGGACTTTCTCCCAGGAAAGTGTTCTTAGGATCTGATGAAGTGTGCATGTACATGAAAACTTATATACAGAATTAAACTTCGTTGCTCTTAAAGGTGCCACTGGAGTCAAGCTTTGTTTATAGGATTTCACTCTTTGTCCATTATATCACCTATTTCTGCCCAACCTCAGGCTCAGAAGCAATCATTTGTCCCAAATCGTCTTAGGAGAAGATAATACAGTGAGGGAGTAGCTATAAAAAAATCCAGAAAGGGCTATCAAGAGAAAATGAGGGTAGAAACAAGGACTTCAGTCTACAGACAAGCCACCTGACCATACCTGCCTTTTCTACAAGTACGTAGGCGGTTTACTCATTTGCCTGTGTTTATTTATATGAGTGCACATTTAATGATGCAATCTCTAAAACAGCCGCTTTCCCCTTTGCTAGCCCCCCACAAAAAAAATCTAGAATCCCAAAAGCAAGCCCCCAGTGACTTCTGTTGTGGTACAGTGCTGAAAGACGACTCTTAACGCCATCATTTCCTGTCGTGCACGACTCCCATAATGCAATGGTTTTCCAATGAGGGTTCCTGAGTTAGACCATCAAAAACGTGGACAAGCTCCTGCAAAACACAACTCACGCACCACTAATGTTCTGCACATCGTATGACAGTGAGGTCCAGTGCGCTTGGCCAGTAGCCGACTTCAACTGAGTGAGCATCCTACTATAATATGGCCTGGGACCTTCTGCGATGCACGGTTACCGCAGCAGAAGTTCTGCTGCAGACATTTATACATGGACAGAGACTCTGAAGGTGGAAACTTCACCACGCTACCACAGCTGGGAGAACGTAATCCCTTCGTAGCTGTTGCCTTTTGTTTGACTGTGCCTCAGGCCCCTGCATAAATATCAGAGCCACAAACAGAACCAAATATTTATATTTTTGGTTTAATTAAAGCTATAGAAGGCTCAGGCAGTTGATGAAGGGGTCACTGTACCATACATGTACAGGCCTTAGTAACAGGCTGGCTCCAATGTTGGAGGGAGGAGGGACTTTGCCCAGGACAGCCCACAACAGCAGCTCAGACCTTTACAGGGGAAAGTAATGGTTGTGACTTCCCCTCATGGATAAGGGACCTTTGACAACTGACCAAAGGTGCTGACCTCAAATCTAGCTTAATAAAGAACAGTTGGAGGGCTCTCACTTTTGTTAGCGGTATACATTTGGATCGCTTGGAGTCTCATTGCAGGTTTACCACTGACCCATTCCTGAAAACTAGGAAATCCTCCAAGCCTTCCCAGAATAACTTTTCGTGCGCGATGTCTTTGTATGCAAATGCCATTATTGTAGTCTACTAAATTTGCCAGTGTTTGGCGACAGTTAATACATATGCAATATGAAAATGAATGAACTGACAGGTGATATTCTGGATCAGATACTGCACTTAATAAATATTCTCTCTGTGGTCCAAGTAGTTGGGTGTTTTTTTTTTAACTCCAAATATGTCAAGAGGTAAAAATGCTGACAGTTGTACCTACTCAGACTGTAAGTATAGAGGTGGGTGTGCCAAATCCCACTGATTTTGGGTCTTAAGTCTCCATAAGATCAGGCTCCAAAGCTCTCTTTTTGTAGAATGCCTGAATTATCCTGCTCTTCTTTTTTTTGCAATGCTCAGTTTGCCAAACAGCTGGTGAGAGCTCTGGGCAGCAGTTGTTTGGCCAGAGGGGCTGCTATGAGGTGGGGGAGGGCGGGCTGGTGGGTTGCTGGCAAGGTTCACTGCTGCCGTTGCCAGATTGCCTGGATGTGGCCCAAGGGCCTTCAGTTGCCTGGGGCTGATGAGTGCACACTGAGTGTCATCAAGGTATGCTTTTGACTTACAATGATCTCATGAATTAGTGACCTTCAAAATATCCTATCCTAAACAGCCTTGTACTTAAGTCTTGCAAACTGAAGGCTGCGACTGCCTTTATTGAGTCAAGGAGAGCCAGTTTGGTGTAGTGGTTAAGTGTGCGGACTCTTATCTGGGAGCACCGGGTTTGATTCCCCACTCCTCCACTTGCACCTGCTGGAATGGCCTTGGGTCAGCCATAGCTCTCGCAGAGGTTGTCCTTGAAAGGGCAGCTGCTGGGAGAGCCCTCTCCAGCCCCACCCACCTCACAGGGTGTCTGTTGTGGGGGAGGAAGGGAAAGGAGATTGTAGGCCGCTCTGAGGCTCTGTCCTTGAAAGGGCAGCTGCTGTGAGAGCCCTCTCCAGCCCCACCCACCTCACAGGGTGTCTGTTGTGGGGGAGGAAGGTAAAGGAGATTGTGAGCCGCTCTGAGACTCTTCGGAGTGGAGGGCGTGATATAAATCCAATATCTTCATCTACCTCACAGGGTGTCTGTTGTGGGGGAGGAAGGTAAAGGAGATTGTGAGCCGCTCGGAGACTCTTCAGAGTGGAGGGCGGGATATAAATCCAATATCTTCTTCTTCTTCATGGTAGGAAGTGACAGTGGTAGATCATCTGCTCAGCATGCAGAAGGTCCCCAGTTCAATCTCCAGCATCTCCCGTTTAAAAGATGAGGTGGTAGGTGAAGTGAAAGACCTTCACTTGAGACTGCTGAAAGCCACTGCCAGGCTGAGTAGATAATATTGACTTTGATAGATCAGTGGTCTGATTCAGTATAAAGCAGTTTCATGTGTTCGTGTGGGACCAGAAATCTAAATGTAATTAAACCCACCCCACCACCACCCACAGTGTAAAGATGGAAGGGCAGATTCAAGCCAAAGGGCTCAAGTTTAAGAGCTAATCTAATCACAACCCATAATGATACTTGTATGGGAAAGACCGAGTTCCCACATCTGTGGGAACACTGTGGTGCATACTAAAGAGACATTGTGACATGATAGAGGTTTACAAGATAATGCATGGGATGGAGAAAGTAGAGAAAGAAGTACTTTTCTCCCTTTCTCACAATACAAGAACTCGTG
The DNA here is from genome assembly GCF_032191835.1 of Heteronotia binoei. Lineage (NCBI taxonomy): Eukaryota > Metazoa > Chordata > Lepidosauria > Squamata > Gekkonidae > Heteronotia > Heteronotia binoei. Next base: position 68,755,352 of record NC_083235.1, read on the forward strand.
GGCATTCGATGAAATTGCTGAGCAGACAGGTTAAAACGGATAAAAGGAAGTACTTCTTCACCCAAAGGGTGATTAACATGTGGAATTCACTGCCACAGGAGGTGATGGCGGCCACAAGTATAGCCACCTTCAAGAGGGGTTTAGATAAAAATATGGAGCACAAGTCCATCAGTGGCTATTAACCACAGTGTGTGTGCATATATAAAATTCTTGGCCACTGTGTGACACAGAGTGTTGGACTGGATGGGCCACTGGCCTGATCCAACATGGCTTCTCTTATGTGACACAGAGTGTTGGATTGGAGGGGCCATTGGCCTGATCCAACAGGGCTTCTCTTATGTTCTTATGTGACACAGAGTGTTGGACTGGATGGGCCACTGGCCTGATCCAACATGGCTTCTCTTATGTTCTTCTGTGACACAGAGTGTTGGACTGGATGGGCCATTGGCCTGATCCAACAGGGCTTCTCTTATGTTCTTCTGTGACACAGAGTGTTGGACTGGAGGGGCCACTGGCCTGATCCAACAGGGCTTCTCTTATGTTCTTATGTGACACAGAGTGTTGGATTGGAGGGGCCATTGGCCTGATCCAACAGGGCTTCTCTTATGTTCTTATGTGACACAGAGTGTTGGACTGGATGGGCCACTGGCCTGATCCAATATGGCTTCTCTTATGTTCTTCTGTGACACAGAGTGTTGGACTGGATGGGCCATTGGCCTGATCCAACAGGGCTTCTCTTATGTTCTTCTGTGACACAGAGTGTTGGACTGGAGGGGCCATTGGCCTGATCCAACAGGGCTTCTCTTATGTTCTCATGTTCTTATGGCCTGCTAAGTACCCTTACTGTGAGGCATTGGCAAAGCAGAATTTAGGAATTAAAGGTTCGCCAAGTGGCAAGAGAGAAATTGGCCACAGATTACATGCGGTGTTGCCATAGCTGTATCCAGTCCTACTTTAAGGCTGTGTCAACAACCAAAGCAGTTGCTGGGTCCTAGTGCCTACAGAATCCTGCTTGCTGACTAAACATGTTGCAGAACAATGCTCCCCGTTTCCCTTTGTTTCCATGACTCCTCTAAAACTAGCCTTGAAAAAAATGCTCTGATCATAAAGGAGTCTCCAGCATTTAGAGTCATACCGTATCACAAGTGATGTTTGTCACAAAGAAGCACTTGGAAAAAAAAAAAAAATCTCCGGTAGGGTTGCTAAGTGCATGAGGAAGAAAATGTCCTGTCCCTGTAATAGAGGCTTAACGAGCTGTTATTTATCGGTGGTGCTATTTACCTCCATGCTATAAAAAGCTACAGCTGCCCATTGCAATATATTAAAGGGACAGGCCATTTCCCCCCAGGCCTTTTGGCAGCCCTGTACACCAACAGTACTAGAAAACGGGGCCTACTCTGACATCAAATGATGAGCTGTAAGGCTTTGTATTCTTGTGTATCAGTTCAGGGCCAAAGAAAACTATTGTGCCCTACAGGCAAAATGGATTTTTAATTACATTTGTGCAAAAAAAAATGCCAAGGCATTTCCTCTAGTATCACAATTGTACCAGCAAAGAAAGTCTTTGATTTCCCTTAGAAGATCAGGCAGGCCGACTGGTTCAAAGCCTAGCAATTCTCTTGGATCCAGGTAGCAGAGAGGTAGCAGGTCCTTACACAGAGACTGGAAGTTCTTTCACGGAAGAGGATGCACTTTGGTGCCATCGGAAGCTTTTGTGCAATAGAAGGTCGCGGTCCCACTGTATTTTTCCTAGCGGGTAAGAGCAAAAGTCAGGTTCTGTAACTGTTTCAATAAGGTGAGAATTATGTGACTATTTTATAGCAGCAACAAGAAAAGCAGTGCTGTAAGGTGATGCAAATCTATATCTCCAAAGAGTCTCAGAGCGGCTCACAATCTCCTTTCCCTTCCTCCCCCACAACAGACACCCTGTGAGGTGGGTGGGGCTGGAGAGGGCTCTCACAGCAGCTGCCTTTTCAAGGACAGAGTCTCAGAGCGACCTACAATCTCCTTTCCCTTCCTCCCCCACAACAGACACCCTGGGAGGTGGGCGAGGCTGGAGAGGGCTCTCACAGCAGCTGCCCTTTCAAGGACAGAGCCTCAGAGCGGCTCACAATCTCCTTTCCCTTCCTCCCCCACAACAGACACCCTGTGAGGTGGGTGGGGCTGGAGAGGGCTCTCACAGCAGCTGCCCTTTCAAGGACAACCTCTGCCAGAGCGATGGCTGATCCAAGGCCATGCTAGCAGGTGCAAGTGGAGGAGTGGGGAATCAAACCCGGTTCTCCCAGATAAGAGTCTGCCCTTTCAAGGACAACCTCTGCCAGAGCTATGGCTAACCCAAGGCCATTCCAGCAGCTGCAAGCGGAGGAGTGGGGGATCAAACCTGGTTCTCCCAGATAAGAGTCTGCCCTTTCAAGGACAACCTCTGCCAGAGCTATGGCTGACCCAAGGCCATTCCAGCAGGTGCAAGTGGAGGAGTGGGGAATCAAACCCGGTTCTCCCAGATAAGAGTCCGCACACTTCACCACTACACCAAACTGGGAAAATTAGGCTTGGCGGTGGTAATTGCAGGTGTTTAAAAATGGATTTGCCCTAATTACATGGAAAGGAGGATGTGAGGTCTATTTTGAAAAACAAAAGGAGTGCCCAGGGGAAGGACGCTTATTCCCAAGGCCAGCACATAGGAGTAGGCCAAGTAGGTGGCCATCTAGGGTGCCACCTGGCCTATTGGGTCACCAGGTGTCCCCTCCCCCCGCCCCGAGTGTGCGCTGGCTCTGAGCACATGTGCCCATCCCACCACTCTCGCCTTCCACTGTCTGCACAGACCTGGAAAGGCGGAAGTGGCAGGGCAGGGTGTCCTGCAAACAGTGGAGGCCCTGCACCACTGCTTTTGCCTTTCAAAAGGTGAAAACGGCAGGGTGGAGTGCTCCTGCGCTCTCACCCTCCTGGGACTGGCAGGGCAGGGCCTGGGGTGCCAGAACTCCTGGTGCCGGCCCTGCTTTCCCCCCTTGAGCAGAGGTTCCTTCCGGTACCAGTAACATTGCCAACAACCTGGAGAAAAAGGGTCTGGTCCCTTTAACACAGGCTTAATGCGTAGAAATGGACATCTGGCACCAAGGTAAATAACACTACCTGCTACATAACATACCACCAAGCCTCTGTTCAAGGGACTTTTTTCCCTCCAGGTTGCTGGCAATCCGAAGTCAGAACTCAGTAAGGGAGGTAATGCCTTGAGGAGGTAAGCCTGCCTGGGAGGTGAGGGAGGGCAGCTCAACCAGCGCATCCCTTTTGCAGTCCAAATCAGATTGCTAACCTTTCTGCACGTTGGGACAGTGAAACAAATGTGCAGATGTCATGCCTTCTTTTGTCATCATGCAACCTGTCTTTCCACAACAAAATTGGGGGCGTCACCCTTAACAGAGTTAACTCCTAAACTCATTGATACCAGTGATTTTTAGAAGGGTGTAACTGTTCAGGATGACACATCTGCCTGTGATCTAGGCTAGGCATGGCCAACGGTAGCTCTCCAGATGTTTTTTGCCTACAACTCCCATCAGCCCCAGCCATGGCCATGCTGGCTGGGGCTGATGGGAGTTGTAGGCAAAAAACATCTGGAGAGCTACCATTGGCCACCCCTGATCTAGGCTATCTATGGGCGTTTTCGCACTGACCTTACTCCGAAGCGACGTCCCTCTTCACTGCGCAGCGTCTGCGCGGATTTCGCACCAATTGCTCCGCTGAACCCGGAAGAGCCGCAAAGTCCCGCGGCTTTTGCGTCGCAAATGTAAACCACCAAAAACCAGTTTACATTTGCGACGCAAAAGCCGCGGGACTTTGCGGCTCTTCCGGGTTCTGCGGAGCAATTGGTGCGAAATCCGCGCAGACGCTGCGCAGTGAAGAGGGACGTCGCTCCAGAGTAAGGTCAGTGCAAAAACGCCCTATGTATTAATATATTTCTACATACAATATATTTCTTCAAGTGAGTCTTCTACATACCTTAATGTGTCTCACAACTTTTTCTGTTGCACTGGATTCCAGTAGAGTAACAGTACAACCTCCAAACCCACCACCAGTCATTCTGCTGCCATAAACACCAGGAACTTCTAAAGCAGCGGCAACCAGCTCATCTAGTTCTGCACAGCTGACTTCATAGTCATTCCTGAGAAAGAAGAGGAAGTCACTCCTAGAAGGGAAGGTCATCACTGCCAAACAAAAATAACAGGCAGCAATTTTCAAAAAAAAAGATCTCAGGAACCAAGCCCAAGCACAAAACTTACAACGGATGATCATTTACAGCACAACACAGTGCCCCTATAGAAGCTGCCAAATGCGATTTAGGTCTGCCTTAAGAGAAGCATCATTTAGAAGGTCAAGAAGACAGTGGAACTGCCCTTTTCCAAATGCAAATCTAATTTTTAGTTGCGTTCTTGTTTGTAAAACTTTAAGAATTATGTTAAAACAATTATCAAGTTCAGCACCAAATACAAAAAAAGTTCAACCCATTATTATTATTTCTTTCAAACAGTAAAAGTCTACTACGTATATAGAAAATGTTCAGCCACAAGGGTCATCCTAAGCAACCCCAATGAGAAGGGTGCAACTCTGGCACTGCAAGTGGCCTTACACAGGCTACTTTCCCACACAGAAGTCATTTCCATGTAGGATCAGCCTACATGATTAAGAAATTGGGGAGGGACGGTGGCTCAGTGGTAGAGCATCTGCTTGGGAAGCAGAAGATCCCAGGTTCAATCCCCGGCATCTCCAAAAAAGGGTCCAGGCAAATAGGTGTGAAAAACCTCAGCTTGAGACCCTGGAGAGCCGCTGCCAGTCTGAGAAGACAATACTGACTTTGATGGACCCAGGGTCTGATTCAGTAGAAGGCAGCTTCATATGTTCATATTAGGGGAGGGACGGTGGCTCAGTGGTAGAGCATCTACTTGGGAAGCAGAAGGTCCCAGGTTCAATCCCTGGCATCTCCAAAGAAGGGTCCAGGCAAATAGGTGTGGAAAACCTCAGCTTGAGACCCTGGAGAGCCGCTGCCAATCTGAGAAGACAATACTGACTTTGATGGACCAAGGGTCTCATTAAGTATAAGGCAGCTTCATATGTTCATATTAGGGGAGGGACGGTGGCTCAGTGGTAGAGCATCTGCTTGGGAAGCAGAAGGTCCCAGGTTCAATCCCCGGCATCTCCAAAAAAGGGTCCAGGCAAATAGGTGTGGAAAACCTCAGCTTGAGACCCTGGAGAGCCGCTGCCAGTCTGAGAAGACAATACTGACTTTGATGGAACAAAGGTCTGATTCAGTATAAGGCAGCTTCATATGTTCATATGTACATGTCTCTAAATTGCTGTGTGTACCCTTCATATATATGCCACAAATCTGAGGTCATGTACATTTGGCAGCTTGCACACTGCAGGGCTGACACACAAGATAATCTATCTGCAGGAATGTCACACGTACATATGGCAGTTTGCATGCCTGCAGGGCTGACGCACAGGATAATCTATCTTCAGGAACGTCACTGGGTGCAGAATGGCCCCAAGACACTTCAGTCTTTTGGGTGTCAGCCTACCGCAAAGAATTGTGACTCTCCACCATCAGTTGCCCGAATCTCTTGTAATTTTTGGACTGCAGCGCCTCAGCTGCCTTGGTAGTGCGTTCGATCTCCCCAATCACGTGTCTGGCTCGCCGGTACACCTCCTCACTCATCAGGGCCTTGGAAGCTGTCCGGAAAAATGTCTGCAGTCAGGCAAACTAGATTAAGAAATTATTTCCCAGGAATTATCTAGGTTACATAACTCCCCCTTCAGAAAAAAAAATGAGGTGGAATACAAATTCTGAAATTAAATTATACTACTACCTCTTCAAAGACACACCCATCTACCCCCAAGCTCATGCACAGTCTTCTGACCATCCCATATTGCTCAGGGTTTGGGATGTAATATTCCAAACACTTCTGGAGGAATATTGAACACACATGAATGCATTAAGCTGCCGTCCACTGAATCAGGCTATTTGTCAATCAGAACTGCCTACTCAGACTGGCAGCATCCCTCCAAGGTCTCAGGAGGCAGTGTTTCACATTACCTACTGCCGAGTCCTTTTAACTAGAGATGCTGCGGAGTGAACCTGAGACTTTCTGCATGCCAAGCAGATAATCTACCACTGAGCCACAGCCCCTCTCCTTAATAATTGTGTGCCATCAAGCTGCAGCCAAATCATGGCAACCCCAGGACCATAGAGTTTAAAAGGCAAAAGATCAGCGGAGGTGGTTTTGCCATTGCCATCCTTTGCACAGTAATCCCAGTCTAACTGTGGCTAACCCTGGTTAGTTTACAAGCTCTAACAAGAAGAAAAGCCCTTTATCTCTACCCCATAACTTTTTCTGGACAATTCTTACCCTCCAAGCTGGACATGTCGGCTTCTCTCAGGCTTGCCTTGCCAAGCACCTTGGCAGCCTCTTCGCACTGGCGCCGACGTGTGGGATATTCGCTGCCCGTCAATGTGTGCCGTACATTGGAATTGGTGATGAGAACAACTAAGTCGGGGTCAGACAAAGGTACCAGGTGCGTCTGCAGGGACCTGGACTCAGAGGACACAACAAGGCCACTTGAAGCAATTTCAAAAGTATGGAGCTCTTAAATGTTAGATCTCTATTGTGAGCTTTCCCCATGTTGCCATTAAGCTTGTTGGGTGACCCCAAACCATCTGCGCTCTCTCTCTCTCTCACACACACACACACACATATGAAGCTGCCTTCTACTGAATCAGACCCTTGGTCCATCAAAGTCAGCACTGTCTTCTCAGACTGGCAGCAGCTCTCCAGGGTCTCCAGCTGAGGCTTTTCACACCTAATTGCCTGGACCCTTTTTTGGAGATGCCAGGGATTGAACCTGGGACCTTCTGCTTCCCAAGCAGATGCTCTACCACTGAGCCACCGTCCCTCCTGCATATGAAGCTGCCTTCTACTGAATCAGACCCTGGGTCCATCAAAGTCAGCACTGTCTTCTCAGACTGGCAGCAGCTCTCCAGGGTCTCCAGCTGAGGCTTTTCACACCTAATTGCCTGGACCCTTTTTTGGAGATGCCAGGGATTGAACCTGGGACCTTCTGCTTCCCAAGCAGATGCTCTACCACTGAGCCACTGTCCCTCCCCTATTATGAACATATGAAGCTGCCTTCTACTGAATCAGACCCTCAGTCCATCAAAGTCAGTATTGTCTTCTCAGACTGGCAGCGGCTCTCCAGGGTCTCTAGCTGAGGTTTTTCACACCTATTTGCCTGGACCCTTTTTAGATGGAGATGCCAGGGATTGAACCTGGCACAATACAGGGTTGGTGTGAGGATAAAATGAGGAATGAGGACTCATGTATGCCACCTTCAGCTTCTTGGGGGGAAAAGGTGGTATTAGACAGATAGAAGCATAGTAGATACATTGTCCAGATCCTGTTCTTAATCATTTTTTCCTAACCAGGGGTCAAGTAAAATTGGCTTATGTTTAATCAGGTTCAGTGAAGTGCACTGACATTTAGAAAAGAAGAAATTCTAACAGTCTATTTTGCTTATGTGGGAAGAGCATGATCCAAAATGTTGCACAATTGGAAGAAGATATTGGATTTATATACCGCCCTCCACTCCGAAGAGTCTAAGAGCGGCTCACAATCTCCTTTCCCTTCCTCCCCCACAACAGACACCCTGTGAGGTAGATGAAGATATTGGATTTATATCCCGCCCTCCACTCCGAAGAGTCTAAGAGCGGCTCACAATCTCCTTTCCCTTCCTCCCCCACAACAGACACCCTGTGAGGTAGATGAAGATATTGGATTTATATCCCGCCCTCCACTCCGAAGAGTCTAAGAGCGGCTCACAATCTCCTTTCCCTTCCTCCCCCACAACAGACACCCTGTGAGGTAGAAGAAGATATTGGATTTATATCCTGCCCTCCACTCCGAAGAGTCTAAGAGAGGCTCACAATCTCCTTTCCCTTCCTCCCCCACAACAGACACCCTGTGAGGTAGAAGAAGATATTGGATTTATATCCCGCCCTCCACTCCGAAGAGTCTCAGAGCGGCTCACAATCTCCTTTACCTTCCTCCCTCACAAGACACCCTGTGAGGTGGGTGGGGCTGGAGAGGGCTCTCACAGCAGCTGCCCTTCCAAGGACAACCTCTGCCAGGGCTATGGCTGACCCAAGACCATGCTAGCAGCTGCAAGTGGAGGAGTGGGGAATCAAACCCGGTTCTCCAAGATAAGAGTCTGCATACTTAACCACTACACCAAGCTGGCTCAATTGGGGATGTTTCTGTCAGTAACTGGAGAACAAAAAAGGACACAACTTTTAGATCAGGGAGAATCACAATACCTGTAGTTTTTTGTTTTCCGTCAGACTCCTTCTGAACATTATTGTCCATAACTAAATATTAAAATCTTCCTTATGGGGCACCTGCCTCCTTCACTGATGATTATGGCTCCCTGAATGGAAGGGGCTACATGAGAATTGGGTCTCTCAGTACACTGAGCTATGAATTACATCCTGACCTGCAGTCTATCAGCAAAGCATGGCCCTCGTTCCCCATCACAGAGATGAACTGGTCCATGATCCCACAGGGCATCATTGCAAAGGTGTGCTCCGCTTTCTGGCATGCCAGAGCCTTAGCTACTGGATCCCCATCATCTGCGTCACAGAAGAAAGAGACATTCACAGGCAGGTGAATACTTCCTCTGCTCCATGCAATGAGCAGCAGGCATGGTTTTTGCATGATACTTTTCTCCCATTCTAGCCACTTGGATGAAGGACATGAACCTTGCTGGATCAGATCCTCTTTTCCATAGGGAATAGACAACTGCTTCTAAGACGCTTACAATCTGTGCATGAAAGTTGCTACCTTCTCCTGTCGCTTGTCTCTGACATCTGGCACTCAACAATACACAGCCTCTGCGGATTTAATTCAGCCGACAAGGCTAACAGGTATAATGTGTTGAAGCCACAACCCAGTTTTTTCTTTACCTTGACAAAGCTGCTGCAGAAATGTGTAGGTAGCCACCTCCAAGGATGCTGAACTTGACAGACCACCACCCAGTGGGATGTTACTGACGATGACCGCATTAAAGCCCGGGAGGGGGCCAGCTACAGGGAGACAGAAGGAGGAACAATAGAGCTTTCAAAAAGCAGCAGGACCACTATAAAAATACAAAATTTTCCTATTAGCACCAGGCACCCCTGAAGTCCTGGGGGGAGGGATGCTCAGTTCACTTGCATCAATGAAAGGGAAGTGCTCTGCTTTGAAGAGCTGAAAGCACAATCAGACTGAGTCTCTGCACGATTCCTTTTCGGAAGGTCTGCTCTAACTGCTATTAAAACGGATAAAAGGAAGTACTTCTTCACCCAAAGGGTGATTAACATGTGGAATTCACTGCCACAGGAGGTGGTGGCGGCCACAAGTATAGCCACCTTCAAGAGGGTTTTAGATAAAAATATGGAGCAGAGGTCCATCAGTGGCTATTAGCCACAGTGTATGTGTGTATATAACATTTTTTGCCACTGTGTGACACAGAGTGTTGGACTTGATGGGCCGTTGGCCTGATCCAGCATGGCTTCTCTTATGTTCTTATGTTCTTATGCTATCCCACACATCCCCATTTGTTTACTGACTGGCCTTTGTTGTAAGAACTAAGAAAATTTACTAGAGAGAAATCAACAATCTGTGCTTCGTTCCATTTATTTTTGCTGAAGGGGCTGAAGAACGAAAATAAGCTTTAGCTTCTGTATGTAGCGGTACGAGTAAAATCCAAACGAAACAACATACCTATTGCAACACACCCCTAAGCACAGTTGCACCCTTCCAAGCCCATTCACGTTGATGGACTTTAATCTTAACTCAAATCTTCATAAGAGAGATGAACATGAACATATGAAGCTGCTTTCTACTGAATCAGACCCTGGGTCCATCAAAGTCAGTATTGTCTACTCAGACTGGCAGCGGCTCTCCGGGGTCTCAAGCTGAGGTTTTTCACACCTCTTTGCCTGGACCCTTTTTTTGGAGATGCCAGGGATTGAACCTGGGACCTTCTGCTTCCCAAGCAGATGCTCTACCACTGAGCCACCATCCCTCCTGCATATGAAGCTGCCTTCTACTGAATCAGACCCTGGGTCCATCAAAGTCAGTATTGTCTACTCAGACTGGCAGCGGCTCTCCAGGGTCTCAAGCTGAGGTTTTTCACACCTCTTTTCCTGGACCCTTTTTTTGGAGATGCCAGGGATTGAACCTGGGACCTTCTGCTTCCCAAGCAGATGCTGTACCACTGAGCCACCGTCCCTCCCCAGATAGTTTGGTGTAATGGTTAGACTGTCAGACTAGTATCTAGGAAATCCAGGGTTCAATTCTCATTCTGCCATGGCAGTTTGCTGGGTGACCCTGGCCCAGTCATAAACTTTCACCCAACCTACCTCATATTATATTGTGAGCATAATGGAGAAGAGACTGTGTTAAGCCTCTTTACGTCCCCACTGGGGGAAAAGTAGGGTATACATGAAATAAATAAATAACTCTCATTAGGACTGCACTTTTGTAATTGTAACTTCCTCCTTCATTCTTTTGCCATGCCCAATTAACAAAGTATACAATAAGGTAATAACACTCCACAGTAGCACTGCTCAGCATGTACCAACTGCAGACTCAGAATGAAGGAGTGGGACTTCTTCACAACGTAGTTCTAAGCCTTGGTATCTCTACTGGCACTTCATTTGGAATGACTGGCCACACATACTGGCCTTACTTTCTTCGACAGAACTCCGAAAGCACAGTCCACTTTTTTAAATACATAGTAATACTGGTATGCCATCGCTAAATTTTCACTTTCATCCCTGATCCATCTGCCCATTCCTACACCACAGCAGAGAATGAGCAGGGAGGATTCTCTCCACCAAGGAACATTATCACATTCTTTCCTCATCCCAACCTTGCCAAACAATGTAGCGGTCCCTAGATGAACACAGACTTTACCCCTATAATGCTGGATCACCCCCTTCACGTAATTTGCCCACTGAGGTTCTCCTGGTTTCAAGGCACCACCTTTCGCTGGAACCAGAAACTGCACTCTTTTGGGCTCATCAGCTTCTTCAGCTGTTGTGACGACAGATATTATTCCGTCTTCCCTCGGACTCCCAACCATCACAGTTCTCATATGCAAGGCCTGAAAGCAGAGACAATATCTGAATCAATTCCAGAAAAGAAAAAAAACAGAAACAAAGGTTATGTATGATAACTTCCAAATTGCATTTGAGATGATAGGTTGGGAATGAGGACAGGTATGAGCAGATAAGATACTGCTGAAGAGCCAAGTTAGGTGTGGCAGCAGTCCAAGAGGCAGAGGAGAGGACTAGTTCCCCTGTTTTGATAATGTTTAGTAAACAAGAACGTTAGTTTAGGGAACTTGCTATCTCCTCCACATCGAGATGTTGCAAAACCAGGGATTCTCCAAAGGAGCCAATAGAGCCTTTTAATAGGTCCAGGGCTTTTTTTGAGCAAGAACGCACAGGAACACAGTTCTGGCTGGCTCGGTGTCCAGAGGTGTGGCATAATATGCAAATGAGTTCCTGCAGGGATTTTCCTACCAAAAAAGCCCTGTGTGAAACAATGGTGATGTCAGGGGGCATATTCTGTAGGATCTTTGGCAGCTGTTGCCAAAGCCTGGTTTGAGCACCTCTGTGTTAAATCATGCCTGCTAATAGATGCAAAATAGCATGACCCAAAAGGGCTTTCACAGAAAGACTTTCAACATGAACAAAAGGATGGTGTTGCCGTTCACCTGTGGCTTCCTTGGCTGGGTCCCTGTATTCACGTCACTGATCACTGTGGTCTTCTTAGGGTAAAGCACAACTTTCTCATTACCATAGTGCAACTGGACTCATTCAAAGGGCACAGTGATATCAATTACACACAGCTAACGTTATAAACAATATGCTGACTGAAATAATAGAGACGTCATTTACAAAAGAATAATAATTCACAAAGGAGAAATAAAACTCATCACAAACAATTTACAAAACCAGACACCGCACAGATTTTCTTATTCAAAACTTGATTAAGAGGTACATTATTTCACAAATATATTCGTTTCTGTTTCTGGATTGTTGTTTTTTTAAAAAACTTGCATAGAGTTCACTTTCTTTACACATCAAAAGCCATATTCTCTAATATAGATGAGCCCCCCCCCCCCGTTATTTTTTTATTTTTTATTTATTTATCTGGGATTTATATCCCGCCCTTCCCATCGAGTGGCTCAGGGCGGCTTACAACATATATAAAACTAACATAAAAATAAATTACACTATAAAATTAACATTTCATTAAATAATTAAAACCCAACGTTTGTTATAAATGTACATGTCATTAAAATCAGACAGCGGTCGTAAAGCTACACTCTATTCAAATTCAAATACTGATTCGGTATACCGTCTTCAACATTTCGATGTTCCATATTCGATATTCAGTAGTCGGTATACAGGTATACAGGGATACAAGGATACAAGGCCGGTTAGTTGTGGGCCAGCCGGAAGAGGGTTGTCTTACAGGCCCTGCGGAATTGAGTAAGATCCCGCAGGGCCCTTACCTCCTCCGGCAGCTGGTTCCACCAAAATGGAGCCATTACAGAGAAGGCCCGGTCCCTTGTGATCTTCAAGCGGGCCTCCTTTGGCCCGGGGACGACCAAAAGATTTTGAGATCCCGATCGCAGTGCTCTCTGGGGAACATGCGGGGAGAGACGGTCCCTTAGGTAGGCAGGTCCTAGACCATATAGGGCAGTTATACCTGCCCCCTTTATATTATACATAAAGTCAGTATGAGGAACTGGGATCTTTGAGTCTTACTAAATTTTTTGAGATACTTTCCACCAATTTTGCAAAAGGAAGATCTCGTGCTTCAAATTGTTCAGACATTCCTTTGCCCTTGAAATAGCAAAAACTCAGTGTTGCTAGCAGGATATGGATTTTAAAACGTTATTTTATTATCTCTCTTTGGTAGCTGCCTTGATAGACCTCGTGAGGCCCGGAGATAAATGTTGTAAAATAAAAATAAATAAAACATGCAAAATGCAATTATGCATCTTAGTAACGTAGCAGCTGGCCCATGGTGAATCGTACAGTGGGACCACCCACAAAGGAAGTAGAGACTTGTGAGATTCCCAAGCACAGAAAAATATAACTGAGCTAAATTAACCCCACGCAAACAATCCCTAATTGCAGACTGAAAATGATCCAAATGAGAGAAGAGCCGCATATTAAAGGGGGGGGGGGGGGGGAGAGAATAAGCATGTTCCAATTCCTGAGAGTCGAGAGGTCCCTGGAGGGGAAGGGGCTTCCATTCATTCACCTCCTTACTACCCCTACAGGTTAAAACGGATAAAAGGAAGTACTTCTTCACCCAAAGGGTGGTTAACATGTGGAATTCACTGCCACAGGAGGTGGTGGCGGCCACAAGCATAGCCACCTTCAAGAGGGGTTTAGATAAAAATATGGAGCAGAGGTCCATCAGTGGCTATTAGCCACAGTGTGTGTGTGTGTGTGTGTGTGTGTGTGTGTGTATATATATATATAAGAATTTGGCCACTGTGTGACACAGTGTTAGACTGGATGGGCCATTGGCCTGATCCAACATGGCTTCTCTTATGTTCCTCTGGGCCCGTAGCTTGCAAACCTGGAAAAACTATCAAGCTTAATATGTCCTGCTCCGTAGTAGCTAAAGAATGAACACTTTCTTGGGACTCCGAAGCAGCAAGCAAACCCCACCTTCTTAGTTCTGTTTGTGTAAAAAAACACATCCCGACGCTGCAGCTAAGCAGTTCTGTTTGTGTAAAACCACCAATTCTGGTTGGTGTGAAACCACACATTCCGATGCTGAAGGTCAGCAGTTATAGACCTGAATGACACCTTCAGCCGCTACGCTAGCCCTGCGACGCCAAGCCTCCGTAACTGATCTGTATTTCCTCGAGGGTGGGACCGTGCTTTCTTTTGAGAAGCTTCAAAATAAATGCACTTCCAGCGGGATCGACCCGCGATGGGTCCCAGTTGCCCTTTTTTGCTACCTTGGCTGTCCCTTACCATCGGCAGAACGAAGCCCTGGTTGTAATCGGTGTGCTCTCCGATCAGGTTCACCCTCCCAGGCGCCGACACGGCGATCTCAGGCTCTGCGCCCCCGAAAGCCCTTCTGTGCTCCTCGCGGGCTGTCGCCAGCAGAGATCCCACGTCGGCGTCCTTGAGCCCTTCCATGTTGGAGATCTGCAAGCGGCAGGACCCGGGGGCCAAACGTCAAGCGCCGCTCGGGGTCGGGAGCGGGTCCTCCGTTGCCCTAAACGAGGCGCGGCTGCAAAAATGGCAACGCGGCGCAGGGCAGCAGCCGCCTCTCGAGTCGCTCTAGAGCTCCGCGTCTCTCCCCCCCCCTCGCTCCCTGCCGCGAGACGGCATCATCGCCCCGCCCCTGCACTGCCATCACTGTCCTTTAAGGGGCGCTGGGCTGCCTCCAAACCTCGCCTCTGCTGCGGTGCCCGGGAAAGGGGTTTCTTTTCGGCCGCCGTTAGAAACGTCAAGAGAAGTTCTAGAACAAAGCAGGAGACAGAAGTCCACCTTGAAGACCAACGAAGCTTTCCGCCCCCTCGCAATGCTGATTGTTTCGTTTCTTGGCGAGAGCCAAAATGCTCGTGTGCAAGGAAGCTCAATTCAAAACGCATCTAAATTTGGAAGTCATGATTTTGGTCAATGTTAGGTAGGGAATTGACTTGAACGGTCATGTAGACTAAGTCATTTGCAGAAATGCCTGGAATCCATCACGTCCCTCCAACTCCAATGTTGGGGAATATTACATCCCCCCCCCCCTCCTCCACTTGCACCTGCTGGAATGGCCTTGGGTCAGCCATAGCTCTGGCAGAGGTTGTCCTTGAAAGGGCAGCTGCTGGGAGAGTCCTCTCAGCCCCACCCACCTCACAGGGTGTTTGTTGTGGGGGAGGAAGGTAAAGGAGATTGTAGGCCGCTCTGAGGCTCTGTCCTTGAAAGGGCAGCTGCTGTGAGAGCCCTCTCAGCCCCACCCACCTCACAGGGTGTGTGTTGTGGGGGAGGAAGGGAAAGGAGATTGTAGGCCGCTCTGAGACTCTTCGGAGTGGAGAGCGGGATATAAATCCAATATCTTCTTCTACCTCACAGGGTGTCTATTGGGGAGGAGGAAGGTAAAGGAGATTGTCGGCCTCTCTGAGGCTCTGTCCTTGAAAGGGCAGCTGCTGTGAGAGCCCTCTCAGCCCCACCCACCTCACAGGGTGTCTGTTGTGGGGGATGAAGATAAAGGAGATTGTGAGCCGCTCTGAGACTCTTCGGAGTAGAGAGCGGGATATAAATCCAATATCTTCTTCTACCTCACAGGGTGTCTATTGGGGAGGAGGGAGGGAAAGGAGATTGCAGGCCGCTCTGAGGCTCTGTCCTTGAAAGGGCAGCTGCTGTGAGAGCCCTCTCAGCCCCACCCACCTCACAGGGTGTCTGTTGTGGGGGATGAAGATAAAGGAGATTGTGAGCCGCTCTGAGACTCTTCGGAGTGGAGAGCGGGATATAAATCCAATATCTTCTTCTACCTCACAGGGTGTCTATTGGGGAGGAGGAAGGGAAAGGAGATTGTAGGCCGCTCTGAGGCTCTGTCCTTGAAAGGGCAGCTGCTGTGAGAGCCCTCTCAGCCCCACCCACCTCACAGGGTGTCTGTTGTGGGGGATGAAGATAAAGGAGATTGTGAGCCGCTCTGAGACTCTTCGGAGTGGAGAGCGGGATATAAATCCAATATCTTCTTCTACCTCACAGGGTGTCTATTGGGGAGAAGGAAGGGAAAGGAGATTGTAGGCCGCTCTGAGGCGCTGTCCTTGAAAGGGCAGCTGCTGTGAGAGCCCTCTCCAGCCCCACCCACCTCACAGGGTGTCTGTTGGGGGGAGGAAGGGAAAGGAGATTGTGAGCCGCTCTGAGACTCTTCGGAGTGGAGGGCGGGATATAAATCCAATATCTTCTTCTTATCTGGGAGAACTGGGTTTGATCCCCCATTCCTTCACTTGCACCTGCTAGCATGGCCTTGGGTCAGCCATAGCTCTGGCAGAGGTTGTCCTTGAAAGGGCAGCTGCTGTGAGAGCTCTCAGCCCCACCCACCTCACAGGGTGTCTGTTGTGGGGGAGGAAGGGAAAGGAGATTGTAAGCCGCTCTGAGACTCTTCGGACTGGAGGGCGGAATATAAATCCAATATCATCTTCTTATCTGGGAGAACTGGGTTTGATTCCCCACTCCTTCACTTGCACCTGCTAGCATGGCCTTGGGTCAGCCATAGCCCTGGCAGAGGTTGTCCTTGAAAGGGCAGCTTTTGTGAGAGCCCTCTCAGCCCCACCCACCTCCCAGGGTGTCTGTTGTGGGGGAGGAAGGGAAAGGAGATTGTGAGCCCCTCTGAGACTCTTCGGAGTGGAAGGCGGGATATAAATCCAATATCTTCATCTACCTCACAGGGTGCCTGTTGTGGGGGAGGAAGGGAAAGGAGATTGTCAGCCACTCTGAGACTCTTTGGAGTGGAGGGCGAGATATAAATCAAATATCTTCATCTACCTCAGAGGGTGTCTGTTGTGGGGGGGAGGGGGAGGGGAAGGAGATTGTGAGCCGCTCTGAGACTCTTCGGAGTGGAAGGCGGGATATAAATCCAATATCTTCATCTACCTCACAGTGAGTCTATTGTGGGGGAGGAAGGGAAAGGAGATTGTGAGCCACTCTGAGACTCTTCGGAGTGGAGGGCGAGATATAAATCCAGTATCTTCATCTACCTCACAAGGTGTCTATTGTGGGGGAGGAAGGGAAAGAAGATTGTCAGCCGCTCTGAGACTCTTCGGAGTGGAGGGCGAGATATAAATTCAATATCTTCATCTACCTCACAGGGTGTCTATTGTGGGGGAGGAAGGGAAAGGAGATTGTGAGCCGCTCTGAGATTCTTCGGAGTGGAGGGCGGGATATAAGTCCAATATCATCTTCTTATCTGGGAGAACCGGGTTTGATTCCCCACTCCTCCACTTGCACCTGCTGGAATGGCCTTGGGTCAGCCATAGCCCTGGCAGAGGTTGTCCTTTAAAGGGCAGCTGCTGTGAGAGCCCTCTCCAGCCCCACCCACCTCACAGGGTGTTTGATGTTGGGGAGGAAGGTAAAGGAGATTGTGAGCCCCTCTGAGCCTCTTCGGAGTGGAGGGCGGGATATAAATCCAATATCTTCATCTACATCACAGGGTGTCTCTTGTGGGGGAGGAAGAGAAAGGAGATTGTGAGCCCCTCTGAGACTCTTCGGAGCGGAGGGTGGGATATAAATCCAATATCTTCTTCCCAGTGACCCAGGCGGGCCCTTGAGCAAAGCAATGCCATGTCCTTCTGTCTGCTTCTTGCATTTTGCTCCTTCCTTCCTCCTCCTCCTCCAGCATCTCCCAGAATGCTGCGTTATGTTTGCGGAAGGGCCTCGCTCGCTCGCTGTCGGATTCCCCGGGGCGGAGGCAGAGCGGAGAAGCGGCTGCTCTGGCCGAGGGCGAAGGAGCGCAGCATGAGTGGGAAAGAGCCGCTGCTGGGCGCCCTGAAAGGTGAGCGCGAGGAAGCGCGGGACCCAGCGGCAGATTCGTGGGAGGTGGGAGAAGCGCAAGGCATTGTGGGTGACAGGAGGCGAGCTCCACTCTGGCTCTGGCAGGTGGCTTCTTAGAGAAGACAGGACTAGAAGGCAGGTGGAGCTATCCTAATTTTGTACCTGGTTGCTATGGGGAACAAATGTAGGAAGCAAATGCGAGGCTGGAAAGGATCTGTTTTGTAGCAAAACGTTACAACTCTCTGATGATGTTAGGCTTAGGTGCTATCATGAGAGCTGCCCTATATGTTGCAGGATATAATTGGGGCTGCAGTTTCCCTCTATTGTATAGTGTGCTTATATTAGGGGATTCCTGGAGATGCAAACAAGATGCCCGTTTAGTCCCGACTTTGCCATTGGCAACTCAGCTCTCCCTGAAAATATTTTTTCTGCCTGGCTATCATCCAGGCTTCTCATCTGAAGCTCTTTGATACCAGACAAAAACTGGGGAAATGGAACTAAAGGAAACATTGCTTCCTTATTGCTGTGTGTGTTCAAGATTCATGAAATGAGGTCTTTTGTTGGAACAGCTTTTAGGGGAAAGTATGCAAGCCACAGAGGACAGCCAGAATATCACCAAAGAGCAATCTTTTGAGCTCCTTAGAACTTTTCATCGCACTGGATATTTAGTCAAAAAACAAAACAAAAAAAAAAGGAGGGAGGATAAAATAAGTTGTTTGGGGTCTGGTGGAGAACCCCTTTTCTGCAGTTGAAATCTTAAAATGCGATACAGGATGTCTTACAGAGGTCACTGGATTAGGTGGTGCTGGATGGAGAATAGATTTTAAAACATATCAAACGAAACCACTTTTCCTTTGAGAACATTACATCCCTCCCCCAATTCCAGAAGCCTTGAGTGCATTTTAAAAAATTTGCATCTAGCCTATAAAATCCAGTGAAATATCAAAAGCACATGCATTTTGTATCTTTATGTTGTGAGCCGCCCTGAGCCCACTTCGGTGGGGTAGGGCGGGATATAAATCGAACGAAATTAAATAAATAAATAAATAAATAAAATAAAGCACAGGAAGACTGAAATACAGTTGTAAATCAAGCTTCTGATGTGCCTATTCAGAAACCTGGCTCAAGTGTTTTGAGAACTGTAATTTGTTTTTTTCACACATGCCCGCCAATAATGGGCAGAGGACTGAAAAATGCTTAAAGTGGCTTATGTTGATTTGACCACAGTTTGCAACATGTCCTGCATTCAGTTTACCGACTTGGTGCAGACTAACATCTTTGTGTCATGTTCTACAGCGCTTCTCTGCCCCCCCTTGATATTTCTTTTATCCAGCCTAATTTAAGAGTTTGGGGGAACTCAAATGCTTGCTCACCCTTTTTTGATAGTTTGGTTGGTCTGAATAAAAAGTGCACATTGGTAATAAATAACATTGCACCACTTTTTTATTTTAATTGACATTTTGCACAAGAATGTCTCTTACGTTGGCCTGTGAAACAGAAGGGTGGAGTTCAGAATTCCAAGAGAACAATCAATATTTGCAGAACTCAGCCGAGTGTAATGCATTCAGGAGTGGTTAGGCGACTGTCAGTTTTATTCCTTTAAAAAAAAAAAAAACTTGCGCAGCTCTTGTCCTCCAAGAGTACTTGAGATGGCTTACAGGCATCTGGAGAAGTATGCATACACATGAAAGCTTATACCCAGAATTAAACTTTGATGTTCCTAAAGGTGCCTCTGGACTCAAACTCTGGCATAAAGCAAATCGTTGTGGGCACACCCCGTCATGAAATTCCCCTTTACAGGCCTTATAGAAGTGGATGGGAGTGGCCCTTAATTTCAGTGGGGCTTGCTCAGAAGGATGTCCTGGTGGATTGTACCCTATACTATAAAGCATCCTAACAGAAAAGTCATAAAAATCAGAGCACCCTACGCTTTATTAACATGCAGTGTACAAAACCCACACCATAATTTGAGAGACAACCAAAGAAAATGCTCATTTCTTCAGCAGATTAAGCAATAAAAAGAATTCTAAATAATTATTTGAAACTGTTACCGGTTTTGCACACAGCTTACCTCGCAGTCACCATCCTGTTCCCTCCGCAGCGCCTGTCGGATTTCCCACCATCTGCTCTGAAGCTACACGAAGTGCCGCAGCTTTTGCATAGCAAACGTAAATTGGGTTTTAGCGGTTTACGTTTGCTACGCAAAAGCCGCGGCACTTCCTGTAACTTCGGCGCAGATGGTGGGAAATCTGACCAGATGCTGCGGAGGGAACAGGATTGTGACTGCGAGGTAAGCTGTGTGCGAAAACGGTCTATATAAACTATTTAAACTGGAACTTATGGTGTTTTTACACTGGCAGTTTGTTGCTCTCTATCTCCGCATTGGAAAGTCACCTTTTACACTACAGAACGTGCTCACAGCTGTCTTCATCGTTGCTTCCCGAAACATCTACATTTGTTAGGCGAAATGGGTGCCAACTCTGCTGTTGCCTCGTTTTTCTTGAAACTAGTTTTGATCCAGACATTTCTCAAGAGGTGTATCAAATGAATGGTTATAGTAGTTTTCCTCTGTATTTTCAGACCCCACTCCCTGTCCCTTTGAAAGCCACAAGGTGCCACCAATTTGCACGAGAATTGACAGCACTTGAAATTTTTACATCTCATTGCTTGCCTCAATTTACATTTGTATGGTGATGATCTCTAAGCAATTGTATACATCCCTGTACTAAGCAATGGTATTCTGGCTGCCCTGATCGCAGCTCATCTCACAAAGTTTAATTTTTGCTCACAATAATCAACATCATAGAGTTATAAGGAAACTGAACACTGGAAAGATCTGCAGAATGTAGCAATCAGGCTTCAGAATAAAATGGGATGTCTCAGAACCGTATAGCTGCAGTTCCTGTAACTGACATCAGCAGTCTGTGCATGAGCTGTGTTACAGAAGTTTAGCTCCGCAAAATGAGCACATCAAATCCACAAATGTAAAAAAGGAAATAATTAAAGCGCAACAGTGGCAGGCGGTTTGAATACTCAATAACCCTGGATCAAAACTGAATGTAAAAACACCGTATAACTATTGGAAGAAAGCCACTAAAAGCAGTTTAAAGGCTGGTTGGAACCAGACATCTGAAGTTTAAATGGGTAAGACAGTGCTCTGTGCTGGGGAAGGAATTACAAAATTTTGGCACTGCCATGGAGAAAGTACCTTTAAGAGATCTAATTTCCTGAGAAGTCAGAACCCAGAGCAATAGCATATGTGCAGTGGAGATTAAACAAGGTGTGTTACCTGAGACTGCTGCTGTCTCTGAACCCCAACTTATCACTCTTGCCCAGGAGCTAAAGAACCCAGTATTGTTTGCCCAGTACAGTAAAGAACCCCGAGGGATGGTGGCTCAGTGGTAGAGCATCTGCTTGGGAAGCAGAAGGTCCCAGGTTCAATCCCCGGCATCTCCAAAAAAGGGTCCAGGCAAATAGGTGTGAAAAGCCTCAGCTTGAGACCCTGGAGAGCCGCTGCCAGTCTGAGAAGACAATACTGACTTTGATGGACCAAGGGTCTGATTCAGTAGAAGGCAGCTTCATATGTTCATATGTTTCCCAGATGCCTTTAAACCCAGCATTGTAAGCCCTACGTTCCCAGTGGGGCTTCCCTGAATTCATGAACATCTTGAGAGAGTTGATAAGGCCATATTGCACATGTGCAGATTGCTAAGCTTTTCCCCCCTTTTTTTTGTAACCAAACTTTTTATTTTGCAATATATTGAAATAAATGCATCTATTCAAATTCAAATATACTTCTCCAATACATTACATATTTTCCTCCCCCCCCCCCCCCACTCCTCTTATTCATGACCTCCGCCGGTACTTAAGACAAACTAAAAGCATATTAAAGGTAAATTCACAATTATAAAATCTTTAGAAAGAAAAAATTATCATTCACTAACCTTTTCTCGAATAATCACCTAGTACTTATTAAACACAAAGCTCATAATTATTAAATCGGTTCCAGAGTTCCACCTATCTTAGTCTTATCTTAACTCTCATATATATATGTACCAAATAACTATGTTCTACTAATGCTTTTATCACAATCCCCCTTTATCATTTAAAGTTCAATTAATATTGCCATACACTACTAAATATCTTTTCACCATTATAAAATTTTTACACAAAGAGTTATCTTTCATTAACCTTTTCTCTAACATTCACTTAGTACTTATTGAACACAAAACTCATAGTTATAAAATCAACTCCAGAATTCCAGCTGTCTTAATGTTATCTTAACTCATATATGTATAATTACCATGTAACTATATCCTACTAACTTAATAATCACGATTCTTCTTTATCATTTAAAGTTCAATTAATGTTGTCATAAACTACTAAATGTCTCTTCACCCTCCATTGTATTTCCACGTAACTTTGGAATTTACTCGTCTTCTTTAAACTTCTCCAAATTATTGTCTTTTAAGATTCTAGTAAGTTTGTCCATTTCACTCCAGTTAAGAACCTTTAAGACCCAGTCCCATTTTTCAGGTGTTCTGTCTTGCTTCCACATTTGCGCGTACAATGTTCTCGCAGCTGAAAGCAAATACCACAACAATGTTCTGTCTTGCTTCGGAAAGCTTTCCATTTGTAATCCCACCAGAAAGACATCTGGTTCTCTCCTAATATGATAACCCAAGATTTTTGAGATCTCTTGTTGAACCATTGTCCAAAATTGTTTCGCCTTTTCGCAGGTCCACCACATGTGGTAGAAAGAACCTTCATGTTTTCAGATTGCTAAGCTTTTTAAGCAGACACTTGGGGAACAAGGAAGGAAAGAGGAATGGATGTTCTGGCTCCTGGGAGCGGAGATTAATATAATGACAACAGGTGTGGGGGCAAAGCAACAGCATAGAATGCCACCCCTCTCCTAAAAAGAAAATCCTAATGTCTGAGGCCACCACCACCTCATTTTGCCTCAATGTGAAGCCAGCCATGATCACCTGATTATATAGACAGGGAAATTCACATGAGAGAAGGTGCTCCTTCAGGTTTGCTATGCCAGGCTGTGGACATAAGAACATAAGAGAAACCATGTTGGATCAGGCCAATGGCCCATCCAGTCCAACACTCTGTGTCACACAGTGGCCAATATATGTGTGTGTGTGTGTATGTATATATATACACACACACATATACATACATACATATATATACACACACACACACATATATATGTTGTGGCTAATAGCCACTGATGGACCTTTGCTCCATATTTTTATCCAATCCCCTCTTAAAGCTGGCTATGCTTGTAGCCGCCACCACCTCCTATGGCAGTGAATTCCACATGTTAATCTCCCTTTGGGTGAAGAAGTACTTCCTTTTATCCATATTGACTCGACTGCTCAGCAATTTCATTGAATGCCCACGAGTTCTTGAATTGTGAGAAAGGGAGAAAAGGACTTCTTTCTCTACTTTCTCCATCCCATGCATAATCTTATAAACCTCTGTCATGTCACTCCGCAGTCGACGTTTCTCCAAGCTAAAGAGCCCCAAGCGTTTTAATGTTTCTTCATAGGGAAAGTGTTCCAAACCTTTAATAATTCTAATTGCCCTTTTCTGGACTTTTCCCAATGCTATAATATCCTTTTTGAGGTGCAGTGACCAGAATTGTACACAGTATTCCAAATGAGACTGCACCATTGATTTATACAGGGGCATTATGATACTGGCTGATTTGTTTTCAATTCTCTTCCTAATAATTCCCAGCATGGCGTTGGCCTTTTTTATTGCACACTGTCTTGACATTTTCAGTGAGTTATCTACCATGACCCCAAGATCTCTCTCTTGGTCAGTCTCTGCCAGTTCACAACCCATCAACTTGTATTTGTAGCTGGGATTCTTGGCCTCAATGTGCATTACTTTGCACTTGGCCACATTGAACCTCACTGCCACGTTGATGCCCACTCACCCAGCCTCAACAGATCCCTTTGGAATGCCTCACAATCCTCTCTGGTTCTCACCACCCTGAACAATTTAGTGTCATCTGCAAACTTGGCCACTTCACTGCTTACTCCCAACTCCAGATCATTAATGAACAAGTTAAAGAGCGTGGGACCCAGTATGGAGCCCTGTGGCACCCCACTGCTTACCGTCCTCCACTGTGAAGACTGCACATTTATACTCACTCTCTGCTTCCTATTAATTAGCCAGTTTTTGATCCACAAGAGGACCTGTCCTTTTACTCCATGACTCTCGAGCTTACTAAGGAGCCTTTGACGAGGAACTTTATCAATAGCTTTCTGGAAATCAAGGTAAAAAACATCTATTGAGTCCCCTTTGTCCACATGTTTCTTCACCACCTCAAAGAACTGTAACAGGTTAGTGAGGCAAGATCTTCCCTTACAGAACCCATGCTGAGTATTCCTCAATAACTTGTGTTCATCAATGTGCCTACACATTCTGTCCTTGATAATGCTTTCTACCAACTTTCCTGGGATTGAAGTCAGACTGACTGGTCTGTAATTTCCTGCATCTCCTCTGGAACCCTTTTTAAAGATGGGGGTGACATTTGCTACCTTCCAGTCCTCAGGAACAGAGGCAGATTTCAATGAAAGATTACTACATATTTTTGTCAGGAGATCCACAAGTTCAACTTTGAGTTCTTTCAGAACTCTTGGATGTATGCCATCCGGACCTGGTGACTTATTAGTTTTTAATTCTTTAATCAGTTGTAGGACCTCCTCTCCTCTCTTGTTAACTCAATCTGTTAACTCATATCTTGTTAACTCATATCTTCAGCCATTCTCTGAAATACATTGGTGGCCAGAGCAACTGAGCAAGAACGATCTTCTCTGTGTCCACTTCTAGCCATGTGTTAGGAGCCAGAATTCGGTACTGACTACACAGCACCTGGCTGTATCCCCACATAAAGCAGCCCCACATAAAGCAAATCACAGTGATTTATCCAAGAAGCAAATTGTCCCTTCTAGTAACAAAAGGGTATGTTTGAGCATTTTGAAAAAAAATATTGCAACACCATCAATGTATACAATTTGCTGGTCCCTAACCCAATGCTGTATACATTTATTTATATTTATTTTATTTTATTAGATTTATATCCTACCCTCCGCTTAACAGGCTCAGGGCAGCTAACAACCAATAAGACAACATCAACATGTAAGACTTAAAAACAATACTAGGCAATAAAATAATAATATTACAAAATCAATAATCAGCAACAATCCAGGATCTTTAACGGTTATGGTACTCATAATGCTAGTGCAGCGGTGTCGGCCAAGACTGTCAGTTCTGTGGTATGGCAGCTGTCTCCCATTACGCAGTGTCCAGGTTTTGCGGTTAGAGTAGGGTTGCCAACTCCAATTCAAGAAATATCTGGGGACTTTGGGGGTGGAGCCAGGAGACATAGGGGGCGGAGCCAGGAGCACGGGTGTGACAAGCAGAATTGAACTCCAAGGGAGTTCTGGCCATCACATTTAAAGGGACGGCACACCTTTTAAAATGCCTTCCTTCCATAGAAAACAATGAAGGATAGGGGCACCTTCTTTTGGGGCTCGTAGAATTGGACCCCCTGGTCCAATACTTTTAAAACTTGGGGGAGGCATTTTGGGAAGAGGCACTAGATGCTATACTGAAAATTTGGCACCTCTACCTCAAAAAACCGCTCCCCCCAGAGCTCCCGATACCCGTGGATCAATTCCCCATCATTCCTTATGGGAATTGTTCATGGAGGTGCATAATGGCTGTGTGGGGGAGAGCCTGTAAAACCGGGGGATCTCCCGCTGGCACCTGGGGATTGGGAAGCCTAGGTTAGAGTCTGAGTCTATATTCTTTGTTCAGATTAAACATACAGCTTTGCTAAATGTTGGAAACCCTTCCCAAAGAAATTTACCCAATTATCAGGTTAGCGGTGCTTGCATAATATTTTCCAGCTAGCTAAAGGACACCTTTTTTAAAAAAGAGCATTATCCAAAGTGGGTTGGATGCGTGTTTCGTATACCTTTTATGTACATTATCGAAGCAGCTGTTCTACAAAAGAGGTACGCAGCCACTAAAGGCAAACTATTTGTCTTGGTATGTTTGGGTAAGGGATGCAATTTATAACTACAGTGTACTGCAGAGGAAGGAACCATTATAAGAACAATGAAAAGAATGGATTTTAAATACTTCTACTGGCAACTTTGTTTGGAATGTCATGCTTGTTGTTTCTCTATTCTCCTCCCCCCCCCCTCCGTCCCCCAGTGTGCATTCGCAGTCTTCAGGAAGGAACTAGCCTCTGTACAGACACTTCCCCACATCTACAGCCCTTTTGTGAGATCCTGGAAATGATTCTTCGGAAAGGAATAAAGCGTGAGTGGGTTGACTTTGTGCCATGAGTGGATGTTCTGTGGGCAGTACACGGGGATGATTGGGGGGCAGAGTTGTAAAGAAAAGAGGACAATAGCAAAGCAAGACTGGAAAGTGTCACGCAGCCTGTATGACCCTGTCAGTTTAGGCTTTGACAGTTCCATATTGTGTCACATTTAACTATATTGGCAAATCAGGAAGGCTGGAGGCACCACGCAGATGTATCAACCAATGGCATGTGAAATCCAAACTAGAAAAGGGTGAAACACTTTGTACTCATTTAACTGTAATGTTCAAAGACACAAGAAGGATCCTGTTCTGAATTTCTCATGTTCTGTGGTCAGAAAACCCATATTCTGCAGCTGGAATAAAAAGATTTCAACAGTACGTACTGGTGAGGAGTCTAGGACTCCATCTTGCCTGGCATCTGAGAAGCAGCCCAAGGAGACAGTGGTGGAGAAAGAGCCCAGGACCTTTAACAGATAGCTTCCTTCATGCCTTGTAAGTCCAGGCTCACATTTGGTGCAGGTGGGGAAGCCCCAGGAGTGCAGATGGCTCTTCAAGACAACCAATTAAGCTGGGCTATTGCCTTGGCAACCCACTGCAGTGCTCTCAGCTGTGGGCTGCCATAGGCAACAGTGCAGAAGAGCCCTCTCCGTTCCCCACCTCATATATGAAAAGAGGTCAAGGGTGGAACTGCAGGACCTGCAGGGAGGACTATCTAAATTTTCAGCAGGATTCCCCAGCAGCCTCTCGAAGCCCTTCCAGAGGGAGAAAAAGGGCTGTTGAGACTGGGTTTGAGGCAGGGCAAGAAGAAGGACCTGGATGCCAGAGTCCTCTCCCCTTTGGAACATTTTTAAAAAAATTTTAGTATATTTCTATTTTGCCTATTCCCCGTGGGGCTCAGGGCGGAGTACAACATATGATAAAACAATAAAATATAATAAAAACATTTTATAAACAGACAATTCAACAGCACTCAAAAAATAAACCATAATCACCTATTGCCCATCCTAGCCATCTCACATCATGATATCCCATAGAGATGGCAGGTATTATTCTGTTTTATAGCACAGGTGACAGTGCTGGCAGATCAAGAACAGACGTCCGCAGCTTCAACGAAAAGCCTGGCGGAACAGCTCTATGGAAGGTTAATAAGCCAGGTAGGGCCCGGATCTCTGTAGGGAGCTGATTCCACCAGGTTGGGGCCAGGACTGAAAAAGCCCTGGCCCTAGTTGAGACAAGGCGGGTGTCTCTTGGGCCGGGGACAGCCAACAGATGTTGGGAGGCCGAATGTAATGACTTCCCGGGCATATATGGAAGGAGACAGTCCCGCAGGTATGTTGGTCCCAGGCCGCGTAAGGCTTGGGAGGGGGAATATGAGGGGGAAAGAGTGAGGATGGCCACTCCCTCAGCAGGCACACATACCTAACCACTTTAACCCTTTTGACTTCTTCCTGAAGAACCCCGAACTTTCAATTTTGATGGCGCAGAAAAATTTTGGTACACTGATAATACTAACTGTTAGAGGACCTGTAGTGAATGCGTGTGTGTTAAGTACCATTAAGTCACTTCCGACTTACGGCAATTCTATGAATTAATGTCCTCCAAAACATCCTGTCATTAGTGGTAGTCGTTGTTGTCCTTAGTTCTTCCCCAGTAGCTGACTGAGTGCCATTTGAACTGGGGTTCCGTCTTCCAGCACTGCATCTTTCTTTCCATTTTGGATTGACTTATTATTGGGTTTTCAAGGTAAGAGCTGGTCAGAAGTGGCTTACATTGCCTTTTTCTGCGCAGTACTAACCAGGGCTAGCTGAAGCGACACTGCTGTTATTTACAAAAGAGTGGCCACAGGTGACACTTCCCACTACTGCTACGGTTTAGTAGCAGCCCTTCAAGGATTCCTCTGCCCCCTTCGCCATTGGAGCTGTCTTTTCCGTTCTGCTGATGTGGCCATTGATCCCCGCAAAGGGGATGGATGCATCTGAGCTGTGACCATTTTGCCTTGAGTGACTCTGCTAGGAGTTTAGACCCCTTACAGTGTTGCTCTCAGCTTCACTGACACACACAAACCCCCTCACCACATTAAGGTGTGTGTCCAAAAGGGGGCCTTTAGTGAATGTAGTTTACAATTGGTTGGACATTACTACGTGGATCATCGGACACAGCTTGCGAGGGAATATGAAGCGGCAACTAAGGGCACCATTGCCGCACGGTGACCAAGGAAGGAAAGTGCACCCCGTTTGTTGTGTATGGATCAGCCATCTATGCATATGCAAGGAATTTTTGCAGTCTGTGCAGACATCAAGTTTGTTTAGAGTAGAAACTTTTCATACCCACACCAACTGTGATAGACCTTTGTCTATATACATATTGTTGGTCCTTGCATACAGAGAACCAGGTCCCTTCCCCTCCTTACTCACCTTGTAATAGTGGCAGCCAACAACAACACTTTGAACCCCAAGGGTTGATGATGATGATATTGGATTTGTACCCCGCCCTCCACTCCGAAGAGTCTCAGAGCGGCTCACAATCTCCTTTCCCTTCCTCCCCCACAACAGACACCCTGTGAGGTGGGTGGGGCTGAGAGGACTCTCACAGCAACTGCCCTTTCAAGAACAGAGCCTCAGAGCGGCCTACAATCTCCTTTCCCCTCCTCCCCCACAACAGACACCCTGTGAGGTGGGTGGGGCTGATAGGGCTCTCACAGCAGCTGCCCTTTCAAGGACAACCTCTGCCAGAGCTATGGCTGACCCAAGGCCATGTCAGCAAGTGCAAGTGGAGGAGTGGGGAATCAAACCCGGTTCTCCCAGATTAGAGTCCACACACTTAACCACTACACCAAACTGGCTCTCCTGATGTAAATATGCTCTAATTTCATCAGGGTTGATGCCTGATGTAAATATGCTCTAATTTTGACTGCCTCCGAGTTAGTTTTGTGAGGCTGTTAAATTCTCCCTGTGTTACAGAAACATAAAAATAATGCTGGTGGTGTTTGGTTGTGCAAGGTAATGCACGTCTGTGTTGCAGTTTTTGTAAAAGAAAGTCTTCTTGTCCTCTGCAGAACCAGTTCTGGGTTTCAAGAAGAGAGACTATTGGCATTGGATAGAACAGCTTCCTCACCAGGTGACCCATCACAGGTAAGTGGTCTGCAGCAACAGCTTGTGAGGCTGCAGGTCTAAGAGGCAAAGAGCCAAGATGGGGCTGTGGATAGAGCATTAACCTGTCTTTGTCCAAATCCCCATCCAGTCACAAAGCTTACAGACTGACCTTAATCCAGTCACCATCTCTCGGTTTAACCTGTCTCACAGGATTTTTGTGAGGATAAAAGGCCAAGTGGAAACTGAGCTTACTGGGGGAAGGGTAAGATAAAAATGTAAGAAACAAAAGAATCTTGGTTTTCTAATTCTTGTCTTGCCCACACTGTTTTTCTTCAACCTGTTACTGTATAATCTATAAAGTGATATACTAAAATTGTGCCATAATGAGAGGCGCTCATAGTTTTTAATCAGGCCTAATATGTGTGTTTTGCTTTCTCATTACATTGTTTTGTGTATATAGTAGTCACGGTGGGGGGAAGTATTTTCCTTTGGAGCAGAATTTATTATTCCCATGATACGTAATGCTGATCCTTATGATGTATTGAAGAAAGAATTGAAGGAGACACGGAATTTTTCAGCCTAATTTGTAATCCTTCGTATTTTGAGTGGAACTTGGGCAACGTTCCCGTTTTCATTTAACAAGTCAAATAAAAGTCAAATGAAGCTCTGTGTAATGCTGTCTTCTCTTTCCCTATAGTACGGCCCGTCTGTCAATCCTGACTGAGGAAACGAATTCTTGTGAGAAGGTGCTCACAGCACAAGGCCGAGGGCGGTACTTCCTGCGTCAGGCGTTGTGTGGGAAATTACTGGCTGTGGCCATTCAGCAGCTAGTCAGAGCTCCCAGGCTGCTTGAGGTGGGAATATAAAATAATCCAGGAAAAAAAAAACTGGGGGGGGGGGGGGGGAGAGAAAATTTAGAATAATGAAAATACTTCACCTCATATCTGTGTAAATGCTCTTTATCTAGGACAGGGGTGGCCAAACTTACGTAATGTAAAGCCACGTAGAATATATGGCAGATATTTGAGAGCTGCAAGACTTGAAAAATATTACACACCTGTCTTTATTAAAACTCTTAAGACTTTCTTTGCACAGAAAGATAAAATATACATGTATACACTTTACAACATGACCATGCTAGAAGGAGACCTTTTTTTAAAAAAGAGAGAGAGCAAAAGCTGGGAATAACAGTCCCCATAAGACAAGAAATAGGAAAAGGTTAGGGAATTATTTTTTGGAACCAGTGGGAGAAGGAAACGCACATGTACCATATAAATCACCACCATTTGCATCATTATGCATCTGTCTTTTAGTAAATACAGCTCCTACAAGAGCTACGAAACTAAGTACCACCCTTTTTAATTCTCTCCTTCCTTCCAGTGGCTCCCTCGGCTCTTGTGCTCTCTTCTCCCACTCTAGGTCTCCAGGTGACCTCTCTGGTGGAGAAGAGCTTGCAAGCCTGCTAATTTTCCCCCTCCTTCCCCGCTTCTCACATGGCCAGGGCCAGCGCGTGGGAGTAGGCGGGGTAGGCAGCGGCCTTGAGTGCTACCCTGTCTGGGGGTGCCGCGAGGTGCCCCCTTACCCACACAGAGCACTCCTCCAACCCTGCCTTGAAGGCAGGATCGGAGGAGCACTTCCCCCCCCCCTGCAGTAAGCTCAGCGTGCTGTTTTAGTGGCGCCAGTCACTTCCAGCCCAAAAGCGACCAATGCTACTAAAACAGCGCGCTGAACTTACTGCAGGGGGGGAGCGGCGGTGCAGCAGCAGTGCTGTGCACCACCCATCGCTCTCTCCTCCTGCACAATGATGTCAGCTCCATAGAGGGAGCTTTGGGGAGGAGGGTGCGACGCAAGGGGCTGCCTCTAGCGGGAGGACAGCTAGCGCCGGCCCTGCCCATGGCAGAAGTAGTTGCCTGCCTATGGGTCGAGCGCTCAGAGGCAGACTGAGGTCCCAATGCTAAGAATGCTTATTTGAGAGTAAGCCTGCATTAAGTTCCCCCTTGACCTCTGAGAGCCACATGATATGCACGATAGAGCCACGTGTGGCTCCCAAGCTGCAGTTTAGCCACTCCTGATCTAGGACTTAAAAGCAATCTGAGGCCTTTACTTGGGGATGCCTGTCTCCAAATGGGACCTGGGGATCGCCTGGAATTACATGTCATCTCCAGACTACAGAGATCCTTTGGAGGGTGAACTCTACGACATTGTACCCCACTGAGGTCCCTGTCTTCCCCACGCTGCACCCCAAAACCTCCTTTACTTAATGCCTGATATATATATGTGATATGCCTATGTTAATACAATTATTACAAATAATTGTAATGGTTTTAACTAATTATTTATTTGATGTATTTTAATGTATTTTACCGTATAATGTATTAAATGTAATCATGGTACTTCCATGTCTGTGAGCCGCCCTGAGCCTGCTTCGGTGAGGAGGGCGGGATATAAATAAAATTATTATTATATTAATATCCAAGTGATGGGGTTCCCCAAGTTTGTAATCTTCAAGTCAATTTTTAACCATAACTAGGCTAGAAATGTTCTTCTTTAAATGCTTCAGTTTATTATTTTGGGTCAAAAGGATGGCTCTACAGTGGTCCTTAGATCTTGCCTTCTAGTTTAGTTGAGAGGTGTCTGATCTCTCAGCCTCCAATCTCTCAGTAGCTAATTATGCAGCTCTCTGAATGTTCCAATTTTCACTAATTCATCCATCTTTCTGATGGTTTTGTGACCGACGTGTAAATTGTGCTAATTATGCTTTTTTTTCTTACCTTTAAAAAAATGTGATTTCAGTGGTATGATCCAATGATCTCCATCCTTGGTAATGAAGACCTTTTGGGTAAGATTTCTGGGCCAAACCATACGGCGTCTTGTTACATTCAGAGGGTTTCATCGTATTTTGCCACTGTTTGAGTGATACTTCTGAAAACAGCATTACAGCACTGAATGTGGCTATAACTAGGCTAGTGAAAATGGTCCAGCTACTGGGCTCCGAAATTTAAATTATACTGCCCGATTTCAGTGACAGCATTCACTGCCTAAATGAAAACCAGGGGGGGGGGGGGCGGGAAGGGACCTCAAAATAATCCAATTTAAGAAACAGAGGATCATAATCAGTACATTGAGAGCCAAAATAGATGTTATTGTGGCCAGGGGCCCAAACTGTGCCTTCTGATGCCATTTAGAGAAAAATATGGCCATTCATTGCACAGTGGGACCAGGTGAGATTGCATGTGTCCCATGGCTTTTCAAGTGTCAAGACAGCTACGGAGGGGAATTTTGGCACTTGAAAAGGTGTGGGCGGGAGACAAGATTGCCTGGTCTCACCATGCTAAGGGCCTGACATGGCACTTTAAATGGCCAAATATTATCTAAAATGGTGTTAACAGCCAAGGATTGGACCTGTGGTCGCCGTAACTTCTACTTCTGCTCTGAATATATATTAAAGTCTGTGTACTTATATATATATGTGTACATTTACATATATTTACAAAAATATGGATAAAATCCAATCAATTATACAGAGAAATATCAAACAAGGCAAACAAAACTGCACAATTTGCAAGATAACACAGAAGCTGAATTTCAGCTATAATCAAGTAGATAAGGCTGAACTTTGACTTTGCTTCAGAAAGTACAACTTGGATCTAGGACTATGGCTTTAAAGGTAAATCTCAATACTGAAGCCATTACCCATAGTTTGCCCCATATTCCTTTTCAGCTTCTGAAATCAGAGTCTCAACTTCTAACTTTTGAAGTTGCATTCGAAGTTCAACTTTACCTATCTGATTGTAGTTGAAATTCACTTGCTTGGTATTAATTTGGATTGTGAAAAGTTGTGTATCTAATTTGATTGTTCTCTGTATTATTGATTAGATTTTATGAATATATTTGTACATTTTTGTAAAGGTATAAGTTATATATACTTTTGTATTGCATTTAGGATATTTGAGGGAGGGGGGATGATTCCCCTTCTTGCTTCACCCCTCCCCCTTTCTACTGGAGAGCCAGTTTGGTGTAGTGGTTAAGTGTGCAGACTCTTATCTGGGAGAACCGGGTTTGATTCCCCACTCCTCCACTTGCACCTGCTAGCATGGCCTTGGGTCAGCCATAGCTCTGGCAGAGGTTGTCCTTGAAAGGGCAGCTGCTGTGAGAGCCCTCTCCAGCCCCACCCACCTCACAGGGTGTCTGTTGTGGGGGGAGGAAGGGAAAAGAGATTGTGAGCCGCTCTGAGACTCTTCGGAGTAGAGGACGGGATATAAATCCAATATCTTCTTCATCTTCTTCTACATGATGTATTGTTCTGGAATGGCTTTTTAAATGATGCTTTAGCTGTGAAAACTACACCTGTGGATTAATGGAAGCATTTGTGTGGACCAAAATAGCATGAGTAGAGCTCAGCATGAGGCTGTAACCTTCCTGCTTCCCCTCAGGGAACATCCCTCCCCCCCTGCACTGAGGGAACCGTGGAGATGTACATTAGAATCACTGGACATGGCTCTAGTTTATCCACTGCCAGAAGGGCACCACAGAAAAACAAGGACCGATTTTGCACTCACCCTTACTCCGCCCTCACGTCTGTCTTCTGTGCGTGGCATCCTCCCGATTTCCCACTATTTGCGCTGGGGCTGCAGCATACATCGTGGTTTTCGCGCAGCAAACGGAAACTGCTAAAAACCAGTTTCCGTTTGCTGCTTGAAAACCGCGATGTTTGCTGTAGCCCCGGCGCAAATAGTGGGAAATCGGGAGGATGCCACGCGGAGAAGACAGACGTGAGGGCGGAGTAAGGGTGAGTGCGAAATCAGCCAAGGTTTAGATCCAACCCATGTTTCGGTTACCAACTTCAGGGTGGGGTCTGGAAAATTACAATTCATCTCCAGACTACAGAGATCAGTTCTCCTGCAGGAAATTGCAAATTCAAGTGCAGACTCTAGAGCATCACAGTCATAGTTCCCTCTAGCGTGAGTTGGTACATAACCCCACACGGATTTTCCCCCTGGATGCACCGCATTTCATCCTGAATGCACAGGTGCTTCCTCTGGGGCACGCTGCTCTCATGCTCAGCTGGTGCCTAAGGGTGTGCACCACTGACTGTGTGTGTCTTGTGCATGCTGGAGAACTCAGTCGCATTGCTACCTTAACATGCAGGCAGGTACTTCCTCTCTCTTTTTTTTATAAAGTTAGGGGAGGGCTCCCCGGAGAGACATGCAATAATACAGAGAACTATCAAATTATATACATAACTTTTCACAATCCGAATTAATACCAAGCAAGTGACTTTCAGCTACAATCAGGTAGGTAAAGTTGAACTTTGACCTTAATAGCCACACCCTGCACAAATTTTGCTAGGCACTCACTGGCGGGCAGGTTGTGGTTGAGGTGGGGCTGGGAGTCAAAGCTTCATTTCTTCTCTGCTCTGCTTTCTGGAGCAGTTGGTCATTTGCACAAAGCACTCTGCTTTTGGGCTGAAGCAGCTGCATCCCTCTCTGCGTGGCCTTTTCATTGCATCTGCGAAAAGTCTTTTCCTTAACCTTTTCCCCAGACCTCACTGCTAAGCCTCTGCCACGCTAGCTGGCAAAGCGAAACTGACCCATCTGGGCAAAGTGATCCTGGCAGGTAAAATCTATGATGGATCCTTTGGTTCAAATGTGGGAATGTGGTTTCGTTTGGTTGCTGTGGTTTGGCATTTTGCATGGCAAAGGGTGTTCTGTATTGTACACACTGGCTGTTTTCGCACTGACCTTAATCAGCAGCGACGCTCCTCTTCACCGCGCAGGATCGGCGCGGATTTCGCACTAATTGCCGCGGAGCCGGAAAGTCCCGGAAAGAGCCGGAAAGTCCTGTGGCTTTTGCGGCGCAAACGGAAACCGCCAAAAACCAGTTTCCATTTGCGCCGCAAAAGCCGCGGGACTTTCCGGCTCTTCCGGGTGCTCCCGGCAATTAGTGCGAAATCCGCGCCAATCCTGCGCGGTGAAGAGGGGCGTCGCTGCTGATTCAGGTCAGTGCGAAAACGCCCACTGTCTGAATGGGCCAGTTCCGTCTTGCTCCCTTTTCTCCCACCACCCCATTTTTCCTAGCAAAGTTGGTAACTTCTTCCAGATCCGCATTTTGGTTTCAACAAATTGTGCCACAAATCAGGGTGGGATTTGCGATTCTGCTTTGCAAGTCTGGGCCGAGGCAGGATTGGGCTGTGTGCCTCTGGACTCCCTGAATGCAGGAGACATTTCTTTGCATGTTTGCAATCAGTAGCTAACCGAAAACATTAACTCAGTGTGCAGCATAGGGTTGCCAAGTCTAACTCAGAAAATATTTTAGGACTTTGAGAGTGGAGCCAGGAGACTTTCACATTCCCTAAAATAAATAAATAAAAATACAGCATTGCAGTTCCCCTGAATACAGTCTTTATTTCCTCATACCCCAGCAGCTGCATGTCCTCTCTCTCTCTCTCTCTCTCTCTCACACACACACACCAGTCAAAATAAGCAGTTTGCAATCCCACACTTTTGTGATCTTACTGGGGCAATTTACTCACAGAGTTGCTGAATGTAACCAACTGCTGTATATTCAACCAAGTTCTTCAGACTAACAAGGTTCTAGTTTACTCTTTACTCTCTATTTTACTGTGCAAGTGACTTCTGAAAGGAATGTAAAACAACCCCTCCATTTGTTGTGCTAGTTTCCCTTTCTTTCTAGCAGTTCGCTGAGAGCAGTCATGTTGTTCTGCTGGCTCACCCAAGCCCCATTCAGCCTGGCTCCTACAAATTTAAAGGCACGCACACCTAAAAAGCAAGCATTTCCAAACTCCTTCTAGCCCTCTGAGATGGAAAGGCACATGGTGGCTGTTGGGGCAGAGCTTCCCCCCAGCTGGCCAGCTGACTGGGGATGAGAAGGAGCCTGCAAAACTGGGGGATCCCCTGCTGGTACCTGGGGATTGGAATGAAAATAATATTGTAATATTAGGGGCTAATATTGTAATGCACCTGTATAGAGGTAGGGTGCTGTTGCCTCATTTGGAATACTGTGTGCAGTTTTGGTTGCCATGTCTTGATCATAATGTTCTGGGCAAATCTGGGGGAAAGTCTTTTCAGCATTGGCATAACATCTTGCTGTGTGATGTGTTCTGTATACACAATCCCAGCAGGAACTCATTTGCATATTAGGCCACACCCCCTGATGCCAAGCCAGCCGGAACTGCATCCCTATGTGTTCTTGCTCAAAAAAAAAGCCCTGATCCTAACAATTTGCATGCTTGGGAACAGGTTCTATACACTTGATTTAATAACTAGACCATACAGGAGTTATGAGCAAGCATTTACCCTTTCACATACAAATTTCAGCTGAAGAGTGATGGGAAGAGAATGCCTCCTAACCAAGCAAGAACACTTTGTGTTCAGGCACCAACATTGCACAAAGGCATCAGGATTAATTAATTAATTAACTGATGCATCAGAAGTAGCTTAATTGATAAGACATATGCAAACATTTGAAATACAAAATTAAGTGCATATACATTTTGCATGGGAAATGGTAGTGTTTCTGGTTTTAATGAGGACCACAAAGCCAGAGATAACTACATCTTTTGACCTCTGGAGGCCAGGTCTACCACTACAGTGGAAAGGGATGAGGAGACCTGTTCTCCGGAGACCAGGACTACTAATATAATGGAAAGGGGTGGGTAGATCTGTTTTCCAGAGGCCATATCTAGTAACACAGTGGAAAAGGGTGGGTGAAATTTGACTTGGTTCTGTTTTCTCTTATAATGTTTAAATTATTCTTAAAATATAGTTTAATTATAATTCAAAAGAATTTATTCTGAGATTTGTACATGATTATGGAATTAATCTCAAAGGCTAATTTATGCGATACTCAAATGTAGATTCGCTCACAACTTTAATGCTACTAGCTTTTTTCGCTCATGGGTTAGAATTTCTGCCCATAACCCTGTGGAGCTTAGAGGGAAGTTTGATCACAGCCCCTCTGAGGTCCCTCTGCATTCTAGACTCCACCCTCTGCAGGCATCTCCAAATCTCTAGAATATCCCAAGATGAAGATGATAACCCTGCCCATGGAACCAAGATGTGTCCTTCAAGGGCTGCCAATTTTTTAGGGCAGGGGTGGCCAAACTTGCTTATAAGAGCCACATAGAACAAACATCAGATGGCTGAGAACCACAAGGAAGGAAGGAAGGAAGGAAGCGGAGGGAGGGAGAGGTAGAAAGAAAGCAATTTTAACTTTAAATGCATTCTCCAAACTGCTGGCTGGCTTGGCTTGGAAAAGTTATTTAAAGAGAGAAATGCCTTCCTTCTCCAAGCTGGTTGATGGGCGGTGGGAGCTTTGAGAGCCACACAATATGCATAAAAGAGCCACATGTGGCTCCCAAGCTGCAGTTTGGCATTGTTTGCAAAGAAAGGAAAGGTCCCCTGTGCAAGCACCAGTCGTTTCCGACTCTGGGGTGATGTTGCTTTCACGTTTTCACGGCAGACTTTTTACGGGGTGGTTTGCCATTGCCTTCCCTAGTCATCTACACTCCCTGCCCCCCTCAGCAAGCTGGGTACTCATTTTACCGACCTCGGAAGGCTGAGTCAACCTGGAGCCGGCTACCTGAAAACCCAGCTACCGCCAGAGATTGAACTCAGGTCGTGAGCAGCTTAGGACTGTAGTACTGCAGCTTTAACACTCCGCACTCCATAAAAAGTCTGCCGTGAAAACATTGTGAAAGCAACTTCACCCCTTGACCTTTTTTTTATCATTTATTTAGACTTATAGCTTGCCCCACCATGAGGGCTTGTGAGGAATAACAAGGATTCCCAGCCTCCTAACCGGGAGGAATAACAAGGATTCCCAGCCTCCCAACTGGGAGGAATAACAAGGATTCCCGGCCTCCCAAGCGGGAGGAATAACAAGGATTCCCGGCCTCCCAACCGGGAGGAATAACAAGGATTCCCAGCCTCCTAACCGAGAGGAATAACAAGGATTCCCAGCCTCCTAACCGGAAGGAATAACAAGGATTCCCAGCCTCCTAACCGAGAGGAATAACAAGGATTCCCAGCCTCCTAACCGGAAGGAATATCAAGGATTCCCAGCCTCCTAACCGGAAGGAATAACAAGGATTCCCAGCCTCCTAACCAGAAGGAATAACAAGGATTCCCAGCCTCCTAACCGGAAGGAATAACAAGGATTCCCAGCCTCCTAACCGAGAGGAATAACAAGGATTCCCAGCCTCCTAACTGGAAGGAATAACAAGGATTCCCAGCCTCCTAACCGAGAGGAATAACAAGGATTCCCAGCCTCCTAACCGGAAGGAATAACAAGGATTCCCAGCCTCCTAACCGGAAGGAATAACAAGGATTCCCAGCCTCCTAACCAGAAGGAATAACAAGGATTCCCAGCCTCCTAACCGGAAGGAATAACAAGGATTCCCAGCCTCCTAACCAGAAGGAATAACAAGGATTCCCAGCCTCCTAACCGGGGTGGGGGGGGGCAGGGTTCCCCCAATTTCAGGGCCTCCAACCTGCCAGCAGGAGGAGCCCAGCCCCTGAAGAGCACCAGTGTACCATGCCATGCCTTGTATGATGATGCCACCTGGAAGTGATATTATTGCACTGGGCACGTTGCAGGCGAGGGGACACTCTAGCATTTGTGAGAAAACTTTATAATAATCAAAGAGCTTTTTCCAAAGTGCTAGAGCCACACACCCCCCCCCCCTTGCAGTGTCCCTGGCGCAATAATGTCACTTCTAGGTGTCATCAACACACCACATGTGCTGAAGAACATCCTGAGCTGGGAGCCAAGTAAGAATTGGCAATCCTCGGAGCAGGCTAATCATTCCATACTATTCCTAGTGATTAATTAAAATGTCTCAACTCTGCATCTAGAAGATGACCAAAAAGTCAATTCCGAAACCACCGTCAGTGTGGTATAGTGGTGAGAATGTCAGACCAGGGCCGTTTTCCCACTGAGCTTACCTCGGAGCGACGTCCCTCTTCACTGCGCAGCGTCTGGGTGGATTTCCCACCAACTGCTCTGAGGCTGCTCCGAGGAACCAGGAAGTTCACGACCTTTTGCATCGCAAATGGAAACCGCTAAAAACCAATTTACGTTAGCGACGCAAAAGCCACGACTCTACTTGGTTACTCGGAGCAGTTGGTGGGAAATCCGCGCAGACGCTGCGCGGTGAAGAGGGACGTCGCTCCGAGGTAAGCTCAGTGGGAAAACGGCCTATGTCTAGAAGGCCCAGGTTTGAATCCCCACTTTACTATGGAAGCTTGATGGGTGACCTTGAGTCAGTCACCACGCTCTCAGTCTTAAGTGTTGTGAAGATAAAATGGGGGAGAGGAGAACAGTATAAACTGCTTTGATCCCTATTTGGGGGGAAAGTCTGGATAAAAACAGACTAGATAAATAAATGCCATTATTTAAAAAAAAAATACTGTTCCTAGTCAGTCTTAAAGGTTGCAGATGAAATTAGGAGTGGAAGTTGATTCATAACTATGCTGAGCCTAGAGTGCTTAGGAGGAGAGACTGTGGCTCAGTGGAAGAGTCTCTGCCTTGCTTGCAGAAGGTTCCAGATTCAATCCCCAGCATTTCCGATTAAAAGAGCAGACAGTAGGTGATGCAAATGACCTCAGCCTGAAGCCTTGGAAAGCCACCACCAGTCTGAGGAGACAATACTGACTTGATGGACTAAGGGTCTGATTCAGTATCAGGTAGCTTTGTATGGCTAAACAAAGCAGAAAGGAGAGAGGGAAGATCTCCTGGGAAGGGAGATATTCCCCCCTTCCATTCTGTTGGCATTGGGCAGCTGCCTCCAACAGATGGGAGGGACAAACTCAAAGCTCACAAACTTGAACTGGTTCGTAAGCGGGGGGAGGTTCATCTCTGTTTGTGCTTCATGGAATCTTAATTTCCCAGTTTGTGAACATATGAACATATGAAGCTGCCTTATACTGAATCAGACCTTTGGTCCATCAAAGTCAGTATTGTCTTCTCAGACTGGCAGCGGCTCTCCAGGGTCTCAAGCTGAGGTTTTTCACACCTCTTTGCCTGGACCCTTTTTTGGAGATGCCAGGGATTGAACCTGGGACCTTCTGCTTCCCAAGCAGATGCTCTACCACTGAGCCACCATCCCTCCCCTGACCAGCAGTGGCTCTCCAGGGTCTCAAGCTGAGGTTTTTCACACCTATTTGCCTGGACCCTTTTTTGGAGATGCCAGGGATTGAACCTGGGACCTTCTGCTTCCCAAGCAGATGCTCTACCACTGAGCCACCATCCCTCCCCTGACCAGCAGTGGCTCTCCAGGGTCTCAAGCTGAGGTTTTTCACACCTATTTGCCTGGACCCTTTTTTGGAGATGCCAGGGATTCAACCTCGTATCTTCTGCTTCCCAAGCAGATGCTCTACCACTGAGCCACCGTCCCTCCCCAATGCTGACTCTTGGGCCAGTTTTGCACTAGACCTTTAATCCTGGTTCAGCCCTGTCCCCAAACTGATTTTCTACACTAAAATCATAGAAACATTAACTCATAGGGTTTATTAAAAGTCTAGCGTAGATTAGCCCTTGGTTTCCCCAGGCTGCAATTGTCTTTCTCAACCTGTTGTAGAGATATCGTTATCTCTGCTGCTTTGTGTTCTTTCACACAATCACCCTCTCATTCACCCTTCTGTTCAAACATAAAAGTCCTCCCCAGGATCCATCTCCAAATCTCCAGGAGTTTCCTAGCCTGGATCTGGTGGGACCTGGCAACTCTAGTTGTATCTTTTGCAGAATCTCCACTGACAGAAGGAATTTCCATTAATGGAGTGAAACTTCTTTGCCTCCTGCTGAAGTCCAGAATGCTCCCTGAAATGCTGTTCTTGAAGGACAAGGGACCCCACGAACAGAATGAGAGGGACGTTGGAAGTGTGCAGGAGGGAGTGGGAACTGGCAAAAAATTGCACCCCCTTCTGTCAGCTGAAATGTTCTGCTAGATCCATCCCAGAGGACTGTGAAGCAGCTGCTATGTAGTTTTCCATTCTCTGAATTCATTTTGCATATAGTTTGATTTGGCCTAGAAACCAGAGCACCAGCCTTTCTCCATATAAGGGCAAAATAGATGGTTAGATATCCTGTGTCTCTTTAGGCAACATTCTAGTCACAGTACTCAGTGGGAAAGATCTTTTATTCATAGGGTTGACTCCAAAGAAGCCCGTCTGTTCCCAGAGGAATCCATTCAGAAAAGACTCCTTCTGTGCCTGGAAGATTCTTCCATGTGGAAGGGCATCTTTGGATGTGACCTGACAAGATGTTATGTTTGCCCTTCAGTCTGTCGAGTTATAGGCTTTAAAAAACTGCCTTTTATGGCATTAATGTTTGGGGGTTTTTGGCATAAGCTGAAACTTTATTTTAGGGAGGCAGGCTCTTACTGTGACAAAATTCAAAATTCCCTTTCTTATGTGGCCTCGACAATATCCCTTGGACTTACTGATAAATAAGGGCTGTCCGAGATCAGATGGTGACCATTAGTCTTTATTCTCCTTTTTCAGAGCCTTTCCTGTCTATGATGCTGGTGGTGGCAGAAATTAGTTTCTCACTTGATGTGCAGGTACAGTAATAGCTGACTGAGGGATGTAGGTTGAGTGCATTTTGCTTTGCTTAACAAATACAGGGTTAGATACAGCACAGTACTTCCATAGTCCCTCGGGAGCAGGATTTCAGGGCATTTAAAGGCTGTCATGGGAAGGGGGAGCCTTTTATTGCGTTTACAATAAAAAAGGCCAACGCCAAGCTGGGAATTATTAGGAAGGGAATTGAAAACAAATCAGCCAGTATCATAATGCCCCTGTATAAATCGATGGTGCGGTTTCATTTGGAGTACTGTGTGCAGTTCTGGTCGCCGCACCTCAAAAAGGATATTAAAGCATTGGAGAAAGTCCAGAAAAGGGCAACTAGAATGA
This sequence comes from Heteronotia binoei, assembly GCF_032191835.1. NCBI lineage: Eukaryota > Metazoa > Chordata > Lepidosauria > Squamata > Gekkonidae > Heteronotia > Heteronotia binoei. The sequence continues at coordinate 68,797,351 of NC_083235.1, forward strand.
TTAAAGGGCTGGAACACTTTCCCTATGAAGAAAGGTTGAAACGCTTGGGACTCATTAGCTTGGAGAAAGGTCGACTGTGGGGTGACATGATAGAGGTTTACAAGATAATGCATGGGATGGAGAAAGTAGAGAAAGAAGTACTTTTCTCCCTTTCTCACAATACAAGAACTCGTGGGCATTCGATGAAATTGCTGAGCAGACAGGTTAAAACGGATAAAAGGAAGTACTTCTTCACCCAAAGGGTGATTAACATGTGGAATTCACTGCCACAGGAGGTGGTGGCGGCCACAAGCATAGCCACCTTCAAGAGGGGTTTAGATAAAAATATGGAGCAGAAGTCCATCAGTGGCTATTACCCATACTGTGTGTGTGTATATAAAATTTTTGGCCACTGTGTGACACAGAGTGTTGGACTGGATGGGCCATTGGCTTCTCTTATGTTCTTATGAGCCAAGAAAGTCATGCTCAAGGGACAGAGATACTTGCATCTCCAGAAACGCACTAACAATCTATTTCTAAACCGAATTTGCTCACAACTTCTTGTTTAACTTCTCACATAATGCTGCATTTCGTTTGTAGAATTCCAGTTTCTTGGATGAAAGCTGGCAGCTTCCGGTAAGAGGTTTTCATTCTCCTTTGCTTTCAGCGTGATTTATTACATTCTCCCATTATGTCATTTATAGAGTGCCCATCATTAAGCGTTTTTACACCTGAAGCAAATAGTCAAACTGGGACCTCCAGTCTTGAGTTTTAATTATATTTTTTTAAAAAATAGCTCATGGAGATGGAGGCAGAAAAATATTGCCTTTGCTGAACGCTGTCTCCCTAAATAAATTTACATCATAATCATACATCATAAATCATAATCATGATTTTTTTTAAAAAAAAAATGTAAAAAAAAATTGGGGAGGGACGGTGGCTCAGTGGTAGAGCATCTGCTTGGGAAGCAGAAGGTCCCAGGTTCAATCCCCAGCATCTCCAACTAAAAAGGGTCCAGGCAAATAGGTGTGAAAAACCTCAGCTTGAGACCCTGGAGAGCCGCTGCCAGTCTGAGAAGACAATACTGACTTTGATGGACCCAGGGTCTGATTCAGTAGAAGGCAACTTCATATGCAGGAGGGACGGTGGCTCAGTGGTAGAGCATCTGCTTGGGAAGCAGAAGGTCCCAGGTTCAATCCCCGGCATCTCCAACTAAAAAGGGTCCAGGCAAATAGGTGTGAAAAACCTCAGCTTGAGACCCTGGAGAGACACTGCCAGTCTGAGAAGACAATACTGACTTTGATGGACCCAGGATCTGATTCAGTATAAGGCAGCTTCATATGTTCATATGTTCAAAATCCATTTGTTTAGGAAGGCAGTGGGAGTACAGAAAAGAAAAGGGAAAGGGAGAAAATATTTCCCTTACATCCTCTTTGTTATACTTTAAGGTATTGTCTATAATATTCAACGATGGGATACAATTGTATTCAATAGCTCTGGCCTGAATAACCCAGGCTAGCTTGATCTCATCAGATCTCAGAAGCTACAAGGTTGGCCTTGGCTAGTATTTAGATGGGTGACGTCCAAGGAATACTGGGGTCATGATGCAGATGCAGGCAATGGTAAACCACCTCTGAAACATCTCTTGCCTTAAAAACAAGTCCACTTCTATATATTAATTCGAACCATTAACAGAAACAAAACATACCAAGGTGCAAAGGATATACAGTATTTGAATATCTCTTATAAAATTTTTGGTAATTTATTAGGCAGAACACTTAATAGCATGTTCTTTGCATCCATTCGGAATTTAAACTTTAATATGTTCTGGATTTTTCTGTGTATTCCTTTCCAGAATCGTTTTGCTTTTTTACAGGTTCTTCGCACTGCTGCTGCCCCCTCAACCCCGCACTGATAGTGATCACACCAGAGGGCTGGCATAGGAACCGCGAGCCTCCAGCGCTGTTTTACCCGACGATCAGCTGATCGCCGGAGGGGGGGCTTTAAATTGCCTGGGAAGCGTGGCGTTCCACCACCCCTTCCCAGGCATTGAAATGGTGGGGAAGGGAGGGAAGAGGAGGCTGGGGAGTGCAAATGAGGTATTTACCTAGGGGGAGGGCCAAATTTGGCGCCCCCATCCTGCCAGCGGTCTAGGCAAATGCATAATTTGCCTAGTTGGCGGGCCGGCCCTGCCTGTGGCACAGAGTTGTAAGCTGCAGTACTGCAGTCCAAGCTCTGCTCATGACCCGCATTAGATCCCAGCAGAAGCTGGGTTCAAGTAGCCAGCTCACGGTTGACTCAGCCTTCCATTCTTCCAAAGTTGGTAAAATGAGTACCCAGCTTGTTGGGGGGTAAAGTACAGATGACTGGGGAAGGCAAACCACCCCATAAAAAGTCTGCCAAGAAAACGTCATGATGTGACGTAATTCCATGGGTAGGTAATGACTCGGTGCTTGCACAGGGGACTACCTTTACCTTTATTTATCGTCATGCCACATATTAAAGCATCATTTTTATTTCTTGTGTTCTTCTACTGAAGACAAAAGCAAAGAGTTTGATTCTGGCGTGTAAACCATAGTCTCAAAAGTCCGTCTCTGATTATGTGACTTCTTTGTGTTATGATTTTTTTTTTAGCCAATTTCTTAATCTTTAAGTAATTGCATAAGCCTTCATCAAGATCTCTGGATTTAATTGTTGTGTTCTGTGTCTTCGGTTTTTAATCCAGTCCACAATCTAGACCAGACCAGCTGCTTGTTAATATAATTTTATATTTGGGACTGCTAATCCTCCTCTCTTTTTTTCGTCTTGTAGTATTTTGAAACTTATTCTTGGTTTTTTGCCATTTCACATAAATTGGTTTATCTGTCTTTTGCCACTCTTTCAATATTCTTTCATCTATGTATACGTGTAACGTTTGGAACAGAAAGTTTAGTTTTGTCAGCACATTTATTTCGATTACAGAGATTCTTCCCAGCTAATTTTTTGTTTAAATAATTCCTATCTTGTTTAATCTGCTTATATTGATTTCCAAGTTTTCTTGTAGGCACATTTTAGAATATTACAGTTTTGCTAGTCACATTTGCACCCAAATATTTATTAGGATAAATAGCTGTTGAGCACTCTGTGCTCTTTATAATTTCTTCTTGTGTTAAAATTTTTGTCTTTTTTCTGCTAATTTTATAGCCTGGTAAGAATCCAAATTCTTCTATATGTATTACATTTTGCAGTGATTTCTGGGGTTTCAAGATTGTTAGAACCCTGGCTTCCTCATAGCTTTTCATTTTGAACTCTTCATTATCTACTTTTCTTCCCTTAATTCTGTCATCTTGTCTGATCTTTATAGCTAAAATCTCTGTTGCTGGTATGAATAATAAAGTGACATGATGTGTTCCTTTTTCAACTGAAATTGCTTCTGTTCGTTTCCTGTTAATTAAAATCTTTGCCTGTCGGTTCAAGTATATTTCATGCATCCTTGCTTTATATATATTTACTTAATTCACACACCACCTTTCTCAACCGTGAACTGGCTATCTGAACCCAGCTTCTGCTGGGATCTAATGCGGGTCATGAGCAGAGCTTGGGACCCAAAGCTGTTTACATTACTCTTCTTGTATGGCACAAGACCTCTGGTCAAAGGAGCTTATTAGTAATTATTGAAAGAATATAGTTGATTTTTAGGGGGGAAAATAAGAAAACATTATAGAATGCAAAATGGCTCCGCAGAGATGATAATATTTGAACTAGTTTAAGAACACACCCAGATAACAGTTGTTTATCATTTTGTGATAGAAACTCTCTGACATCAAAAGTGATCTGCTTTCCCTCTAGTAGAGAGTGCCAAAAAAAGTAAACCAAAGAGTCACCAGGACAAGAAACACGACATGACGTTACTTTAATCTCCTCCATTTTATCCTGACAAAGACCCTGTAAAGTAGGTTAGGCTGAGAGTGTGTATGAGACTGATGTAAATAATTTAGGGGAGGGACGGTGGCTCAGTGGTAGAGCATCTGCTTGGGAAGCAGAAGGTCCCAGGTTCAATCCCCGGCATCTCCAAAAAAGGGTCCAGGAAAATACGTGTGAAAAACCTCAGCTGGAGACCCTGGAGAGCCGCTGCCATTCTGAGTAGACAATACTGACTTTGATGGACGGAGGGTCTGATTCAGTATAAGACAGCTTCATATGTTCATGGGGAGGGACGGTGGCTCAGTGGTAGAGCATCTGCTTGGGAAGCAGAAGTTCCCAGGTTCAATCCCCGGCATCTCCCACTAAAAAGGGTCCAGGCAAATAGGTGTGAAAAACCTCAGCTTGAGACCCTGGAGAGCCGCTGCCAGTCTGAGTAGACAATACTGACTTGATGGACCCAGGGTCTGATTCAGTAGAAGGCAGCTTCATATGTTCATCCACCATCCTTTTATGGCAGGTTGGGGATTTGAACCTTGGTCTCTGAGATCCTAGTCTGACCCTCTAATCAATATGCTTCGTGGTCTCTCAGGCATTTTAGTTATTTCTTCATTTATCATCCACCTTTCTCGTTGAGATAGAGGGTAAATTACAGTTACAAAATAACACATTAAAGACAGAACGGTATAATACCTGCAGCAAATAGTGCAGTAAGGCTGGGTTTCATCGTTTAGGCGATGAGCAATGCAATAAAATTGAATTACACCATCAAAGCAGAGCAAAATAAAAACAATATAGTATATCCATCGCCTACATTGCTATACTAGAATCTACACTGAGGAACACTGTTTTCCAGGTGTGTTTGACCTATGAAACTGTCCCCTGCAAAGAACTAGGAATGGTGCTCAGGTAAGAGATCCGCTACTCTCTTCCCTTATATTTTTGGTCCTTTTGTCTAAAGTCCAGTCTTTTAGAAAAGATCTTTGTGGGTCTTAGGACTGCCAGCGAAGATCCCGTCTTCTTCAAGAGGAGAGCCAGTTTGGTGTAGTGGTTAAGTGTGTGGACTCTTATCTGGGAGAACCGGGTTTGATTCCCCACTCCTCCACTTGCACCTGCTGGAATGGCCTTGGGTCAGCCATAGCTCTGGCAGGGGTTGTCCTTGAAAGGGCAGCTGCTGTGAGAGCCCTCTCAGCCCCACCCACCTCACAGGGTGTCTGTTGTGGGGGAGGAAGGTAAAGGAGATTGTGAGCCGCTCTGAGACTCTTCGGAGTGGAGAGCGGGATATAAATCCAATATCATCTTCTTCTTCTTAATGTGTAGAAGTGAGCAGGTGAAGTTTTTCTAAAGGTAAATAAGCTCACCAGGAACATAATGTCCCATTAGTTCTTTTAAAGGGTAGGACATTTTTTTCTCCACACAATAGCAACCTTGCTGGTTTTCTAAGGAAAACCTGGCTGTAAAATAATGTGCAGTCAGCTGATTTTACATACTTGATCCTGCTAATCAGGATTGAGAATGATTCTCCTAAGCACAGTTGATTCTGATTCAACATTGATTCTGCTAATTATCATAATTGATTCCACTGATCAGGGGAAGGAGAACGGTCCCAAACCACGGGATATTTTATGATATGAATTTTGCCCTGTCACAAGGAAGAAAATATCTCTGCCAGTTTTGACATCTGTCAGGTTCATGCAGTTGAAATATCTAGATGGTTTGTGGTGGATATGTAAATTAGCAGGAGCCCTCCCATTCATGGAATATTTAGAATCATAGAGTTGCAAGGCATCTCCGGGGTAATCTAGTCCAATCCCCTGCACAATGCAGGAAATTCACAAATACCACCCCCTAAATTCACAGGATCCTCATTGCTGTCAGATGGCCATCTAGCCTCTGTTTAAAAACCTCCAAGGAAGGAGAGCCCACCACCTCCTGAGGAAGCTTGTTCCACTGAGGAACCGCTCTAATGGTCAGGAAGTTCTTCCTAATGTTGAGCCGGAAACTCTTTTGATTTAATTTCAACCCATTGGTTCTGGTCCTACCTTCCGGGGCCACAGAAAACAATTCCACACCATCCTTTATGTGACAGCCCTTCAAGTACTTGAAGGTGGTGGTCATATCACCTCTCAGCCACCTCCTCTCCAGGCTAAACATGCCCAACTCCTTCAACCTTTCTTCATAGGACTTGGTCTACAGACCCCTCATCATAAGAACATAAGAGAAGCCATGTTGGATCAGGCCAATGGCCCATCCAGTCCAACACTCTGTGTCACACAGTGGACAAAAAAATTATATATATATATACACACACACACTTTGGCTAATAGCCACTGACGGACCTCTGCTCCATATTTTTATCTAAACCCCTCTTGAAGGTGGCCATGCTTGTGGCCGCCACCACCTCCTGTGACAGTGAATTCCACATGTTAATCACCTTTGGGTGAAGAAGTACTTCCTTTTATCCGTTTTAACCTGTCTGCTCAGCAATTTCATCGAATGCCCACGAGTTCTTGTATTGTGAGAAAGGGAGAAAAGTACTTCTTTCTCTACTTTCTCCATCCCATGCATTATCTTGTAAACCTCTATCATGTCACCCCGCAGGCAACGTTTCTCCAAGCTAAAGAGTCCCAAGCGTTTCAACCTTTCTTCATAGGGAAAGTGTTCCAGCCCTTTAATCATTCTAGTTGCCCTTCTCTGGACTTTCTCCAATGCTATAATATCCGTTTTGAGGTGCGGTGACCAGAACTGCACACAGTACTCCAAATCATCATCTTTGTTGCCCTCCTCTGGACCCATTCCAACTTGTTTATATCAGTGTTTCCCATTTGCAGGGTCGTGACCCGGTACCAGGCCACGGAAGCCTCACTACCAGGTCACAAGAAAAGCCAAAGCTAGCCCCGCCCCCAGCAAAGCTAGCCCCACCCCATCTCTGTGTTGTGCAGAGAGGAACTGGGCTGCCTCTCCTTCCTTCTCCCCCACTCCCAGTGTTTGAGAGAAAAGCTAGCATCCACTGGCACTTTAGACCCATGAAGTGTTCTTCAGGGTATGAGCGTTCATGTCCCTTGCAGTATGTTCTTTTGGGGAGATTTCACCGGGAGGCCTGGGTGGCAAAGAAGGGTGTGTGTGTGTTTTTTTCAACCGGGAGGGGTGAGGAATGGGCATTCCAGTAGCTATTTTTTTTACCAAACGACCCCTGGGCAGAATTTTTGCTGGCTGGGGTCATCTGATGGTAAGGAAGGCTCTTTCTTTCTTTCTTTCTTTCTTTCTTTCTTTCTTTCTTTCTTTCTTTCTTTCTTTCTTTCTTTCTTTCTTTCTTTCTTTCTTTCTTTCTTTCTTTCTTTCTTTCTTTCTTTCCCCCCTGCAAGTGATGCTCTGTCTGTATTCTTGGTGCTGGGAGGGGGGGAAGCAACAGTGGGAGGGCTTCTAGTGCCCTGGCCCCACTGGTGGACATTCTGGTGCTTTTGGGGCATTGTATGAGGGAATTTTGGACTGGATAGTCCACTGGCCTGATCCAACATGGCTCCGCTTATGTTTTTTCTTTCCATGTCTTTCTTTTCCTTTTCTTTCATTTCATTCTTTCCCTTTCTTTCCTTCCTTCCATTTTTACTGGATGAAACTTTTCTGTTCATCATAGCGTTGTTGCAAACATAGGAGCTCTGCCAATGAAAAGTTGGCACCCCCAGTTGTAGCCAGATGGCCGCCTATGAGATTTCTGTGTGAGTGAGTCAGAGTAAGAGGTGTGGGGCAGAAAGAGATTATTTGAGATTACTGCGGTATATCTCAACAGCACTGGAAGAGATGGTAGTATGAACTTGGCACCATTTTACAGGTCCTGCTTTTAACAGCTGTCTGACACCAAAATTAAACTCCTCCTGTAGATATTAAAATGATGAAAGTAGTTCACTGGCTAAGTATCTGCACAACAGGTTGCTTTTAAAGGCATGGGAAACACAGCCAGTAAAAAGCTGCAAGCCCCTCATAAATATCCTTTTTGGGATAACTGCAGAAAAGCTTGTATGAACTTCATAGAACTTGAAATTAATTAATTAATTGCAATACAGTTCTCTGCTACCTTTCACAGCAATTTCTCCATGTTTTAACCAAAGAAAAATATGAAAAATAGTTGTCGAAAGATTTTCTTGAAACCAAGCAAGCTTGGTCGTAGCTTGAGGCAAGGTTCCAGTAGTAGCAGCTGAAGAAAGGGCCTACTAAATATGTCAGTATATTTTAAGGTAGAGCAGCTGCCAAGGCCCGGAGTGGATTGTACACAGTGCTGGCATTCCTGATGGCAATGGCAACAGCACTCCCAATTGCATACACTGGCCAGTGCTGTTGAGGAAGGGATGTGTAGGTGGTGCAGGCAATTGAACATGGGCATTAGGAGTGCTTGCAAGCTGGAGAAGAATACACAAACAGATAGGTGCATGCAGGTGTGGGGGTGAAAAGAGAGGACCGCCCACTTTCCCACCCCCATTTTGGCTCAGCATGAGTTTCAGAGAGAAGTTTCTGAAAATGAATTTACTTCCAAAGAAGAGGCAGGTTTGGGGGAGTGCCCTGGAAGTGACATCACAGGAAAAGGTGTTGGTTCCATGTGCCCTGGAAGTGATATCACTTGGTCCTTGACACCACAGGAAATGACATAATCCCTTTCCTGGCTCCACCCCCAAATTTTAGTGGGCCACGAAGGAGAAGTGTAAAAATAACCGGGCCCTGGGAAAGAAAAGTTTGGGAAACCCTGGTCTATATCCTTCTTAAATGTGGTGCCGAAAACTGAACACAATACTCCAGGTGAGGTCTTACCTGAGCAGAGTAAAGTGATACCATCACTTCACGTGATCCGGACACTATACTTCTGTTGATACAGTCCAATGTGACTTGGGTGCTGAATAAAGCAGAGCAAAAAGCAGTGCATATTTCCGCAGGAAATTTAAAGTGCGTGGACTCTTATCTGGGAGAACTGGGTTTGATTCCCCACTCCTCCACTTGCAGTTACCGGAATGGCCTTGGGTCAGCCATAGCTCTCGGAGGAGCTGTCCTTGAAAGGGCAGCTTCTGTGAGAGCTCTCTCAGCTCCACCCACCGCACAGGGTGTCTGTTGTGGGGGAGGAAAGGAGATTGTAAGCAACTTTGAGATTGATTCAGAGAAGGGCGGGGTATAAATCTACGGTCTCCTCTACTTTTAAATTTAGGTTACAAAGCGACTGCTGGGACTGTGATTTTAAGGGGAGGTACTATCTTTCCATTTTCCTGCTAAATATTTCTTATCCTGTCTCACAGTTGTTTAAGTTTCTTTGGGGAAAACTTAACAAGGGCAGGAGATCCCCTGTTTTGGGGGCTAGATCCCATGGTTTGGAGGCATTCCCCCTACAGGGTCATCAGAAAGCAGAGGGGGGGGGGGAAATGTCTGCTGGGTACTCCATTATTCCCTAGGGAGACAGATTCTCCATAGGGTATAATGGAGAATTGGTGGGTATCTGGGGCTCTGGGGGGCTGTTTTTGGAGGCAGAGGCACCAAATTTTCAACATAGCATCCAGTGCCTCTCTCCAAAATACCCTCCAAATTTCAAAAGGATTGGACCAGGGAGTCCAACTCTATAAGCCCCAAAAAAGGTGCCACTATCTTTCATTATTTCCAATGGAAGGAAAATATTTAAAAGGTGTACTGTCCCTTTAAATGTGATGGCCAGAACTCCCTTTGGAGTTTAGTCATGCTTGTCACAACCTTGCTTCTAGCTCCACCCCTAAAGTCCCCAGGTATTTCTTGAATTGACCTGGCAACCCTATTCCTTTCCCTGGCAGGGCTATAACCATGGGGGGGGGGACACCATGGGACTATGTCCTCACTGAATTTCCCATGCCCCTCACTGCCCTCTCCTCTCCCAGTCCCCCCTCTCCCCATCCCTCCCAGGAGCCTGGGGCTTACCTGCACGCCCTGTTGCCAGTAGGGTTGCCAAGTCTGACTCAAGAAATATCTGGGGACTTTGGGGGTGGAGCCAGTTGCAAGGGTGTGACAAGCACGACTGGACTCCGAAGTAAGTTCTGGCAGTCACATTTAAAGGGGCTGCATGCCTTTTAAATGCTTTCCCCCTCTTTGGAAATAATGAAGGATAGGGGCACCTTCCTTTGGGGCTCATAGAACTGGACCCCCTGGTCCAATCTTTCTGAAACTTGGGGGATGTTTTGAGGAGAGGCACTGAATGCTATGCTGAAATTTTGGTGCCTCTACCTAAAAAAACAACCCCAGCCCTCCCCAGAGCCCCAGATACCCACAGATCAATTCTCCATTATACCCTATGGGAATCGGTCCCCACAGGGAATAATGGCGTGCCCAGCAGACATTTCCCTCCCCCTCCCTGCTTTCTGATGATCCTGAAGCAGGGAGAGGGCATCCAAACCAGGGGATCTGCGGCCTTTGTTGGCAGCCTTAGTTGCCAGCTGTGTGTGTGTGTCTGGCACAAGCTTCATGGCCGGCTGGGAGGGAGGGAGAGGGGAACATTGCCCTCATTTGCCTTTCCTCGCCTGCCTGCCTGCCAGGCTGTTCTTCTCCCGCTCTGTGAGAGGGAGAAGGTCCTGTGGAGCAGGCAAGTGGGCAGAGCAGTGGGTGAGGTGAATGAGTGTGGTGCTCCCCTCTCCTCCCCCCTCCTGAGCTCAGGCGCAGGCAAGAATGGAGACCTGATAGGGTGGCCTAGAGATCTCCCGGAGAATGCTGGCAGGAAGGAGTCATGTGATCCAATATCACGTGACCCATGACAAGGCTGGCGCAGGCGCAGTGAAGCGCTGGGGTGGACCATTTTGCCCTGCTTGCCTCCTCCACCCTGAGCCTCGCTGGGTCTTGCTGTTGCAGTTTGACCTTAACGGACGGGGCTTCGGGATCTGCGCTGGCTGCCAATAATATACCGAGTCCGGTACAAGGTGCTGGTCATTACCTTTAAAGCCCTATATGGCCTAGGACCTGCCTACCTTAGGGACCGTCTCTCCCCACATGTTCCCCAGAGAGTACTGAGATCGGGTTCTCAAAACCTGCTTGTAATCCTCGGGCCAAAGGAGGCCCGTTTGAAATCTACCAGGGATCGGGCCTTCTCGGTAACGGCGCCTTACTGGTGGAACCAGCTGCCGGAAGAGGTGAGGGCCCTGCGGGACCTTGGGCAGTTCCGCAGGGCCTGCAAGACCGCCCTCTTCCGGCTGGCTTACAACTAACCGACGCTGAGAATTTTGGATGGGGGCAGTGTGCATTCTGACAGACCGCTGGTTTTATGTTTTATTAACTAACTGTTTTAAACTGCTGCTAACTGATGTTTTAAAGCCAAACCTATGTTAGATTTTATATGCTGTAAGCCGCCCTGAGCCGCTCCGGTGGGAAGGGCGGGATACAAATCGAAATAGAAATAAATAAATAAATCTAATCAACCTGTTAATTAAATTAGCTTCATTCATTAAATTAGTGTCACTTCACATTTCCTTGCTCACCGTTTTCCAATATACACCTTGTGGGTTCCTCCTTTCATGCACCATTTTGATGCAGAGTGTGGGGATGGGGAGAATTGTAAAGCATGCACTGGATAAAAGTGGTAGATGGGAAAGAGTTAAGCACCCCATCTACCAGCACTGCTTTCCCGATCAAATCCCCACCCCAGCTGCTTTTCTTAGAAGAGAAAGCAATAAAAAAAAGAAAAGCCCTATATGCAGGCCTTGAATTCAGCAGGAGCTGATGCCCCCCCTCCTCCTCCCTACCTTGTCCATTGAATAGTAGGTGTAGCTGCATAACAATCCCTAGATGAGCTCCACCACCTATTTTTCTACAAAACGACCCCTGCCTATATGACCTGGGACCTGCTTACCTTCAAGACTGCCTTTCCCCGCGTGTGCCTCAGAGGACACTGTGTTCAGGATATCAGAATTTTTAAATGATTCCCCAGGAAGCTTGGTTGACTTCCACCAGAACCAGGGCTTTCTCTGTGGTGGCTCCCACATGGTGGAATGTGCTCCCCGATAACATCAGAGCCCTGCGGGACCTCCCACAATTCTGCAAGGCTTGCAAGACGGAACTTTTTCATCTTAGGGTTTGCAGAATCTTTCGGGCTCAAGTGCCGTGTTCTACTGGAGAAAGTTTTTCTTCCAGACGTTTCGTTCTCGGCTGCGGAGAACATCCTCAGTGGCGTTGCAGCCGGAGCAGGCGCTCTGACCTTCTTGGCTGCTGTGCATTGAGTGGGGCCAGGGCTGCTGGAGAGCTGCTATTTCTATTTTCATCTTACATTTAATGAAGAATGGGAGACAGCTGCCATGCCACAGAACTGACACTTCGCCAACACCGCTGCACTAGCATCGTGAGCGCCGTAAACATTAAAGACCCATGATTGTTACTGATTATCGATTTTGTAATTTTACTGTCTATTTTATTGCATAGTATTGTTTTAAGTCATATTTTGATGTTGTTTTGTTGGTTGTTGGCTGCATTGAGCGCATTAAGGGGAGTGCGGGATATAAATCTAATAAAATAAATAAATGAAAAGAAAAGAAAAGAAAAGAAAAGAAACCTGCTAGCTAGTCAGGGCCCAGCTACATGTTCCATTTTTCTTCCATCCTTGCCCAGGTCCTGGTGCTCAAACACGCTCTAAAAGTTCTGTGCTTGGCACTCAGTTCCCAGGGCCATGGGGACCAATTTGGATCAGGGCTATGGCTGGGGTTGCCAAGTCAAATTCAAGAAATACCTGAGGACTTCGGGGGTGAAGCCAGGAGACACTGGGGATGGAGCCATAACCAAAGGTGTGACAAGCACAATGGAACTCCAAAGGGAGTTCTGGCTGTCACATTTAAAAGAACCACACACCTTTTCAATGCCTTCCCTACATTAGAAATAATGAAGGATAGGGGCACCTTCTTTTGGAGCTCATAGAATTGGACCCTGTGGTCCAATCTTTTTGAAACTTGGAGAGCATTTTGAGGAGAGTCATCAGATGCTATGCTGAAAATTTGGTGCCTCTACCTCAAATAACAGCCCCTCCAGAGCCCCAGATACCCCCAGATCAATTCTCCATTATACCCTACGGGAATCAATCTCCATAGGGAATAATTAAGTGCCCCGCAGACATTTCCCTCCCCTCCCCCATTTCTGACAGCTCTGAAGCTGGGGAGGGCCTGCTCTGGGCTCCCACCTGGGGATTGGCATCTCTACTCATGAGTTGCTAAACTTCCCACTTCTTCAAAGTAACACAGAACAACCAAAGGTTCAAGTTTACCTTTCCTATACAAACGACCTCTGAAAAGATTGTGCAGCCAACAGAGGGTCTGGGCTGCTTTCACAGTCACTGGAAGCAGTCATATTGTTCTGCCTGCTCCCCCTGCCCCTATTTCAGCCTTAAAGACACAGAAACGCCATCCCAAGAGGAAGCCTTTCCAAGTGGAGTCTGAAGCCTCCGGAGGTGGAAAGTCACATGGTGGCTGTGGGGGTGGGGCTTCCCCCGCCGGCCAGCTGACTGGGAGCGGGAAGGAGCCTAGGAAAGCGGGTGACCCCCCCCCCCCCTGAGACCTGGGGTCTGGCAAACCTAGCCATGGCATGCGGGGGTGGGTGGGGGTTATGCCTTTTCCCTGTGCTGTTTTCCTGACCTGAAAGGACCTCAAAGGGGGCGCTGTTTACCCCATTAAGGAATCCCATCAATACATATACATTTCAGGACAGGAAAATGACTCAGAGCCGGAGATTTAAGTCACCTGTTGCCACATGGGATGGCCCTGAACTGAATTGCTTCCAGAAGCCTGAGAATTCTGTCCCAAATATGGAACTCACACTATACGTTGGATTAACAGGAGCTGAAAAGGACTTGAGAAAACTTAGAAATGTATTTAGGCCTTCAGTGGGTGCCGGAACCCAGAGTCTTTCCAGTCCAGTATTCTCGCTAAAAGCCCTCAGTGGCTGTTTCATTTTTCTGCTGTTCTCCTTCTAATATACTTTAAGTGAGCAAGGCCATCCTGCTTATGGAATAGGAGATGAGGCCTTTTTATCATGCTGAACACTGTAGATTAATGAGCTACGTGATGGGATCACTTGCTTTTCTCTTATGTGAAAGGACCACTCTTGAACGACTTGCCTAGTATTTTGGACAGAAATCTTAAAACTGTTTACTAATATATTTTGCTCAATTGTCCTTTTGTCGAACAGTAAGAACATAAGATAAGAACATAAGAGAAGCCATGTTGGATCAGGCCAATGGCCCATCCAGCCCAGCACTGTGTCACACAGTGGCCAAAAAACCCCAAGTGCCATCAGGAGGTCCATCAGTGGCGCCAGGACACTAGAAGTCCTCACACAGTTGCCCCCCCATTGCCAAGAATACAGAGCATCACTTGCCACAGAGAGAGAATTCCAACAATCCTCTCTGGTTCTCTCCACCCTGCACAATTTAGTGTCATCTACAAACTTTGCCACTTCACTGCTTATTCCCAACTCCAAATCATTAATGAACAAGTTAAAAAGCATCGGACGCAGTACTGAGCTCTGCGGCACCCCACTGCTTACCATCCTCCACTGAGAAAATTGCCCATTTACATTCACTCTGTTTTCTATTGATTAGCCAGTTTTTGATCCACAAGTGGACCTGTCCTTTTACCCCATGACTCTTGAGCTTACTTAGCAGCCTTTGATGAGGAACTTTATCAAAAGCTTTCCGGAAGTCAAGGTAAACAACATCTATTGGCTCCCCTTTGTCCACGTTTGTTCACCCCCTCAAAGAACTCTAACAGGTTAGTGAGACAAGATCTTCCCATACAGAACCCATGTTGAGTCTCCCTCAACAATTTTTGTTCATCAATGTGCCTACTAATTATCTCTTTAATAATGGCCTCCACTAACTTTCCTGGTAGTGAAGCCAGACTGACTGGCCTGTAATTTCCCGGATCTCCTCTGGAACCCTTTTTAAAGATGGGAGTGACATTAGCTACCTTCCAGTCCTCGGGAACGGAGGCGGAGTTTAATGAAAGATTACGTATTTTTGTCAGGAGATCCACAATTTTACCTTTGAGTTCTTTCGGAACTCTTGGATGTATGCCATCTGGGCCTGGTGACTTATCAGTTTTTAAATTGCCTATCAGTTGTAGGACCTCCTCTCTCGTCACCTCAGTCTGACTCGGGTCTTTCAACACCCCTCCCGAAATCAGCGGTTCTGGAGGTGGCAAACACTTCTCATCTTCCACATGAAGACTGAGGCACCTTGTTGCTCAGGGAGAGCTATTTTGTTGTTCTTTCATCTCAGATACTTGGATGGACGGATTTTCATTATAGACCTGCTTCCACAGAGCCAGGCAGAAGGGGATGAGGTTGTGCTGGTTGGAGATGTCATTGATGAGATAAATGGATTTTCGTTGAGGAACGCATACAATGGACAGGTACGGAAGGAAGCCCCTAAGTCTGGTGTGTCGCTACTTTTAAGATCCTGAGAAAGAGCAGGAGAGATGGCTAGTCAGTGTTGCTGTGGGAACTGTGCAAAACAAAAGCTGTGGTGTTTGGCCTGAAGCGCATGATGCAGGATCAAGGGTATGGCAGAGACGGAAGGATCAGCGAGGATGTTTTGGTTTTGTATGAGATTGTATGAGTATCTGTATTGTGAAGTTAAATCAATCAAGGGTGTGCTAACTGTGGATGGTAGAAGCGTTTAAAAATTCATTTCACTTTTTTCTTCCTCATTGTATATGTGACAAACAGTGAATGTGACAGTCTAACAGTGACAAGATGCAGAAGGGAAGGTGGGGAAATCATGAGAAAATCCCTTTCCAAAATATGACCCCCTCAGAGGTGTTTGCTGACACAGGAAGAAAATGAGGAAGAACCTGCAGATATAACGTCTAGTTCTACTTCATTTGCCTCCTGCTCTGCAGGTATTTAAGACTTGGGCGTGCTACCCTGACTTGGATAGTCCAGGCTAGCCTGACTTCATCAGATCTTGGAAACTAAGCAAGGATGACCCTGCAAGTATTTAGAAGGGAGATCTCTAAGGAGTACCAGGGTCGGGACACAGAGGCAGGCAATACTAGCCACCTCTCTGAAAAACATCCTAGCCCCACTATGAGTCACCAGACGTCACCATGACTTCCAGGCATGCAAGCACACACACAAAATACTTTTTTAAAAGACTTGGGCATGCCCAAAAGTGTGAGCTAAAAAGTAAGTCTGAGGGTCACACTCACAACCTCAACTTTCCAGGAAGATCAGTTGTGCTGAGTGGTGCCTGAGAGACTGACTCTGTTCTTAGAAACCTCCCCTTTCCTTTCTCTTGTTGTTTTTCGCTTGTAGCTTAAGCTGCTTTGGGTTCCACTGGGGAGAAAAGTGGGATAAAAATTAAATAAATTGTTCTCACTGAGAAAAGTTAAAATGAGGAAGAAGCTGGAGAAGGATGTAACCCCACATCTGGCTCATTTTTGAATTAGCATTATCAGGGTTGGAAAGCACAGCAGAAAATGACTCTGGGTATGTCTTTACATGACTTCATGTTGGTGTGTGCTGTCTTCTGGGAGAAAAATAGAGAATACGTTCCTTAATATAGGTACATATCCCTCCATCGGCACAGTCTGCAGGAGCAGAACTTTGCAGCTGCAGCCCACTGAGGCCAACCCGCCCCCCCCCTGCCCAAATTTTCTTTCTGGGGTCAACAGGTTTTCAGGAACAGCGTAAGAAGGCGAAGTGATGGTTTGTAGTTGGATGGAGGAACCAGTAGAAATCACTGTCCCCTCTTCCAAAAGTGGGTATACTGTTCTGTCAGAGAAACTGTGTTCCTAGATACTCCCCGGTGTCTGTGAACGGTGTAAAGCAACAAGAACAACTTCCTGAGTGCCTTTTCTGATGCGTGCGCTCTGCCCCCATAAAGAACGTAATGAACTTGACTCACTAGTTTATGGCTTCGAAAGCTTTGCTTTTATCATAAACAACAACACAGAGCAGAAGTTACATGAGGGAAGCGGTAGGTGTGGCCGGCTGAGAGCATTGGAGGAGCATGTTTGAGAGCCAGTTTGGTGTAGTGGTTAAGTGTGCGGACTCTTATCTGGGAGAACCGGGTTTGATTCCCCACTCCTCCACTTGCACCTGCTGGAATGGCCTTGGCTCAGCCATAGCTCTGGCAGAGGTTGTCCTTGAAAGGGCAGCTGCTGTGAGAGCCCTCTCCAGCCCCACCCACCTCACAGGGTGTCTGTTGTGGGGGAGGAAGGGAAAGGAGATTGTGAGCCGCTCTGAGACTCTTCGGAGTGGAGGGCGGGATATAAATCCAATATCTTCATCTTCTTATCTGGGAGAACCGGGTTTGATTCCCCACTCCTCCACTTGCACCTGCTAGCATGGCCTTGGGTCAGCCATAGCTCTGGCAGAGGTTGTCCTTGAAAGGGCAGCTGCTGTGAGAGCCCTCTCCAGCTCCACCCACCTCACAGGTTGTCTGTTGTGGGGGAGGAAGGTAAAGGAGATTGTGAGCCGCTCTGAGACTCTTCGGAATGGAGGGCGGGATATAAATCCAATATGTTCTTCTTCTTCATATGTGGAGCTTTGTGTTTGATATACATTCTTTAAATAATAACCATTCCCTACTAGTGTTCAGGCAGATTATGCTGGTAAAAGATAAAATTCATAGGTAACTCTGCAGAATTGCATCTAGCGATACTTAACAGCTAGGAGTATCTCCAGAGAGTAACAGTTGAAAAGCCCCAGTTCTGTAGAGCTTCTTGATAGTGCGTACCAACATTGTATCTGGATTGAGATGTCAACGGGTCTGATGCAAGATCTTCCTTCCCAGTGGACAAAATTTCTCTCGTTCTCTTTCCCTTCAGGCTGGAACTGTGCTACAGAAGCTAAAGGGCAAGCCACTGAGCTTCCGCCTAATTCGGTGGAAATGGCACGACGGAGGGACATACAAGCCACTGCTGCCCTATCTGAAAGTTCTCAGGGAGAAAATTCCCAACTTCCAACTCCAGCACGAACACACGCACAAAGAACAGACTGAGGGTCGGTGCCTGCAGGGAGACAGGTAGGGGGCTCAGAGTGGGAGCTGAACGATTGCACGTTTCAGTATTTTGGTGTCAGTGGGCTGGTTGGTTGGAGTTTTAGCTGGAGCTGTGTGTCTTCTAACTGTGCAGGGGACTTGCTGATTCCTGGGCAGTTTTCAAGACTTTTGCCTACCGCTGGCCTGTTGAACACAGGGCTCGTGAGACAATGCTTCCAACACAAAAACTGGCCTGTTGAACACAGGGCTCGTGAGACAATGCTTCCAACACAAAAACTGGCCTGTTGAACACAGGGCTCGTGAGACAATACTTCCAACACAAAAACTGGCCTGTTGAACACAGGGCTCGTGAGACAATGCTTCCAACACAAAAACCATATCACTGCAATGTGCCATCTTTTAATCTCTTGAGGAGATTAAAAATAATGTCCTTCATTGAACTAAGAAGAGAACTGGGGATGCATACGTTGTTCTCTTCTATCTCTCTCCCAACTAGATGAACAAAGACAGAGGAGAAAGAAATGTAAGTGCATGAAGACTGTGAGGTCAGGGAAGGCATATCTAAGGTCAAGCCAGTTTAGGGACTCAGCTTCTGTTATTGTGCCATATATACAGAGAGTCTGTCTTGATGACTTGAAGTGCTTGATCGATATAGTGGAGATAATTCTGGAAACACAGGGCCAATTCGTATTTTTTTTTTAATCTACTATGGTTTGGATACATGCATCTTTACACGGCTACTTTTCCCCACAATGTTGGATCTAATTCCCTTCAACTTGTGAAGAGTTTTCCTCTGATAGGAGCCTTCCTCCCACAGAGGAAATCCTCATCCTCAGAAGAAGGAAATCTTGTTTGGCAGAAGAGTTTTTGAATCCTACCCATTATAAGTAGAAATGTGGACCCCATCTTTTTCCGATCACCTCTTGTGGGGAAAGCAGTCCTTTAAATATACAGGAACCATTCAGAAATAATGTTCTGTGCACATGTATGCTTTACTAGGAGTATCTATGCTAGCGAAGCACCCACTGCCCAATAGATTGGTTTCTAATATTGGAACTGTTCAGAACCATTCAGAAAAGGTCTTGTGTGGAAGCAAATTGCTCTCGTGTCCAGCCAAGGTGCCAATGCTACACTTTGCTGTGTTCACAAACTTCCTGGCCTAATTATTTTGACTCTTCTCTTCTCAGGCTGCTGTACAATTTACGGTACCTCGGTCAAGTCAATGTAGGAAAGGTAAGACAACGAGTCTAGATAGAGACGGGAAGGTTCTTTGTCTTCTGATTGTCATTTATCTATTGTTACATCTTTCTGATTCTGCTTTTAGCATGGAGGCAAAGAAGTGTTAGACCAAGGCATCTCAATGGTTTTAGAAAAACTTTTACCGCCACAGGTAAGTTTTTTGATTACGACTCTTCAGTATTTGGGGACTAGAATATGGGTAGAAGAAGAAGATATTGGATTTATATCCCGCCCTCCACTCCGAAGAGTCTCAGAGCGGCTCACAATCTCCTTTACCTTCCTCCCCCACAACAGACACCCTGTGAGGTAGATGAAGATATTGGATTTATATCCCACCCTCCACTCCAAAGAGTCTCAGAGTGGCTCACAATCTCCTTTACCTTCCTCCCCCACAACAGACACCCTGTGAGGTAGAAGAAGATATTGGATTTATATCCCGCCCTCCACTCCAAAGAGTCTCAGAGCGGCTCACAATCTCCTTTCCCTTCGTCCCCCACAACAGACACCCTGTGAGGTAGATGAAGATATTGGATTTATATCCCACCCTCCACTCCGAAGAGTCTCAGAGTGGCTCACAATCTCCTTTACCTTCCTCCCCCACAACAGACACCCTGTGAGGTAGAAGAAGATATTGGATTTATATCCTGCCCTCCACTCCGAAGAGTCTGAGAGCGGCTCACAATCTCCTTTCCCTTCGTCCCCCACAACAGACATCCTGTGAGGTAGATGAAGATATTGGATTTATATCCCGCCCTCCACTCCGAAGAGTCTCAGAGCGGCTCACAATCTCCTTTCCCTTCCTCCCCCACAACAGACACCCTGTGAGGTAGATGAAGATATTGGATTTATATCCCGCCCTCCACTCCGAAGAGTCTCAGAGCGGCTCACAATCTCCTTTCCCTTTCTCCCCCACAATAGACACCCTGTGAGGTAGATGAAGATATTGGATTTATATCCCGCCCTCCACTCCGAAGAGTCTCAGAGCGGCTCACAATCTCCTTTCCCTTCCTCCCCCACAATAGACACCCTGTGAGGTAGATGAAGATATTGGATTTATATCCCGCCCTCCACTCCGAAGAGTCTCAGAGCGGCTCACAATCTCCTTTCCCTTCCTCCCCCACAACAGACACCCTGTGAGGTAGATGAAGATATTGGATTTATATCCCGCCCTCCACTCCGAAGAGTCTCAGAGCGGCTCACAATCTCCTTTCCCTTCCTCCCCCACAATAGACACCCTGTGAGGTAGATGAAGATATTGGATTTATATCCCGCCCTCCACTCCGAAGAGTCTCAGAGCGGCTCACAATCTCCTTTCCCTTCCTCCCCCACAACAGACACCCTGTGAGGTAGATGAAGATATTGGATTTATATCCCGCCCTCCACTCCGAAGAGTCTCAGAGCGGCTCACAATCTCCTTTCCCTTCCTCCCCCACAACAGACACCCTGTGAGGTAGATGAAGATATTGGATTTATATCCCGCCCTCCACTCCGAAGAGTCTCAGAGCGGCTCACAATCTCCTTTCCCTTCCTCCCCCACAACAGACACCCTGTGAGGTAGATGAAGATATTGGATTTATATCCCGCCCTCCACTCCGAAGAATCTCAGAGCGGCTCACAATCTCCTTTACCTTCCTCCCCCACAACAGACACCCTGTGAGGTAGATGAAGATATTGGATTTATATCCCGCCCTCCACTCCGAAGAGTCTCAGAGCGGCTCACAATCTCCTTTCCCTTCCTCCCCCACAACAGACACCCTGTGAGGTGGGTGGGGCTGGAGAGGGCTCTCACAGCAGCTGCCCTTTCAAGGACAACCTCTGCCAGAGCTATGGCGGACCCAAGGCCATGCCAGCAGGTGCAAGTGGAGGAGTGGGGAATCAAACCTGGTTCTCCCAGATAAGAGTCCGCACACTTAACCTTATTTATTTATTTATTTATTTATTTATTTATTTATTTATATATATTTCGATTTGTATCCCGCCCTTCCCACCAGAGTGGCTCAGGGCGGCTTACAGCATATAAAAACTAACATAGGTTTGGCTTTAAAACATTACATAGCAGCAGTTAAAACAGTAAAAACATAGAACATAAAACATAAAAACCAGCCGTCTGTCAGAATGCACACTACCTCCATCCAAAATTCTCAGTGTCCGTTAGTTGTAGGCATCCGGAAGAGGACTGTCTTGCAGGCCCTGCGGAACTGCCCGAGGTCCCGCAGGGCCCTCACCTCTTCCGGCAGCTGGTTCCACCAGTAAGGCGCCGTTACCGAGAAGGCCCGATCCCTGGTAGATTTCAAACGGGCCTCCTTTGGCCCGGGGATTACAAGCAGGTTTTGCGAACCCGATCTCAGTACTCTCTGGGGAACATGTGGGGACAGACGGTCCCTAAGGTAGGCAGGTCCTAGGCCATATAGGGCTTTAAAGGTAATGACCAGCACCTTGTACCGGACTTGGTATATTATTGGCAGCCAGTGCAGATCCCGATGCCCTGGTCGAATGTGCATTACACCAAACTGGCTCTCTGGGTAAGTTCAAGTGATGAAGGGTATCCCTGTTCATTTCCACAATTGTAGATGTTTGGTTTAATCTTCCTTGGTGGTGGAAAGTGCTGTCAAATCCCAGCCAATTTATAGCAGTCCTGCAGAATCTTCAAGGCAAGGGCCTATGGGAGTCAGTGTGGTGTAGTGGTTAAGAGCAGCAGACCCTTATCTGGAGAACCGGGTTTGATTCCCCACTCCTCCACATGAAGCCAGCTGGGTGACCTTGGATCAGTCACAGTTCTCTCAGAGCTCTCTCAGCCCCACCTCCATCACAAAGTGTCTGTTGTGGGGAGAAGAAGGCGATTGTAAACCACTCTGTGACTCCTTTGGGTAGTGAAAAGTAGGGTATATAACCGACTCTTCTTCTTCAGATGGTTTGTCATTGTCTGTGTAGCTACCTTGGACTTCCTTCTTGGTATGCAATTACCATCCAAATACTATAATCTGACCCTACTTAACTTCCAAGATCTGAGGAGATCGGGTTAGCCTGGGCCACCTGGGTCAGGGCTTAATTTTCATTACTGATTTCCTCAGGGGTTTCTTTGTATAAAAAGCCCAGCAGGAACTCATTTGCATATTAGGCCACACACCCCTAAGCCAGGCCAGCTGGAACTGTGTTCCTATGCATTCCTCTCAAAAAAGCCCCGGATTGCCTAAGTTTAAGATGGCAGAGTAGAGTTTGACCATTGTTAACCAAGCCCTTGTTTCTAATTGGCAGCGCAGATAAGAATCTATGTTATAGGCCTGGGTGAGATAGGAAGCCACCCTGGATATTGATAACTGATCAGTCTTCCACGGTAAATATATACATGCTGCCAAGGTGAAGCTGGAAGAATATAAGGGGTGAGGCACCTTTTGCAGAACAATAAAAAAACCCGCAGGTTAGTCCTTGTATGCATGCCTGTGGGGGCATATACAGAGAAGTCTCTTGGCTTCCTCCAGTCAGTAGCACAAAAGGGTAGACCGTCAAAAGGGTAGACCGTTCTGTGTCCACACAGTGACAAATCTAGTTGGAACTGGAGAGGGAAGGACAAGTATGGTACAGAAAATATATCACAGAATAATAGAATCATAGAGTTGGAAGGGACCTCCAGGTTATCCAGTCCAACCCCCTGCACAATGCAGGAAATTCACAAATACCTCCCCCCCACATACATCCCCAGTGACCCGTGTTCCATGCCCAGTAGCTTGGGGGCGGGGGGCTCCAGGATCCCTTGGAAAACTGACATGGAGAAAAATTGCTGCCTGACTCCAGAGTGATGATCAGCATTTCCCTGGGAATGCAAGAAAGGGCCACAAGAACTAAGCACTGATGTAACCCTTCCTGCCCTCCTTCTCATCATCTGCCTAATTCACATAATTGGGATTGCTGGTTCTGGTCTGTCTTTCTGGGGCAACAGAAAACAATTCTGCACCGTCCTCTGTATGACAGCCCTTCAAAAACTTGAAGATGGTGATCCTATCACCTCTCAGTTGTCTCCTCTCCAGGCTAAACATCCCCAGCTCCTTCAACCTTTCCTCATAGGACTTGGTCTCCAGACCCCCCCACCATCACTGTTGCCCTCTGAATATGGTTCCAGCTTATCTATATCCTTCTTAAATTGTGGTGCCCCAAACTGAACACAATATTCTAGGTGCGGTCTAATCAGAGCAAAGTGATACCAGTCACTTCACATGATCTGGACACCATACTTCTGTTGATGCAGCCCCAAGAGAATCAAGTTCAAGATAGTAGATCCCCTTGTTTCTTTCTCCACTTTCTGGAAAAAAGAAGTTGTCAGCAAGATAAGACAGGAATTTATTTGCCCTTTCATGTTTAGCAGAGTTGGAGTTCCGTCAAATGTCCGGGTCATTGAAACCTCCTGCGACCGCTGTGTCCCTTCTCTTGGAGAACTTTGCAGTCTGGTGTAGGAGTATCTCATCCAAGTCCTCTGCCTGGCTTGGTGGTCTATAGCAGACCCCCACCATAACATCACTATTATTTCTTGCTCCCTTTATTTTTACCCATCCACTCTCAACTGAACTTCCATGCTCAGTTTCATGTATTTCCTCAGAAGTATGTACCTCCTTCACATATCATGCTACACCTCTGCCCTTCCTTATTTGTCTGTCCCTTTTAAATAAGATGTAGCGGCCCTGTGGCACAGAGTGGTAAAGCAGCAGTACTGCAGTACTGTGGTCTGAACTCTCTGCCCACGACCTGAGTTCGATCCCGGCGGAAGCTGGATTCAGGTAGCCGGCCCAAGGTTGACTCAGCCTTCCATCCTTCCGAGGTCGGTAAAATGAGTACCCAGCTTGCTGGGGGGAAAGTGTAAAAGACTGAGGAAGGCAATATTAAACCACCCCGTAAAAAGACTGCCGTGAAAACGTTGTGAAAGCAACGTCAACCCAGAGTCGGACCTTTCCTTTTTCCTTTAAATAAGATGTATCCTTCAATCCTATTATTCCAATTGTGAATGTCATCCCACCAAATTTCAGCAATGTCTACTAGGTCATAGTCCCCTTCCCGTATTAGGACTTCCAGTTCCTCCTGTTTGTTTCCTATCCTCTGTGCATTAGTGTAGAGACATTAGAATCCATGTTTTATGCACCCTGAGATTTTTGTTTCCTTACGTTCTTGTGAGTTAATGTTACCATTAGTTAGTGAGTTAGCATTCTTATCTCCAGTTATTAACATCATACTAAGCTTAGAATTAAGAGCCCCGTGGCGCAGAGTGGTAAAGCTGCAGTACTGCAGTCAGACTCTCTGCACACAACCTGAGTTCGATCCTAGCAGAAGGTGGGTTCAGGTAGCCGGCTCCAGGTTGACTCAGCCTTCCATCCTTCCGAGGTCGGTAAAATGAGTACCCAGCTTGTTGGGGGGGGGGGGGAAGTGTAGATGACTGGGGAAGGCAATGGCAAACTACCCTGTAAAAAAAAGTCCACGGCGAAAACATCGTGATGCGACGTCGCCCCAGAGTCGGAAACGACTGGTGCTTGCACAGGGGACTACCTTTAGCTTTAAGCTTAGAATTACTGTCTAAAATTACAGTTTAGTGTAAAGCCCTCCTTGTTAGGTTAGCAAGGCTCTTGCCACACCTATTTTCCTACCTTCATGAGGCACAAACCGTCTCCCAATAGAAGAGCTTCGTCTCAAAGTGTAAGCCATGATCCAAAAATCCAGACCTTTCCTGATGACACCATCTGCGAAGCCAGTCATTTATTTGCAGTATTCTTCTTTCCCATCTTAAGCCATGGCCTTCAACAGGAAGAACTGACAAAAAGACATATGCTCCCAGCTCCTTCACCTTCTACCCCAGAGCCACATAGTCTCTTTTATTACATTCTGGGCTGTGCTAGGCAGTATCATTTGTTCCCACATGGATCAGTAAGAAAGGATAATAATCTGTGGGCTTGACAAGGCTTCCTACCCTTTCTGTCACATCCTGGATGCATGTACCTGGTATACAGCATACCTCTCAAGATGACAAGTCTGGTTGGCACACTTTGGGCTCTACCTCTCGGAGTAGGGAATCCCCAGTTACAAGCACACACATCTTCCTATATTGGGGGAGCAGAAGCTCGAGTCTTCTCATCCACAGGGCCCTGAGAAACTTCCTTCAAGCTTTATGGAGGCTGGGGAAGTAGTCCTTCTTCTAGTGGTTCAGAATCACTATCTATGGAAGATCTTGGAACTGATTGCTTAGCAGCAGAGGCTCAGAATGTCTCCTTATTTCTCTGCTCCTGTGAGCTATATTTTCCCACATGCCCTCCTCCTGTGTTGGGTTCTCCAACATTCCCTGAGATACCTTTTCCTCTTCCTCCTGTTGCCCTCTCAAGAGCACTTCATGTGTTTTATCCATGAAATCCTCACCTTTCCTTATACACTGCAGTTCAGACAAGCATGCCTCATGTCCCAGTATCTTCTCCTCCGGTAGGGCTACCAACTTACACTTGCTGCAGGTGTGATCGCTGTTATCCTCAGCTAAGAATACAAACATCCCACAGACTTTACACGTCACTGCCTCCCTCACCAGCCATGCTGCTAGAATCTATTTCAAAATTAGTTCTTTTTATCTTAACTTCCTTAAAAACTCCACTGCCAAACTGTTTCTTGAGACTACTTGAGCTACTCACTGTCCTACATGCCCCCCAGGCCAGACCCCCAGGCTAAGAGCCACAGGGCAAGAGCCTCTGGCAAGGAGGAACTTTGCAATTTAAAGGCTCAGTACCTCTGACTCCACAGCCAAAGCAATGGTAGAGGGCAGGGCCAGAATCTACCCCCAGGCAAATAGGCCCTTCTCCCTCAGCAACAAACCAGACAACACAGACAGAAGCAAACAAAAACCCCTCTCCAGCAGGCTCCAAGCATTCACACAGTTCTCTCACACAGCAACCTTAGTTAATGCTCCCCAGCACTTTAGGAAAGCAAAATTAACACTCACCTCACAAGCAGTTCTGTCCCAGCTCCCAGCACCTTCCTCCAACCCAGCTGAGTAACTTCTTGAGTAACTTCTCTTCCTTCTTCTCTGAGGTAACTAAGAAGCCATATTCTTTACATAAGGAGAAGAGAGTAAGACAGAGAGGAGCTGGACAGTGTAGCTTTGGCAAACACTGATAATTAAAACAAGTTATGAACCTGAAGAACTAAAAAATAATGCACCCTTAATGTCTAGGCTGAATTTGTGCAATATAATGGGGAATAAGAACATAAGAGAAGCCATGTTGGATCAGGCCAATGGCCCATCCAGTCCAACACTCTGTGTCACACAGTGGCCACAAAAATTATATATATATATATATATATACACACACACACACACACATATATATACACACTGTGGCTAATAGCCACTGATAAACCTCTGCTCCATATTTTTATCTAACCCCCTCTTGAAGCTGTCTATGCTTGTAGCCGCCACCACCTCCTGTGGCAGTGAATTCCACATGTTAATCACCCTTTGGGTGAAGAAGGACTTCCTTTTATGTGTTTTGGTGTTTCAGAGAAAACACACTCTAGATCCCAGCAGAAATTGGTTTTACTGAGACAGTAGCATTTTCCCTTCCTCCAGGATCTTGGGTTTCAGGATCTTTCTCCTGGATACACAAACTAAGTATACTCGTCATGTCCTTAGCAGTGTAGGTAGAAAACAGGGGATAATGGTTCCTTTAGCCATCAGTGTGGCAGGTTATACTTTCTGTAAAGAAACAAGAGGCTGTGGCACTCTTCTGTGAAGGCTGATCAGGCTTATGGAGTGGAAGCGCATTCTTTGTAGAAATGTGAGAACATTGTATTGAACCCTATTTGAGAAGGAAGCTATGGCAATATTCCAGCTAGAACAACCCCTGAGGCCTTTTTGCATGATGTATATTTACAATTAGGAGAAGCTTCATTTAAAACAAGTAGGGGGGAAAGCATCACTACCCCTAAAATCACAGTTTGATAAGCTATGCTTGTTCCTCCTACCAGGACCTATAGTGATCCATGCATTTGTAAGTTCACTGCTGGGAACTTAATTCCCAGGTGAGTGAGACCCGATTTGGATTGGGACCATAATGTGCAAGAAGAGCTCAGCCTTCTTCATTGCACTATTTTCCTGATTCTAAGCAGGCCCAGGGGTTTGGTATTTGCCCTGTTAGGGCTCCCTGTGTATTAATAAAATACATCAGGGTTTCCTCAGTGGGGCCACTAGTGCTTCTCCTGGGCTATTTCGGATCGGGAAAACGGCACTGTTGGGAGGGGAGCACAAGGAGCCTCTTCCCATGCCTTGATGTGAATTAGCCCAGCCCTGCTGCACACCAAGGAATTTCATTCCCCACATGGACCTCCAGAGGCATGTCTAATTGCACAAGGTATCCATGGAAAAAAAACATAACTTATGTTTGTGTCCTCAGCATTAGATGTCACTCTCGCCCACCAGCTCTTTCCCATACCTCGTGTGTTGATTTATCATCATGTGTTGGTGTTATAGGATTGACATCAGGGTCTCAAACCCACAGCAAGCAGGAATGAATAAAATAGCTAAATAGTGAAGGGCAAAAAAGGTCCCCTCGATAACACAGCTTTTAGGAGTTGAAAGTACAACACATACACAGTCCTCAGTACACTTGCAGGCTGGGTATCTAATGCTTCAACCTTCTTTTGTGGAGTGGTCCCACACAAGTGGAATTGAAATGGGAGTTCCACGCATTATTTGCTGTAGCGGAGTATTTCCTCCAAAAAGTCTGTGCTCACAGGCAGTGGCCCTATTACATGTCTACTCAGAAGCAAGTCCACTTTAGCAAAGCTTTTGCTTTTGCTTTTCCTTTCCATTTCTTTTGTTTTCAGCCAAAATTACTTCCTAATTTCTTAAGGGTGACAAGGTTTACATGTAATGCTTCTGTAAATGATTCCTTCTTGAGGTGATTTCCTCTTGTTCCTTGGGGGAGGGGAGTGAAGTACTACCTTTTACTTTGTGGCAAGCAAACATCACTACTCGCTACATTATTCATTATTGTAATAGCGTGATTGCAAAACAATAATTTTGTTTTAAAAGGCTCTAAAAAGTGCAAAACTGTACTGAACTACCTAAGAAAAAGAGCCGATAATTTGCAGTTGATTTGTTGGCTGTGAAAAATCCATCTGGTTGGGGGAAAGCACAGGAAGGTGTTTGCCACACAGGGACAAGCTTGTGATGTTTCCCTGTTACTGCTGTGGCTGCCAATACACCACAGCAGTGGTGGAGCTTCCACATAGCAGGTTTCTCTCCCCCAGTCCTTGCTACCATGACTTTTTCATTTTTTTTTAATTGATCGCTGTAGTACCACAACCATTATGACTATCTGCGTATCAGGTTCTCTGAATTCTCAGTTTTCCATTTTTTAAAAAAAACTAAGTATCTAGCCCCTTTCATTGCAAAGATATGCCTTTCTCCTTATATCCTTGCAATGAAAGGGGTTAGAAATTTTGTTGGGAATTCAGAGCACTTAATACACAGATTGTTATAATAATATGACAATGTTCAACTTATAATTAAAAAAACCCACAGAATTTCCTCAGTGGTGGGTGGAAATGGCTGCCATGGGGAGAGGAACAGGAAAAAAAAAATTGCTATGTGGGAAGTATTGGGGAAGCCATCCAGGTTTTGCTGGTATCTTTTCTAGTTAAATTAATTGGGGAGATCCCAGGAGAAACATGAATCTATCACAATGCTGTGGGGATGCAGGACCCCCCCCCCCTGCCCCCAGCTCCAACTGCATCAAGCCCAGGGCAAATAACCTGTGTGGAAACAGCAGAAGGAAGTAAACTGAAGCTTTAAAGGGACAGTGGCCCTGGAAAGTCTCAACATTTTGATTGTCCACACATAAGAACATAAGAGAAGCCCTGTTGGATCAGGCCAGTAGCCCCTCCAGTCCAACACTCTGTGTCACATAAGGACATAAGACAAGCCATGTTGGATCAGGCCAACGGCCCATCCAGTCCAACACTCTGTTTCACATAAGAACATAAGAGAAGCCATGTTGGATCAGGCCAACGGCCCATCCAGTCCAACACTCTGTGTCACATAAGAACATAAGAGAAGCCATGTTGGATCGGGCCAATGGCCCATCCAGTGCAACACTCTGTGTCACATAAGAACCTAAGAGAAGCCATGTAGGATCAGGCCAGTGGCCCCTCCAGTCCAACACTCTGTGTCACATAAGAACATAAGAGAAGCCATGTTGGATCAGGCCAATGGCCCATCCAGTGCAACACTCTGTATCACACAGTGGCCAAAAATTTATATACATATATATACACACTGTGGCTAATAGCCACTGATGGACCTCTGCTCCATATTTTTATCTAACCCACACAAAACAATCTAGCACTAAACATTTTTATTTTTTCAAAAGTTTCAAAAATCAGGTCTGGGGGACAAAAGCACTGAGGAAAGCTACAGAAAAATAATAGGATGCAGTTGGTCAACTACTGGATTATCTGAAGTTTTAAAAAGCTGACTGGATGGATAGGGGTAATTCCAGCCTAAACCTCTAGTATGGAACCAAGAATTTGCCGGAACTTGGTCAGGTGGAATGCACATTGGTGAAATGTTGCATTTAAGGGGTGGGAGAGTCCTACTGTTGTTGATCATTGGTTATGAAGATGTTTTGCTGAGGAGACCTGAGTTTTAATCCACTGCCTAGTAAATGGGTTGGTTTCGGCTTCCTTTTCACAATTCTGGCAAGAGAAGGAAGAATGGAGCCAAACACACACACCACAGCCAGCTCTCAGCTGCGTTTGCCAAGACACCAAACCTCATCTCAAATGTATGCCATCTTCAGAAAATAATTACAGCAAAAATGCTTAGTGATGATTCAGTTGCTGGTGTTGAGATGCCCCAGAAATGCTGATGAATAAATGAAGACTGATTTCATTAAGCAGATACAGGACAGATGGTTCTGTCTCCGTCCACCCCCCCCCCCCACAGCTGATGAAGCTGTTAAAAAGGGTAAAGGGTATTTAGGCAAAGAATCACCCCAGCTGTGTTTACAGTTAAACAGCTTGAAACTTATGTTTGTATCGTGTCACTTTACTGAGTCTTGGCATTTAAGTGGTGGTATTGTGTCACTTTAGTAAGCCTTGGCATTTATGTAGGGTCAGTGTGGATTTTGACTCTGCTGCCACCTAAGGGAAGATATGCAGCCCTCCAATCTATATGAGAGCCAGTTTGGTGTAGTGGTTAAGAAGATATTGGATTTATATCCTGCCCTCCACTCCGAAGAGTCTCAGAGCAGCTCACAATCTCCTTTCCCTTCCTCCCCCACAACAGACACCCTGTGAG
This sequence comes from Heteronotia binoei, assembly GCF_032191835.1. NCBI lineage: Eukaryota > Metazoa > Chordata > Lepidosauria > Squamata > Gekkonidae > Heteronotia > Heteronotia binoei. The sequence continues at coordinate 68,827,761 of NC_083235.1, forward strand.
GTGGGTGGGGCTGGAGAGGGCTCTCACAGCAGCTGCCCTTTCAAGGACAACCTCTGCCAGAGCTATGACTGACCCAAGGCCATGCCAGCAGGTGCAAGTGGAGGAGTGGGGAATCAAACCCGGTTCTCCCAGATAAGAGTCCGCGCACTCAACCACTACACCAAACTGGCTCTAAGTGTGCGGACTCTTATCTGGGAGAACCGGGTTTGATTCCCCCACTCCTCCACTTGCACCTGTTGGAATGGCCTTGGGTCAGCCATAGCTCTGGCAGAGGTTGTCCTTGAAAGGGCAGCTGCTGTTAGAGCCCTCTCCAGTCCCACCCACCTCACAGGGTGTCTGTTGTTGGGGAGGAAGATAAAGGAAATTGTGAGCCGCTCTGAGACTCTTCGAGTGTAGGGTGGGATATAAATCCAATATCATCATCTACCTCACAGGGTGTGTGTTGTGGGGGGGGAGGATGGGAAAGGAGATTGTGAGCCGCTCTGAGACTCTTCGGAGTGGAGGGCAGGATATAAATCCAATATCTTCTTCTACCTCACAGGGTGTCTGTTGTGGGGGAGGAAGGGAAAGGAGATTGTGAGCTGTTCTGAGACTCTTCGGAGTGGTGGGTGGGATATAAATCCAATATCTTCTTCTAACTCACAGGGTGTCTGTTGTGGGGGGGGGGGGGCGGAAGGGAAAAGAGATTGTGAGCCGCTCTGAGACTCTGAGTGGAGGGTGGGATATAAATCCAGTGTCTTCTTCTGTACAGTTTGACTGCTGCCTATGCAGGGAGCACCTGCATAGCATCCATATAGACTGGAGGCTTTTCTGCCACTAGCAAGCTCATTGCATCTGCACAGCTCAAAATACCTGACATGTATCCTGTGATGCAATTACACCTGACAAGCAGGACAGCCTTGTTTCACTTAAATCTAAATGGTAGTGTTGTTGTATATGCTTCCGAGAACTAGAACTATGAAAGGCTGTCAGGTGCAGCTCTTCTAAAACATTGGTAGAGGCGGTCACATATCCTTAGCTCACCATCTACCCTCCCAAAGGTATGCTGAATTTCCATTGCAAAACGCTCATCGTCACCTCCACAAACTCTTCATTTCAAGCTAGGCCGACTGTAGGAGCAGCAACAAAGCGGCCTTCTGTCTTTGTGGCAGGGTAGGTATTTGTTACCTAGATGGGCAGCCAAAGCAGCATAGCCCTCCAGCTCTCGCAGTTCCTTGCCAGCAATTGCTGTGGCCATCGTAGCTGTTTCTAGCTGTCCCCATGGTTAGAGAAACACAATGGCTAGGGACATTTATTTATTTTATTACTTTCAATTTATATCCCGCCCTCTCCGCAAGCGGACTCAGGGCGGCTCACAACTTCATATAATACAATCAGCCCAATAAAACATATAAAACCATAATTTACATATTTCAGTTTTAAAACCATTCTATGGCGCTGTTTCAGTACAATATAGGTGGTATTGGATTCTCGACGGTGATCGCCAGCATTCTATAAGATGTCCGGTGGCAGCCCTTTTTCAAACCGCAAAAGCCTGTTTAAACAATTCGGTCTTACGGGCCCTGCGGAACGCAGACAAATCCCGCAGGGCCCTTATGGCGTCTGGGAAGGTGTTCCAAAGTTCTGGTGCTGCCACCGAAAAAGCCCTAGATCTCGTTATACATAGCCTGGCTTCTTTTGGGCCAGGGGCAGACAACAGATTTTTTGTCCCTGATCGCAGTGCTCTCTGGGGGATATATGGGGAAAGGCGGTCCCGTAGATAGACAGATCCCATGACATTAGATGGGAAATATCAAAAACCTATACCATATATAACCTGTTCTTTGACATGGTTATTACAACTCACCTGAAGGGGGAAATGAACATTTGGTAATCAAATGTGGTATCCTTGGGCAATGTATTATAACAGCTCACTGGCAAGGGCTCCTATGCAGCTATGATGAGTCCCAGCCTCATTTCCTGGAGGCCTATTTTTGCTTGTTCCAGGTGAGTGCCGAACTGCAATGCTACAGTAGTACACTGAATAGGGACTCAGTTTCAATGTAGCTGGCAGGAGTAAGCATAAACTCATGATGCACTTTCTGGAGCTAAGCCTGCACCTTTTGAATACATACCAAATTGTCGTTTTATTTTGAGAGTATTAGTGCCATTATAAACAGTAGAACAAAGTAAGAGTCAAGTTGTACCTTGAAGGCCAACGAAGTTTTATGCAGAAGGTAAGCTTTCGTATGCATGCAGGCTTGACTCCTGCTTTGTTCTGCTTCAGAACATGGCTGCCCGCTTGGAGCTGTTAAAAACAGTGTATGTCAGCATGAACGTTGGTGGAAACGTCAGGGTCAGGTTACACTATTTCTGAGGTGAAACCGCTGTCGAAATGCTAGAGTTTATAAGGCTTGAGAGTCTCTGACTGCATCGTGCAACCCCGTCCCTTCAAGTTTGAAAGAGACAAAATTGGGAGTGCCTAAATATTGTGAATGTTCTGTCTTAGGCACTTTCCCAGTTAATCAGCTAATACCGCTTGAGTAATTTTAATATTATTTTCCCAGGAGGTTTTATTTGATGTGAAAGAAACAGAGGTCCTCATGCAACAGAAAATTTCTTCAAAGGTGAGAATACGTTTTGGCTTGGATCCAGGCGGATGGTTCCACAGGCAGAAAAGTTCCGCCAGCCGACTGCAACTTTCTTGCTTCCCCTGCACCCCAAGATGATCCCAGGAACAGGATGGGTGGTGGGATTCTGAGCTGCAGCGAGGCAAGATCATGCTCTGCGGGTGGTAATCTTTCCATCTACGGAAATGTCCTGCTAGAGCCAAAGCTTCATGCTTCCTGATTGGAAGCGTCATAATTCAATTTCTATTTGTTGTTGTTCAGTCGCACAGAGTATGACTCTTTGTGACCCCATGGACAAAGTCACGCCAGGCCCTCCTGTCCTCCAAAGTCCGCTCAAATTCGTGTTTGTTACATCAGTAACGCTGCCCAGCCATCTCATCTTTTGCCGTCCCCTTCTTCTTTTGCCTTCTGTCTTTCCCAGCATCAGGATCTTCTCCAGGGAGTGCTCCCTTCTCATTTGGTGGCCAAAGTATTTGAGCTTCAGCATCTCACCTTCCAGGGAACAGTCAGGGTTGATTTCCCTTAGGACTGACTGATTTGATCTTCTTGCAGTCCAAGGGACTCTCAAGAGTCTTCTCCAGCACATCATCTCAAAAGTATCTATTCTTCTGTGCTCCACCTTCCTTATGGTCCAGCTCTCACAGCCATACATTACTACTGGTTGACTTTCTCCATTTCTATGACTTTCTCCAAATCATTAGTTACTGTATGTAATAATGTACTCTAAGCAACATACCTTTAACATTTATCCTCTGCCTTTCTCTCCAGTGGGGACCCAAAATCATTATTTACCTCTCCTCCGGTTTACATTCACAACCCTGCGAGGTAGGATGAGTGTATATGACTAGCCAAAGCTGGCTTCCATGTTAGTGGGGATTCAAATCGAAGTCTCCCATATCCTCTCTAATCACTACACCCCCCTGGCTATTAGGAAATACCAGCTTTTGTGTGCAGGGGTGGTACTGTATTGTACAGCTAAACTTCAGCAATGCTATCCTAGTACACACATGCATATATTTCGCAATAGCTTATTAAAACTTTGTCATCAGCAGGTTCTGTCCCAGTACCATTATACAGACATCTCCTGCGTGGGACGGCGTCTGGACAGCAACAATCTCTTTGCCTTCTGTATTGTGTAAGTTCCAAAAGACAGAGATTACAACAGGCTCTCACCCACTTTCCAGTACAGCAGTAATTCCCTAAAGATGTATGAAAGCAGTGTGTGTAGGATGAACGTGATTTCCGAGGTTAGCTGTTTTAACAGAATGTAGTTATTCTCCCAACCGTCTACAAACCTTTTCCTTTTATCCTTCAAGTTCCTAATAATTTCTGCGAGATAATTCAAGGTCATAGGTTATGCATTTGCACAATTAATCCGGTTTAAACTAGGGAAAAAGATGTAGTTCCAGTCATGCCTTGATTCCCAGGTGACTGTTATATAAAATGGTCAGTTACTATATATTGTCTATTTGATGTCCAATGATCCTTACAACTTGGGGGAATTACTGACAATCTATCCTGGGTGATAGTATTCAGTGGTGCTTCCTTTTCAGCAGACTAAGATTTAACATTGCTCAGATACAGACTAAGGACACACAACACCAAGAACTACAGTTCAACAGCTACATTAAGCGTTGGCTATGAGGTGTCATCTGTATTTCATTTTAGAGTTTCACCAGAGTCTGCAGATCACAGTAGCTTTGACTGTCTCGTGTTTCAATCAAATTCTGAAGAGGAAAGTAAGGAAATTGTTCGAAGAATTGGTAAGGATATGTGCTGGGCATTTTGTGGTTAAGCAAGTCCTCTATATGCTATTATAGCTGGGTAAAAGCCTAGTTATACTGATTTCTCAGGTGATCACATTCGCTTTGTTTTTTTCAAGATTTTGAAGCAGGGGTGTGATAACAAAAAGGGAACAGGAACCCTAAGCTAGTAAACGATATTGAAACAGTGTAACATCCCTATGTAATCTTGCCGCACTGGTTACACCTGAAGTCTCCAAAGCTGGGTTTATATGAACATTCCACATCCCTTTCCAGAAGGCCAACACTACCATTCTTTAAGAAGCCAACACTACCATTCTTTAAGAAGCATATTCTCCATGTAGCCAGCATGTAACTGCCCGCCCTCCACTCCGAAGAGTCTCAGAGCAGCTCACAATCTCCTTTACCTTCCTCCCCCACAACAGACACCCTGAGAGGTGGGTGGGGCTGGAGAGGGCTCTCACAACAGCTGCCCTTTCAAGGACAACCTCTGCCAGAGCTATGGCTGACCCCAGGCCATGCCAGCAGGTGCAAGTGGAGGAGTGGGGAATCAAACCCGGTTCTCCCAGATAAGAGTCTGCACACTTCACCACTACACCAAACTAGGAGTCAGTGCTAACCTGTTGAAATATTAGGAAAAATCAGAGAGTAATGAGCTTTTGTTTTTTTAGCCGTTGGATTTAAACACACTGAATGGTTTGTGTGACAGAGATGCACTGGCTTTGCTTCTGGCAAGTAACCTACTTTTTGGGACCTTGCTGGTTTGAATGAACACTGTTTCAATCGATGAAGCCCTGCAAAGATGCTCCCGGTATTAAGGCACTTCTTGAAGATGATTAGAACTCTGCACTGAAAGTATTTCAAATATATCTTTTTATTGAAGAATTTCGAGCGTTTACTGCTTTTTCACATTCGTGTTTTCAAAATTAATTCAGAATAAAATTAAGATGAAACACACCTAGCTGCACGCTATTTGACTGGGTACAGAGTTTCTGAGAATATGAGCTCCATATAGAATACATCTCTTAAATCAGAGCACATTGACCAAACAGACATACGTGATTTGAAACCATGTCTCCCTAAAAGGGGGGCGGGGAGAATCTTGAATTAAACCTTTTGTTTGCCGTTTAAAACTTCAAATCGAACAGCCACTGTTGGGATTCACTTACAGGTTTTAACAGCACAACTATTGCTCAGTAAATTTTCTAGGCTACTCAGCAATCCTTAACATCTGTTTATCCAGTGTAAACCACAGTGACTGGAAGTTAAATGCTCTATGGTTAAGTTACACACCAAGTAAGCGGACAGGTCTAGCCTGGTTTGCTTAAGAGATAAAAGCCAAGAAGGTAACAAGGCTGTTTTCCCCACATCAATGACAAGACTCCTTAATTGAATGTAAAACATTTAATTTAAAAATGTCGACACTACAATATATAAAATAGCTATTATAAATGCACATAGTGTATTCTATAGCTGCCAGGTTCACGTTTTTAGGAAACTGTAAGTTACACTGTGGTTAAGACTTGTAGTCTCACCCTCCCTTAAAGTCCACCCTCTATCACAGTGATGTATGGTCAGACTTAACAGCCCCAATTGTTAAACACTTGGATCAAGTTATAACCAGTTTTATTGCAAAAAGAACCCTGTACACATTTATATCAATTCTAAGTACCTTACAATTTTAGCTACCCAACAAGTCATTAACATACAGAAACATGCATGAAAAGCAAGAAAGATCACCCATCCCTTCTGCATATTAGCAACTTGTCACTACCGAGCAACAAGGCTCACATCACTGAGTTTTATGTGAACAGTCACTTTTTAGCATTCATCCTGAGTGAAAGATGGAATGACTTAAGTACAAATGTAACATATTATAAACAATTTCATACAAAAAAAGCACGAATCAAAAACCAAAGTATTTTACAGAATTTACTACAAAACACCATAAAAACTGCCTCCTTTTAAGCTCTCTCCCCCCGTATCCTACGAGCCAACTGGATGTCTTTGGGCATGATGGTAACTCTCTTGGCATGGATGGCGCACAAGTTTGTGTCTTCAAAGAGACCCACCAGGTAGGCTTCACTAGCCTCCTATTTCAAGACAAAAACAGACATCGTTAAAAGCCAAGAACCAAATGGCACGTGACCCTTTCCTTCCCCTCCAGGATACAGAACAGCTGCTGATCACAACCATACCTGCAGCGCACCAATAGCTGCACTCTGGAACCTCAAGTCCGTTTTGAAGTCTTGCGCAATCTCCCTCACGAGCCTCTGGAACGGAAGCTTGCGGATCAGAAGTTCCGTGGATTTTTGGTAGCGACGAATCTCACGCAGCGCCACAGTGCCGGGCCTAGAGAAAACAGTGAACAGAAGTGACTCGTGCAAATCTCCAGCCATTTCTGCCCGCCTTCGTTCCCACGCTTATCGCCTTACTGCAACGGCCGCTGGAAAGAAGGCATTTCAATAAGCTGTCCTTAAAACGCCTGCCGCATCTCGCACCTATTATTATTTCTTTTTTACCTGTAGCGATGAGGCTTCTTGACGCCGCCAGTAGAGGGAGCGCTTTTCCTCGCTGCTTTGGTAGCCAGCTGTTTACGTGGAGCTTTACCACCGGTCGACTTGCGGGCGGTCTGCTTAGTACGGGCCATTTCCTCTTAAGTTTGCTAGAGCCGGAAAAAGAAAAATGCAACGTGTCAATACGACCGCCATCTTGCCTTTTTTTCGATGCACTCCGATTATAACAGGAAAGCAACATCCGACAAGCCACGTCCGCTCCTAGCGGGTCCCCCTTCCCGGGGAAGGCGCGAAGAGAGCAGATGTCAGTGGGCGGCCCCCCCTCCCTCCTCGTCGGGCAAGCGGCCAATCAACGCCCTCCCAGCGGCAGATGGACGGGTGACGCCAATTCCCGCCCACGCGCGAGAGTAAATACTCAGCCCCCCCCCCCCTCCGCGGCAAGGGACGCGCCACCCACGGCCCGCCGGGTCTGCTTTCCCCGCACGGCTCCAACCACCGCGGAATGACTCGCAAGACGCACCCTCGAAACTAGAGAAAATGTTTCCATGCTTCCGTATTCCCCCCCGCCTCCGGTTGAGACTCACCACTATCCCGATTAAAACCCCGCGAGACGCTTCCGCTTCGATCGGCCAGAGCGCTGACGGCGACCTACTCCCGCGCTCAACGAGCCTGTAATTCCCTCCCGACCACGGGGGACGCGGCTTTTATACAGGGAGGAGGCCCGTGACGCTATGACCTCACAATACAGAGACACGGCGTGCACGGCTATTGGCGCCCACCCTCGCCGGCGTCGTGACGCTAACTTCCACAAAGGCCGTTTTTCTGACTCTCAAACGCGATTGGCTGAATCTCGACATCCTATTGGTTGTTAAAGTGACATCCCGATTGGCCGCCGTGCGCCACAGCAAGCCAATTGGAATTGTGGCCGATGCTGCGGCTCTGATTGGACAGCAGAAAACATAGTTTGGATCCTACTTTTTGTTGCAAAGCTCCACAATGGAAAGTCAATGGGAAAGAAAAGCAGTCCGTTTTGAGAGTATCAGGCTCAACGAAGAGGGTAAGGGGGGGGGGAGGGAATAGAGCTGCACAAGATGTTTCCACGGGGAAGGAAATATGGGTAGTAAGATTATAATCTGACCTCATTTGCAGCTACTTCTACCGCCATACATCAAATGTTATAGCTATACATTTGTTTCTCCTTATTTATATGTATAGTAATTATTTATTCAGCAGTTTTGCACAACTGTCATTTTCAGATACTTAATTGCTCACTGTAGAGACATACTAACAGAACTGATTTTTATCTATCAAAAATATGGAAAGCGTTTCTGCTTAAGTAAAATGGATATTTTACTACAAACACTACCAACCCATTGTATACACTAGGCTGCTTGAGTGCCCTGTCATGTGTATAACTTTTTGTTTAAAAATGGAAAAGTCATATTTGTAATTTACAACGCATCAAAATATGTTATTGAAATATATATAATTTAAGTAATTTTAACCTGATTATACAGGATTGGGGCCTTGTTCTGCAGTATCAAAAGTACAACACACAGAGAAGGAGAGCCTATTGCTTTCACAATTGCTTGTAGGCTTTCAAATTAAAGTAGCACAATGTATTCGAAATTAAAGTAGCACAATGCAATCCCTAAATAGATCTACTCAGAATCCTATTGAAGACTACTGAATGGGGCTTACTCAGAGAAAAGTGTTCCTAGGGTTTTTCAACTGATAGAGTTGGTCTACATTCAATAAAATGGTAATGTTTAAGAAGCTTATTCCTGTTATTTCCATTATTGATGATACTGCACAGAGTAACATCAGTCAAACTGAAAGAGTTTGCGGGCAAGCTTGAGACTGGTTATGTATTTCCTGACTGGGGCATTTATCTAGAACTGTGGAAACATGTAAAAGAATCAGTATTTTCCAGTTTCATCCTGTGTTTTAAAATTACATCCTGTGCACAGTAAATTAAAATGAAGGCTGCCATCAGTGGGACACACTGTAGAAGGTGGTAAATTAATGTCACTAGATGGGGGGGGGGAGAGAGAGAGAAACTCCAAGGCCAATTACATGAAAAGAGGGTTCATATACTGAAGGACATGCTGTATACTGAGTTCAGTTTCCAGCAGACTATGGAGTGTTGTGTTGAAAAAGGTGACTTATGTATTACATAAGGAATTAATAGATGGATATCTATACTTCTATAAAAATGTAACAAAGCATTCCTAATTGAAGCCATATATATTATTCTGAGAGACAGTTCAGTATAGTGGTATAGAGTTTGGGATCTGGGAGACCCAAGTTTAAATTCCTACTTTGCTATGAAACTTGCTAAATTATTTTGGGCCGGTCACACCCTCATCCTAACCTACTCCACAGGATTGTTGTGGGGATTAAACGGAGGAGACAAATGCACGCTGCCCTTGGAGCAAGGGTGGGTTAAAATGTAGTAAATAAAATAAATTCTAGAGTGTCATAATGGAGTCCCTTAAGGACAATGAAGTATCTCAGAATGTATGGCACTACAGTGCCCCTTTGAAATAAGGGTTCAGCATTGTTAATTATACTTCACAAATTACTTTTTTCAAGACACATTTTAACATTCCTTTTTCCTTGGTATACTTATTTGGTCAACCTGTCTACAGTTCAGTCACACGCTCTCAGCCTAACGTACCTCACAGGGCTGTTGCGACAATAAACGTGAAAAAGGGGAGAAAAGTGGGATATAAATGAAATATATAATACGGTTACAGTTAAAACAAAACGAAGGACATGTATCGCTAGAGCATTTCTAAGCTGCTTCTCCACCAAGCATTCTTGAAGCTACTTACAGCAATCAAAACAAATGATCACAAAAATCTAATACAACAAAATAAAACAAAAACACAAAGAGTAAACAGTATGAGGATTTTTTTTGTTTCGTCTTATGAGCTTTGTCTAATGTAAAGCAATTTCCCCATAGCAGTCGTACATCTAAGCATTCAGAAAAAAAATAGGTTGAGGACTGGACTATTTGCTACATACATACATCAGGGTTTAGATGGCAGAGAAGTGGGGACTCCCAGTTTGCAAGAGTTATGCCGGTATCTTATTAACTCCTAGGTGACTAAGAAAACTGTCATTACACTAAAGCAGTGTTCTATCACTCCTTCTGTGCAAAAAACATGATCCTGATGCAAAAAGCAGTTTTATGATCAAATCGCCCAGTATTCTCACAAGGGGATCTCAGTCCTTGCTTCAGTAATGCAATAGAAGCACAGCATTTAAGCCCTTACAGAGAACAGGTCTATCATGGCCGTCTTAGAATTCCAGTCAAGTTGGTTTTTAGCTCTAAACCCAAAAGCACTACCTTATGCTGATTAGGAGGTACAAAACAAAATCTCCTCTATGTTTGAAAACAATTATGTTTATAGGGTCTACATGAATTATATTCAGCACCATGCCACGAAAGGCTTCAGTTGGCCATTTCAGCACTTTAAATCTCTGTTCAAGGGGGAAGGACACTGCTTCCAGGCCTGATAGCAGCCTTAGACTGAATTGTTTCACACAATGTAACAGTGTAGCTGTGCCACCTCTGCTTGCATAAATACAGGAGATGGATAGGTTTAGGCCATACCTCTGCTAGTACCTCTTTCCAAACATAGCAATAATATGGTAGGGATGGTGGCTCAGTGGTAGAGCATCTGCTTGGGAAACAGAAGGTCCCAGGTTCAATCCCTGGCATCTCCAAAAGAGGGTCCAGGCAAATAGGTGTGAAAAACCTCAGCTTGAGACCCTGGAGAGCCGCTGCCAGTCAGGGGAGAGATGGTGGCTCAGTGGCAGAGCATCTGCTTGGTAAGCAGAAGGTCCCAGGTTCAATCCCCGGCATCTCCAAAAAAGGGTCCAGGCAAATAGGCGTGAAAAACCTCAGCTTGAGACCCTGGAGAGCCGCTGCCAGTCTGAGAAGACAATACTGACTTTGATGGACCAAGGGTCTGATTCAGTAGAAGGCAGCTTCATATGTCATATGTCCATATGGTATTCTATTCCCTCTGTAAACAACATTACCCTAACATTCCTAACCACCTATTAGTAGACACATTGTATCTAAAACCTTACCATAAATTTACTTATTTATATGATTTATAGACTATCTTTCTCACTGGTACTCAAAATACTAAAATGAGAAAGAAAAACCCCAGAAGGTTAGTAACAATAGCAGCTCAAACCTACATGTGTTTACTTAAAAGTAAATTCCGCAAAGTTGAATGGAGGTCATTCCTAGGTCAGGAATATGGCAGGAGCACTCTGTTAACTTTAAGTAACATTGGTACTTCATACTTCTGAAGCCATGCATAAACACAGCGATAAATGCAAGCATCGCATGAACGCAGATAGGCTGCAATCCTAAGGGCACTTTCCTGGGAGTAAGCCTGACTAAATAGCTGGGACTTGCTTTCAAGCAGATCTGCCTAGGAGTACTCCCGTGCAAAGTCTCAACATTCTTGCTTCCTTGCCCCACAACACAATACAAGCCGAGAGAAATGAACGTTCTCTTCTTGTTACATCAGTATTAACCTATGTAGGGGAAGTATTAATCTATGTAGGGGAAATTTCATTCAGGAAGTTTCTAATGAGAATAAAAAGGGGAAAGTGGAATGCCTTGTCCTATTGAGGGAAATGGAATTAGTTCAGGAATTACAGTTTTACAACCGATTTTGATTACAAGGCCATGTTTGAGATTAGGTTACTATGCTGCAATATATAAATTTACTCCCAACGATCTCCTTAGTAATCGCTCCTTACTTTAATTAAAAGTAGATTGGCGTGCGGGGGCTGTGGAATACATAAGTAAGCAATCCTAAGCATGTCTACTCAGAATCCTACTCGGGTCTATTTAGTGGAGCTTTCTCCCAGGAAAGTGTTTCTAGGATTCCACTGTAATTATCCTAAAACATATTAGCTAAAGAAGGCATTTAGTTGTGGACCTTTCAAAGCTAATCAATGAACTGTATTTACATTCCATATAGTTTTGAGTCCTTTATTTTCAGTAAATGACCATTTAAAAAGAAAAATATACTTTACTTGTAGTGGATTGAGCTATTGTTTTTAGATCCTAGCGAAATATAACAAAGTTAAGGAAAAACGTGACTTCATTCCCCCAAGACCACCACAGCCTTTGCTTACAGATTATAAAAAAACCAGTCAAGTTGTAATGTGGTTTTTTTTCTAAACAAACCATTGAAAACCTCATAGTTACATGGAATGAATCCTATAAACACTTACCTATAAGTAAGCCCTGTTGAGCAATGTGAGATTTAAATAAAAATGCACAGGAAAGAATTCAATGGCCTTAGAAGGGTGTGACTCTGTTTAGGATTGGACTGTGATTTCCAGGATTCGGATACTGCATTCATAATGGCCGTAACATGCCTAGTTACCATTGCAAAAAAAATGTCACTATTTTGTTGATGGAACATACTTTATGGGAAGCTACTCATAACTGTAGGCTGGTGTCACTCAATAAAAAACAAAAACAAAACACCCCAATGTTATAACGCTGTAAATCAAGAACAAAAATTTCATTAAACAGGATTTCATCAAAGCGACGATCCCTAACCCTCCAGCTACCCCCTTTTTAAAAAATCAACTGGAGACGTCAGCAAGAATCACACACCCCTTTTATCATTTCTTGCTATCTATAGATCTCATTCTTGCTAGCTATAGATCTCATTTGCAACTCCTAAAGCTGCAAATCTCCGGGCGTTCATTAGGAAGTAAGCCTTGCTGACTTTAGTGGCACTTACTTCCGAGTAAGTATCATTAGGGTCGGGCTATAATAATAATAAGTTTTTATTTATACCCCGCCCTCCCCGCCGAAGCAGGCTCAGGGCGGCTTACAAAACATGATATAAAATATCCTGGTAGAACAACGTGACAGTTTACGCGAACCAACGCTGGTTTGTAACACAGAGCGGCTTCCTCCTTGGCGCCCGAGCTCAATCCACAAACCAACAGCTCGGGACTACAATTCCTAGTCACCCCCGTCAGCGTTGCACAATCCGGGACAGCGAGGCCAGAGCGTCGCTGGGAGTTGTAGTTTCAGGAGCCGGAAACGCAAGAGAAGGAAAGGGGGACTTCCCGCCCTCACCGGGACTACAAGCCCCAGCATGCTTTGGGTAACCCGGGGCGGTAATGGCGGCGGCGGCGCCTGCGCACTGCGATCTCCGTGCGGACCGCGCAGAGTGAATAATAAAGCTCTCGTCCTCGGTGGGAGCGGGCGGTGGCGGAGGGAGCGGAAGGCGAGAGCATGTCGAAGGGCCCGGCGGCGACCGGGCCTCCCGTGACCGGGCCGGTGGCGCCCGCCAGCGCGCTCCAGGCGCAGCCCGAGAAGCCGCAGCACTACACGTACGTAGCCACAACGCCCGCAGCCGCCGCTCACTGCTCCTGCCGCCGCTCCTGCTGCCGCCGCCGCACCCCTCCGCCCGCGCGCCACACACGCCTGACGTCAGCGGGCAGCGTGCGGCACGCGCGCGCGGAGACCAACCGCCCGCCCGGAACCGGCTGGAACCGGTCTTGGCCGGCCTGGGCCCGAAGAATCCCGCGGGAGGGAGGGGGCGGGGCGGCAGTTGACACCCCCTCGCGGGGCTTTGCGTGCCGCGCGCAAACAGGCCCCTCAGGCCGAGGCCCCCAACGGCTGTGCCCCCCCCCCCCACACACACACCCCGTGCCGCCTGGGGCGCCGCTCCGACCTCAGGAGGGGGCAGTGTGGGGCCGCCCGTCGTCTCTTCCTGCCATCCTCTTCCATTGTGCTGCCAGTTTCATAGGGACATGTGAAGCTGCCTTCTACTGAATCAGACCCCCCCTTGGTCCATCAAAGTCAGTATTGTCTACTCAGACTGGCAGCGGCTCTCCAGGGTCTCAAGCTGAGGTTTTTCACACCTCTTTGCCTGGACCCTTTTTGGGAGATGCCAGGGATTGAACCTGGGACCTTCTGCTTCCCAAGCAGATGCTCTACCACTGAGCCACCATCCCTCCCCTAATATGAACATATGAAGCTGCCTTATACTGAATCAGACCCTGGGTCCATCAAAGTCAGTATTGTTTACTCAGACTGGCAGCGGCTCTCCAGGGTCTCAAGCTGAGGTTTTTCACACCTGTTTGCCTGGACCCTTTTTAGTTGGAGATGCCGGGGATTGAACCTGGGACCTTCTGCTTCCCAAGCAGATGCTCTACCACTGAGCCACCGTCCCTCCTGCATATGAAGCTGCCTTCTACTGAATCAGACCCTGGGTCCATCAAAGTCAGTATTGTCTACTCAGACTGGCAGCGGCTCTCCAGGGTCTCCAGCGGAGGTTTTTCACACCTATTTGCCTGGACCCTTTTTAGTTGGAGATGCCGGGGATTGAACCTGGGACCTTCTGCTTCCCAAGCAGATGCTCTACCACTGAGCCACCGTCCCTCCTGCATATGAAGCTGCCTTCTACTGAATCAGACCCTGGGTCCATCAAAGTCAGTATTGTCTTCTCAGACTGGCAGCAGCTCTCCAGGGTCTCAAGCTGAGGTTTTTCACACCTATTTGCCTGGACCCTTTTTGGGAGATGCCAGGGATTGAACCTGGGACCTTCTGCTTCCCAAGCAGATGCTCTACCACTGAGCCATCGTCCCTCCCCAAATATGAACATATGAAGCTGCCTTATACTGAATCAGACCCTCGGTCCATCAAAGTCAGTATTGTTTACTCAGACTGGCAGCAGCTCTCCAGGGTCTCAAGCTGAGGTTTTTCACGCCCATTTGCCTGGACCCTTTTGAGTTGGAGATGCCGGGGATTGAACCTGGGACCTTCTGCTTACCAAGCAGATGCTCTACCACTGAGCCACCGTCCCTCCTGCATATGAAGCTGCCTTCTACTGAATCAGACCCTGGGTCCATCAAAGTCAGTATTGTCTACTCAGACTGGCAGCGGCTCTCCAGGGTCTCCAGCGGAGGTTTTTCACACCTATTTGCCTGGACCCTTTTTAGTTGGAGATGCCGGGGATTGAACCTGGGACCTTCTGCTTCCCAAGCAGATGCTCTACCACTGAGCCACCGTCCCTCCTGCATATGAAGCTGCCTTCTACTGAATCAGACCCTGGGTCCATCAAAGTCAGTATTGTCTTCTCAGACTGGCAGCAGCTCTCCAGGGTCTCAAGCTGAGGTTTTTCACACCTATTTGCCTGGACCCTTTTTTGGAAATGCCAGGGATTGAACCTGGGACCTTCTGCTTCCCAAGCAGCTGCTCTACCACTGAGCCACCATCCCTCCCCTAATATGAACATATGAAGCTGCCTTATACTGAATCAGACCCTGCGTCCATCAAAGTCAGTATTGTCTACTCAGACTGGCAGCGGCTCTCCAGGGTCTCAAGCTGAGGTTTTTCACACCTATTTGCCTGGACCCTTTTGAGTTGGAGATGCCGGGGATTGAACCTGGGACCTTCTGCTTACCAAGCAGATGCTCTACCACTGAGCCACCGTCCCTCCGCTGACCAGCAGTGGCTCTCCAGGGTCTCAAGCTGAGTTTTTTCACATCTATTTGCCTGGACCCTTTTCAGTTGGAGATGCCGGGGATTGAACCTGGGACCTTCTGCTTACCAAGCAGATGCTTTACCACTTAGCCACCGTCCCTCCCCTGACCAGCAGTGGCTCTCCAGGGTCTCAAGCTGAGGTTTTTCACACCTATTTGCCTGGACCCTTTTTGGAGATGCCAGGGACTGAACCTGGGACCTTCTGCTTCCCAAGCAGATGCTCTACCACTGAGCCACCATCCCTCCCCTAATATGAACATATGAAGCTGCCTTCTACTGAATCAGACCCTGGGTCCATCAAAGTCAGTATTGTCTTCTCAGACTGGCAGCGGCTCTCCAGGGTCTCAAGCTGAGGTTTTTCACACCTATTTGCCTGGACCCTTTTTTTTTTTTTTTTGAGATGCCAGGGATTGAACCTGGGACCTTCTGCTTCCCAAGCAGATGCTCTACCTCTGAGCCACCGTCCCTCCCCAGAAAACCCCGCTTGCCATGCCATCATCGCCTTCCACCCCTTTTCCATGTATGGTACCACACTACCTCAGGTTACACAAAAGTCAGGTAGCTTTATGAGCCAATGCTCAAAAACAAGTTGGAGTGCAGGTGGTGTTATAGCTTTTTTTGGTGTCTCTTATGTATAGGGGGTATGGCCCTTGCGCTGAAAACAAAATGTGCATCTTTTGGCTTTCTTAAGATTAGGACAGTTGCAAAGAACGGTTTCAAAATATAAATAGCATCAAAACAATCGGTGTGCTAAAGCCACGTTGACTTCCCTTGTGTTTGCAGATGGCTGGGATGAGGTCTAGCATGTTTCTCGGGTTATGCCCAATTAAAATTTTAAAAATAAGGAGAGTTGTGAGTGTGTTTTTTTCTACTGAGTGCCCTGAAACTAGTGTTAGGAAATAAAGGATGTCAGGGTTCACAGAAATGGCATGTGGATTAATGGGGTGTTAGCATAAAATAAATGCCTGTAACTTAAAGTGTCTTGAGAATATAGTTTTACTGACAGTTGATTTAATACACAAATATTTATTTAGGTAAGAAGCATTGAAAATAAAGGATCATTTTGGAACCTTGGGGTTCTGATGAAAGTCTGTTATGTTTCTTGGAGGTTGCATGAGGAAAGTATTGTTCACAAATCATATCAGCAGCTGGCCAACCAGACACATGTTATTGGTGATAACGAGGCTTATTGTACCTTAAATATGAATGAATTTATTATGACATAAAGTTTGGTGAGCTAGAGGCGGTCAGATACATGGAATTATTACTTGGAATGTGTCAGTGAGTGCTGTGCAGCTTTAATCATTGCAACCTTAGTGCTGCTGGTGCAAATTACATGTGGGGTCTCATTTGGCACAATAGCGTGTATCTATGGGGTTAAGCTAGCGATAGCTATAATTTCTATATATGCCTAATGCTGTAGCACAAAACTGTTGGGTAGTAAGGGGTGGGCCAGAGGACAAGAATGGTTGGTTTCGGATGGCTGGTTTGGGGAATGACTTGCTATCAGGCAGGGCACTCTAGGCAAGTCTAACTGCCCCTCCCCCAATGATAATGTCACTGAGTCACATGGGGGGTGCCCAGTTGGGTGCCCCCAGAAGGCTGGTACCCTAGGCAGTTTCCAGCCCTGCCACCAGGCATCTTAAAGGGGCATTGGTATGTTGTGTGCTTGCTTCGGTACAAAGAATAATGGGATAAATGCAAACCATTTTAGATGTATAAAGTATGATAGAGTCAGTAACTTCACTGTGGTACAGCTTAATTATTAGTTGGATGTAACGTTTTTATTAGGGCATTCCGAATGGAGAGGTAGACGTGCTTCGTTTTAAAGCATCTGTACGCCCCTGTTTGTATGTCTGAGAATGGTGTAGTTTAATCTCGAGTGTATGTTACTGCAGCAGTAGAAATGGAAATAATGGAGTAAATTACACCAAGCATGCTGCAGAAAAAAATGTGTGGGGGAGAATATTCCTGTACAGTCCAATATATCGCTTGGTTTTTCACACGTGTCTTGAGGGTGCCATGTTTTTGAAAGTTATTGGTATCTGATGAAGGGAGCTCTGACTTGAAAGCTTATCCTCCCAGAATCTCGTTGGTCTCTAAGGTGCTAGTGGAGTTGAATCGGGATGTTATTGCAATTTGCTGCTCTCAGTGCAAGAAAGTAACTTAAAATCTTGTAGCAGAATTGTAACTAGCACGTTAAGGAACTTAGTTTGTTGGATTGTATCAGTGGACACTTCTGTGCTCATGTTTGTTTATCATCAGTCCCCTGATTCCCCCAATTTCAGGCAAGGCAGCGCTACTGGAGCCTCATGGTAATGTTGCTGAGATATGATGTATATATGAACTTTTGTCTATACATTTGCTAGAGGTATTTCTGGCTAACTTTGTCCTTCTGTGCATGTACAGTAATTGTGATTACAAATTTTTTCACATACATCCCCACATAAGCACGGAGGAAGTATTACTAGAGTGTGCTGTGACATCATACTGTATGGGAAATACAAAACTATAACACTCTTCTATTAGTGATTTCTTTTCCCCCCCCATGCTTCTCTATAATTTTGGAGCTACCGTTTTGAGAAATCAAATAACAGTTAACATGAAAATTCCTAATTGCTGAAGTTTTTTCTCTGTGTAGAAAACCCTGTTGTTGTAATTTGCCTTCCCCCAAACATAAATAAGAGCACTAAAAGCAATCTCTTAGGACATCATGTTTGTTACACTGATGTATTTCTGTTTATCACTTTCCATGGATAGCATCCTCTGATGTAACATGGCATGAGTTGAGTTATCTCACTTTCAGTAGATTGCGGGTATATTAACATGCTCCCAGAGTCTGAGACTAGCAGCAGTGACTGTAGACAGAAATATTACATCATCTTAACCCTTTCAAAATTGAAATTTTAGACAATGTTAGATTTGGAATGAGATGTATCTTTAGCATCACATAAAGCAAGGCAATGCAGGAAGCAACCCTGAGAAAGAAGTACTTGGTTCCCTTAGCCAGTTGCACAACCCAGGCTGGTTAAGTAGTATGACTTGAAACAGAAGTTTTTCCTTTTTAAAAGTATTGTGGATAAGAACTGAAAGTAGCAGATGTATGGTCCTAAAGGATGTGTTGTAGTGCCTAGGAGCAGCTTTTGCTCATCGCTTTTAAAATGTGACCCTGTCTGTATGATGAAAATACTTCTGAGATGTGGTATCTTTTCCTAATCAGCAAGGTTAATTTTCAATACATGTCCCTGGTACTTTTGAATGCTAACAAAGCACATTTCTGTCATGTAGAAAATAATTTTGCTGGTTTTGTGATGGCCATGTATATTTAGCACTGGAAATTCCGTGCCAAAGAAAGCTCTTAGCTGGTATACTTCTTGAAACTTTTTATTCTTCATATTCATTATACTTTTACAGGCTATTGAAAGGAAGAAAGAGATATGCGAGGCATGTATTGTAGGAATGTCCCTAGAATTAGGGAAAATGCATATTCAGAATTATATGAACTAGGAATTTAAGTTTCTTCTTACAGGCAAGATTGTTACCTAAATTCTGCCCCAGTAACGTATTATGTCCTTGCGTAAAATATATACATGCATGCACATGATGTGTCTCTTTTATTGTGGTATTATGAGTACTGTACTGGAATACACTGACACCACTAGCTTCAATGAAGTTATAACTGAAGGCATGACTGTATAAGATTATTCAGTCCCAAGAGTTCTGGGAGTATAAAATCTGAACTCTCTTACTTCCTGTAATAACCAGTAGGTCACCAGTTTCTCTCATCTGCAATCTGCAGGATGGTTACTAATTGGTCCTCAGTTGAAGGGGAAGCCTGTTCACAGGACAGTGGAGGAATACTGTAGGGAATATCAATAGGGAAATGACGTTTTTGATAGTGAACGAAGTGTAGTTGACGGCAAGATACGTGTGTTTCATAATGAAATGATCAAGACAGTAGTTGATCTGAGGTGTGCGAAATACTGATTTGTCAGTCTCTTTTGAAAGCAAACGTATGAGCATGAATGTTAATGCGTTTTATTAGAATATCAGTCAGACTTTCAGGCAGTACTTTAGGTTTGCGCCATTAATTCTGGTGATGTCTGTGTGACTAGCGTCTTGAACCTGACCTAAACGTATTTCCTCCTGTTCAGGAAGCCATTCCAGACTACTGGATCTGAAAGTTCACCTTTATTTATGTAACTTGTTGGACACATTTTTGCTTTCTTCATAGAGCAGCATGTTGTGTACCTGGTCGTGACGATGAACATGGAAGAATAGGATGTTCATATGGATTTCTATCAATTACGTAAAAAAAAAAAGTGTTGATATCCACAGGAGTAGCTTTTAAGTAACGACAGGCTTGTATCACTTGCAGATGTAGTACTTTGGTTTAACAAGGTTGTGCATCAGCTTGTATTTCTTCGGCTGTATTTCTTCAACAAATAGGTCTAGCTAAATAAATCAGTGGGGTTATTCTGGAGTTGTTTAAGGCTAGCAAAAATGTTTACTTCCTTGTTCTTGAGGATGGAGTAGTATTTGGAGCGTGTCTTTCAGAATTTTGGCTTTAGTTTTGAGATGCATGCTTCCACAGAAAGGTTAAAACGGATAAAAGGAAGTACTTCTTCACCCAAAGGGTGATTAACATGTGGAATTCACTGCCACAGGAGGTGGTGGCGGCCACAAGTATAGCCACCTTCAAGAAGGGTTTAGATAAATATATGGAGCACAGGTCCATCAGTGGCTATTAGCCACAGTGTATGTGTGTATATAAATTTTTTTGCCACTGTGTGACACAGAGTGTTGGACTTGATGGGCCGTTGGCCTGATCCAACATGGCTTCTCTTATGTTCTTATGTTCACATCCTGCTGAAAATAGATCCAAGAGACATGCTTATACTGAACTGTACTTTGACTTCAAATTGTGACAAGTATTTTGCTGCAAGCAAAGATACATGGAAGCAGCCAGTGATACATGGTGGTGTGAATTCTGTATGTTTTGCTGTAAGTAATTATTATTATCGAGAATCAAGAGTTTTATAAACTAGCAAAAGTAATATTGGTGGCAAGTGTTATATATGGTTGTAGATAAAGTTGAGAGCATCATGTATTTATTTGGCCTTGCATCCATTGTGGAGTTTTATGTGCATCCATTGTGGAGTTTTTTGTGCTTATGACTGAATCTTTTTATCTTGTCAGTCTGATTTACTGCTTGATTATTTGTGTTGTTATTATAAGTAGTACCTTTAAGGCCCACAAAGCTTTATTAAGAATGTAAGCTTTTGTGTGCTAGAAGCTCCCTTCATCAAACAACGAAATGGGGTACAGTTAGCAATGCTACATATAGCTTGTGGGTAAAGTTAAGCATGCAAAATAGTACAAAGTTAGAATCCAATGGCAAAATAGTGAAATTAACAAATTGAAATAATAACAGTTTGGTCTGGATAGTATAAGTTGCATGGGACAAGAGCAAAAGGCAATAAACATGTTGGAATTGGAGAATGGTGGTAAGAGTGACAGTAAATGTGGAGTTTGTTAGTTGCTCTATTGGATTCTAACTGTACTCTTTTGCATGCTTAACCCTACCCACAAGTTATATGTAGCACTACTAACTGTGCCCCATTTCATTGTCTGATGAAGTGTGCTTCTGGCACACAAAAGCTTATACTCCCAATAATTTTACTGGTCTTTTTTTTTTTTAAACCTGTTTATTTAAATCATACAATAAGCATAACATTACTATAACCAATCAATACAGAGTAAAAGAATTACAACTGTTAAACAAAGCATAATTAACAACTGTGCTGTCTAGGGGTCATATACTTATGTATAGATACATATAGAGTGATTAATATATTAAATCTCTCCTTTCTAATCAATAAAACATAAAATTTTGGTATTTTTCAGGTACTTTACAATATTCTTTATTAGAGTTTTCAATATATTCGAAAAAAGAAAACCAGTGCTCTATAAAAGTGTTTCTGCATAGTGGAACTTCTTGTCGGATGATTTGAGAAGCAAATTTATCAATCGCTAGTACATCCCAAATTTTCAGGAGCCATTGTGACTGAGTAGGTTTAGAAGGGCTTTTCCATTTTGAAGCTATCAATAATTTGGCGGCCATTATGAGTAGACAGGCCAGATCCCTTTTTTCCTGAGCAAACTTAAAATTGGAACAGTCATTTAGTAGAACAAACTCTGGTTTTTTTTGGAATAGTAACTTTAAGTATATCATCAATAACAGATAACATCGTCCCAAAACTGTTGGATTATGCAGCAACTCCACAAGCAATGGTCTTACAAGTGCTACTGCAATCCAACTTTGTTCTGTTGCTTCAGACCAACATGGCTGCCCACTTAGATCTAGTATTATTAGTAGATACAGATATCAGGGGATGTGCTGTGGACTGGTTCAAATGATCTCTCATGGATCAGACTCAAAGGGTTGTTACTGTAGACCAGCTATCTTCTTAGTGGGAGTTGTCTTGTAGGTTTCCACAGGCTGCGATCTTATCTCCTGTGTTATTTATCCTCTATGTAAAGCTTGTAGGAGAAACTGATGGCACCCACTTTTGTATCTCTCCATCCATGCCCTCTGGTGAGGTGGTAGAGGTCTTGAACCTCTTCCTGACGGCTGTAGTTAAATTGCTCAAAGTAAACAAGTTGAAACTGAACCAAGATGAGATGGAAATGATCCTGGTGGGAAGATAGAGATCTTGAAGGACATTTCAGTGGGATTCAGCTGACCCTTGCTGACTTGGCTATGAGTCTGGGAGTTATACTGGATCCGGCAGTGCTGGAGAAGCAAGTTAAGTACAGCTGCAAAAAATGCTTTCTTCCAACTCAGCCTAGCCCACAAGTTAGGAGAACCAGTTTGATGTAGTGGTTAAGTGTGCGGACTCTTATCTGGGAGAGCCGGGTGTGATTCCCCACTCCTCCACTTGCAGCTGCTGAAATGGCCTTGGGTCAGCCATATAGCTCTCGTAGGAGCTGTCCTTGAAAGGGCAGCTCTGTGAGAGCCCTCTCAGCCTCACAGGATGTTTGTTGAGAGGGAAGAAAATAAAGGAGATTATGAGCTGCTCTGAGACTCTGATTCAGAGTGGATGGGCAGAATACAAATCCAGTGTCGTAGTCTCCTCCTTCTCCTCCTCCTCCCTCTCCTACTTTGACATGGTTGATCTGGCTACCTGTATCCTTGCCACAGTAACATTGAGATTAGATTTTTGTAATGTGGTCTATATAAGTTTTCCACTGACATCAACATGGAGACTTCATTTAGAGTCGGATGCCACAGCTCAGTTGTCATCAGGAGCTAGACAGAGCATGCTTATAACTATCCCTTTGCAGTAACTCATTAGCTGACCATCAGTTGGGTTCAGTTCAAGGTACTGGTTATCATATACAAAGCCCTTCGTTGCCTTGGTCCCTCATATCTGTGGGACCACCTCTCTCTATGCTCCACCACAATAACTTTGACACATCTCTGCAGAGCCTGCTGCAAATGTGCAAAATCAACAACTGTCCATATGTATGAATTCTCTGTTTTGGTCTCCCCTTTATGGAATGACTGCCTGATGAAGTTAAGGCGGCTCCCAATTTCCTGGCTTTCCAAAATTATGCAAAGATAAGTTATTCAAGAGGGGGGTTTTACACTGTTGCAGAATTAGGGCTGGATTGTCTCGGCCCTCAGCCAAGCCTATGGTATTTCAATTTCTATAGTAATTAACCTCTGTAGATGAAATTTTGGTTCTGTTTCCCAGGAGGCTTTAGGACACTTTGGATGATCTGACCTTCCTGGTACAGATAATGCTGTACACGTCTTTAGCCTCGCATGATTTTGGGCTTTTGGGATGTTTATTTACGATCAGATTCTAAATAGTATCAGAACCTAGCTTTGTGGACTCTCTTAGTCATCCTAGCTCTCTCCGAGCTTCCTTGAGAGATAGAAATAAGAGGACCGAGTTCTGTTGTGTATGTCCAAAGTGTATGTCAGATGCTCACCATAGGGTTGATGGACAGTTACATTCGCTCCTATGGATGGGAAAACAGTATTTAATGTGTGAGCTTATTCTCGTTGCTAGTTGTTTTAAGTCGAACACCCTCGTTATGGGTCTTGAGTTAGAGCCACCAAGGATATCCTTCATAAAATTACTGCGCACAATGTTTAAGTAATGAATTTTGGACTAATGTATGTTTCGTACCAGATTTGTTCATGTTTTACAGAGTTTACCTTTGGTATTGAAGTTAAATAAGAGGTGTTTTTCAACAACTGTCTCTCTTTTTCATGCAACTGGGAAATCAGCTTCTCGCCCTCTCCAAAGGAACACAAGGAAAATGGGATTGTAGGTACCTGCATCCCTCACTTCCCCAACACACACAGGTAGTAGGGCTGTACTGTAATAAAGTCATTCCAAAAGATGCTTTGGTAAAGGTGCAGGGACTGTAGACCAGGGGTGTCAAACTTGCGGCCTGGGGTCCAAATCAGGCCCCCACAGGACACCTATCAGGCCCCCAAGCAACTGGCTGCCATCTGCTTCCTTCTCCCTATCTCTTGCTTCTTTCTGCATAACAACTTGCTTTGCAAGGCTTGCTCAATCACATAGGAGCTACAGAGCAAAATCTCTTATTTTCTCAACTGGCTGAGGCTCCTCCCTTGGGGAGGAAGCAGGGAAGGCAGAGCTTGTTTTTCCAGACTCTCTCAACTGCACAGCAGAGCTACTGAGCCAAATCTGTCTTCCTTCTATTGGCTGAGGCTCCCCCCCCCCAGTCCCCTGGGAAGGAAGGAGAGAGCTCCAGCTTCCTTTGCCCCATTCCCTGGATCCCACCTTCAAGCACCTTTAAGACCAACGAGTGCTAACATTTTAAGCATGTTTTAAGGAATTTTTTTTAATAAAAATCTTTAATTGTGTTTGTCTATGTCCTTTATAAATTTATCTCTCTGCTACCTAATCTTAAAGAGGTATACACATGGCCTCGCCCAACATGATTCAGCCCAACCTGACATGGCCTGGCCCAACAAGGTCTCTTTCGTATCAGATCCGGCCCTCATAACAAATGAGTTCGACACCCCTGCAGACTGTATTACCGCATACTGTCTGTTGCTGTAACTACACTCATCCTTTGTAATTTCTGCATCGTTTAACATGTCATGTTTAAATTCTTACGCTTTGTTTCAGATTTCTGCAGTCTTAACCCTATTGTGTTATTTATCAGATGTTCTGTCCTGTTTATTGTATTGATTTACACTGTGTAATCTGCCTTGGTGGCCCATAACCGCGGGGGAGCGGAGGCTGTGGGGGAAATGAAATTTGGATCCATGCATAAATAAGAATATATAACTTTGCATCCCGTAGCTATTAATGTGTGAGTTTTTAATACTTATACATCTAAATCAATGGTGCAATCATTGAAAAGTTTGCTTGCAGTTTGGAGTGTTACTTGAAATGAAAATGTTTACAACACTTGGATATTTTATTTGGTTGTCTAGATGAAGTGCTACATGTTCAGATAACTATGCTATTCCTTGGGTTCTAAATCTGTGAAAATAATGTTTATAGGCAATAATTGGACACTCTAGGAAGGTTCTTCCAGGTTTTTCCCTCTGGCATTAATTTTTTAACTTTCTCTCTCTCAGTGGTTTAGATGTTAGTCAGCTTGTCATTATTTGGAAATGAGTGTTCTTTTTTCTTTAATGCAAATTTGTTTAAGGCAGGGGTGTCAGATGTCTGTCCCGTGGGCCAAACCAGCCCATGCAGGGTTTTAATCAGGCCTGTGAGGCTATTTTTCCCCCCCTCTCCCATTCAGTCCTCACTGTTTTAAGCTCTGAGGCTGCCGTAGTTCCCAGCTCCTCCTTCCTTGTCTTGGCAGGGGCTAAAGCAAAGCTGCAAAGAAAATGCAGAGTGGATTTCCCACCCAGATCTCTAGGCACATAGACCTGTTTTCCTTGCAACTTTGTCTATGCGGCAATGTGCTTCAATAGAGTGGAGCTCAGTGTAACTTCCCAGCATTCCTCTGGCCAGCTGAAGCTTCCTTTGAGACAGCTTTGTCTCTGCTCAACGGATGTTTTAAATGTTTAAGTGTTTTAAATAATTTTAAATTGTAGTTTTTTATTGGTTAAATTGTAAAAATGTATGTTGTTAGCCACCCTGAGTCCGCTTGCGGAGAGGGCAGGATAAAAATTTAAAGTAATAAATAAATAAATAAATAATAAAACTGGTGCCTAGTGAGTACTCTAACTTGGGAACCCACAGCCAAAGAGGGATATTACACTGGAGAGCCATTGCCAATCTAAGGTAGACCCGGGGTGGGGTGGAGGAGAAGAAGCTTGCAATGCCCTGCCATGATTTCATGATTTCCCAGGCTGAGAACATTTTATATGGTTAGTTTCTGCTGTGATCCTTTTGTTTTTTCTTAACGTTTTATTTTTAAAATTGCATTACAAAATCCAATTTTTCTCCCTCCTTTGCATTTTAAACAAGATATTGCAAGAGTTTTAAGCATGTTTAAAGTTAAAAGTATGTTTAATTGTGTTTGTGTCCTTTATAAAGTTTATATCTCTGCTTTCTGGCATCACATTTTATGACGTGCATGGCTCAGCTCCACAAAGTCCCATTTATGTCAGATCCGGCCCTCCTAACAAATGTGTTTGACTCCCCTGGTTTAAGGTCGGGGGGTACATGGGTGGGAGGGAGAATGACTGAAGGACAATCCTTCATGAATGACTAGGAGGTGTTAGGCAATTATGTGCCAAGCTAAAATTTTGTTCAAGCACTGTAAGGCATGCGCAAAAACTTTGCATTTTCAATTGGGGAGGATGTTATACTGTAGAACAGTACTGTTCTAGATCCCAGAAATAAAATCAAGCAAATTTTACCTTGAAGTGTGTCTTACAAATAAATTGTGCTTTGGTGGTTTGTCTCAGACTCTGAAAGAAACTGGGTTCGCTGAAAGTTAAAGCAAGTAGGAAGTTAAACAATAACATAGTGATCAGAATTTAGAAATCAATAAATAAAGCTATTTACCTTGTGAGTATTTGTACCAGAATATCAGACCTCACTCAATTGAGCTCTGAGAAGCAACAGGATATAGACTTGCTGGAGGGGTGAGTGTTTTTTCTCTGCCTTTCCTTAACTGTTGAGGAGATTTAGCTGAGGTAACTGCGTGGGAGGACAGTGTTTGAGGGTGTGTAAGAGTGTATAACTTGTGGGACAGTGCTACCTGTTTGAGTAAGTGTGGGTTCTATTTGTCTCTGTTGCCTGGGTGTAATTTAATTCACTATAATTTGATTACCTGCTGACTCCACCCTCTGCTGAGTGAGGCTTCTATTGTGTAAGGCTGCTCTTCTCCAGAGGCGTGAGCTGTGACTCTTAGCCTTGGGGTCAGCCCTAGGGGCCCTGTAGGAAGGTGAGTAGCTCTTCACAAGTAGTTTTGGGAGACAGTTTTGCAGGTATAAGATAAACAGAACTAATTTTGAAATGAATTGCAGTAGCCTGGCCAGTGAAGGAGCTGAGGCAGTGGCGTACAAAGTTTGTGGCATATTTGTATTCTTACCTGAGGGTAACAGTGATTACACTTGTAGAAAGTGTAAATTGGTAGCCCTACTGGAGGAGAAGGTAGAGGGACTTGAAGCACACTTGCCCATACTCCAGTTTATAAAGGAAGGTGAAGATTTAATGGATAGAATGCAAGAGTCCTCTTGAGAGAGAGCAGCAGAAGAAGGAGGAAAAGGTACCTTGACGAATAGAGGAGCTCCCAACACAGAAGGAGGGTGTATAGAAAAAGATAAAAGCAGGACAATCAGGAGACATTCTGAGCCTTTGTTGCTAAGCAATTGGTTCCCGGATTGCCTCATAGATATAGATTCTGAACCACTGGAACAAGGGCTACTTTGCCAGCCTCCATGAAGCTTGAAGGAAATTTCTCAGGCTCCCCGTGGATAAGAGCACTTGAGCTTCTGCTCTCCAATATAGGAGAAGGCATGTGCTGGTAATTGGGGATTTCCCTGCTGAGAGGGGTAGAACTTAAAGTGGGCCGGCCAGACTTGTCATATTGAGAGATATGCTGTCTACTGGGTGCATGCATCCAGGGCATAACTAAAAGGGTAGGAAAACTCATCAAGTCCACAGATTATTATCCTTTCTGGCTGATCCATGTGGGACCAAATATATGTCCTGTTACAGGCCAGAATGTATTAAAAGAGACTATGTGACTCAGGGTAAGAAGGTGAAGGACCTGGGAGCAAATGTGTTTTTGTCAGTTCTTCCTGTGGTAGGCCTTGGCTTAGGAAGGGAAAGAAGAACACTGCAAATAAATGACTATCTACATAGATGGTGTCATCAGGAAAGGTTTGGATTTTTGGATCATGGCTTACACTTTCAAGATGAAGCTCTTCTATTGGGAGATACCGACATGTCAGTTTGACATCTATACCTGGAAAAGTTTTAGAACAAATCATCAAACAGTCGGTCCTGGAACATTTTGAAAGAATGGATGTGATTACTAAGAGCCAGCATGGTTTTCTCAAGAACAAGTCATATCAGACTAACCTGATCTCTTTTTTTGAGAAAGTGACTACCTTGCCGGATCAGGGGAGTGCTGTAGACATCGTTTATCTTGATTTTAGTAAGGCTTTTGATAAGGTTCCATACACTATCCTTGTTGACAAGTTGGTAAAATGTGGTTTGGATCCTGTTTCCTTTAGGTGGATCTGTAACTGGTTGACAGATCGCACCCAAAGAGTGCTTGTGAATGGTTCCTCATCCTCTTGGAGAGGAGTGACAAGTGGAGTGCCTCAAGGATCTGTTCTGGGACCTGTTTTGTTCAACATCTTTATCAATGATTTGGATGAAGGAATAGAGGGAATGCTTATTAAATTTGCAAATGATACTAAATTGGGAGGGGTTGCAAACACAGAAGAAGAAGATGATATTGGATTTCTATCCCGCCCTCCACTCCGAAGAGTCTCAGAGCGGCTCACAATCTCCTTTACCTTCCTCCCCCACAACAGTCACCCTGTGAGGTGGGTGGGGCTGGAGAGGGCTCTCACAGCAGCTGCCCTTTCAAGGACAACCTCTGCCAGAGCTATGGCTGACCCAAGGCCATGCTAGCAGGTGCAAGTGGAGGAGTGGGGAATCAAACCCGGTTCTCCCAGATAAGAGTCCGCACACTTAACCATTACACCAAACCATTACACCAAGTCAGAAACAGGATACAGGATGACCTTGACAGACTGGAAAACTGGGCTAAAATCAATAAAATGAATTTTCACAGGGATAAATGTGAAGTTCTGCATTTAGGCAGAAACAAAACCGATCCTACCTCTGCTTCGTCCACATGATGAAATTACTCTAGTTTGATCTGTAAGACAGCAGGTTGTTCAAGCGTCCTACTTGTGGTATCTGGGTTGAGAAGGAACTTCTCTAGTTAATTTAAAAAAAAAAACCTGGTTTGTGCACTCACTTCAAACTTTACTTCTGGTTCTGGTTTGCCAGCCTTTTGCAAATCATGGCTGCTTTCATTTAGAATACAGTACATGTGACTTCTAAGGTAATATCAGGTACTTGCAGCACAAGTACCTGATATTAACAACCAGATGTATACAGCAAATTTTGGAAGAGTTTCACTGGTTATCAGATCTTCATGGCTAAATTCAAGATATTGATTCTTACCTTTACAGGCCCCAAGATCCTTGAAGTACTGTCCTCACCATATTTTGCCTCTTTATTCACTGAGGCCCTTGGTATGCATTCCTCTATCAGAGAAGCATGCAGGGAAGGTGTCATGGTGTAGCCCCTTCTTGTGAGATCTTGGAAGATAAGCAGGGTTGGTACTTGGAAGGGAGACCACCAAAGAAGATTCTGCAGAGGATGGCAGTGGCAAACCACCTCTGCTTCTCACTTGCCTTGAAAGCCCCTTGCTGGGGTTATCATAAATGGGCTACGAAATGACAGCACTTTACACACACAGCAGGGGTTTAGTTCTCAAAATGTTATAGATCAGTGGCCCCATACTTGTGAAACTTTCTGCTATTGGAAGCCCATTAGATCCAGAAGTCTGGTCAGTTCAGTTCAGCTTTATTACGGTCAAAGACCAGAACTTAAATACCCATGGATAAAATGCCAGGGCAATAAACAGTGGGCAGTTAAATCTGTGGTGTGTATGTCAATACTTGGTCTTGAATTACTTTCAGATATTTGCATATCTTATTTTTGCTGTTTGTTTAAATCAATTGAAATGAATAGGTGTGTCCATCCATTAAAGAGTCCCCGTGTATGTCTTTCAGCATGTGGATTTCTGGATTAGGATATGATAAGGGGCTATGTGGCGAGTGGCAGAACAGGCCTGTTCCACTCGGGCCTCCAAGGTTTTCCCAACATCTGGAGAGGTTTTCTTGGGGGTAACCATTGTCACCACATAAGCTTTGTAAGGAATTGCCCACTGCAAGGGTCAGGACTCCCAGCTTCCCTTCCAAGATCTAAGGCAGGGGTCCTCAACCTACGGCACGCGGGCCAGATGCGGCCCGCTGAGGACGTTTATGCGGCCCGCCGGGTTATGGCAAAATCAGACCGGAAGTGACGTTCGACCTAAACTTGCGTTAGCAACGCACACTTCCGGCACTGGGCTGAGGCGGCAGAGACAGAGTGTGAGGCGATACCGAGGTGAGGTGAGTTCCCAGGCCGGGGTGTGTGGTGTGGGGAAGGGAGAGAGATGCAGAAGACGGAGAACTGACGGCCCGCGGCCTTGTACCGTAACGGCAGTCCGGCCCTCCAACAGTCTGAGGGACAGTGAACTGGCCCCCTATTTAAAAAGGTTGAGGACCCCTGATCTAAGGCCTTGCCTCTGTATCTCATGCTGCCCAGCACCTGGCCATCACATGGGCAGCTTACTGTTTTGTGTGCCCTTGGAGGAATAGCCACTTGCTAACTGCCTGCCTTGCCCCCAGCACTCCTTTTAATAGCACGTCCAAGATGGCGGAGGTCCATGTGATGTACATTGCTAGAGCCTGGCATTGGCTAGGATAAGGCGATTCACAAATCTAAATAATAATACTGAAAACCACTTCCAGCACCAAAAGTTATAAGGTACTTATTAAAGAGAAAATATTCACAAGCATATTTTTAGCACAGCACCAGACTGAACAAGGGATTCGAAAGAAGTGCGTAAGATGCAGTTCCTCTGTCCCTCTCTATACGTGTCCTATTAAATGTTAAAATATAGGACACCCTCCCTTAGCTTAGGATGTTATAGATCTTTACAGAGTTACCTTGCAGCTTTCTCCAGCTCTTCAGGCCAGCACATGGTTAATTATCACCCCCCCCCCCCGCCAAACCTCAGTTGTCTGCTCTGATGGACTCAGCATAAAAAAGAACTTCCTCCTTGCTCCCCTGAGTTTTATCACTTCTCCTTCCCCCACCCACTGACTAGATCAGGCCAGGTCAGAGAAGTTTTTTCTGAAATCTCCAGAATTTCATTCTTGAAGGCTCTCTAGTATTTAACACCTCCAAATCTCTGTTCCCTACTTAAAAAGGGGAGAACTTGACCATCCCATTGTCTAGACCTATTAGCACTTGTATGAAGGTAGGCTGAGGTGAGTCTGGAACTGACCGCCCCCCCCCCCTGCTTCCTGCCTGTTCTCTGTCCAGAGGGGGGGACTTTTAAAACTTAGAGTGAAGCTTTTGCTCATTTCAAACCTCCAAAGAAAAAATGCATTTCTTCACAAGGTGTATTAGAATATCATCATTTGCTTGAACACAAAAGTCCATTTCTTCATTACAAAATGCCGGGTAGCTGATTATGAGTATTGAAGGTGAAGAAATCACATATTTTCCTTATTATTTTCAATGTTATGCCAAATCTTGAAGTACAGGCGACAGGTTTTGGACCTAACTCTTAGTGAACTGTAGTTCTGACTAAACCCTGTATCTTCAGACAGCTTTCAAATGGAATTGCTTATATTTTAAAAGTTCACTCTTGTAAAAAGCCATGCTGTTGCTGGATAAACATGTCTGCCATATAATTTTAAATCTGACCCCAGTTTTGTCTTTTACTGCCCCCATATTTCATAACAACTACATCGATGTTTTCCGCAATCCTCCACTTTTCAGAATTACATTTTAAATTCTTGTACAAACATAATACTAGAGATCATTTTTTATTTTCCGACGTTCCTAAATGCATAATGAAAAAAACTCTGACATTTTAAAATCCTTTGAGGAAATGTAGGGGGGGAAAACTTACACAAATTGTACTGGCGTATATTCCAATTCAATTTTAATAACCTTTAATGGCATTACAAAGTATATTCACTATCCCAAGCCACGTTACAATGTGTCTTGGAACAGTAAGATGTTACACCCAACAATCTCTTTGCAGTAGCAAAAGTCAGCTTCACAATACCCCATTATTAATCACTAGTGTTTTTGGTATTTGTGGAGTTTATCGTCGTGGTTCTGTGCAGTCCTGCATGGGACTGTGCTTCTTCAGGCCTGCCATGGAGAGGAGCTAGTGAACTATAAGGAATTTTCTAGGTTCCCAAGAGCACTTCTCATCCCTTCACCAAGTTTGTGTATTTTCTGCCCCCCAAATCACATGATGTGGGAGGGGCAAGCCAGTTTGGTGTAGTGGTTAAGTGTGCGGACTCTTATCTGGGAGAACCGGGTTTGATCCCCCACTCCTCCATTTGCACCTGCTGGCATGGCCTGGGGTCAGCCATAGCTCTGGCAGAGGTTGTCCTTGAAAGGGCAGCTGCTGTGAGAGCCTTCTCCAGCCCCAACCATCTCACAGGGTGTCTGTTGTGGGGGAGGAAGGGAAAGGAGATTGTGAGCCGCTCTGAGACTCTTTGGAGTTGAGGGCGGGATATAAATCCAATATCTTCATCTACCTCACAGGGTGTCTGTTGTGGGGGAGGAAGGGAAAGGAGATTGTGAGCCGCTCTGAGACTCTTCGGAGTGGAGGGCGGGATATAAATCCAATATCTTCATCTACCTCACAGGGTGTCTGTTGTGGGGGAGGAAGGGAAAGGAGATTGTGAGCCGCTCTGAGACTCTTTGGAGTTGAGGGCGGGATATAAATCCAATATCTTCATCTACCTCACAGGGTGTCTGTTGTGGGGGAGGAAGGGAAAGGAGATTGTGAGCCGCTCTGAGACTCTTCGGAGTGGAGGGCGGGATATAAATCCAATATCTTCATCTACCTCACAGGGTGTCTGTTGTGGGGGAGGAAGGGAAAGGAGATTGTGAGCCGCTCTGAGACTCTTTGGAGTTGAGGGCGGGATATAAATCCAGTATCTTCATCTACCTCACAGGGTGTCTGTTGTGGGGGAGGAAGGGAAAGGAGATTGTGAGCTGCTCTGAGACTCTTCGGAGTGAAGGGCGGGATATAAATCAAATTTCTCCTCCTTCTCCTTCTCCTCCTCCTCCTCCTTCTCCTCCCTCCTTCCTGCCACCAACAAGAGAGGACAGAAATTTCAGCAAATTTCATTTTTTGTTCTGTGTGAGGAAAATGTTCCTTGTTCTCTCTGAAAAGATTCTTCTCTAGGGGGGTCTTCTCGGCACTATCCAGAACGGCCCTGTTTAAAAAGCACAGTGAATGCGAGGCTATGATGGCTCAGGCTGAAGAGTATTCATCATGTCTCCTCTGCCCCGTTGAGGGACACGATACAACCTCTTGCCAAGCTTGCTGCCACCTCACAGGCGTGGGAGGAGAGGGTGGCTAGATTGAAGGCAGTTCTCTGGGAGGAAGCCCTGTCTGCCACAGACCTAAACCCAGAAAAATTGCCTGAAAAAAAAGACAGAGGGAAGTTTCTGTGGGCTCTGCCCCAAATCCCACTTAAACGCCTCTCATGGAACTTCACGCCCAACCTCTGAGCCATCAGCTTAAGAAGGTGAGGAAAAAGATGTAACAGTCAAGCTGTTCTGCACCTAAGTGTCAGAGATCCCCTCAGCATCTGCAGTTGCTGTCAAAACAACCTTCTCCCCTCAGCACTGAGTCTTATCCCCAGGTCATCACTGACTGTGGTCTGCCGAGATCTGTGCCAACCTCTAGAGCAGAGGTATCAAACATGCGTCCTGAGGGACAGATCTAACTCCCACAGGGCTTGTACGCAGCCCGAAACAATTGCCTGTCATCTGCTTCTTTCTCCCTCTATCTTGCTTTCTTCTGTGTTACAGCTTGCTTTGCTAGTCTCTCAGTTGCACAGCAGAGCTACTGAGCCAGACCTCTCAGCCCTCCATTGTCTGAGGTTCCTCCACCGCCTCATTTCCTAGGGAGGAAGAGAGGGGGAGGGAGGGAAAGAACAAGAGCTTACTTTGCCCAGTTCCCCCAGTTGCATGGGAGACATACAAAGAAAGCACATTTAAGACCAACAAAGTTTTATTCAAGGTGGGAGCTTTTTGCCTTGTGACAGAGTGAGAGAGGAAGAGTGTGTGTTTTGTTGGGCTGCTTTGCTGGGGCTCTTCTCGGTGCAGCTAGGTTCCCCTCCACTTTTTCACTGTATTTCATGCCCTCATGATCCAGACATTCCCAGTAGGAACACAATGTAAACTATTTAGATGAGGAATAACAACAAGCCAGTGAGGTGGATTAGACGGAAAGTGTGTGTCCAGACCAAGTTCACCCAGCACATTTCCTTCACAAGCCCCAGATTTTGAATTTAGACTTCTCAGATTGTCGGCTGGTACCGACCCCACTATACAATCCTGTCTCTCTATTTGTGCACTGCTGCATAGGAGTGGTATTTATTTCTCTGGGGAAGACTATAGTTTTGTAGACAAACGCATAGCCCTCGGTCTATGACATGGTGCCGTCACATGTTCTTGACTGTCACTAGAAGCATCTTTTGTACAAAAGCTCACAATGCCCAGTCATTTCATGTTTTCCTCTGAGTCTTAGGAAATTTCTGTAATGAATGTCAATAAATCAAAAGTAGGTTTGCAACTTACTGTTAAAACACCTGAACAACAAATTCAAGATTGCTACAGCACAGACACTGTCTCTAGTTTTTGATGCAATAATTCAGAGCAAGAAGTGTCGGTTATCAGAGACTGTTAAATAAGTAAAATACTTCAAGTGTACTAATGTTTTAAGCATGTT
The DNA here is from genome assembly GCF_032191835.1 of Heteronotia binoei. Taxonomy (NCBI): domain Eukaryota; kingdom Metazoa; phylum Chordata; class Lepidosauria; order Squamata; family Gekkonidae; genus Heteronotia; species Heteronotia binoei. Next base: position 68,862,289 of record NC_083235.1, read on the forward strand.
TTAAGGTTTTTTTTTAAAAAAATCTTTGATTGTTTTTGTCTGTGTCCTTTATAAGGTTATATTTCTGCTACCTAGCATTACATTTTATGGCACGCATGGTCTCAACAAGGTCTCTCTTTTGCCATTTAAAAGTTGCATTATATGTATTTAACAGTGTAAAGGTTTGTTCTAAAAACAGATTCATTTACAAGTCCAGTTTCACAAACAAATTATTTTCCATGCATATTACATAACTGTTCGCAAAGAGCACTGAATGCATATAATTTCTTTATCCAGTGTACAAAAAAACCAACAGAAAATACGCAGAGCAAATTACTTATTGGTTTCCTGCAAGCCACTTTTCTTTTTAAAAAAAAAATTCAAAAACTTTATTGAACCAGAAACATAACAACATAACATACAGTCATACATTAAATATAATGAATGAAGGAGGATAAAAATAAATCAAACGGAACAAATAAAATAAATAAGACAGACACGTGGCCAAAAGCAATCCTGCACAGTACAAAAGCATTATAGTTGATCACGAATACTTAACAGCTAATAGTAAAAAACAAAATCTATATACTTTTGACGCCGTTTACGTAGAGCTGATTGTTCAGATTGCACAAAATAAAAGGGAACCACTTTCCCAAAAAACTGTTGGTAGGCACTGAGGATTTCAACCTGTACTAAGTACAAAGCAATTTTATCCATCACAGCAATAGCCCAGATTTTTGAGAACTATTGCTATAAAGTTGGAATAGATTTAGATTTCCAAGAGCTAATAAGAGCTTATCAGCCATTAAAGGAAGAGAAATAATTTCTGCTTTAGAACTAGAAACATGTGTTTCCAACAATTTAATAAAATAGACTCGGGCATTAATGCAAGTTCAATATGAATGATTTTCTTCCTGAAGGGTATAATTTGATTTCTGAAACCAAGAACACGCAGGCATTCCCAGTAACAATGTGGAAAGGTATCTTTCCCATTACAGCCCTTCCAACAATTTGAGTTAGATTGACTTTTAGCATGATATATTCTCAGTGACGTTAAGTCCCACCTCAAATACAATTTATAATGTTGAAGTCTAATATTCAAGGAAGCTGTATGGAATAATTTAGATGCCCATATGGTTGACCAATGTTTTTCTGAAAGTAAACCTCCACAGTCCTCAACAAAGTCGTTTATGTCAGAGCTGGCCCTCATAACAGATGTGTTTGACACTCCTCAAGAGACTACATTTTACTGGGCAGTCCTTCAGTTCCAATAATACTTAATACGAACACATTATCGAGGCAGCAAACTCCCTTACCCTCTAGGGATAGGGGTTGTTCTTCATCAGTTTCCAACACCAAAGCCATCAACATCTCAACATCAAAATGCCATAGAAAGGGAGGGGCTATTCCACCCTGGTACCCAGTCCCAATGATGCTCCCAGCACAATGGGGAAATTGGGATGGCCATCAGTTCCCATCCTGATATGCACCATCCCTCAGCTCAACATTGAGTAAAAGGAATTGCTTGACTTCATGTCAGTTGGTTCTGTAGGTGGCATTGGAAACCTCTGACTAGCATGCTCCGAGCCCAGCTCAGAAGCAACTTCCTTACGATCCTGGGATGACAGGGTGTGTGAAAAGTTGGTTCTGTCATCCACTGAAGATCTTAAGATATATATTGAGAGCAAATTATAAAGATGGTGTATGTTTGTCTACCGAGCCCCAGTCTAAAGACCCCATAACGGAGGTCTTATTCAATCCTGAAACTGGTCCAGTAACCTTGCATCTAATACAAGAGATTAAAGATGTGGCCAGGAATGCTTGTGGTAAACCAGCTTCCGTGTCTCCCTCATCTAAGAAATAGGAATCTCTCTACCAAGTGCCAGAATACCGAAGTAACTGTCTTTGCAGCATCAGAAGGAGAATTCTCTAGTTTTGGAAGTTCTACTAGGAAGAGGTGGTTCTGGCTTCCATTCACTACCTCTTGATAAAGAGGGATGCAAAGCATATAACTTGGGAGATGTGGGGCTCACTGTTGTATTTTTGACTGCTACTATGGGGCATTACCACATGCTACTATGGGAAAAGTTCTTGTTCGTTGAATCCGTCCCTGAGGAAAATCAGCCCATGGTCAAAGCTATCCTTACTGAAGGCAAGAGACTGGGGAAACAATTCATTACATCTACCCATGATTCTGACAGCCATAGCAGAGCTGTGGACTCTGGCCTGGTCATAAGATGTTACTCTTGGCTCAGGTCATCCGCTGTGCTAGTCGACACTAGGGCAAAACTTGAGGAGCTTCTCTTTGAAGGGAGGGAACTTTTCAGCGTTCCTAGGTTAGGAAAGGACTTGCCAGGCCTAAAAGAATGCCTGCATGGTTAACGACCCAATTCATGGAAGCCATTAAAAGCAAAAACACTTATTTTAAAAAATGGAAGGTCTGCTCCAATAAAGTGAAGCCACTGATGGACCTCTGCTCCATATTTTTGTCTAACCCCCTCTTGAAGCTGGCTAAGCTTGTAGCTGCTACCACCTCCTGTGGCAGTGAATTCCACATGTTAATCACCCTTTGGGTGCTTCCTTTTATCCATTCTAACCCGACTGCTCAGCAATTTCATTGAATGCCTACGACTTCTTGTATTGTGAGAAAGGGAGAAAAGGACTTCTTTCTCTACCTTCTCCATCCCATGGATAATCTTGTAAACCTCGATCATGTCACCCCGCAGTCGACATTTCTCCAAGCTAAAGAGCCCCAAGCGTTTTAACCTTTCTTCATAGGGAAAGTGTTCCAAACCTTTAATCATTCTAGTTGCCCTTTTCTGCACTTTTTCCAATGCTATAATATCCTTTTTGAGGTGCGGTGACCAGAATTGTACACAGTATTCCAAATGAGACCGCACCATTGATTTATACAGGGGCATTAAGACACCGGCTGATTTGTTTTCAATTTCCTTCCTAATAATTCCCAGCTTGGTGTTGGCCTTTTCCCAGTCTGGGAATCTAAAAGACTCAAGTAGCTGAACCTGTGTAATGGCTTAGGCCTATACCTTTGCTTATAAGGTTGAGCACCAGCAGAGGTAATGCCCAAGGATTTTGCTGTTAATTTCCATCTGGGCTCTGTGGGAATTACTACTGTTTCACAGGGCCTGCAAGGCAGAAATGTTCCACCAGGTATTTGGCTGAGGAGAGAAGAAGAAGATGATATTGGATTTATATCCCGCCCTCCACTCCGAAGAGTCTCAGAGCGGCTCACAATCTCCTTTGCCTTCCCCTCCACAACAGACACACTGTGAGGTGGATGAAGATATTGGATTTATATCCCGCCCTCCACTCCGAAGAGTCTCAGAGCAGCTCACAATCTCCTTTCCCTTCCTCCCCCACAACAGACACCCTGTGAGGTAGATGAAGATATTGGATTTATATCCCGCCCTCCACTCCGAAGAGTCTCAGAGCGGCTCACAATCTCCTTTCCCTTCCTCCCCCACAACAGACAACCTGTGAGGTAGATGAAGATATTGGATTTATATCCCGCCCTCCACTCCGAAGAGTCTCAGAGCGGCTCAGAATCTCCTTTACCTTCCTCCCCCACAACAGACACCCTGTGAAGTAGATGAAGATATTGGATTTATATCCCGCCCTCCACTCCGAAGAGTCTCAGAGCGGCTCACAATCTCGTTTACCTTCCTCCCCCACAACAGACACCCTGTGAGGTAGATGAAGATATTGGATTTATATCCCGCCCTCCACTCCGAAGAGTCTCAGAGCGGCTCACAATCTCCTTTACCTTCCTCCCCCACAACAGTCACCCTGTGAGGTAGATGAAGATATTGGATTTATATCCCGCCCTCCACTCCGAAGAGTCTCAGAGTGGCTCAGAATCTCCTTTCCCTTCCTCCCCCACAACAGACACCCTGTGAGGTAGATGAAGATATTGGATTTATATCCCGCCCTCCACTCCGAAGAGTCTCAGAGCGGCTCACAATCTCCTTTCCCTTCCTCCCCCACAACAGACACCCTGTGAGGTAGATGAAGATATTAGATTTATATCCCGCCCTCCACTCCGAAGAGTCTCAGAGCGGCTCACAATCCCCTTTACCTTCCTCCCCCACAACAGGCACCCTGTGAGGTAGATGGAGATATTGGATTTATATCCTGCCCTCCACTCCCAAGAGTCTTAGAGCGGCTCACAATCTCCTTTCCCTTCCTCCCCCACAACAGACACCCTGTGAGGTGGGTGGGGCTGGAGAGGGCTCTCACAGCAGCTGCCCTTTCAAGGACAACTCTGCCAGAGCTATGGCTGACCCCAGGCCATGCCAGCAGGTACAAGTGGAGGAGTGGGGAATCAAACCCGGTTCTCCCAGATAAGAGTCTGCACACTTCACCACTACACCAAACTGGCTCTCCAGCCACGATTTACATCTGGCACTCCCTTCCGCTTTCGCTCCCCTGTGAAATAGTAGCACCACCTAGACTTGATGCCATCTTGTTTCTAGGGAACTGAAATACTTTTATTTTTGTTTAATTTGGTTTTTACCTTCTTTTTTGTGAAATATAATTTATTGTGAACTGCCCTGAGCCTGGCTATTGGGAAGGGTGGTCAAAAATTTAAATGAATTAAATGAATTAATATAACCTATAGTTCTTATATGCAGATGTCAGCTGCTGCTGCTGCTGTGGTAATTACAGATCAGCCTGTATCTTAGCTGTTAAGACTGCTTTCCTGTCCGCTGTTCCCTAGGTTCGGAAAGTGTAAAAAATGTTTTGGTCATTTTTTAGAAACATGGGTCAATAAAAACACAGTCCACATAATAAGTGAAAGTATGAATTACTCTTGGTAAATCTGCTTTTCCTGTGGTGGGGGGGGGGGAGTGGTGAGGACCTTGACGCTTTGGTAGTGTAGTATAATTCGGTAAAGAAAGCTAAGATTTCCCACTTGAACAATAGTTGGTATATTGATTTTTCCCCGCAAAATTAAACACCTGGTGCAGGTTGCCTGGGATCTCAATTTCATTGGCTTGAATCCTCATAGCTGTCAGAACATTTGGTCTTCTCTGCTGTTTTCCCTTTATGCCGCTTCTGGTGGTTGAGGGCACGGTGAGTGGTGCTGGGGAAGACCACTGATGCCCTCTTTAATGTTTATTCACAGGACACTTTAGATTGTGAGCCGCTCTGAGACTCTTCGGAGTGGAGGGCGGGATATAAATCCAATATCATCATCATCATCTTCTTCTTCTTCTTCTTCTTCTTCTTCTTCTTCTTCTTCTTCTTTTAATACAGCATAAATCAGATCTTTGATTTGCTTTTCTTGGGCAAATACCAGCTATTCTTGGGTGAGGAGTAAATGCCGTAGTGGTTTGGAAGGGACTAGCCAGCCATTCCTGCAGTACTTGTTCAGAATACCAGTGAACACATAAATACTTATTTGAATAAAATATTTTGAATGCACATTTGGAGAGACAAAGTGGTGCTAAAGAAGAATAGCTCTAAATCTCCCTTGTGAGCTCCACTGAAAAATCCATTTTTCCCCCTTTCCACAGGTACCTGAAGGAATTCCGCACAGAACAGTGCCCCCTATTTGTGCAACACAAGTGTACTCAGCACAGGCCCTACACGTGCTTCCACTGGCACTTTGTCAACCAGCGTCGTCGTCGGTCTATTCGCCGTCGGGATGGCACCTTCAACTACAGTCCAGACATTTACTGCACCAAATATGATGAGACCACAGGAATCTGTCCAGAAGGAGATGAGTAAGTTACTGAAGGCTGCATCTTACTTGACCAGATGGAACTTCCAACCTGCACTTACAGAGAGGAGAAAAATCCAACAAAGCAGCTTTTAGAAATCTTGCCGAAGAATCTGTGAAGAAATATGGAGAAACTGTAATAGGAACTTGAACAAAATATTAATTACAGTTGCATCACAACTATATATTTTTTTTGCCCAAAATTCAAAGGCTGTAATTCAAAGTTTTGTGCTCTGGAATAATCCTAGAGAAATTAGTAGGGGTTATTTTAAAATGTATGGCTTGAGGATGGGATCCTCATTAAATACTTATTTTACAAATGGAATTATTTTCAAAAGGAAAAAGTGCTGGATCTTACCACCCTGAGGACTATATTCATCTAAAAAGAATTACTTATTGGGAAGCATGTTTCAGCTTTTGAGTTTCTACGAGCTCTGTTTTTTCCCTTCCCCTCCCCTCTAGGTGTCCATTCCTGCACAGAACAACGGGTGACACAGAGCGGAGATATCACCTGCGCTATTACAAAACTGGAATCTGCATCCATGAGACTGACTCAAAAGGAAACTGTACCAAGAATGGCCTCCACTGTGCTTTTGCTCATGGGCCCCATGACCTTCGCTCTCCCGTTTATGATATCAGGTTAGTAGAGCTCCTTGTCTGTGGAAGTGGGCTTCATGAATTTAAATAGGAAGGATAAGAATAGAAAATGCTGCTGCCTACGTAGCGTGTTAACAGATCTCTTCTGCATCACCCCAGCAAAGCAAAATAGTTTGTTCAGCATGGTTCTTTACAGCTGGTTCTTATGGCCTTTTGTACAACACAAGGTGACTTTGGCAGATACCCTGGGGCAGAGAGCCACGTAAAAATTGTTATTGTAAATCGCTCAGGGGTTTTTTTGGTAGAAAAAGCCCAGCAGGAACTCATTTGCATATTAGGACACTTCCTGACACAGAGCCAGCTGGAACTGCGTTCCTGCAAAAAAAAAAAAAAAAAAAGGCCATGAATGGCTTCAGTACAAGCCCAGTTATCACCAGACTCTGGACAAGGCCCAACATAATACTTGTCAGACATGTGATGACTAAATAGAACCTACTAAATAGAACCTAAATTTCTATTCCAGGTGACTATCAAAAGTTATCTTTTTAGTAAGAAAAAAAAGATTATCTATCTTGATTTCTTTAGATTAGATTTCTATAAGTGACTTGAACAGCATGAAGTCTCTTTATGCTGGGCCAAATTAGACATTTGGTGGCACACATAATTCAGGGAACTGTGTTCTTCATTTAACAACTGGAAAGCACAAGGAGAGGGGCATGATGTGCAGATGTGATTCTGTGGGAGGGAAAACAGTGCTTAACAATTACTTCACAGCCTCCCTTTTCCCTGAAACACCCTCTTCCCTACCATTGTCCCCTTCCCCCACCCCACAACACAGTAATCATTTATCTGAAACCTGGGTTTGGGGTAGTTTATTGGGAGAGATTTTTGTGCGTCACTGACATCCATCTAACTCTCCTCAGAGGCTTGGAATTCATATAAACACTTGGGTAAAAATCTGACCTTGTTTTATTTATTTATAAATAACAAAAATAATTAAATCTAGGGTTTGTGCTTAAAGAAAGAATGACATTAGAATGGTGGATTGGGTTGAAATTTATGTTGTTGGTTTTATATGTGTTTATAGTGAAGACCAATATATATTTATGAAATAGAAACTTTTAATGCATGATAGTGCTTAGTAAGATTTCTTTTGGGAGGAGAGTGGAAATATATGTGCTCAAATAACTATGGAGGTACAATGATTGGGTTCTGATGAGTTGTGAAAAGGCGGCTGCTTTAGTATTCACCCTGCTACTACGATCACCCTGTCATTCCTTCATTTGGCATATATTTCCCTTCAAAAATTTGGCACAAAAGACACAGTTAAAGATTTAAACAACTTTTGGTTTATTTGAACAGACTGACAGGGAAGGGAATCGATATGTACATAGGATTTTTAATTGTCTGCCTACATATTAGGAATGTGTAGGCAGACGGTTAAAAACTAAACACAGAACTGCCTCTGAGATTGCTGACTTCAACAGAGACGGTTTCACCCTTAAAGTTGTTTGACTTTCACTGAAGCTTTAGCCAATGTTATAATACTTAGTCTTAAAGTTTGGTTGGCACAGATTTCCTTTTTACTTTACACTTGATAATCATACAGTCTTGAGATTGTACTCAGCATTGTCTTTTTGGATAAGACTAAGGGCTTCCCTCTAGACCCTTTTTCTTTGGCAAGACCATTATTATCTGCTCTTCAAGATAAATAACCTGGGACTTTACGTTTGAGGACCTTTAATGCCATTGCACATCTTTTGCGAAATCCTGATCTTCCAGACTGACAGTCTTCTCCCACTGGACAGTAAGCTTAATAACTAGAACTAAAATTCCCTCTCAATATGTGATTCTTTGTTTTACAAACACAGAGACTGCTTGTACTTTTGGGAACAGTCTCCCACCAGAGCCTATCATTTATTCCAAGCCACTCCATACTGGCTCTGACACAGACTCTGCTTTATTAAGAACATAAGAGAAGCCATGTTGGATCAGGCCAATGGCCCATCCAGTCCAACACTCTGTGTCACACAGTGGCCAATATATTAGGTTTTTCTTACATGTCTCAAGCAACCACTCCCTTCTCCATCCAATCTCCAACTCCTCTCCAACTGCCTAACTGACCCCCTTTCCTGGCAGTTAGCTGCACCCCCAATAAGAGTTAGTTCCATTGGCTGTCACTCATATGCACCGCCTCCAAGTATGCATATGCCTGTGGTCCGTCACATGAGGGTATCACTCAATTTATAGTGTAGCACAGCAGTGAAAAATGAAGGATGTATGTATAATTTGATTGGGTGGGCAATGCTTTTTTAATGGTGGGATAGGGTTCTTTCAGGCGTATTGGAAGCGCTAGGTGCTCATATGAATCTGGAATCTCTTGAAATCAGCACAGAAAAAAAAAATGAGAATTTCCTGTGCTCTGACCATTTCTTTTCTAGTGGGCAGAACATCTCTTTCTCTGAAACTTCTCTGTCTACCTGTTGTTCATTTATCTCTGTTCCTTAAGGGAGCTTCAGGCCATGGAAGCTTTGCAGAATGGTCAGACCACGTCAGAGGGTGGCATAGAGGGTCAATCTGCTGTTGCCGCTAGCCATGCTATGATAGAGAAGATACTCAGTGAAGAGCCAAGATGGCAAGGTGAGATCCTTAAGGGGCATCTGGTGCTTTTGGACTGCTTCCTTCTCCTCTCACACGTCTTCATGTTAGGAAACAATACATGTGTCATCTCAAACTAACCCGTCACGTCTGTCTTCACAGACACAACATATGTGTTGGGAAACTACAAAACAGAACAGTGCAAAAAGCCCCCACGTCTCTGTCGTCAAGGTTACGCCTGCCCTTACTACCATAATAGCAAAGATAGAAGAAGAAGCCCTAGGAAGCACAAATACAGGTACAGTCCTTTGAGACCTGAAGAAGTAACTGACATGGCTATCCTTCTGGATAATACTTCTACAGTAACTTCAAAGTGATTTGAGTTAGTGATGGCAGGAGATTGATCTGCAGAAGAGGTGACTGTTACGTCACTTCAACCTGTGAAGAATCCTGCAATGCTGCCTGGTGTTGGGCCTCAAGAGAAACCAGCCCCTCAAATCCTATAGTACTGTGACTTCCACGGTTAAAAGTAAATTAAATTGTTATTGCGGCAAGATTAATGCGAGTATGTATCTGAGAGTGTTAAGTAATATTTGCATTTCTCATTTTGTTGGACTTTTTTTTTTTTTTAATTATGCAGGTCCTCTCCGTGTCCTAGCGTGAAACATGGCGATGAGTGGGGAGATCCTAGTAAATGTGACAATGGAGATACATGCCAGTACTGTCACACCCGCACAGAGCAACAGTTTCATCCAGAGGTACAGTAAGAAGATGTAAACGTATTCAATATGTAAACGTATTCAAAAGGTCTGATGATCTTGGAACGTCAAATTTGTTCAGGATCTGAACATTCCGACGAGAGTGTGCAGTTGACAATGGTTGTGGGAAATGAGATGAAGGCTTAAAAGGAGCTAGGTGGGTGAATGTTGAAGGAAAGCTGAGGCTGAGCGCATATATGCGAGAATAGATGGAAGGAATGTCAGTATATGCAAAGCCAAGCGGTTTCTATGCACATGCTGGGAAAGTGAAAGTAACAGAACTGCCAGGTAGATCATCCAAGTGACAGAAGGTGGCTGGTTGCCAGATTGCATCAGCCTGGGCAATGTCAGCATGACTCATCAGCAAGCTGATTGGTTACCTGGGTGGATAGTATGTATAAATGCACAAAGACGCTTTTACTGTGTGTGGGATATGTATGGTGGAGGTGCAGCGGAGCATTCTGTCGGTTTGGAGAGTGGAGGTGTAAATAAATTGTATACAGTGGTTTCAAAACTGCTATGTGCAAGCCTTCATTCTTTGCGTCACTAAAGACCACCCTCACTAAGTACAGGCGCATCAACAAGGAATTGATGCGAGTTGTATCTTAACAATGGGCAAGCAGCCACCGTTATGCTTGCCATAACTTCTTTCCCCCCCATTTTACATACATCATAATTATACAATAATTCATGTTTATAATGTACAAGAATCCTATTGGAGTTGGTTTTACTGCCAATATAGCTTATTAAGAGCAAAGCTTACAGCAGTGGTAGGTAACCAAATACGAAAGCAGCAATATTGTCTGGAAAAACCTTCATATATACAAAATCATAGCTGGATTGTATGAAAACTGGGTTGAATTTTGTGTACAAAGCCACTATCATGGTTACTCAGTGCAATCCTACATATGTAAAGGTAAGAAGGATTCCTTTAAGTGGTGGAAGGTTAGTCCAAGTGAGGTAAATAAAAAGGAGCACAGGCTTTGGCAAATAAAATGCAAGTTGGTGATCAGGCAGGCAAAGAGACTATCAGGCAAAAAATATAAAGACCAACAATAAAAGTTTCTTCAAATACATTAGAAGCAGAAAACCAGCCAGGGAGGCAGTGGGGCCCTTGGATGACCAAGGGATGAAAGGATTACTAAAGGATGATAGGAAAATGGCAGAGAAGCTGAATCCATTTTTTGCCTCATAAGAACATAAGAGAAGCCATGTTGGATCAGGCCAATGGCCCATCCAGTCCAACACTCTGTGTCACACAGTGGCCAAAAATATATACACACTGTGGCTAATAGCCACTGATGGACCTCTGCTCCATATCTTTATCTAACCCCCTCTTGAAGCCGCCGCCACTTCCTGTGGTAGTGAATTCCACATGTTAATCACCCTTTGGGTGAAGAAGTACTTCCTTCTATCCGTTCTAACCCGACTGACTGCTCAGCAATTTCATTGAATACCCATGAGTTCCTGTATTGTGAGAAAGGGTGAAAAGTACTTCTTTCTCTACTTTCTCCATCCCATGCATAATCTTGTAAACCTCTATCATGTCACCCCGCAGTCGACGTTTCTCCAAGCTAAAGAGCCCCAAGCGTTTTAACCTTTCTTCATAGGGAAAGTGTTCCAAACCTTTAATCATTCTAGTTACCCTTTTCTGCACTTTTTCCAATGCTATAATATCCTTTTTGAGGTGCGGTGACCAGAATTGCACACAGTATTCCAAATGAGACCGCACCATCGATTTATACAGGGGCATTATGATACTGGCTGATTTGTTTTCAATTCCCTTCCTAATAATCCCCAGCATGGAATTGGCCTTTTTTATTGCAATCGCACACTGTCTTGACATTTTCAGTGAGTTTCTACCATGACCCCAAGATCTCTCTCTTGATCAGTCTCTGCAGAATGCAGCGGCCAGGCTGTTAATGGGGCTGCCCAGGTGGGAGCACATACAGCCGGTGCTGCAAGAACTGCACTGGCTGCCAATAGTATACCGGATTCACCTCAAGGTGCTGGTTATTACCTTTAAAGCCCTTTATGGCCAAGGACCTGCGTACCTGAGGAACCATCTGTCCTCACATGTTCCCCAGAGGGTACTAAGATCCGGAACTCAGCATCTTTTAGTGATCCCGGGGCCGAGAGAGGCAAGGCTGACAGCTACCAGGGATCGCGCCTTCTCAGTAGCAGCCCCCTACTGGTGGAACCAGCTGCCGGAGGAGGTTAGAGCCTTGCGGGACCTCGCCCAATTCCGCAAGACCTGTAAGACCATACTCTTCCATCTTGCTTTCGGCTGACTTTGAGACTTGTAACAGCAGGAGGAATCCAGGGAATACTGACGTCATCGAACGTGAATAATATCAGAATTAGCACCAACTTTTTCAGTTGCTTTAAATTCAATGGATTTGATGACGATGATGCGCCGTTTTATGATGATTGTTGTAAGCTGCTCTGAGCCTGCCTCAGCGGGGAGGGCGGAGTATAAATTTAATAAAACCTAAACCTAAAAAAACCCTTTTGAGCCAGAGGTCTGCAGCAGCCGCATGCTCCCAGGCCGGCATCGCTCGCCAGCCAGGCGTGTGGGGCCAAGCCATGCTGTGGCACAGCTTCCTGGGGACGGGTTCATGGGACCGGGCCACGCTGTGGCATGGTTTCCTGGGGTCTGGCTCAGTGGCCAGGCCACACTATGGCACAGGTTCATGGGGCCTGGTTCATGGGACTGGGCCACGCTGTGGCGTGGTTTCCTGGGGTCTGGCTCGGTGGCCAGGCCACGCTATGGCACAGGTTCATGGGGCCTGGTTCATGGAACCGGGCCACGCTGTGGCATGGTTTCCTGGGGTCTGGCTCGGTGGCCAGGCCACGCTATGGCACAGGTTCATGAGGCCTGGTTCATGGGACTGGGCCACGCTGTGGCACAGCTTCCTGGAGCTCCTGTTGAGCTTTTTCTAGGAAAAAAAAAAGCCCTGTCCAGAATCATCGATTTCAGGAGGGGTGTCAAAAGTCCAGAGTTGGATTGAGGTGATAAGAGAGAAGGTCCTGTGACTGAGGGACAAATTAAAAACTGACAAATCGCCAGGCCCAGGTGGCATACATCCAAGAGTTCTGAAAGAACTCCAAGGTGAACTTGCAGATCTCCTGACCAAAATGTGCAATCTATCACTCAAATCTGCCTCCCTTCCCAAGACCTGGGGGGTTACTAATGTAATCTCCGTCATTAAAATAAGGTCCCGGAGGAAATCCAAGAAACTACAGGCCTGTCCGTGTAACATCGATACCAGGTAAGCTGGTGGGATCCATTGTCAAAGATAAAATTAGTAGGCACGTCGATGAACAAAAGCCATTGTGGAAGAATCAGCATGGATTCTGTGAGGGAAGTTTTTGTCTCACTAATATAGAGTTCTTTGAGGGATTGAACAAGGGTGACTCAGGAAATGTTGTTCACCTGTTTATTAGGAAAGAGATTGAAAACAAACAGCCAGTATCATAATACCTCTGTATACGGTGGAGTCTATAGTGGGTTCTCATTTGGAATAATGTATACAGTTCTGGTCACTGCATCTCAAAAAAGCTTATAACGTTGGGAAAGGTGCGGAAAAGGGCCACTAAAATGATTAAGGGGATAGAACGCTTTCCTTATGAAGAAAGATTATAGAAGTTAGGGCTCTTTAGCTTGGAGAAATGATGATTGAGGGGTGACACGGTAGAGGTTTACAAGATTATGCACGGGACAGAGAAGGAAGAGAAGTACTTTTCTCCCCTTTCTCGCAATACAAGAACGTGTGGGCATTCCATGAAATTAATGAGCAGTAGATTTAGAAATAAAGTTCTTTTTCACCCGAAGAGTAATTAGCAGTTAGAATTCAGTGCCATTGGAAATAGTGGCAGCTAAAAGCATAGGCAGCTTCAAGACGGGATTGGACAAGCCTATGGAGCAGAGGTCCGTGAGTGGTTATTAACCACAAGGTATAAATGGAACACTATGTCTGGGGCACTGATGCTCTGTATTCTTGGTGTTTAGGGGGCAACAGTGGAAGGGCTTGTTGAACATATGAAGCTGCCTTATACTGAATCAGACCTTTGGTCCATCAAAGTCAGTATTGTCTTCTCAGACTGGCAGCGGCTCTCCAGGGTCTCAAGCTGAGGTTTTTCACACCTATTTGCCTGGACCCTTTTTTAGTGGAGATGCCGGGGATTGAACCTGGGACCTTCTGCTTCCCAAGCAGATGCTCTACCACTGAGCCACCATCCCTCCCCATGAACATATGAAGCTGCCTTATACTGAATCAGACCCTTGTTCCATCAAAGTCAGTATTGTCGCCACCATCCCTCCCCATGAACATATGAAGCTGCCTTATACTGAATCAGACCCTTGTTCCATCAAAGTCAGTATTGTCTACTCAGACTGGCAGCGGCTCTCCAGGGTCTCAAGCTGAGGCTTTTCACACCTATTTGCCTGGACCCTTTTTTAGTGGAGATGCCGGGGATTGAACCTGGGACCTTCTGCTTCCCAAGCAGATGCTCTACCACTGAGCCACCGTCCCTCCCCTGCTGATCCCCAGCTGGTGGATCTGATGGCACCTGGGTTTTGGCCACTGTGTCACACAGTGTTGGATGGATGGGCCATTGGACTGATCTACCGTGTCTTCTCTTACGTTTACTGGGAAGTAACCCCTGTATTTACTCCCAGGAAAGTGTGCATAGGACTGCAGTCAAAGAAAACCATTAGTTGTCCCACAGTTCATGTCTGTGTATTTGGGCAAGTCTGGTTGCTCCTGTTTATTTTGCCTGGTCTCCACTGGCTGCATGACACCTTTAGACTCTAGATGAGAGATGAGAGGCAACTTAAGTTTTCTCTTTTTCTGACCTCTTTGCTAATTTGTACCTCAACTATGTTCTACAGATTCACATTAAAATTTCAGTGAGAGTTTTGAGATCACAAATGGATGAGGGATGGTTCTTGTAGTCCTTGCATTTATCTGAATGCACTTCTACTTAATGGGTAATACCCCAAACTTTACGGAAAGGTTATCCTAGAAAATGAGGTTAGATTTCCAGTACCGGAAGTTGGAAGAATGATTAAGATTAAGAAATACGTTCTAAGTGTGAGTTTCTAAGGTGGAAATCACAAAAGCAACTCTGGATATTGGATGTTATGCTGGAATAGAATCATACGTACAAAGCATAATTTTGGAGACTACACACCTGTGTTGCCCTTCCTAATGTTTCCCTCTCTAACTCATTATTGGTACATCTGTGTACTCCATGTCATCATGCCGCAATCCACATTTTGTTTTCCTTTCCAGATCTACAAATCGACAAAATGTAATGACATGCAGCAGTCTGGCAGCTGTCCCAGAGGTCCCTTCTGTGCCTTTGCACATGTAGAACGTACGTGGGTTTTTCTTATCTAGCAGTAAAGTATAAGTATCAGCTATGGGCAAAACGTGATGATGATTTCATTTGGTTGAGCAAGCCCAAAAATAAAACAAGCAAGCAAGCAAATGAAAATACGACCAGATGTGATAGTAAATATCCAGCAACAAACATTCAGATAATTTTATATTTACATGTAATATCTTTGTACACTGTATTTCCTCCAAGCAGAAGTGGCATCAAGCAGCTATTCAAAGAACTATACTGTTTATGATGTAATGAATAAGGAGAATGTAATATAATTTGAAAAGGTAGATTGGAATGTATTTCTCTGATCTGGAGGCGAGGAGATAACTCTACAGTTGCCCTACTTCGAAGATGATGATGCTCTAAGGTCACCTCCATGCTTGAGAGGAGACAGATAGAGCGTGATGGCAGGGTCTCGGTTGATTACTCTCAGCATTCCACAATTAAAGATACATCTGCCCATCAATCTCCAATTCTCACATATTTATTTCCTACACTATGTTTTCCTCCAGAATTAAACCCAAACAAATGGTAACCACATAAAATAAGCTTGTTACTCCTGTTTGATCCTCGAATCTGCTAAACATCTTCATTATGCTGTGTGCTGATTTACTGCTCATTCTCTACACATATGTATGGACTGGTAATTTCTGTTTCATTATATCTGAAGTGTGCATGCACACAAAAGTTTATGCCTTGAATAAAACTTTGTTGGTCTTAAAGATGCCACTAGACACAAACTTCTTTCGGCTGCTTCAGACAAACATCTCCCCATCTCTGCTCTGTCCACAGTTTGTTGTGGGTAATTTGTAATCAGTGTTCCCTCTAAGCTGAGTGAGTGTGAGCTAGCTCACAGGTTTTTTTAGCCTCCAGCTCACACATTTTTTCCTTCGCTCAGGAAAAATGGCCCAGAGCAAGCTAATTTATACAGTTGCTCATAACTTTAACGACAGTAGCTCTCGAAGTAGAATTTTTGCTCACAAGACTCCACAGCGTAGAGGGAGTATGGCTTGTAATGTGCCGCCTTAAGGCTGTGGACATGGGGTTATTTCTGTGGAGCAAAAGGAAGAACATCTCTATAGTGCCGTTTCGCTCCCCCCCCCCCCCGAGAAAGTGGGCTGGTGGGGGGGAGCCCCTTGTGCAGGGCTGATTTGATTGTGACACATCCATTCTCCATAAGGAAAAAAGGAGGGTTTAATAATGTGATTAAAATAGTTTTATTAGTGCCCCCGGTGCCCCCTCTCAAATAAATTCCTAGTAGCACGTACGTATCTTAAACTAGTAAGTAAGTAAAATTTTATTTGTATCCCGCCCTCCCCCGCCGAAGCAGGCTCAGGGCGGCTAACAACATCCACAAGCTAACAATACAGTAGATAAAAACATTAAATTACATTATTTAAAAACCAGTCAATACTTGATTAAAACATTACTAAATCTAACATTAACATTATTGTTTGACGCTATCCCTGTCAGTTGACATAATAATAACATGGTCCCTGAACCAGATCGTTTGGCGTTTTCCTTGTTACAACTATAATTCAGCAATTCATGAACGCCAGCTTGAAGACGGTGGTCTTACAGGCCCTGCGGAACTGATCAAGGCTCATAGGACCATATTCAGAAACACGTGGGGTTTTCCCCACGTAGAGAACAAGGTTTACCAATTTTCCTTAGACTGCAAATTTTTTGTCTTCTTGTGATGTAACCAAAGTATGATAGCCTCAGTTTAATCCAATCCAATCACACCTTTATTGGCATAATGAAAAGAGATATACAGATATATTGCCAACGAAACAACAATCAGATATGTTTGTTCAAAGCATAAAAGGCTAAACTAAGATTAAGATCACAATAAAACCTGCCTAGAATAATTTTAACCATTTCAGCCAAGAATTTGGCAACAGCTTTTGTGATATTGATTATGTTGTCATTTAATAGGAAACGGCAATCAATCCTATTTTCTTGAATGTAGGACAGTAAGGAAAGACTATCTAACAGAACCTTCCGGAGATTAGTGTACAGTTGGCAGTTCAATAAAATGTGCTGGATGGAATCCGGCGAGCTTGACCCTCATAGACAGTGTCTCTCGCTAAAGGGGACTTGAAGAAATCTCCCATAGAGAACATTGGAGGGAAATGCGTTCATCCTAGCCAGCATAAAAGCTCTCCGATGTTGGGGATTATCTAGTTCAGATCAAGTCCGAGGCAGGAGAGCAGGTATAAAATTGGACAGGACACAGTTTATGAGATTCTAGATCTAAGAGTCTCTGTTTGATAAACCTGAAATTATAAGATTCATCAGATAAAAATAGGCCGTCAATTGCAATTCCCATGTGTTTGAGCTTCAACATGATTCCATCTTGCCGAGCAGCATTATAAGGGTCTCTTTTTAGGTAGTTGAGCAAGCTAGCTGGTTCAGCCCTATAAAATATCCGTAACCAATATTTAAAAGTTAGAGTCCAAGCTTTTGTTTCAGTCAGAGATTGGCCTGTTCCTGAACAGATTACAAAATAAGGAACACAGTTGGGGATTCCTAAAAGTTGTCGCAGAAATGCAGCCTGGATATTTTCTATTTTTTGGTTCAGAGCATTAATCCACAGAGGGATACCATGTGATAGTGTTTTAGCATTAAAAGCTCTGATTGCAGCAGGCAAACATTGGTTACCTTTTTATAATAAAACTTGCCTTTGAGATGAAGAACAACTAGCTATATTTATTATTCTGTCACGGTAAACTGCCCATTTTAGATTGTAATTAAAGGTTATGCCCAAATATTTAAAGCATTTGGATTGCTCAATTTCCTGTTTGCCTATATACCATTTTTGTGGTCGCCAACTTTTAGAAAAGACCACAACCTTAGATTTGGAACAGTTTATAGCAAGTGAGTTAAGCTGGCAGTAGTTGTTAAAAGCTTTCAGGTATCGCTGCAGGCCAACTCTTGGGCAGGAAAGTATAGTTGTATTATCAGCATACAATAATATTGGGACTGAGAGATCATTTAACTTAGGTGGGTGCCCATTTATGGAACTAAGATATTGTGCCATATCATTTTAAGAAAAGATTAAAAAGATGTGGGGCTAACACACACCCTCGTTTAACTCCTTTACCAACTGGTATTTTTTCAGTTAGGTGTCCTATAGACGAGAATTTTACCTGGCAAGTTGTATTTGTATGCAACTTCTTTAACACATTTAACAGACGGGGATCTATATTAAGATCCTTTAGTTTATTCCATAGTTTGTTTCTGTCCACAAAGTCGAATGCATTCTTCAGATCTATAAAAGCTACACAGAGCTTCCCCTTTCTTGTATTCATGTATTTGTCGGCCAGAAAAGCCAATGTGACACAATGATCAGTAATAGATTTTTTTTTGGGGGGGGGGGGACCTATTTGCTCTAAGCCAATAATGATTTCCGAATGTATCCAATCTGTCAGCCGACGTTCTAAATGTTTTGCATATAGTTTGCCCATAATGGATAATAAACTAATGGAGTGAAAATTCTCGGGAAGATTTAAATTACCTTTTTTTATAGATGGGAACAATTACGGAGTTAAGCCAGGAATCTGGGACAGTTCTGTAATGGTCAATTAATGTAAATAAGCTGGCCAAAGGTTCAGACCACCAGACTGCAAATTTTTAAAAAATCTCAGCAGGGAAACCGTCAGGACCTGGTACTTTGCCAACTTTTAAACCATCAATTAACTCAATAATTTTGTCAGGTTCAACAGGAGGCCAAACAGGACGAGCAGAAAATACAGAAGCGTCTATAATAGCAGAGGGGACGACTTGATCTTCAAAAATCTTAGAATAATGGTCAACCCATGTTTGTGGAGAAATGTTAGGGTTGGCAAATGCTCTAGGCTTCATGCTGTCTGAAACTAATCTCCAAAACGATTTACTATCATTAGATTTTATGGCGTAAAGGAGTTGGTCCCAATTATGTTGAAAATACTTTTTCTTCTTATTTGCAATTGCCTCTAAGAAGGATTTTTTACATTCTAAGTAGTCATATAGCTTCTGTGGATCTCTGCCATATTGGGCTTCCTTAAATAAGGCTCTTAATTTCTTTTTCCAATAATAGCAGTCCTGGTGAAACCATTTGGACATATCAGGACTACCTAGTTTCACCAAATGTAAAAGACTGCTTGGAAGTAAGTCTTCTGACCAAATGCACATTGGATTGTGGTCAGTCTCTAGCCAGCTATTTCCAAACATCATTGAGTATTTACAAATGGAAATCCAGATTCACTAGGATTGTATGAATGGTTGCGGCTGCTTTTCTTTTAAAATGTTACTGAGACAATTGTGGGGCTTTCTAGATGAGAAACTAGGAATCGATTGTACTTTTTTCTTATGGTGGCTTTTTGTTATTACTGTACTAGTCTGAAGATTTCTTCAAATGAAAGATTTGTGACAGAGAGCTGTCTGGATCCGTGTGTCCTCTACTCTTATTATAGCACCATGTGATTCATTTTCACTTGTCTGCATACATCTTGGGGTGTTTTTTTTTTCATTTCTTACAGAACCACCGCTTAGTGAAGAGTTACAGTCAACCTCAGCTGTTTCCAGTCCAACACAGACAGGCCCTGTAATGTACATGCCGTCAGCAGCAGGCGATTCTGTTCCAGTCAGCCCTTCCAGCCCACAAGCCCCAGACCTTAGCAATGTAAGTAGCAGCACAAGAAATCACTTGTTCGATGCATTTTGTCAATGTATGCTGTCAACCTCTCAAGTATGCCTTCCAGAACCTTCTTTCTCAGTGCCAGACAATAAGAGCCATTTTCCATAAGTGGTTTTGATTTCATGTAGAAAGAAGGTTTCCGTCTGTGAAATGAGGTTCTGAGGAGACGTGGACTTAAATCACTGGAATCAACTACAACTTTAAAAGTTGATTATTGCCAATTGATGGATGGACTGGTTCCTTGTCAGGTGGGATTTCATGCCAATAAAGGTTATTGAATTTGAATTTAAAAGCTGATTAGGCAAATTGTTCTGTTTAAATTGACTTGGTCATTTCCAAGCTGCTATATGGAGAAGCTTGTCTTTTTCCCTCCTGAAAATGTGAAATTGATGTAATGCTTCCTGCTTAGAATAAATTTCACTTCAGAAGTGTCCTTTGGTCATTTGAAAAGGATTGTCTTGTGGTCACCTTTTCAGGTTCTTAGAGTACTTGATTCCTCCTGTACCTCCCCATGTGCCATTTAAGCAATAGCCACCCCTGGACTTTAAGCTCTGTTAGTGGTTTTGGTTTAATTTGAAATGCTTCCTTTTAAACAATGGCAACAACTCCTAAATAAAAAGTTAGTATTGCAGCCCCAGAGTCTATGTGAATACAAAGATTTTTTTTTAAAAAAAAGCAAATACAAAAACCCTTGAGCGGTTGCCATCCATTAACTATAAGTCAGGCGTGGTTATTTCTTACAAATGCTTGTATGTTTCTCTAAAACTACTTCAAACTGTGGTTAAAATTGACTCGCTGTTGTGTGGTGCTAAACTCAAGCTCTTACTTTTTTAGTAACTCAGCCAGTGGGATATGTGCAGAGTCCCTCAACCTCTTACAAACTCAGATGTTTTTTGCAGTACTGAAGCACAAGCTTGACAAGTTTGGTGTTTAATCATTCTGATTATGTTCAGAACATAAACAATTATGACTACCTGCCTACCTGAGGGACCGTCTCTCCCCATATGAGCCCCAGAGAGCGCTGAGGTCAGCTGGGAAGAACAAGCTGACTATCCCTGGGCCAAAGGAGGCGAAATTGCAGAACACCCGCGCACGGGCCTTCTCCATCACAGCTCCATGCCTATGGAACCAGCTTCCGGAAGAGGTGCGGGCCCTGCGGAGTCTCGACCAATTCCGCAGGGCCTGCAAGACCATCCTTTTTGGGTTGGCCTTTGCAGACTGCTGACTAAGGATCGCTGAATAAATGGATCCGCCAAAATGATTTGGCCTCAGTGATCTCCGCTATCATGCAAATTGACAGAATAGCGGCAGGAACATCACCGTTACTGTCAAATTATGTTAAATGTGAATCAGAATGGTTTTAAGACAATGTTGATTTTAAAGTTTTTGTCTAACTACTGTATTGAATAATTATTCTATGAATGCTGTTAGCTGCCCTGAGCCTGCCTAGGCGGGGAGGGCGGGATATAAATAAAATTTTATTATTATTATGATCATGGAAAGCTAAATACTTCCTTGAAGTAAACAACTAACTCATGTAGTCTGTTTTTTGTTTTCTTTGCATTTGTAGGTATGGAATAAACCAGGAACTCTGCCAACTAGCCCCACTTCCACTACAGTAAGTATGCGCTGTAACTGCTAAAATAGCAAGTACTGTGGAGAGAACTAAACACTTTATTGAAGGGTTCTCTGTTAATTCAAGCCTCATCTTTGTCACCTACTGTTGTAACGCTAACCAGTGTCAGCTTGCATTCAGCAAAATACCGGTGGAACCTAGATTTTCTCATGTTCCTCTCTGCCCTTGAAATCTCTTATCACTTCCAGGAAAGATTGCTTTGGCCATCAGATAAGACCCACTGTGGTGGAATATCTGGGTGTGTGAAGGGACTACAGTGAGAAAGAGGTAGGGTGAAACTCTCACTGCAGCATCCCAACCCATGACGCAGTTCCTTCAGCGTGATGACCCCAGAAATTACCTTCCTTAGCAGTTGGAAGGGATTGCAGAAAAAAAAACCCCACACCTTCTGCTGACCCTTCATTGGCTACAAGCTGATTTATTTATGGCAAAGTTCTTTATGTGCACAGCTATGGGTATTGGGCACAGAACTTCCTGAGAATCTCCCCTTTCACTTTTATCAACGTTTCTATTCTCTATTGTGAATGTGTACATAATATAATAACGTAATCTAAATATAGCTTTCTTGACTAGTAGAGGAAGTGGCTACTTAGGCGTGTTACCAGGCTGAAACCTATCCTTGTTTGCACATATCCATAATATTCCTCCAGTAGCAACCTCAGAGTATTCAATAAAAGAGGCCTCGTGACTTATGGTAACCTGAAGAGTCATCCTCTCCCGGTTTGTGTTCAAAGGTAGAAAAGTTTCATTTATATCATGGCAGCAGTGTGCCCTATAATGATGAAAGTATAGTTCTTTCTGGTAAGCTGGTACAAGGAGCCTGTTTCTAAAATTGTCAGCCTACATAATGTGATCACATCTGGATACGAAAACTGTAAGTGAAGCAAATGAGCCTACTTGTTAATTTGGATGGAGAATTTGAAATGGGCATGAGTTAGATGGAGGAGGAATGAAAAGGCAGTACATTAGAAGCTGAAGAGATGCAGGATCAGGGGTACAGAGAATGGATAACAAGCTGTATAAAGTAAAGGTGTTCTACCCTGTGACTGCTGTAAGCCTCTCCCATGCCATGTTCAAGTGACAGAAATTGGTCACTTAGTTTGGATTCCCACCCCCCACCCCCAGCTTATAAGCATTATAAGCTATTTTTAAAGCAGAGATTTTCAGGATTCTGAAGGAGCTGCTAGGCTTGCACTAGAAATCCATCTTCTGTATTTGGGGAAAGGACAATAAGGAGCAAGCAGAAATATAAATGGGCTAAGTGCAGTTTCACTTGCACTAGATTTTGTGCAATACCTATCTCTTTCCACCCTATAAATTATTTTTTTAAAAGGTAAAGGTAGACCCCTGTGCAAGCACCAGTCATTTGCGACTCTGGGGTGACGTTGCTTTCACAACATTTTCACAGCAGACTTTTTATGGGGTGGTTTGCCATTTCCTTCCCCACTCATCTACACTTTCCCCCCAGCAAGCTGGGTATTCATTTTACCGACCTCGGAAGGATGGAAGACTGAGTCAACCTGGAGCTGGCTACCTGAACCCAGCTTCCGCTGGGATCGAACTCGGGTCACGAGCAAGGAGCTCAGACTGCAGTACTGCAGCTTTACTACTCTGTGCCACGGGCCTCTTAAATTATAGTACCCAGAAATTGGTTGCCAAAGATCTTGCACTAGTGGAAGTAAGGTTATAAACTTGACTTGCCATGGTTTTTCTCAAATTTTTGCTTGCGCAAGAACTCTCGTGCAAGTGAAAATTTTCACTCGATCTAACCCACTATTTTCTAACACCTGCTTAGGGAGAATGTGGATAGCAGTATTAAGCTTCAGGCTCAGTGATTAGCAATGCGAGTTTGCAGTTGAATCAATTTTGTCTCTGGTATCAGGAAATGGCTATGCTAGAACTGCCTCTGCATTTCTGAGACAAGAACCTGAAGTGAAATTATTTCTTATCCTTGCAGTATCCTGGGTTGGAGATAACCCTTCCACTAATGGAGCATATTCACAGAAAGACTCGTGGTTACTTTTCCCTTCCTCGTGCAGCCTTGTTGCACGTCTCAAAAGCCATTCTTGATGGCGCGGGAGGGGGGAGACCCTTAAGAACAACATGAAATGCCATGCAAGGGATTCAGCAAAATTAGGATTTGGCAGAAATTCACCTTTCTTTCCAGTGTTGTACAACCATATGCTCCAATCACAGCGCTTGCTCTGCTCATCCCGGAGTTCATAAAAGGATTTCCACTGATTCGCTCTTCACTTATGGGCGTGTGTGGAGGTGTGCACTGATAGCAAGAAGGTGGCAAAAACCCCTTCCACGTATTCATTCTGTTTTGCAGAATGGTTGGATCCGACCTGATGTTAACGACGTCATAGCCGCCCTCAGATTTTTCTGTCCAGGGATTCTAGCATAAATACAAACAGTGTTAAAATTTTGGGGATCAGTAAATGTAGACTATTTTAGTTCTTCTTGTGGTGTGACGTGTGTTGTTTTCCTTGTGTTAGATCCTCTGTAGAAATAGCAGTCTTGGAAGCCCATCTAATATATGTGGGTCCCCTCCCGGTGTCATTGGAAAACCCCATAGCTTGGAAAGCATTGGCTTTCCCACAGATTCAGTAACTGCAGCCAGCAGCTACAAGAAGGCACCTGGGTTTGAACGGGAGGACCTGGTTGGAGCAGAGTACCTAAAGAGTTTCAAATGCCAGGTAGGTAGGGAATACTGGAAAGATGAAACCAAGTACTGTTAGTTTCAGACTAGTTTGGCAGTGCCACTGTGAAATGCAAACAACTCTTCATGGCCCTTTCATGTACAATGAAATTGGCCCTAGACTAGCAAAATACGGAAACTTCTGGTATCGGGACATGTACATAAACAGTGAACCCAGAACCAAATCAGAAAATGAACTGTGGATATTGATTACATGTCAAAACAAAAACCAAAACCTAGCCAGCTTTCGACACTCTTTTGAGCCAGTTTAGAGATGCTTTTCTCTGTGCCAGAGTTGGGACTTTTTCTGAAAAACACTTAGACAAAGGACCAGTGATATTTTAAAAATTAAAATGTATTAATCTTTATAGGGTATTTCTATAAAACACCTGAAATAAATTAAATTTCTATTATTTTCTGTAGAAACCATTAGCTTATATCAGTTTCTGTATAGGTATTTTTGAAATAATTTCTGAGTGAAACTGAGTTTGGTATTGGCAGTCTACTATATTACTGGCGGAACTATATAATCCTGCCCATTGACTGAAGTCTTCTGGGGAGCCCCTTCTCCAGGTGTCCCACCAAAAAGTCCCTTGGCACCATACTTGTGGAGGTTCACCCAGTGCCTTCTCTTCAGGTATTTAGGTATCACATGAAGATCTTGGTGTTTTCTTTCTGCTTTTCTGTAAGATTCGAACTTCTCCATCAGTAGAGGAACGTATTCTTAATATTAGCTTATGCCTTCTCCTTGCTCCATGGTCACTGTTACTGAAACTATTTTTTCAAGGCTTCTTCTGCATTTGGAGGCAGACCACAATCCGTGCCCAGCCCACCACATGACTGGACAAGCTTCCTCAGCTCAGTCGCTTAAAATAAAGAACACAAATACCCAAAAAAAAAAAAATGCCAGACTAAGAAGCTGGCCATCTTCTCCTCTGCCTCTTGCCTAGTTACAACAGCCGGGACAAAAAGGAAGAAATCTGCTCAGTGAGAGTGCCCAGCCTTGTCATGAGCTGAGCTGCAGCTGGAGCTGAGTTCCAGCGCTCATTATATTTCAAAACAGTCTTGAGTTGCTGCAGCAGCAGCCAGCTCCTCAGCAGCAGTTCCTCTCTCCCCTAAATCTCCAGGAGGGTCTTTGTCCAGTCCTTCTACTCAACATGGTTGCCTTTTGTGGGGCCCTCCATACAGGGCTCAGTGTTCTTCACATGCCTCCTGTCAAACATCTGAAATCCTCTCCTAAAGATTCTGGCTTTCGAAATAGCCTTTTATCACCACCATCTTGTTAGCCAAGAGGGCTTTGGAATCTCTTAGTTAGGAAGGGATGTTGCTCTTTCCAGAAAGATTCTGTGACTTTATACACAGTCCCTTCCTTCATTCTGAAGGTATACTTCATGTTCCACAGAGACCAGTAGATTCCTCTGTATTTCTGTCCTCATCCCAGTCATCCTAAAGACCATGACTGGCACAAACTGTACATCAGATGAGCACTGCAGAAGTGACGTCACATGTCATGAGTGGACCGACTGAGTGAAGGCTCCCGCCTTCAACCACAGAAAAGGCATTTTATGAAGCATTTAAGGAAGTGAAAATCTTTGGGAAATTGGGGGTGGGCAAGGTTAATTATTTCACAACTGGGGAAGACAGAAGCAGCTGAAGCCCCAAAAACAAAATGGCAGCCATGAAGCAGAGTGAGGAAAACAAGAATGACTCAGTTAATGGGAGATTTGGAAATACTTAAAGACACCTACTGGTTTTCTCAGCAGTTTCAGGCCCCAGGAATCTCAAAGTCCAGAGGAGTCGCCATTCTAATTTCTAAAAATATTTTGTTGTACAGCACTGAAATAAAGAGCAGATTTCTGTTTGCTTAAAGGTACACTGGAAGGTTTTAATGACTCTTGCCTCCTTGTACACCCCAAATAGTAATCAGATAGAAATGATTAATGATACCCTCTAGAAATTAGGCTTTAAAGAAGGAGAAATTCTTCTTGGTTGTGATCTTAAGTATATTTTAAATACTAATTTAGATAGATCTCATTATGGTAAAAGTATTTCACAGAGTTCTGTGGTACAAAATAAGCTTAGTAGAATTCTAGACGCTTATAATTTTGGTGATGTTTTGGCACCACTTGCATCCATTAGAAAAAGATTGTACGTATTTTTTCAGCGATGCACAATATTCATACACAGATTGATTATCTTTTAGTGCCTAAGCCAATTGCAGCATTGGGGGTGTGGCCTAATATGCAAATTAGTTCCTGCTGGGCTTTTCCTACCGAAAACGCTGCTGCTTCATCTTCATTTCCTTCGTCGTCTTCATCTGCTTCTTTGTCTTTTCCCTTGATGAATCGCCCCATCCAGGCCAAAGCCAGCCTCTAGGTGATGGACGACAGTGGGTAAAAATACATACATCAATCAATAAAACCAATCAAATTAAAAAAACAGATTGCAAATTCCAGTGACGTCATATTAAAGCGCTACTATTCCTGCTTTCTGGATGCTGCATCAGGAACAGGGGATGCCCTTCAGTGGGGTGGAGGAGAGGGATGCCAGCTTGGCCGCCATCACGGTCCTCAGGCTAAAACCTGATGGGACACCTCTGCTTTACGGGCCCTGAAAATCCTGAAAGATTCCACAGGGCTCTGGTGTTTTCTGGCAGAGCATTCTACCAGGTCAGGGCCAAGACTCCAAAGCTCCTGGCCCTTGTTGAGAACAGCTGGATGTCTTTAGGGCCAGGAATCCCCAGTAGATTCTGACCAGTAGAGCATACAGCTCTTTCAGGGACATAGCCGAGGAGGCTGTTCCGTAGGTACGTCAGTCCCAGACCACTCAAGGCCTTTAAAGGTCCACGATGGCCTCCACACCTGCAGCCAAAGATTATGGGACCGAGGCTAACAGGTCACCCAACAGCAAATATAGCTGGGTGTCATCTGTGTATTGATGACACTCTAGCCCAAAATTCTGTATCATCTGGGCAAAGGGGCACATATAGATGTCAAACAACATCAGGTAGAGGAGTGCCCCCTGAGGAACCCCACACACCAGGGGTGTCTAGTTGACATATCCTCCCCTTGTGCCACCCTCTGTCCCTTACCATGGAGGAATGAAGAAAGCCATTGTAAGGCCATCCCATGTATTCCCACATCAGCAAGGCAGTGAGTTAACAAGTTGTAGTTGACTGTGTCAAATGCTGCCATGAGGTCTAACAGTAGTAGCAGCGCCAACCTGCTCGATTCAGCTGTATTCAGAGGTCATCTGTTAGAGCACCAGGATAGTCTCAGTCCCATGGCCAGGGTGGAAGCCAGACTGATATGTCCTCCAGAAAACTCTAAAGTTGCTCAGCTACCACTCTCTCAATTACCTTACTCAGAAATGGTAAATTGGAAACTGGGTGGTAATTGGCTGGATACGAAAGATCCATCAATGGCTTTTTAAGGAACCTTATGAACAATGCTTCCTTGAGGCCCTCTGGAAACACCCCTGTCTCCAAGAACAAGTTGATGATTTCCTTCATGGCGCCCCAGATCCTCTTGTCACCAGCCATGCGGGACATGGGTCAAGTAGGCAAGTGATTGACCTGACAGCCCTCAGAAGCCTGTCAACATCAGCAGAAGAAAGAAGATTGAAAGAGTCATAAACTGAACCCAAAGACAGCCAAGGGGCCTCCAGCTCACTCACAGTATCAAAGTTGGGAGGTTAGTTGTGACAGAGCGACAGGACTTTATCCACAGAAAAGCTCATAAAGTGATAGCCAAATGGTTACCTCTCTTTGAGCCTCTCGTGAGGGCTGTTAGTGACCAAATTATTCTAAATAACTGGATTTGGCATGAGTCTGCAGATGCAATGGAGGCTGAGAAGAACTCCCTCTTTGCAGCCTTCACCACCATCTCATAGGATTTCACCTATGTCCTATGAGATGCTTATGCCGCCCCATTGCAAGTTCACCACCAAACTCGCTCTAGTTGTCAAAGGTTCCATTTCATCTGCCTGAGCTCTTCTGTATACCAGGGGGATGATTTCCCTTGGGAGTGAAGAGGACATTGGGGTTCAAGTCTACTCAGTGGCTTCAGTGAGATGGGAGTTCCAGTCTCCTATCTGCTCATCTAGAGAGATGCAGGAGGGTTGTGGATCCTGCAGAGCATTCTGGAACCCAATAGGGTCCCCATTAGTCTGTGTGGGTGAGCAAAACCGCCAAGGCAGGGAGGAATGGGAATGTCCAGCCAGGCCTTCAGTCAAGTGGTCTGACCATGGCACCTGTTCTTTTGAGGTTAGATGCACATACAACCCCATGCCAAAGATCAAATCCAGTGTGGGGCCCAAGACAATTTGGTGGAGTCCAAGTGCTGCCATGGAAAACACTAGGGCTTAGGCCTAAATAGTGGCAGCAGGTCCGTCTGCATGGACATTGAGGTTCCCCAAGACTAATAGTCATGAGAACTCCAAGGCCCACTTGGCCACTGTCTCTAGAAGGCCCAGAAGACTGTCTGCTGGTGCACTAGACTGTTGCTACCACCAGATAGACAGACAGACCCACCTCTGACTCCCACACCAGGCCAACAAATTCAATTTCAGGGATCTTCGGGATGGGGAGTGGCTTGAAGGAGAAAGCTTCATGGATAAGCAAGGCCAATCCACTCCTCCACTCCCGAATCTGAGACCTTGTGGAGCAAGTTCTTTCAAGGCCACTGTTTTGCCCTCCCGAATCCAGGTCTCAGTCATGCAAGCCAGGTCAGAAAACCCAGGTCTCAGTCATGCAGGCCAGGTCAGGTCAGAAAACCCAGGTCTCAGTCATGCAGGCCAGGTCAGAAAACCCAGGTCTCAGTCATGCAAGCCAGGTAAGAAAACCTGGACTAACCCTCAGATTTCTTAGAACACTGGTTCCCTTTGTTCAAATTTACCAAAGGCAATGCACAATTTAAGAAGAAGATTCCTACAAAATATAGCGTACTAGCATTAATATAAGTCTAGGAATGTAGTTCAGTTTATTCAACTTGTATCCTGTCCTCTCTGACAAGCGGGCTCAGGGCAGCTCACAAGATACGAGAATAAAATAAGATCAATAAAAACATTAATTAAAACAATCGGTGCTAATTTCCATACCATTCAGAAAAGGATTAAATCGATAATTTAAGTAGGTGGTATTCAGTTAAACTTTATAATCATCCTTCTTGTCTGATGTCTTAGGTGATGACATTGCAGGTTTAATGTTATTAATTCCAGTTGATGACTAACAATTATACGCCAGGTGGAATAGTGTAGTCTTACAGGCTTTGCGGAATTGGGCAAAGTCCCACAAAGCTCTAACATCTTCTGGAAGTTGATCCCACCAGTAGGGGGGCAGCTACAGAGAAGGCTGTTTTGCACGTTGTCGTAAATCTTGCCTCCCTCAGCCTGGGGCTCGACAACAAGTTTTGAGATCCAGATCACAGTACCCTCAGGGAACGTGTGGGGAGGACTGTATCTTACCGCTCCTGTTCTTTGTCCAAAGGTTTTGTTCAAATATCTAAATATTATGCTATAGTTTATATTGTTATTTTTGCAAAAATCTTTAAAATAAAAAGGGTTTTTTTTAAAATAATAATAATAATAATAAATTTATTCTTATATCCCACCCTCCCCCGCCAAAGGCAGGCTCAGGGCGGTTCACAGGCATGGAATTCCATGGTGTTATAAAACAATACAATATAACAACAATTTTAAATAATCAATGACATAATAAATAAGTTAGTTAAAATAGATAAAATAGGTGCTACATTACTATGGGTCATAATATCCACAAGATGGCTGGATGGCTACACATCAGTTTAGCCAGGTTCTGTTTTGAAGGCGAGCTGGAAAAGAAATGTTTTACAAGCCCTGCGGAATTGATTCAAGTCCCGCAGGGCTCGTACCATCTCTGGTAGATGATTCCACCATCGAAGGGCCATTGCTGGGAAGGCTTGCTCCCTGGTTGCCTTCAATCGAGCCTCTCTTGGCCCAGGGATTATTAGGAGATTTTGCGAGCTAGATCTCAGTGCTCTCTGGGGAACATATGGGGAGAGGCGGTCCCTTAGGTAGGCAGGTCCTCGGCCATAAAAGAAGAAGAAGAGCACTGCATGTCTCCCTCAAGTGTACAAATACTTTCATCAGTCGTACACCGTTTTCTTCCTTCCCAGTAGCGTGGGAAAGAAGGTATATAAATCAACTATTGCCAGGTGAATCAAGGCCTGCGTCTTCCTGGCCTACAGGATCCAGCATGTGCTGCCACCTGGGGTCACTGCCCATTCCACCAGTGCCGCAGCTACCTCAGCAGCCATCTCCGCCAACGCACCTACTGAAGAAATCTATAGGAGGTGGCTCCATGGATTTCAAATTCAACCCTTGTGAATTATTACTAAATTGAAGTGTTTGCCTCAGCTGAGAAAAGCTTTCAGCAGAAGAGTACTCTGAAAGATGGTTCCCAGTTGATTCCTTCCCCTCTCGGTGGCTTTCTTTAGCAGCTTATATGTAGAGGTGGAAGCTTAGAAATCTTGGAGGCTTAGAAATCCATGAATTGGAGCCTACCCCCAAGCAACAGCGAGAGCCTTGCAAAATCCGTTTACATTAGCTCTGCTCACAAAATGAGGAGGAGGAGGAGTAACCCAGTGTTAAGGATACCTGTCAGTCCATTGACGGAAGAACCTTCATGGTAAGCTCAGCGTTTCATTCTCTTTTGAGTTATAGCCTTGGTTCCTTCTGGACTGTTCAGTTTTCTTTGTACAAACTTAGTGACGTTGTACTTGCTTCCGGTTATGAGATCTGTGTTCTGTGGTTTTTAATTGTGATCCTTTTAATGTAATGGTTATTTATTTTAATGAATTTTGTCTTACTGTTTTAGAAGGACGTAAGACACTTTGAATGCCGGGAAAAGGCCCTTGTCATTAACCAGTGCTGCAGGATTCCCACAGTTCCATTTACCTTTCTTCATACTGTTGCGTATAGCAGGTGGCCATAGGAATTAGCACACTACTTTGCGCTATCACGAATATTTACTGCGGAGTTTGTAGTGCCATAGAGAATTTGAAGAACCCCAGTGCAATTGCCATAGCACTTATACTTGTATCCTAATGGAGACAAACATGTCGGTTGTGTTTTTGAGTGTTTGGCTCCCAACACTGTAAAGACACGATAATTAGATCCAACCAATGTCAAGGGCAATGGCTGCGTGGGAAGAGAGGAGATAATGGAGAAGGAGAAGAAGGGGTTTAAAGTCTTTCATTCCTGTGTTGTTTTCCTAACTTGAAACAATCCCACAGAGCTTTTATTTTGCCCCTTTTGAGACAAATAGACAGGACCGTAGGACACTAGCAGCTTCGTGGTGGCATTTCAGATCAAGAAAATGATTCAGGGATGAAAAGTTTTACCCACCTTCCTCTTTGCCGTTGTACCAATCCAAACTGGGGTCATGTGCACCTTCTATTTTAAAAGATTGGGACTTCTCTACACAGCTCTCAGTGTCTTGTCTGATTTGGCCCTGAAGTTCTGCTGATTTTGATATGACATACTCCCAAGTGAGTGTGTATAAGATTACATTCTTACTTATCTGTGTTCTGTGCTCTGGGAAATTTTCTTTCTCCCTAACATATTTTTATGAGTTTTGATCTTACAAATGAATAAGTTGAGTGTATCCCTGTTAGTTTCATTTGATATGTCTACCACTTTCAACACAGTTGATCACTCATTGCTGTCGGGGGGCATAGAGTATGAAATGAGGGAAAGGGGACTGCCGGTTGAGCCTCAGGGCCAGCATGTGGGAGTCAGCAAACTAGGCAATTGCCTAGAGTGCCAGCTCCCAGCAAGGGCGGGCACCCTCTCCCCGCTTGCGCCGTCCCTGAGCCTCCCGCTCGTCGTTTCTCGGCTCTGAGGGATCAGAGGAGCTCCCCCGATCCCTCAGAGCGAGCGGCATTTCCCTTCCCCAGCATCCTCTGAGGGCACTAGGGAAGGGCCAAGTGATCTGGCCCCGCTTGGCAAAGGCGTTTGCGTGGAGGGCTCCTCAGAAGGAGCCCTCCTTGCAAACGGGACCATTTGGCACCGCTCAGCCTTCCCGCGCTTCAGGAAGGTTGAGCCAGGGGTGCGGGAGGCGTTTGTATGGAGAGCTCCTAGAGAGGATCCCTCTGTGCAAACAGGGCCATCTGGCCCCACTCAGTCTTCCTGCACTGTGGAAAGGTTGAGCGGAGGGGGGGGGGGCGTGTTTGCGTGGAGGGCTCCGATTTGGGCCGGCGCTGGGGACCCTCCCCCACTGGAGGGGGTGGTGGAGCCTGCCTGGGGCGGCAAAAACCCCCAGCGCCGGCCCTGTTTAGCCTTATTATAGTTCAAGCCTTTTCTAACCAACTGTAATCAGAAGGTGGTTGCGAGGGATGAAAATCAGTATTGTGGGATTTATTCTGGGGAGTGTTGCAGAATCCTTTTCTCTCTCCCCCTTGGTATTATATGAGATTCCTCAGTGAGAGTGTCGCTTTGGAGCTGGGTATCATCAATATCTATCATTACATAAGTCTCCAGCTGCTGCCATGTTGGGTCAGTGTCTGACTGCCACAGATGGCTGAGGAAGAGTAAACTGAAACTGAATCCTAACAATAATAGAAGTGATGTTAGTTGGTTGTCCTTGACTGTCCTTGTCCTTGGTCTGTCCTTGAAGGGATTATACATCAGATGGGTGCAGTTTTATTTGAGCGTAAGGATACTGTTATATTGTACTCTGTTAACAAAGCAAATTACGTCCCTAAAGTGCATTTCCCAGCTGCATAGATCCCAAAAGCTTTTATCCTACTTGGAGGCAACTAATCTGGCCACACTGATCCTTACAATAGGAACCTTGATTGCATTTTAAGTTTTGTAGCATGCACCACATAAGGCTATCCTTGAAGACTATTCAGGAACTTTATGTTAGATCCAGTGTGAATTTTCTGCACATACAAAACACTTCTGCTAGTGGAATACGATGTTCTTGCCTCCTACTTTCTCACTGCATCCTGCTGATCTCCCGGAAATGCTGTCCTTGGGGGACGGAATCCTCAGGAGCATCGTGAGAGGCAAATCATGGGACGGCAATGGGAAAAGGTTATTGGTGGCAATTTCATGGAAAATTTACTTCGGATCCAAGCGTTTAATTGGCATAAAATGCAGTAGCCTGTTTGCTGTCTAACCACTGGGAGCATATTACTCCCACTTTGTGACCTCTCCATGGGTTGTCGGTTTTGTTCTAGGATTTTTAGGAGGATATTGTTTTTGTATGCTGATTTCTCTGTAGAGTATGGTTTTAGATGTTGATGTTACTCTTATTTTTATGTTTGTTCTTTTTTTTGATAGTATAGATTGCTTTATTTTGTTACCTTCCTTAAATTCCAGTTATTTTGGGGGAAAGGCAGGTTTATAAATTAATAAGAACCTCGCGGTCTAGTCAAAAGTTAGCAGTTGGCCATTTCAGATTTTGGTTCTCTTCCCACTTCTTTTTCTTTATTACGTTTACTGCAGCAGGCAAAGATAAAGTCCCATTCTATGGAACACAGATCCCAAGATCAGCCTCTATTACAGCCCAAACAAGTAAGTTGTTTTTTAAAAAGCCCTTTTGTTACATTGCTAGGTGGTCACGGCGTGGACTCTTGAAGTGTTTAAGAAAAGGAGACTCTTAACTAGTCTGTATTCAGGTTTGTGCAAAAAATTGGTGGGATGTAGGTATAGATATGCTTTCAAATTATAATCATAAATCTGACTTGGACTACTGATAATCTACAGGATCTTTTTAAATTTTGAATGTATGGTGGGGTTGTACATAGAAGAAGAAGAAGAAGATATTGGATTTATATCCCGCCCTCCACTCCAAAGAGTCTCAGAGCGGCTCACAATCTCCTTTCCCTTCCTCCCCCACAACAGACACCCTGTGAGGTAGATGAAGATACTGGATTTATATCCCGCCCTCCACTCCGAAGAGTCTCAGAGCAGCTCACAGTCTCCTTTACCTTCCTCCCCCACAACAGACACCCTGTGAGGTGTGTGGGGCTGGAGAGGGCTCTCACAGCAGCTGCCCTTTCAAGGACAGAGTCTCAGAGCGGCCTACAATCTCCTTTCCCTTCCTCCCCCACAACAGACACCCTGTGAGGTGGGTGGGGCTGGAGAGGGCTCTCACAGCAGCTGCCCTTTCAAGGACAACCCCTGCCAGAGCTATGGCTGACCCAAGGCCATGCTAGCAGGTGCAAGTGGAGGAGTGGGGAATCAAACCCGGTTCTCCCAGATAAGAGTCCGCACCCTTAACCACTAGCATGTGGGTTGTGAGTTACCTGAGCCTATGATGCAGCTGAAAAATTGTGAGCAGTCCTCTAAGACTCCCAAATATGCACCATAGCTTTAGCATATGTATAGAAAGTTCAAAACATTCTATGTTTTCTATTACTGATGGAAAACGTGCTTTTCATTACACTGTTTATAGCCTTGTTCGTATGTGTTTCTTGCTGGCATAAATGATCCAGTGCATAAATACTTGTTCCTCTTTCAGGATGTGTTGGGGATTCTTCCTGTTGGGAGCCCATTGACATCTAGCATCTCTTCTAGCATCACCTCTAGCTTGGCAGCGACACCCCCAAGTCCGGCTGGCACCAGCAGCGTCCCCGGCATGAATGCCAATGCCCTTCCATTCTACCCAACCAGTGACACGGTGGAGTCTGTGATAGGTAATGTCATTTGTGCACATTTATATCTGAGCCCTCAGAAAAGGAATATCAAGGCACAGGAACAGGAGGAGCGTGTTAGAGTTCTTTTTGTAGAATCCGTGCTTTCTTTTATAGACAGGTCTTTGAGATGCCTAGCACTTTACTTTGTTAAGAGCCACATGGGCTACAACAGAGAAACGGTGCAATCAATATAGAGTTGCAGAAAACTTCACTATACAGGAGGTAACACTGAAATCAGAATCTGAAAGAAGCCAACTGAACTTGGATTCAGTAGTTCTACCAGACTGGCATTAGAGAAAATAAAAGTAAAATGAACTTCTTCCTAGCTTCAGCTCCCAGTGGGCAGTCAAATACAGTCTGTGCTATAGTCTCAATTCTCCGCAGAGCATAAGCAAATTCCACCAGAAGATAAACATATATATATATATATATATAGAGAGAGAGAGAGAGAGAGAGAGAGAATCAATCATGTAACAAAATTTCAGCTTTGGCACGGCCAAACACAGGAATTCCCTTTGCTAATTTAATAAGATGTAAATTCTGTTATACTGTGGTAAAATGGTGAATGGGAGAATATGATTGCTCTTGACTTTTCTCTGGTGAGAACTGAACTATTTTCCCATTATATTTTACCTTACCCCATGCTTGTTAAATTCATAAATCTCAACATTGTCCCAAAGTGCCACGATGATAAACCAATCCAAGATGGAATTTTTGACCTGTGATAGGTATTACCTGTGGTTGACACAAATGTCTTCATAAATAATATAGGGAAGACACATTCTCCCATCCGTAGACGCCAATAACAAAATCTGTATCCAACTTGTGTAAGCCTTTATATGAATCTTATTTGTGCTTTTCTTCTTCAAGAGTAATACATTATTTGTGAATCTCTGTCCTTCAGCTTTCCCAAGAATTCTCAAGGAGAGTAAGAATCCAGATGGTGCAGGGCAAACTTCTCTTGCTTTATTTTTCTTCCTAAGCATAATTTTGTTTCCTCTTTAAAATATCCCTGCCTGATACTGGCCTCTTATTCTCTCGGCGTTTTATTAAGAACTGTTAGCGATATAATCCTGTCCCAGAAGGACCACAGTCATAAGCAAGCAAGCAAACGGGGGTTGGGGGGGGCACCATTTATTAAGCTCCTGACACTGTGCTTCTTAAATTTTCAAATAAAGACTCTACAGGAAGCTCTTGAGGAGACTAGCAGTCCTTTTAAGAATGTGTCAAATACGCCAAACCTAGCCTTATCCGAAAAACAAAGCAAAGGAATATAAAACTTTGGTGAAGGAATAAGAGAGTGTTAACTGAGAGAGTGTTTATGGCGGTTCCGTAATCCCCCGTTTCTGAAATAACATAAATGTAAGCCATCCTTTTAAAGATAACACTGTCTTTCATGGGGCAGACTGGTTAGGAATAGCACTGAGGGAGATCCTGTGCAGGCTTGCTCCATCTCATCCCCAACTGGCAATGTCCATGCTATTGCCAACCCATCGTTGGGACACCACTGGCTATTGCCTGCTTGCCAGGTCCTGCTAATCCATTTCCCGTCCCCCCTCCCCTTGCCTGACTGCCACACACGATCCTCCTCTTTCCACTACCATATCTGAACCTCATCCCTACTTTGCCCATCTTTTCTGTCACAGAATTGCAGCCCGAGTCGCTACTGCACTGTGAAATTCCTAAAAGTGAAACATTTCATGCGCTGTGGCAACTCCTCCGGAA
The DNA here is from genome assembly GCF_032191835.1 of Heteronotia binoei. Classification (NCBI taxonomy): domain Eukaryota; kingdom Metazoa; phylum Chordata; class Lepidosauria; order Squamata; family Gekkonidae; genus Heteronotia; species Heteronotia binoei. The sequence continues at coordinate 68,898,783 of NC_083235.1, forward strand.
CAATACGGTTACCGAGTGACCGGAATGGGCTAACTGCCCGCTTCGCCGGTCATGAAAATATCTTGGGATATTCTTCTACTAAAAAAAACAAAACAAAAAAAATGAACTGAACAACGGGAGTTGCCGAGTTGACATGTTTCACATTGCTGTTATTTCTGATGTACGATTTTCGGGAAGAACCTGACGCTTGAAAGGCATTTTAGGATTCAAAGTAGGAAACAGGAAGTGATATGTAAAGCTTAACTTGACTATAGCAGCAATGCACGGGGGGGGAACAGGGCCCTGTAGATTCTACAATCCAGAGCAATAGCATCTCTGCATGTAGGCTGTTTGGGCTTCCCTATCACTTGAAGTTGTTGGTCCTTTTTGTAACATATAATTGGTGCCTCTGTCTGGCAGAGTCTGCCTTGGATGACCTGGACCTGAACGAATTCGGAGTGGCTGCCCTGGAGAAGACTTTTGACAGCAGCTCGGTGCCCCACACGAGTGGCATCATGATAGGTACATGAAAGCAAACAGAGCTTTCTTTGATCTTCTGCCAAGCAGGGTTTGCCCCCATCAGCTGGCTGAAGCAGCCTAACAAGCTCACAAAACCAACCCTATTATGTGTCCATCAGCAGCCAATGAGAGAGATTTTGAAGTGGAAGGACCCTCTCATTGACTAGCAGATTGGAAATTTCTTTCCATTGGTTTCATACATCCCAGTTATGTTTACGGTACAGGCATGCCTTATTTTGCTTTATAAGTACCTTAACGGTGACACTCTAAAACTTCGCAAAATTATGATGCGAGTGTGCGTTTCTAAAGGGAACCTCTTATTTTTTTTGAAAAATAATGGGAAACCAATTGGACTGGTAGCATCGTTTTGCTGTCACAGGACCATGGCAAGGCATTATAGCTGCTCATGGACAAACTGCCGCATATGTATCTCATCATTTTGTACATGGTCATTTTAAACCAGCATTCATATTTTTTTTTCCCCTGTCTCTGGCTGTTCAGGTGAATATAGTCCTTACAGACTTACTGCCTCCAGTACAAGAATCTCTTTATTCAATGACATAGATTCTTGTATGTGAAGTAAAGCCATGTGCAAATTGGTGGGTTCAACACTGCTACTCACTCTTGCTTAGATGATTGGTTTCTTAAGGTCACATCCATCAGCTTAAACCTGCGGTTCCTTGGTGCAGTGTCAGACATTTCAGACCACTGTGGAACTCTTTTGCAATGGCCATCTTTGTCAACGCACCGTTCCATTTCACCATGTCTTTCCCCGATATTGTTTCACGTTTGTGCAGTTATGTAAGTCAAATAGCCTGCTGCTATTCACTCCTCAAGTGATAAGATTCTGGTTTGCGCAAAAAGGAGGTTCCCGTTTAAAGAAGTAGAATTCGGCACGTGCCACCTGTGCAGTGACATCACATCTATGGCGATTCTGGCGAAAAACAATTTAGATGTGGCTGTTGTCCGTAGTGTGGAGGCAGGCTGAACAAGTCAGGTGTGTCAGAATGGGACCCAAGTTGTGCTTCTCCTGTAGCGTAGACGCGCGCTTGGTTCTCATGAAGCCGACAGGGTTTTCTTGTTTTGTTGGAACGGGGATCTCGAAATTACACTTCTCTGATCAGTAAACTGATGCAGAACTTGGATTGGGTTGTCACGGCAAACCACGTCCTCCTCCCGCAGCCCCGCCTAGTGGACTTAGAGAGAAGAAGAAGCATGGCAGAGATGTGTAGTGTGACGTTTCAGTTGCTTCTGTGCAAAAATTGCAACTATTCTATGCTCGAAGGACATGGCACATAGGCATGCCTCCCATAAGTGCCCTAGGCCCACTTTGGTTTCTTAGCCTCCTCTTGGTGCGGCTATCCGTTTTCAAGGTTTATAAACACAAAGAATAAAAACGTGAGTTTAAAGAAAGATGAAATCCGATAGTCTCACGTCTCTTTCAAAGCCATCTAACTTTGTGCTAGTGGGTTTGATTCCTGTCCTGTGCCATGCACTTTTCTGGACTTCTCTGTGCTTCAGATGGTGGTGTGATTTCCTCGGCTGTTTTTTATTCTTGTGTGAATCGAGCATAAATAATTAAAGTATCGATTACTGATCTGATTTGCTAGAGCATTTTCCTTACGAGGGTACGTAATGTGTAAGCAAGATTAAAATAAAGTATGAAGAGCCTAATTTTCCATAATTAATAATTTCCCCCCCTGTTTAACAGATGGCTTTTCTCTTGATGCAAAGCCTTTGAACCTTAAAAAGCAAGTGAAACACTTTCCAAGTGATATTAAGACCATCCTTTTTATCCCTAACACATGGGACTGAATGTGTAAGGATAAGCTTGGAAAGCTCTATAACGGAAAGAAGCCGTTTCCAATTCAGATCATGGTCCTTGAAAATGCAGTCAGTTCAAATAATCTGAGATTGTGTTTCCTGTTCCTTTGAAGAGAATCTTAGATGCTCATTTTCATTTCATCTGCAGACCCTTAGAGAAATGTAGCACTTCACAGCTATATTTTCAATATAAAAATAGTGACAGAGTTACATTTAAATATGCATAATGTAGGTTAGGGTATTGTTGTGGAGACAACAAACGCCGAAAGTCATTGAAACTGTCTTGCGACAGCCCTTTAATTTCAGATAAAATCTTTCATTCCTTAAGCAGAGTTTGCTCGTCCCCAGATGCCATGTTTTGCACAGCAAGCATCCAACTGTGTTTCCATACTACCTTCCTTGGCCTGGGGAACAGTTCCCATAGCGTTCATCCCAAAAGCGGAAGATGAGCGTGGACTTCCCCATCCTTTCCTGAAGCAGAGATAGAGACAGAGCGTGGACTTCCCCATCCTTTCCTGAAGCAGAGATAGAGACAGAGCGTGGACTTCCCCATCCTTTCCTGAAGCAGAGATAGAGACAGGGAGAAGCAAATGCCTGCTGTTCAGATTCCTGTGCTGTGCTTCCACTCATAACTCGTGGCTTCTACATCCCCATCCTTTCTGTGTGTTCTTTGTCCAGGTGGGAGTATGCTGCAAAGTTCTGCTCCTGTAAATATCCCTGGGTCCCTTGGAAGCTCCGCCTCCTTTCACTCTGCCTCTCCTTCTCCACCGGTCAGCTTATCATCGCATTTCCTTCATCAGCCCCAGGGACACTTAAGCCAATCAGAAAACACATTCCTGGGGACATCAGCTTCTCATGGATCGTTAGGTAAATGGCCAATGTGTTTGTGAGAGCACGCATATTAACATGTTACATACCTCTATATGCCATGTAAGTATCTTCATTTTATTTTAGCTTTCATTTTAATGTCTCTGTTGCCACCTAACATGCCTTGTCCCCCTGAAAGGAGGACGCTCGAGGCTTAAAACCATGCCCCCAAAAGAATACCTCCCGTACAGCAAAAGTAGAATACCATGCAAAAGACAAGGCAGAAAATTAGCCCAGGAGAATGAAAATTTATAAATCATGTCAACAATCATGCCCCCCTCCGTAGGAAAAATTTTATGTGTGTCATGTGTTAAGTGCTGTCAAGTCATAGCTTGTATATCCCTTGGTCTCTTGGAAGTTCTGCCTGTTGTAGGGTTTTCAAAGCTTGTAGGGTTTTTCAAAGCAAGAGACTTTTGGAAGTGGTTTGCTGTTGTCTGCCTCTGCACAGTCACCCTGGAGTTCCTTGGTAGTCTCCTATCAAGTATTAAGCAGGGCTGACCTGGTTTAGCTTCCAGGATATGATGAGATAGCCTGGGCCATCCAGGTCATGAAGAAAAAACTACATATGAAGCTGCCTTCTACTGAATCAGACCCTCGGTCCATCAAAGTCAGTATTGTCTTCTCAGACTGGCAGCGGCTCTCCAGGGTCTCAAGCTGAGGTTTTTCATGCCTACTTGCCTGGACCCTTTTTCGTTGGAGATGCCGGGGATTGAACCTGGGACCTTCTGCTTACCAAGCAGATGCTCTACCACTGAGCCACCGTCCCTCCTGCATATGAAGCTGCCTTCTACTGAATCAGACCTTTGGTCCATCAAAGTCAGTATTGTCTTCTCAGACTGGCAGCGGCTCTCCAGGGTCTCAAGCTGAGGTTTTTCACACCTATTTGCCTGGACCCTTTTTTGGCGATGCCGGGGATTGAACCTGGGACCTTCTGCTTACCAAGCAGATGCTCTACCACTGAGCCACCGTCCCTCCCTATGAACATATGAAGCTGCCTTCTACTGAATCAGACCCTCGGTCCATCAAAGTCAGTATTGTCTACTCAGACTGGCAGCGGCTCTTCAGGGTCTCAAGCTGAGGTTTTTCACACCTATTTGCCTGGACCCTTTTTTGGAGATGCCAGGGATTGAACCTGGGACCTTCTGCTTCCCAAGCAGATGCTCTACCGCTGAGCCACCGTCCCTCCCCCTATGTATTACTGTTATGTAATACTGCTGATATGCTTAGATGACTTCATTTTTCAGGTTTCTCATTATTGGTCGTAGCTGTTATTAATGCTAAAAATCAGATATTCCAAATATCTCAACTGAAATCCTCTCTAAAAGAACCTTGAACATATATGAACATATGAAGCTGCCTTATACTGAATCAGACCTTTGGTCCATCAAAGTCAGTATTGTCTACTCAGACTGGCAGCGGCTCTCCAGGGTCTCCAGCGGAGGTTTTTCACACCTATTTGCCTGGACCCTTTTTTGGAGATGCCGGGGATTGAACCTGGGACCTTCTGCTTCCCAAGCAGATGCTCTACCACTGAGCCACCGTCCCTCCCCTGACCAGCAGTGGCTCTCCAGGGTCTCAAGCGGAGGTTTTTCACACCTATTTGCCAGGACCCTTTTTTGGAGATGCCAGGGATTGAACCTGGGTCCTTCTGCTTCCCAAGCAGATGCTCTACCACTGAGCCACCGTCCCTCCCCTAATTCAAAGTATAACAAGGCCTCCATAGTTCATGTACATCCAAACAGACCAACATGAAAAGGTACTACTTTTTAAGAGTGACTAGCATACTTCCCTTCACCATGAATAGTTCTTTTGCTTTTAGGGTTGAATTCTGTGTTGCTCGGAGGCTGTGATGTTATGGTTCGCTTGAGAACTGGCACCTCCGTTTCAGAGTTAAGGCTCTGGCTGTTCTTCATCATTATCATTATTCTTGAGCCCTGGCAATAGAATAAAGTTCTTGGTTGAGCATTGGTTAAGCGTTGAGTTAAAATGCACTGATATTAATGGAGGGCTAGCTATAGTAACTGAGTGAACTTCTTTAAAGTGTGCTACGGTCATTTAACGAGGGTGTGAGGTGAGCACTGCACAGACGGTGTGTGACTTTTTCTGCTGAAGAAGCTTCCAGTTTAATTAAGATACATACGAGATAAGACAGGTGCTAGGAAAACTAAAAATGGGAAAGCAGTAGGGGAGATGGCATGTGGAAAGACCTAAAAAACCAGATACCTGTTTTTAAGTTTAAAATGTTTTCATGTGCTTAATCACATTTGTCTGTCATATCTATGCAATCACCTGCTTTGTACAAACCAAATCCATGGTCCATGCAACTGGAAGCCCTGTGTAAGTTCAGGCCTCCTTTCAATTTATTTTTAAGGGGACTGTTTTCACACATACTAACTAGGGAACCCAGATGCACATGCCAGGGACATGAGTGCACTCTTCTCCAAAGCAAGACAAAACCATGGAAAATAACGATGAAATGTGAGAATTTATAATAACCAGTCGTACAGCATCTCAGGCAAAAAGTTCAGAATAAAGCAACTGTCCGCTTGAAGTTAAGTCTGTAGTAATTCAGTTTCATGTCCGATGCTCTCACATAGTATACCCTCATGGAGTCAAAGTACTTCATTCACAGTTAGTCAGTTTCAATAGATGTTCATCACAGGAGATAAATTTCCAATCCGATGTACCCAAAGGATTAAAGTGCTTGTGTAAAAATGTATTTTTAACGCAGCTGGAGAGCAGGACAGTTGTTGACGAGTCCTTTAATCTGAGTACGCCGGATTTGAAATTTATCTACTGTGACACACTACAATTGAAATTGACTAATTGCGAAGCACTTTAATTCTCATGGAGTATACCAAGTAGTAGAAGAAGATGATGATATTGGATTTATATCCCGCCCTCCACTCCGAAGAGTCTCAGAGCGGCTCACAATCTCCTTTACCTTTTTCCCCCACAACAGACACCCTGTGAGGTAGATGAAGATATCGGATTTATATCCCACCCTCCACTCCGAAGAGTCTCAGAGCGGCTCACAATCTCCTTTCCCTTCCTCCTTCACAACAGACACCCTGTGAGGTAGATGAAGATATTGGATTTATATCCCGCCCTCCACTCCGAAGAGTCTCAGAGCGGCTCACAATCTCCTTTCCCTTCCTCCCCCACAACAGACACCCTGTGAGGTAGATGAAGATATTGGATTTATATCCCGCCCTCCACTCCGAAGAGTCTCAGAGCGGCTCACAATCTCCTTTACCTTCCTCCCCCACAACAGACACCCTGTGAGGTAGAAGAAGATATTGGATTTATATCCCGCCCTCCACTCCGAAGAGTCTCAGAGCGGCTCACAATCTCCTTTACCTTTTTCCCCCACAACAGACACCCTGTGAGGTGGGTGGGGCTGAAAGGGCTCTCACAGCAGCTGCCCTTTCAAGGACAACCTCTGCCAGAGCTATGGCTGACTCAAGGCCATGCCAGCAGCTGCAAGTGGAGGAGTGAGGAATCAAACCCGGTTCTCCCAGATAAGAGTCCACACACTTAACCACTACACCAAACTGGCTCTCCAGTGAAGAGCATCAGACATGGAAATTGAATTACCAGAGACTTGACTTTAAGCGGACTGTTACTTTATTCTGAACTTTTGCATAAGATATTGTATGAGTTGTTATAAATTTTCACATTCCGTAATTATTTTTCCAGGGTTTTGCCTTGCTTTGTTTAATCTAATATCTGTGGTTCTCTTTGGTTACACTCTTCTCCAGCCATGTATATGAAATAATTTTTAATACACTTTGTGTACACATTTGCCCATGTCTGCATCCAATTTGGACAACCTGTGCCCCTCAGAAAGATGTGTATGGGGGGGGGTGAGATTGCACATCCACAGACGTCTGGGCAGTCTTCTTGCATCACACAGTTCTTCATGCATAACAGGATTTCCAACTAATGAGTGTGTGGCCTAGCCATATAAAAGTTGTCTACATTATTGGCTCTCAATTAGGTTGGCAATTAGTGGAAATGGCATTTTCGGTTAGCCGTATAATAAATGCATTGTTTTCCTGTAGGAAAATGTTACTGGCAAGGTTATGACTAGAATCAGGGTGAGTTCACATCAGCCATATTTAATAATAGTGCAAGCCTTGGTCTCTGAGCTGAAATCAAATTCTGATTTAAATTCAATATGAAGTAGAAAATGTTTAGTCAGATGCCTATATTACAGCTGCAAATATTTTTCCAGGTTTCCCATTTGTTTTGTGTTGCGTTCTTTACAAAAGATAAGAGGCAGCCCCTGCTCCTTTACTGATTTTTTGTCAGGCCAAAATTTTTATTCACATCTTTTCATTTATTTTCTGATTTCTGGTACAAGCAGTTCCAATGGAGATCTGTGTGTTGTTTCATGCATTCTTTGCTAGGGGTTGGGGTGACGAGATTCTTGTATGATGCTGCACATATTTGCAATTGCACTTCTTGTATGGTCCCCATTTTTAGACAGAAAACATCCTAAGTGTAAACTTTAAAAAAAAATAACATTAACTGGCACGTTTTGTTAAATTCTCTGCCTTATTCTAAACTCTGATCCATAGGCTGATTTCTCTGGCATGGCTTTAAAGCGGACATTCAGACCGACTTATGAGAAATCAGAACATCCCAGTTCTGAAAACTCTGAAACTGATTTAAATCTATACTGAATAACTTAATGTAGTTAGATCTGAATGCAACTTTACACATTATATTAGTAAATTACTAAATGATAATAATAAATTATGTTCGGTACGATCCTATGCAACGTTATTTCAGCCAGTCCATTGATTTCAGTGGGTTTAGGAGTAACTCTGCATAAGATTGTACTGTTTATTAAGTATTCCATTGAATAGTACTGGTTTTTTGGGGAAAAAAATCAATGGATTTGTTATGTTATAAAGAAAACTGTGAGCCTCTCCTTAGCAGTATACACCAAACACAAATTGCAAGGATGTTTGAGGGAACAAAAGACCTGGTAAATTTGACAAATGAAGTTAAAAAGTTGATGGGTGGCTTTTTTTTAAAAAAGCTGCTCGTGGAAACTTTTGCAGTTTAATAGAGACCACATCTATGCAGAAGTTCTGCGAATGCCTGTTTTAAACTCACTCTGATGTTCGTCTCTCTTGCCAGGTCTGCACTGTTGGCGCACCCATTCTGTATCCAACTACATTGATGAAGTTAAAGTACAGAGCTCTTAAGATCAGTATTGGCACTAGAATGCCATGTAGCACGTTGCTCTTGTTTAAGTGGGGAACGCTTCCCATCCCTCCCGCTTCAGCCAAAGAGGTGAACAACAGTGCAGCCATCCTTGGTTTCATTAGACTGCCTGCCTTATACAAAGACCTGTTTCATGACCAGGTTGCTCCCTGAAATCCCCAAATTAATCCTGTGGAAGACTGAATCCTTTTATTCCTCTTCCCAGGAAAAGATGGGGCCTGAATTTCATGCAGGGAAAGGGGTTAGTTAGAAGTATTTGTGATGTAACTTCTTTTCTCTGTCTCTACATGAAACAGGTTTAAATGGGATGAACAGCAGTATATGGGAGCACTTTGCTTCTGGAAGTTTTTCGCCTAGTACCTCACCTGCGTTCCTGTCGGGTCCAGGTGCTGCTGAGCTGGCCAGACTGCGTCAGGAATTAGATGAAGCTAACAGTACAATAAAACAGTGGGAAGAATCTTGGAAACAGGCCAAACAGGTAGTGTGCAGTAGCAGGGAGAGGCAGGGGTGGTTTGCTAATGGTGACAAGTAGTTTGGAGTTCAAGATAACCAGCAGAGTTGGAGTCCATAGCAGAGCTCCTTCACATTAATGTTTTCTTAGCTTTATTTGAGATGCATTTACTAATAAATAAAGAACCAGCTAGTATTGTAAACACAGAAAAGTAAATTGTAAGTTGTAATATAGTTTTAAAAATTCAACAGAAACTTACTCAAATTCTTCTATAAATGGTAGGTTCTTCAGTTTGTTTGGGTACATCATTCTAATTGTTCATACTGCCTGCTTACGTGTGTTCTCCAGATTAGTATTCTGTTCAATGTTTAAATAATTCAGTACTTATCCTGAGGATGAGCAGTTGTGGTTTGAAGGAGAGGCATATTCTGAGTCCAAGCTACCTTAAGGAAATGCTGGGTAAAATATACCTTCTGTGGAACTGGCATACGCTCACCCTGAACCCGATTGGCTAGCAGTTTTGCTGGGTGTATATATGAACATAAGAAGAGCCTTGCTAGATCAGACCAAAGACCCATCGAGTCCATCCAGCTGACTCTAGGAAGCCCACCAGCATAGACGAAACAGTATCCTCCCGGACGTGCTCCCCAGCAACTGATACAAAGAGGCGTACTGCTTCTGGTACTGGAAGGAGTAGCTATCCAGTATGAGTAGTAGCTGTCGATAGCCATGTCCTCAGTGAATTTGTCCACTCCCTTTTTAAAGCCTTCCAAGTTGGTGGCCATCACCACATTGTGTGGCGGTGAGTTCCACAAGTTAACTATGTGCTGTGTGTGAAGAAGTACTTTCTTTTGTCTGTCCCGAATCTGTATGTATGTATGCTTGTATAGTTGTTCTTACTAAATTCTTTCCTGAGCTCTACTGGCAGGCTTCTTTGGTTCTACACCCTCTGTTTGTTTCAACTCTATACCTGGCTTAATCTGTAGGGAATTTATTGTAAAGTGTAGATGCCTGGGTTAGGTATTTGATGTCCATTTTTAACCTTGGCATTCTTCCCATCATCTGCTGCCAAAATGATGACATGTGAAATATATAGGGAGCCATATCTTACTAGCTTGAGGGACCTGTTTACACAAAAAGTTGTCTACACCTTTGGGCAACTACTGTGAGGAGGCAGTTTTGAAACGGAGGAGGAACTTTCAAAAATCCAAGATGTGTGCACACAGTTTACCAGCACTGTGCCTACAATGGGGTAACTTGGACAGGAATTACCCAACAACGAAAGAAATTAGGGTTTGTAGAATCTTTCGGGCTCAAGCGCCGTGTTCTACTGGAGAACACGGCACTTGAGCCCGAAAGATTCCACAAACCCTAATGATGTTACCAGCCGTGAAAACTTGACATCTTTGATAGCAAAAGAAATGTTGGTGTATCCATGTATGATTCTGAATCTTCACACAAATAAGAAGGCTGTTGCATATATTTTAATAAAACACTTCAGGAAAGTTTTAAAGCCTGTAAGGAAGGGCAGGAGATGGGAGAATTCCCAGCCCTGCCCCCATCTTCCCCTTCCCAAATCGCAAATACTTCACAATAGATTATCCAGTGGAAGCAAGCTGAGAATTTATGGTAATTTCCCTGCCTTTGGGATACACAGGCTTGTGATGCGTGGAAGAAAGAAGCAGAGGAGGCCAACGATCGTGCCAGCACAGCGACTATGGAATGTGAACTAGCCCGAGAGCAAAGGGAGGCCTTGGAACTGCAGGTGAAAAAACTCCAGGAGGAAATGGAGAGAATCCACACTGGTCAGGACCCCCAGTTCCTGCGTGCTCTTTCTGACCTAGAGACCCTCTCCCTTTCCACGCTCTATACTCTCCAAAAACAGCTGCGTGCCAACTTGGAAAGAGTCGATAAGGTGGGCTTAAGTGAGAGATGTTGTTAATTATCTACCATTAATCACATTTACTGTTTTACATTCTAAATTGCATTTTTTTAAAAAAAAATCTGGGTGATTAGGCTAAGAAGTATTCTGTTCCCAGAAGGAGGAAGTAGTTTTTTTTCACCAGGTATCCTCTGGGTTAATAGGCAAGGATTAAACTTGAATAATTAGTGATTGTGCTTCAGTTTGTTAAAAGGGAATCACATGTTTACAAGTCCCTCTCCAAATTTTTACAAATAAGCTTAAGGAAGGTCAGACCATCTTATAGAAAGTTTGCCAGCTGAGTTGCTGGATGACACTTCCTCCCTGGTACCCAGAGCTCTACAACAATAGCATCACATGTCAAGGAACTCTGGGACATATAGTTTCCAGAATACCTGACACCTGCCACGTGGGCATTCCTTAGGTTTCCTTGCACTGAAGACACTGCTGCTGCGGCATTCTCAGTGCTGGAGCCCTTAAATGGGGTCAGGAGGATCTTTGAGGGAAGAAAGAGAGGCATAATTTAGGGGCTGAGGAAGGAAGTTGAATTGCAAACCTGACACCTGCCACGTGGGCATTCCTTAGGTTTCCTTGCACTGAAGACACTGCTGCTGCGGCATTCTCAGTGCTGGAGCCCTTAAATGGGGTCAGGAGGATCTTTGAGGGAAGAAAGAGAGGCATAATTTAGGGGCTGAGGAAGGAATTGCAAACAGAAGGTGCTTGGTCCTCAGAGCATTTCCAATGATATCATTAGCAGCACGATATGGTCCAAATTTGGAATTTGGCTCAGGGGAAAAAAAATGAGTTATCTTCCTCAGTTTTTTTTTTTTTTTTTGTGGGGGAGGATAGTTTTTTATGGTACAGGAGAAATTGTTCAAAGTTCTTTAGCACTCACCAATATTCTCCCATCATAGGTCCATCTGTAACTCTTAATAGTTGTGGTTGAATGTGGGGAAAAGGGGGCAGGTATCGTTTCCCTAGAATCCACCTTGCTGCCCCAGCTGAAAGTTGCATATGTGGTGTTTCCCTGGGCCTGTAGTAGTGAGGACGTTGCGTTGGCTAAAGTTTAAGCTATTACAGCATGTTTAGTTTTAGCCAGGGCTGCCTTGCTGAGTCTTCTTGCCTGCCTGCTTGATAGAGTCATGAGGCAAGCAAAGTTTCTACCAGTATGTATGAACAGGCATGGGGACAGAAGTTAATTCTAGGGAGGGGAAACCTAACGAATCCCCCCTCCGTTTGCATTTCCCTGAAAGCCAGTGTGGTATAGTGGCCAGTATATTTGGACATATGAAGCTGCCTTATACTGAATCAGACCCTCGGTCCATCAAGGTCAGTATTGTCTACTCAGACTGGCAGCGGCTCTCCAGGGTCTCAAGCTGAGGTTTTTTACACCTCTTTGCCTGGACCCTTTTAGTTGGAGATGCTGGGGATTGAACCTGGGACCTTCTGTTTACCAAGCAGATGCTCTACCACTGAGCCACCGTTCCTCCCCTCACTATTTGATCAGGACTGAGGAAACCTGGATTCCAGTCTCCACTTAGCCATGAAATTCATTGAGTGACCTTCTTTCTCAGTCCAGCATACCTCAGGAGGCTGTTTTGAGGATAAAATTAAGGGAAACGCATGTATGCTGCCTGAAGCTCTTTGGAGGGAGGGTAAAATAAAACTGATATTAACACACACACACAAAAAAGGAAAATGTCCCATATTTCTTAGCAGTTTTGTTACGGATGGTGCAAAGTGTTGACAATCTGTGTTGTTACAATCCACGTTGGTTTGCTTTCTCTTTCAGGCAGTGTTTCAGATGCAGTCAGTGAAATGCCTCAAGTGCCAGGAAGAGAACCGGGTGGTACTACCGTGCCAACACACTGTGCTGTGTGAAACGTGTGCCGAGGAGGGCGAGTGCCCCATCTGCCATCCCAACAGGCCACATGCCCTGCAGTCGTGACCCTACTAGGACACTTGGTTTAGCATATCACATAGAACTTTTTAACTTATATATATATATATTATATGAATATATATATGAACATATATATATATATATACATAAAAACAAAAAATTAGTTGCAGAGCACTTTTTAATACTTTGCATCTCCCATTTAAAGGTGTCCTCCCCACCCACCCGGCCCTCACTAATTCTAACTCCTTAGGGACTTCTAGAGTTGTTTTTAATACAGATCAAAGGGCCATTTGCAGAGAGTCTCTTCGCCTCCCCCTCTTTCTATTTCAGAGATGACCATTTTTGGAATCTTTTCTGGGTGGAGATATAGAGGAGGGTGAAGAGGGGCTTCCAGGTGCTTTCCAGAATGAGAACCGGACTTGTGGGGAAAAGAAGGATGGAAATCCAGTTTCTGTTGAGGTTGTCATCTCCCTTCCCTCAGGTCTTGTTTCATCACCTTCTAGTATTTATAAAAGCACCTGCTGCACTCTCGTCCCACCTTGTTAGTTGAACCAAGCCCCTTTGAAATCCTTGCCTGTCCAGAGCTTCACTCATTTAGAACTCTTGTTGGCCTTCAGGAAGTACGAGGAACTTTGCTTATCTGTTTTAAAAGACAAAGTTCACATTTTAAAAGACTTTTTTACATATTTCTAGGTTTCTACTACAATAACAGAAGGGGTTTAGGGAAGGGAAACGAAACAGAAAATGAGCCAGCAAGGTCAGCCAATGGTCACGATATAATTTTCTCAAAATTATTACTTGCGAAGCTTTAGGTTTTAGAGACTCCACTAGCATCACCAGGTGGAATTGTATAGGAAGGGAGATGAGGTCTGGCATTCCAGCTTCTCTTGGGCAGTGGAGATGTGCTTTGGAGTAATGGCACATGCACATGGAATCAATTCCTAAGGGGTAGGAAGAAGCTAAAATGAGAGGCAGTGGCAGCCGCTTTGGAAGGGCCTGCTGTTTCTTGTCACGGTGCTTAGTAAAGGTGAAGGATTTGATAGGCTTTGCTTAAATGCTAAAAGGCGGGGCCTTCGCAACATTTTAAGCTTACTTAACGCAAGCCGGCATAACTTATGACCCACAAAATTCTGTGCTGCCTACCAGCCACATATGGTGTTCTACTAGGGACTGACTGCATCTCCTGTCTTTCTTGCCTGCAGAAACATGGCGTCGGCCTAACACCTGACCAGTCACAATACAGGACAAGCGTTTGGTTTCAGGTTGCACAGCCCTGACCTACTACTTAGCACTTGCATAGGGGAAGAAACAAATCCATACAAGGAGTACTTCCGGTATCCTGCTAGGTCTTATTCATGAATGGTACTGCTATCAACGCAATAGCAAGCAGCAGTATCTGTCTTATTCTCGTAGTTTGGGAAAATTGTTTTGTCTGGCGGCTAGAAAAAAAGATAATCCAGACTCTTACAGATCAGGTCCATCTGTTTGCACTGTGAAGCACTTTTGTAGGACTAGTGCACCACCGACAAGAGTGTGGTGGTCGGAGTGTAGGACGTGATGGAAGAGAGGGGGCTCTTTTCAGTGGTATACCATGCATTTCCATCTAACTGCCAACAATGTTCATTTGGCTTAGGGCCATTTCTCTTTCAGTTTCCGTTGCAGCTTCTGTTTGGTTAACCATTTGGTAATGTTTACGTAGCGTAGCTATGTAGTTTTGGAGGCTCGTACGGGCTTGAAACATCGATTCCATGAGTTTGTAAATTCTGCATAGACACAGTAGAAAGACTGTGTGGAACAAATATATCTTAAGCTTACAACCACAGAGCAAACATTTTTTTACCAGCATTTAGGGACTCTTGTTTTCAGATATTCCCAGTGGCAAGAGAGAGGTTCCCAAAATGCAAAACTTGGAGTAGGGAACAGATAGAAGTAGGGGCGGAGATGCAAAGAGGGCAGTAGGGGTAATCTTGCAAAGAATCCAAGATGCTAGAATATCCTCTGCAGACAGACTTGTTAGGTACGTACATATCAGGGGAGTGTGATTCTTCCAAACGATTATAGTGAATGCCACAAACCTAGGCAAGAAAGGGAAGAGGTCTCAGAATTCAGCGCATCATTTCCTCTGAAGCATTCCTTGCGACCACGAAGATCTTCTCATTTCTTTCCGATTTCTCTAGCCTGCTCCCATCTTAACTCTTTTCCAGTTTAGCTTTCCACAAAGCCTGATTGCCTCCTTTGCCAGAGCATTGGGTTGATCGTGCAGCAAATAGCTCTGATCTGGGCATTCTAATCACGGGCTGCATCTGCACAAGGCGTGCTTTAGAGATCACTTGTGTTTGTTGTGCACCTTCTGTGCAACTGCTCTCTGCAGCCCACATACCTATGACTGCTTACCCTGTGCTGTTCCTTAGCAGATGCATACATCTGTATGGGACAAACAGCGTCTACTCAGTCCAAGGATTTTCGGAATAGGGTTGTACCATGTTACATGATTAATTGGAAAGGGCTTGTGTTGGTGCAGCTTTGGCATTAAAAGCACCAGACTGAAAGTGATAGAAACTCCCGTGCAGACATATCCTTACCGCTGTTCTTCCTTTTCTCAGAAAATATCTTCTACTTGTGCCCATAGGTTAGCATCGCAGTTGCTTCTTCTGGGTCACTTTAGTGTGGCTGTGAATTTGTTTCATCAGCTGGTTATTGCAGAAGACAGCATTTATACAGCTGGTGTATATCCTTCCAAGGTTATATATGAAGGCTTCTCTTAAAGGAGTTCTTTTTTTAATATTGGACATGCATTTACACCAGCCATAACCAGATAATCGTTTGTCTTGAGTAACAGATGACAAAGGTTACTTCTTCTGTTTTCACCTCTTATTGTGCACGTTGAATTTTATCTCTGGGGCACACTTCATTAGTATCACTTCTAACTCTCACAGACTGTCAGCAATCTGTTTGGGTTTAAAGCAGCAGACAGAGAATCATTCAAAATGTTTTTTTTGAGGGCTGTGTGAGCCAGTGTGAAGTTAATTCCCCAACTCTGAGCAAAGCTGTCTTCAGAGCTCAGATTAAGGAAAACGCATACTGAAAAATTCCCTTGCAAATAAATTTGCACTCTTGCCAGAGCATATTACAGGGAGCACGAACTCACTAATTCTGTGTTAAACTTTCATTATATATTATGCTTCTAAACGTAAATATTAGACCTAAATCCAATTTGACTTTCAAGAAAATTTGTGGCTTGCAATGCTTTTGTTTTAGGCTTGTATCCAGTAAATGTATCGTCCTACAGTCTCTGCGTGGTAGAATCCCCAGTGCAGTTTTCTTTGACTTGTTCAAACATTGCAGCTGCCTCTAGAAATATAGTTTGAAAAGCAGCAACCCCAGTCCAAAGGGACTTTAAATAATCTGCCATTTTGTGCCGGGAGTTTAATCAAGATGTAAAAGTGCAAGATTTCGATTTATAATCTCACTCCCTTTATCGCCATCTCTGCTTGCTTAGTGATCGTTGTCCCACCTTTCCCCAACCTGGAAAAGCACTGGAAACTCTAGCAATCCTTGTTTTTTCATAAAAGTCATTCAGCTATTCACTATCAGGTTTTTTCTCCAAAGTGTTTTTATATTTAATGCAAGGACATTGATAGATTTGCTTCCATGATTCCACCCTCCCACATTTGGGAGGGGTTAATATGCATTCCCAAATAATCTCAAAGTGCAGCTCTGTTTAGTGTTTTTTTAATTAACTTTTATGTTTGGTAAAACTGCTTTCTTTCAATGTGTATACTATACTAGTATCTTGTTTTTTGTTTTTGGAATTTTTTTTTTTGTAAAAACACATAATTGGCTTTTTTTTTTGGAGAGACACTGTTGGCTGACTCTTGTGGTCGTGTTGTTTGGTTGTAGCCTCTGAATGTCTGTGCCATGAGGCAAATCCTGGTCTCCGGAACCAGGAAATATGCCTCAGTCTTAAGGAAAGCTCGTTAGTTTAAAATATGTGAACTTTTTTTAAAAAAAACAAACAAACATACACACATTTAAATTATGGGGGAGTAATACTCTGCTTGAAATCAAATGTTGTACTAAACTATTTTGGTAACTAATTTAAAGATCATAGGAAATAAACTCTTTGAATCGGTTCTACAGTGTTTATAGAGAATTGCAGGCCATGTCCGGGCTCTTTAGTGGAAACTGGTTCGTAACACTTAATTTTGTAAACATTGTGTTTTATTGCTTATGCCTTTCTGTGTATTTGTCTATAGTGAGACAATTATTTTGTGGGACAATTTTGTCCTTAATTGCCACAGTGTTGTGTAATTCCAACAGAATCCTGTGGAGGGGGTGTAACACACCTGCCCAAGGATCGTTTAGAAGTAGCATCTTTGTCCTCTTCAGACCTGGCTACTGTAATAGAAATCTTGTTGGTTATCAGATTCTTCTTCCCCCTCCCCACTGGCAAATTGCTTTATTGGTAGAATGTGAGAAATTCTGCCAGAAGCAAAGTCTGTTTACATGCAGTGCCACAACACAACCTGTCTATTCTATTGCAAAGGACCAAAGAATCCAAACTGTGATTTAAAAAAAAAAATTCCCCCAACCCTACAAATCTCTGACCCTGCCAATTATGTTTCCCCCCCGCCTCATTTTGGTCATTGTGATATGCAGGAAATAAGGTGTAGCCGGGTGGTTTATCCATACCGAGGAATTGGGCTTGTAGAAGTGACAAGCTTCTCCATCTCCGACAAGTTATTTAAGAAGCACTTTAAAAAAAAAAAAACTCCTAGATTTCTATGAATTTTAATGTTGAAATGAAATACCTGTGAATGCATTGTTCAGGTCCCAAGTCTAAAAGGAAAAACGATCTCTCTCTTTGTTTTGTAAGGAATTACTTTGGGGGGGTTCTGCATAGGAAACTTAGTTTACTGGGATGGGGTGAGGCGAACCATGAATGATTTTTTTTAAATTAACAAAAAAGAGTTCTTGGCTGTGCTGAGCAGTCCCTATCTTGTTAATACCTGCTCAGTATTGCTTTTTAACCAACAGGTGTCTGTGAATGGCTTTTGCCTGGTGCTAGAGTAAATCATCCCCAAAGGACAGCCCAGTGAATTTTTTTTAATCATAGAAGGCTGCGCAGTATTGAACAGAAGGCCTCTTTTCTCCTATCTCTTCCTTCCATGTAGAGGCCTAAATGGATGTTTTCCTTCCCAAAGATCTTAGACTTAGGAGAGTCTGTCACTATGAGTCACTTACACCTGGTAGTTTTTTTTCCTCGCTTTGGCTCTGAAGCAAGGTATATTTGTTAGTGTTTGGATAAGCTACGGCATTTTAAAAAGTCAGTAAACCTTGATTTTGATTTACAGGGCGTGGGAGACCACCAGTTACTTGAATGAGGAATGATTGAGGAAGCTTATTGGTTCAGCCGGCTTCCTGTCAGAGAGGTGTCTTTGTGGGGCTGAAGGATTTCCTTTCCACACATTGGATCAGACAGCTGAATAAGCACACGGGTGTGTGTGTGTGGCACTAGAACATGTCCCTATCCTGCAGTGCTTCAGCCCCGCCCACAGCACAGCAGAAAGGGTGGCACCTAACCCAATGGCCCGTTTGCAGCGCACAGGTTCCCCGCTCAAAATGCCTGCAGCTGTTAGCGAAGGCAAGGGGGAAATGCTTTTTAACTTTCTGTATGTCTCCGTGCTTAATCTGAGCCACTGCAAGGGCTGGCATAGCTCAGACCAATGAAGAGAATTTCTTTCTTTCTTTTTTAGAACCCAATAAATGATTACAATTTAGTTAGCATTTTTCCTACTGTTTTCCTCCTCCAAAAAGGAAAGTATTTATTACCAGTGTGAAGGTTTGTTTGTTTTTGTTTGAAATTCCCCTCTGGGGGTTTGTATATGTCTCTGGAGCAATGCAATCCGAATATAGATGTTGCTGGTGAAAAAGTATTACAAGCGAAGTATTCCTGCAAACTGGTGACTATGGATCAAAGATCTCTGCGGGGCTTCCCCATTCTGTTGCTTCCAATGTTCAAAACAAAAATACAATATCAATTCTAACTACACACTACAGTATTTATAGTGGCAATTCTTGACCAGCCTGTCTCCTCGGATTTTAGGTGGGGGGGGGGGGTGGCCGAGAAAGAGGGCTACTCACATCTATGTTGTAGTCAGCCGAAAGGTAAATAGGTGGTGCGTACAACGTGGTGTTTGATTCCATTATTATAGACTGTAATGCAGAACTGTGATTTCAGCTGTTGTTCTCGTATTCTGTATATATGTGTGTTTGGCTGTCCAGAAATCTGGTTTTAGACACTCTTGACAAAGTGGATTTGCATGTGGAGCTAAAAAAAAAAATAATAATGCAATCTTGTGTCACACTTTCCAAGGGCAGGATGGATTTTCTAGAAGACAATAAATTTTTTTATTTTTTTGCTAAGAAAAAAAAAAGGCAGAAGCCTTGTGTATGCATATGTATGTGTTTAGAGTGCACCTGTGGCATAATTCAAATTTGCAGAGTGACTTCAAGCCCATGTAAGTAGGAAGATTATACCTTATACCTGCAGTAAGCCATTTCTTTTTTGTTTTGTTTCACAATCCACTGCATTCCCCAAGCTCTGTGGGAAGGAATGAAAATGTGGGAATCTGCACAATTAAATTAACGTTCTTGCATTCCGGTTGAGCTTGTCCCCCCCCCCCCCAAAAGGCTCCTTTTTCATTGTGTTTTAAGAATATAACATACTGATTTGACCTCCTGATGTGCAATTCTCTAATTATACCACTGTTACCAAAGTCAGCGTAACTCCATTTTAATTTTTCAGTAGTACATTTTTCATATAATTCTATCCCTGCCATATACTGTAGATAAAGGATGGTTTCAAGTGTTTAAAAGATTCCCACTATAAATACAGATGCTTGAAGAAAACCTATGTCTGTTCTCACTACTAAGGATGTTCTGTTATGTAAAGCTGCTGTAAGTGGCTTCATATTTTGTGGAAGACCAACAAGGAGACCAGGAAAGGGGCATCTCGAAGAGAACAGCTGGAGGCAATTTTGAAACAACCCCTTTCTCCTTCTCTCTTGTAGGTTTTGGCTATTTCTGAAGCCACCTGAAGATTATTAAATGAAACAAAGCACTCTTAGAAAATAATTCCTACTACAGAGAAAATCCCTACTACAGAGAAAATTCAGTTCCAGCCTTACAGAGAAAATAATGGAGGGTGTCCATGTATGGGAGGAGTTACTTGCCATCATATACACTTTTCAGAATGCAACTAGAAATGGTGTTTCTTAAAACTCTAGGCCATTCCATATTTCCCACTTAACTTCAACATCAGAGTTTACCACTGTGTCATCTTGCCTTTCTGTCAACCTCAGAAAGAAGAACATTCTGTATAACTTATATCACAAGATTTTGCCTCTAGAAGGACATTTATCTAATTTTGTCTATATAATTATGTAACTCTCATGAGAGAATGTGAGAGGTGTAGGTTTAGAACATGGGAAGTTAGAAACAACTCCAGACCAGAGACAATTAGCTTAATGTTCTTTCAAAAACAATGGGACAAGGGAATCACAATGAACAGTCCACTAACTTGGCCCACTGGGTATGAAGATTGACCTATTTCTGTGAACTAAGGCACAGCCTTTTCCCACCTACCTTTGTGTGTTTTCTGTCCAAGTTGTTGTATACTTGTAATTTTGTCTCTACAGTGACTATCCCATCCACCGTGGTCTCTAGTGGTGTGGTGATCCCCTCCCCTCAATCTTGTTTCAGTGGTGTATTATTAGTAGCAAACAGACAAAAAAGGTACATTCCAGGTTTATGATCCAATCTGGATTTACACAAAGTTTTTCTGCTAACAGAGCATATTATTTCTGCAGTGAGAAGCAGAAAAGTTAGAACTGAATTGATATCCATTCATACGGTCATTTTTTTTTCCTTTTTGTCGTCTTTGTCGTTTTGTGCATCCCATCCCAGTATGTGTTTGTACAGTATGCAAGTGTATGCGAATACACTCATATCTTAAACTGTCTGCCTGTAGATGAGCACAGTTTCAAGCCTTGAGTGAATACTGGAACTTTATCAGTGGTATGTAACACATGGTAGATAGTATAGGATTATCAAAGATTTCAGGTTTTCACGGCTGGTAACATCATTAGGGTTTGTAGAATCTTTCGGGCTCAAGTGCCGTGTTCTACTGGAGAAAGTTTTCCTTCCAGACGTTTCGTTCTCAGCTGCGGAGAACATCTTCAGTGGCGTTGTAGCCGGAGCAGGCGCTCTGGCCTTCTTGGCTGCTGTGCATTGAGTATTCGTTCTCAGCTGCATTTCATTCTCAGCTGCGGAGTATCCTCAATGCACAGCAGCCAAGAAGGTCAGAGCGCCTGCTCCGGCTGTAACGCCACTGAGGATGTTCTCCGCAGCTGAGAACGAAACGTCTGGAAGGAAAACTTTCTCCAGTAGAACACGGCACTTGAGCCCGAAAGATTCTACAAACCCTAATAGTATAGGATTAGGAATGAAGCAGGTACTGGCAGCTTCCAGGAAATCTAAAAAAAAAGACAGTCCCGTTCCCTCTTGTTAATGCTTTTTGTCCCTAATCTACTCACCATGTCCACATAGTGGAAATTGTGTAGAATGGTCCCAAAAGCATTTCTGTTAATTAGTAGAATGAAATGTGTCAGCAATAAGAGTGGTAAAAATTACTATCTCACTTTTTCGGTTAGAGGAAAGGGTTAGTTGAATCCAATCCGGATACAAAATATTTAGAGTTGCAGCTGGACTCTAATGCCTCCAAGCTGCTGTTTTCTCATGAGATTCTTGCAGTTACCATGTGCAGCACATAGTCAGTGCAGTGACTGAACCTTAAAATAAACTCCTTCGTCCCTGATGTGTTAAGTGTAGATTCGACAGATACCCCTTTTCTGTGCTTAAAGCCAGCCTGCTCGAGTCCAAAGGTTTGGGAGTTTGAGGCTATCACCTTCTTGTAGATAGTTACTACATTCTTACTCTGGTTTATATATACACACGTACATGATGAGCTTTTTCACACAGCCTAAGGATTCCGGTATGGAAGCTGGTCAGTTACTGAACAGTCACGGGTTTCTGCTGGCATTTCAGACAGACCCGACTCAGCTGCTACTGGAATACTGTCACCTTTTCACACAGTCCCGCGGCTGTCCCGGTAGTGAGGCATGCCTGAGTCGTTACTAACAAAGAGCAGCTTCTTCCGGTTTTCAACCCCTCCTTCCGGGTTGAAATCGGTATGGGGCGCTGTGGGAAATGTCCAGTATCTAATCCGGGAGCAGTTTTCGCGCCCTTTTGCACCTGGTCTCCGGCTTTTTTTTTTTTTTTAATGTCTTAAGATCGCTATAGCGATGGCTCACAACAGCAGCACCACAGGGATGCCTGGGCGCCATTGAGATGCCAGAGATCGCCACCGCAACTTGGTAACAGGTGCCGCATTGGATACACAGTTCAAGCGGGAGATCAGGGCACCAGGCATTGGTCTGTCACCTGTTGCTATCACTCCCATGCCCACACGGGACTCAGGGGAATGTGATTGGTTTGTAGGTGACTCTGAGGCACATTTTTTTGGAGGGGGGGACCGTTGCCACCTGAAGAGGGGTTGCCCATAGGGCAGCAGGTTTCGGCGGGAGAACAGACCAACGGTGATTGGTGAGACAGATGTTGCTAACTCAGCCTGGTGTGCCCCCATCCATGCCCACAGGCTATTGGCTAGAAAGTGACTTGTGCCCAAGCTGCAGCAGGTATAAATGTTAGGGGGGGGGGGAGCCACAGATTTCTGTGGGTTGTAGTTGGTGAGCGGATTGTCTGGTTTAATAGGTTGGTGGTGAGTGGTTTGTCAGGAATTGTGAGGAGGATGAGTGGGTCAAGAGGTGCAGCTTGGAGTGAGCAGGAGATTCTGGATCTCCTAGCAGTATGGGGAGATGATGAAATCCAAGAAGCTCTGCAGACATCCAATAGGAATTATGCTTGCTATCAAAAAGTCTCAGCAGAGATGGCCAAACGTGGCCATGACAGGACAACAGAGGAATGTAGGAGTAAAACCAAAAGTCTGAGAGCAGAGTACAGGCAGGTAATTGCACATAATTCCAATCCCGGAAATAAAAATGTCACATGCCCCTTTTATAAGGAGCTTCATAGAATACTGAAGGGGGAAGGAAGCGTTCAGTCAAGAAGGCTGTCTGCCATCACCTTTCTGGGTGATCAGCCATCAGACCATGGCAGGACTGTGGGCATGGATGGGTGCACACCAGGCTGAGTTAGCAACATCTGTCTCACCAATAACTTGGTCTGTTTTCCCGCCGAAACCTGCTGCCCTATGGGTAACCCCTCTCCAAGGGGCAACGGCCCCCCCAAAAATAAAATGTGCCTCAGTCACCTACAAACCAATCACATTCCCCTGACTCCCTTGTGGGCATGGAAGTGATAGCAACAGGTGACAGACCAATGCCTGGTACCCTGATCTCCCGCTTGAACTGTGTATCCAATGGGGCACCTGTTACGAAGTTTCAGCGGCAGCCATCTCTGGTATCTCAATGTCGCCCAGCTATCCCTATGGTGGTGCTGTTGTGAGACATCGCTATAGCAATCTTAAAAGACGTCCCCCCCCCCCAAAAAAAAAGCTGGAGATCATGCGCTGGTGGGCAAAAAAGGGCACAAAACGGCTGGTGCTGGTGGAAGCAAGATAAAAGCAGAACAGTGTGAAATGGCTCGCTTCAATCACGGAACACTACCGGGAAAAAAAAAACCATGTTTCTGAAAACTCCCATCCCTGTCTCGGATTACTGCAAGGCGGCACAATACTGATTCCCTTCCGGTTTCCACTGGTGTGAAAAGGGCCTATATGACTACACATTGCTGACTGAAAAAACTCTCTTGAACAGCATTGTGAATTGATGTAATATGAGAATTTAATGCGTCATGACGCCTTTGCCCAGAGACGGCACCTAGCAACGAGCAAGCATTTGTGAATTGTTCCGGTTTGTATAGGTGGCTTCTTGGAAGAAGCTAATCAAAGTAGGCTTTTCTCTAGTTCTTAGAACAGTTGTAGGCTATCGTCTATTGTAATTATTTTGTAATAGCTGGGGGCTGCCAATGAATTTGGAGTGCTACCCTGGAGCTGCAGAGCATCAGGCTATGGAACCGTTAAGGCATATGTGCTGTGATAACAGGGTTGACTTTTTCTTAGACATATAAGAACTTTCTTAGCAGCTCTAGCTAAGGTCTACTCAGACCAATGTGCTTTGCAGTAATCCCAACAAACAGTAGTTTGTGAAATCTTCCTCAGTGACTCGGGAGCAATTTGATGTGCTGCCTGTGGCTCTTCTGAGCACAATTCCCCAGAGTGACAGCCACTCTCTGTTCCAGGAAAGAAGGTAATGCCCTTCCCTTTTATTATCAGCTCGTTTGACCAAATGCCTTAAGCGTAAAACCAAGACATCTTCGCAATATAAAACAAACATGTCATAGCAAGGCACATAAAAGTAACATCCGGCACGGTAAAATATATAGATCGTCACAAAAATCTACAACAGATTAAATAGATATATAGTTTATAGTGTTCCACAAGTGACATATGATAATATGACGAAACAAGGAAGGATAAACTATATCGCCTTAAAGTCTTAAACGCATCCAATCTGTAACCCCTTAGTTAGGAGAAATGAGTGAGCCCCAGTCATTTCTCTTACGGTCCGCAAAGTAAGACTCATTTTATCAGCGTTCTAAGAAGGCCACCGCTGTCAGGCATTTTGCAACAGCTCGAGTTATTTCTAGATCAAAGTTTGTTAATGATGGAGATCTCACCCAGGGCTTAACAGGAAACTGCTGTTTGGACAGAATAGGAGTAATCCAAAGAGTCCTGGGGACTGTCCATTGATTGCAGAATAGCAAAAGGTGGTCTAATGTCTCTGCTGTACCAGATGCACTGCCACACAGGTGGTTTGACCATGAGAGTTCGGCAAAATGTCCTCGCAGTTATGCAATCGGCAGGGTATTCAATCTGGCATAAAAGTGCGTCTAGGATTAGGGATTGTGAGGCATTTCAATTACAAGGGGAGAGTTGTAGGGGGTGGGATCCCCAGTGCATCTTGCAGGCTAGTGTCCTGGCTCGGTTCAGAGCAATCACCTGCATCCTGATCTGCTTTGACACTGCCAAATAATTTAGATTCCTAAATGTTGTGAGGGAAAGACCCAGAAGATAGAACCTATCATCTACGTATCATCCCCACACACTTGCCTACTGTTGACAGCAGGCTGACAGTAAGACCGGAACTATTATTGTGTGTTTCCAAGCAGTGGGAATAATACCTAAAGTATTGATTTGAGTGAAAAGAAGGGTCACTAGATTGCTCCACCAGAGCAAATTAGTTTTCAGGAGGTCAGCTGGTATTAGGTCAGACCCAAGGACTTTGCCTGTGTTGGAGAGCCAGTTCGGTGTAGTGGTTAAGTGTGCGGACTCTTATCCGGGAGAACTGGTTTTGATTCCCCACTCCTCCACTTGCACCTGCTGGAATGGCCTTGGGTCAGCCATAGCTCTGGCAGAGGTTGTCCTTGAAAGGGCAGCTGCTGGGAGAGCCCTCTCCAGCCCCACCCACCTCACAGGGTGTCTGTTGTGGGAGAGGAAGGGAAAGGAGATTGTGAGCCGCTCTGAGACTCTTCGGAGTGGAGGGCGGGATATAAATCCAATATCTTCATCTTCTTCTACATTTGCTCTATTAAAGAGCCTACTGTCTCAAGGAGAACCGGAGGCCGTAAGTCAGTTTGAGAGGGGTCGATCATAGCCCTCTCAAAGTCAGATCCAAGGGCCTTTGAAACGATAGAGGTGAAATGATGTTCCTAAGTCCTGGGAAAAATAGCTACTGCAGAAAGACCTCCGTTAACCATGTTCCAAAAGGTCTATGTCTCAGTATTATTAATAACTGAAATAAGAAACTTCAATCCTTTACATAAAGCAAGCAACTTTTTATGCTTTATCAAGATTCTAAACACATGCTTCAGTAATATAAAATCTAATACATGAGCATGTAGATTAATGCATTTTAAGAGATAGAGTTTGGCTCTAATTCTTCAGATATATCTTCCATACTCATTGAACCAAGTATTTTTCCACTCAGTTTAGACTAGAGGACACTGGGAATTTTGTACAGAGTGTCTTTAAAAGATCCAGAATATTGGATAGTAGTTCTGTCATTCTTACAGTATCCCTCCGTCTCGAAAATTCCGCAGGCATAAACTTGCAATCATTGGAATACATAATATTCATTGCTGTAGGATTTAACTCAGGTGATCACCTAATTGGTCTCGGGGTTTTCTCCTCGCAGCAGCTCAAAAGAGGGGCCTGGGTGACAACAATCTGGAAAAGATTAAATAAGTTGCAGGGGCAAATGATCACCTCCATAATAACCTTTCTCGAAATCTCAAATCTGGGAGAGCAAACTGGTGAAACCAACATGTAGTCCGTTACACTGCAACCTCTATGTGTCACAGAGGTGTAATCCCCTGTAGGCAATGCTCCCTGTAAGCTGTGGGAGCTTGTTTGCAAAGATTCTGCTTCATGAATTACTGGCATGAATGTTGTGAGCTACTGCATAAATTAGTTTACTCTGGGGCCATTTGCTGAGCTAAGACAAAAATGTGTGAACTGGAGGCTAAAAAACGGTGATCTAGCTCACTCTAACTAAGAACATAAGAGAAGCCATGTTGGATCAGGCCAACGGCCCATCCAGTCCAACACTCTATGTCACATAAGAACATAAGAGAAGCCATGTTGGATCAGTCCAATGGCCCATCCAGTCCAACACTCTGTGTCACATAAGAACATAAGAGAAGCCATGTTGGATCTGGCCAACGGCCCATCCAGTCCAACACTCTGTGTCACATAAGAACATAAGAGAAGCCATGTTGGATCAGGCCAACGGCCCATTCAGCCCAACACTCTGTGTCACATAAGAGAAGCCATGTTGGATCAGGCCAATGGCCATCCAGTCCAACACTCTGTTGTAGGGTCCAATTCTCTGAATCGATTTAAAATCACCAGACCATAGTTTAAAACACCGTTAAATCATGGTTTACCAGCAAAATTTACCTTAGAGTCTTCAGATGTTCTTTCACATAGGTAGATCATTTAAGATGCCATTACCCCCGATGCTAAGAGGGCTTCGTTTTGCCTAATACAGGTGTTAAAAATCACCTGCTAACCATAATAGGACTCTGGGGTACTGTTCAGTAATCATATCCAAAAAGGCCCATAGCTTCTTCCAGAGTGCTAAAACTTCACTGCATGGTGTTTAGAGAAAAATAAATTGTAACAGTAATGACATAGAGCAGTGGAAACTATAGCAGCAATGCAAGCGCAAACTGTAAGGAAGCAATTAAAGTTCCACTGGAGCAATTTAGTGCTGTTGAGACTACGCATGCCAATCCTGATTTTAGACAGCCCTTAAAAAAAACGAAGGCGAACGTTCACAGCCTAAACAGTGAAGCCTAGTAAGTTAATAGCTTCCCTAGCCCAGGTTTCCGTAGGGAGTGCCCTTTGTCAGGGAGCACTGCAGTTGGCATTTGGTTCCCACCTTGAAGCAGCTGCTGCAAGAGGACATAAAAGCGATGTGCCTTTCTGAAGTTCAGACCTCGTGCCAGGGATGGGAGTGAATGTGGCTCTTCTGGTTGATAATTATGAATGTAGCTCTCCATGATCTGCAGAAACCCTTGATGGTACCCTTGTGATGAACGCTATCACATCTAGTGAAACTCCCCCCCCCCCAGCTACATTCATAGGTAGCTAACTTGCAATATATACTGTCATTCCTCTGAAATAGATTAAAGTTACACATATTTATACTACATAAGCCACGAGCAGTCTTTTCTAGGTACCTGTACAAAGAAAGCAGACCGTACAAGAGCCGTCTTCCTGTTTACGTTAAAGGCTTCAAAATGCTGAACCGGTTGAAGTTCTTTAAAACCACGGCATAAGTATCTCCCATTCAGCATACCGCTACAGAACAGGAAATGGTTTTGCTTGTGCTAGCCCTTCCGTCTCTTACAGTGGTGACCATTAATGTGACTGAAATAGCCTACCTCACCCCTTAGCTGTCCTGGTTACGTGCAGGACCAGCAGGTTTTTACTGCAAAAGGAGGTCAGAGAACCACATTCTCTATAATGTTTTTTTTGGAAGCCATCTAGCTGTACCCCCAACCCCACCTGTATGCTAGCATCTTTGAGCTGCTCAAAGGTTCATCTATGGAATGGTAAAAAAAAAAAAAAATACATAATTCCATAGTCTTTGTATTCAGACCAACAGCAAACACCACACTACACTATCCTTATGTAGTTAGTTGACCTCGTTATCTCTGTCCTTGTAAGGACTCATAAGAGTAGCCAATACATATAACTCGTGCCTCTTGCTCTTACTGCAAGCAGTAAGACCAGTTTGAATTAGAAAGGTAACGCTCCAAAAACTTTTCAAAATTAGGAATAGGTTAAGAAACACTACCACACCAGCTCTGACTCGTACCCTTGCAATGGATTCAGCTGAAATTTAAGTTCACATCAGCAGTACATTCTCTCAAAGCGCATGTGGGAGATGAAATTTCAGTACCCTTTGAAGTACTGGTATTACAACACATGTATTTTATAGGCTTCATGGCCCAATGGACATCAAATGTGAGCCAAATATAGCTAGCACATATATAGGAGCAGCACTGTTAATAGAATATGTTTTATTAAATCCTCTGCTGATTTAAGCGTTTTCACTATCCAGCAACATCTGTGCCTTCTGCATAATAATCCAAACTGTGCCCTCGGGGTATATGAGCATGGAATCCATTACAGTGCATTGCCAGCATCTCCATTTAATTCCCTTTCAAGTCAATGGTTCTTAACTCAGAAGGAACAGTCAGTCCCTACGGCAGAGACATCACAGATCTATTTTCCCCTTCCAAATGCTGGCCCCACCCACCCACACTTTTGGTATCCTGATGTACCACAACTGCCACTGTGTGTACCATCTAGAGAACAGATTTATGTGTTCATATGTACGTCCCAAGGGAAACGCACTTCAAGGTTTGCTGGCCAAACAGGATCTTTCCCATATGTGCATGCTTACATACATGTACTTGGCCATGCTTTCCTTAGCTTGAAGCAGCATTGAACAGTACCATGTCTCCATTTCGAAAAATCTGCACTCCCAGTGGAAAATGCTGAAAGGGGGAGAGAAAGAGGGGGGGAGCGCACAGATCAAAATACAGCAAGCATGACGAGAGCTTGCACTTGCCACAACTGTTCCAGTCGCACCAACAAAGAGGTCTGGGATCCAGTGAGCAGAGCCAAACTCCCATATGTCTCTTGTATGAAAGCATCCTGTCAAAACAGCTAATGGCTTACTCCCCGCCCTGTGTCATTTTCTGTTGCCATGGTAGCACAAGTCCTGCTGTACCTCATCTCAGGCCTGCTTCAACCCTCTCTTGCTTGGCTGCTATCATTTAAATTCCTTGGACTGCTTTGCCCGTTGTCTGCGCAGCTTCACAAATGCCTGAGCTTCCTTGTCTCCTTTTCGGTTCTCCAGAAGCTTCAGGATTTCATTGCCTAGGATAAAACAGAACAGATGGAACCTTCGACAAGGCACAGAGCTGCGCCTATAGTTCAGAGGCTTCTCTTACCGTGAAATATTAAATCTGCCTTTCTGTAACTTAAAAAAAGCCCATAGTCATCTGCCATGTTTTCAGTGCAGGAGGCCTTCTAGACTAATCTTAAGTTTTGCAGCTAGCTACCACAAGAGTGGGGAGGGAGGACAGGCTATCAGAACTTCCTTATTCTAAGCCAAAGGGAGGTTTCTCTTCCCCACCACCATCCTCCTTTTCAAGCAGCTATCTCCTGCATAACTCTCAACCCTTTGGGGTAGATGGTTGCCCCTTAAGTAAAAAACCAAAAGGTATGGGTAGAAAATCTCCGGCTGCCAAAGGGAAAGCTTTGGATATATGAAACATGAGTGAGGCCATCCCTTTTCACTCACACTACTGTCAAGATGATAGCTGTGCATGGCCCACCCACCCCGTTCCAATTTTGTCGCACTGTTGGGTCGACTCAGCTTTGAGCCAGCCTCACTGCCTACTGGCCAGGCCAATCCTTCCAGCATGTTCATTGGTGGTCACAGATGTGAGTCACCACATCCAGTCACATTCCACTCAGAGGTTCTGCCTCTTTGGATACTGGCTGCAAACCATGGCCTGGGTGGGGAACATGATATAGGGCATTTGGGAGCCGGAAGGTCCTCCCCTTTTACTCACACTGCTGGCAAGGTTACAGCAGTAAATGGCCAGTCTTTCCAGGGTATTTGCTGGGGGTCACAGATCTGAGTGACCAGAGCCTGGGTGGAGGGCACAACGCAGGGGATTTGAGAGTTAGGTGACTCCCCTTTTTCCATGGCTCCAGAGCCATCCCCTTTCACTAGCATAACTGGTAAGGGGGTGGTTGTGCACGAGCAAGGCATTTCCCAAGGCAACTTGTAGGTGTTTCTTATTGTAGCACCATTTGTTCCAAGGCTTTATAGCCATCCCCTTTTACTCGCCCTACTGCCAAGATTATAGCTGTGCATGGCCAACCCTTCATGCGCATTTGGATGTTTGCTGCACTGGGCTTTGAGCCAGCCAGCCTCTCACAGGGCTTGGTATCAAGATGATAATTGCACATGGCAGAGATTTTTTTCCCAGGGGTTTGCTCTGGAGTTTGAGTGACCCTCTCTCTGCTGGCAAGGGGATTGATTGCAATGCATGGCCAATCCTTCCACTTGTCACTGTTACACTGCTTTCTGTTGGGCATTCAAGACAGCCTCTCGTTCAGCCTGCTGACAAGATGATAGCTGTGCGTAGCTAACCATTCCTGGGAATAGAACACTGGCAGCAGGTTTGAGCAACCCCATTCCAGTTTTGGTCTGCTTTTTCCCATTGGGTGTTGGGTAGACTTTGAGCCAGTCTCACATGGACTGCTGGCAAGGTGAATGCTTTGTTCTGGGGTTTTGGTGATCCTCTGTTCTCTCTCCCTTTCTCTCTGCTTAAAAACATTCATTAAAAGTGGTATGTTCTTTCCTCAATTTCTGTAAATGACAGGACATTCTTCAGTCTATGGTGTACATTATTAAGACTCCACAAAGGAATAAGGGAGGGACGGTGGCTCAGTGGTAGAGCATCTGCTTGGGAAGCAGAAGGTCCCAGGTTCAATCCCCAGCATCTCCAAAAAAGGGTCCAGGCAAATAGGTGTGAAAAAACCTCTGCTTGAGACCCTGGAGAGCCGCTGCCAGTCTGAGAAGACAATACTGACTTTGATGGACCAAGGGTCTGATTCAGTATAAGGCAGCTTCATATGTTCATGGGGAGGGACGGTGGCTTTATGGTAGAGCATCTGCTTGATAAGCAGAAGGTCCCAGGTTCAATCCCCAGCATCTCCAACTAAAAAGGGTCCAGGCAAATAGGTGTGAAAAACCTCAGCTTGAGACCCTGGAGAGCCGCTGCCAGTCTGAAAAGACAATACTGACTTTGATGGACCAGGGGTCTGATTCAGTAGAAGGCAGCTTCATATGTTCAAATGATCCCAAAAACATCCAAACAAAGTCCTGATGGTACTTCTCATTTCATTAATACTTTTTCAGTGGACAATTGCTCGTGTCCATCCAGCATAGCTGGACTACAAGATAACATGGAGGACAAAATCTTCATCAGCTCTTATTACTGGCTCACATACCTTCATCTAATGAGTGAAAGATTTTATCCTCTGTATTGTTTTATAGTCTGACTATGCTGGATGGACGGGAGTAATTGTCCAGTGAAAAAGTATTAATGAAGCTAGAAGTCCCACCGGGGCCTCATTTAAATGGTTTTGAGATCATTTATTCCTTTGTGAAGATAGAAGAAGATAGTGAATTTATATCCCGCCCTCCACTCCGAAGAGTCTCAGAGCGGCTCACAATCTCCTTTACCTTCCTCCCCCACAACAGACACCCTGTGAGGTGGGTGGGGCTGGAGAGGGCTCTCACGGAAGCTGCCCTTTCAAGGACAACCTCTGCCAGAGCTATGGCTGACCCAAGGCCATTCCAGCAGGTGCAAGTGGAGGAGTGGGGAATCAAACCCGGTTCTCCCAGATAAGAGTTCGCACACTTAACCACTACACCAAACTGGCTTTGTGGAGTCTTAATAACGTCCATCATAGACTGAAGAACGTCCTGTTATTTATAGAAATTGAGGACTGTTAGCATTTGTCATATCAGTGCTTTGGACATTGGGATATGATGTTGTTTGGTAAAAAAAAAAAAGTAAAGTTAACAGGTATAAATGGTATTGGGGAGTTATATTTAATGTATTTGAATATATGCATGTTTATGGCATGATATTAGAGTCTTAAATGAATGTTTATAAGCTTTAACGCAGAATACTTCTTTAATGTCAGTTCATACGAGGCCATTTTTGTTCGGTTTGGTTCATGGGGCTACCACAAATGAACCGCATTTTCCCAGTTTGTTACCACCCCTAGGTTGGGATGTCGTCGCTTGTTAGACCCTTCAGCTCCCTTTGCAGAAATCTGTCCCACAAATCACACTGCTGATACCCTACTATTGTGATACACAACCTAGAACAAAACATGCTTCTTTCAATCACTATTTTCCATCTGTTTCCCCCAGGAAATAGCTTTGTTGTGCCAAAAGACAGCAGGGATTAAATAGGATGCGCAAGGTTGGGAACACTGAGAGGGAATTACCGGTGGTTCCAGGATGCATCAAAAATAAACGAGTCTGGGGTACTCTGGATGAGCTGGCTGCGTCCTCATCCTCATTCAGTCCCAGCACCCTACAGAGAGGCAGGAAGGCTTCTCCTTCCAAATCATTGGCTCCTACAGTATCATAGTCAAATACTGTGAGCAATAAGCATGCCCCATCCTGTCGGCATTTTTCGGGAGGAATTAAACTGCAAGAGAGAGAAACACATGAGGGAATTGAGGCACCTCTGTAGAAACAAGACCACCATGCATGGAAAAGTACCAGAGAAGAAGAAAGCCTCAAGCTTGCAGATGGGGGGTTCCTGAGTCAACCATTAGAAGAATATGGGCCAATCCCATTGACAATGCCTGTGTTATTCATTCAGCTTGGGTCAACCCATGGGGAAACAAGGGTGTGTGTGCAGAACAGGAAAGAATGGCAAGTACTTATACATACAAATCAAAGACTTCATCAAACAAAGGGTGGAGGTTGTTCTTGATGCACTGGGTTGTCCTCGTTACCACTTCAGGGAATTCATGCCTTGGCTCCAGGGTCAGCTGGACAAAGGGGTCACTCGAGCCTTGAAAGAAACCAAGACTGATCATTCAACTAATCTGCCCTGGGACCCTTATTTAACTGCCCTGTGATATCCATGATTTCAAGAGCACAAGTCATCCCTCTCTGCAGAAGTCATGTCTTCCGTCGTATAAGCTTTTTAACTGAGGCCAAGAGTGAAGTCCCCAGGGCAGCGGATATTTAAATTTCAGCTTCTCTAGAGTGCAATTCAGCACTCTTTCCTTTGGAGGATGCCTTCGTCCAAAAAATACAACGGGCTCTAGAAAGAGGCTCTGGGTGAGTGCCCCCCCACCTTTGCTGTCTTCCACCACCCAAGTGAAGGCATGCACTCCCCGCCCCGCCCCCCCGCAGACCTGAAGGGGAGCTGATGTCTGTCATCTGGAGAGCAGTTTTAATTCTGAATGCTCTCCAGCCCTCTCCTGGAGATTGGCAACAATGGTTCCCCAGGAGAAAATGGCATTGTATCTGAGGTCTCATCCCTCCTCAAACCCCACCCTTTAAATCTTCAGGAATTTCCTAACCTGGAGTTGGCAGCCATATCTCTTTCCCTTTATCTGTCCCTCTTTCGGCATTCCATTGCCTTTCCCCTCCATGCACCTTCTACATAGGAAAAGGACAACCTTTCTTCACACTGGTGGGGGCGAGGGGAGACCAAAGCAGCTGACATCATTCTCCTCTCCTCACTTGGATCTGCACAACCTTGTAAATTAGGTTAGGCTGCAAGTCTGTGACTGGCCCAAAATCATTGTCAGCTTCCACAGCAAAAACCTTGGTCTGGCAGACCCCACTCTGAAGCCCCCCCGCCCAACCGTGGCTTTCACTCACTTCCGAGACCTCACCCCTTGCTGTCTTCCCACCCATCCTGCAACTGAAACAGACACCGGCTTTCCATTCCCAGTGTCTGTGGTGGCTTTAAACCCTGAAACAGGTCCAGGATTCCAAGAAGGAAGAATAATGGGGGGAAGGATGCAGGGGGAGCATGACAACGGTCACACAGACACTGAAGCACATCATTCCTTTTGTTTGCAGTGCACTGTTGCCACCGTTTCCTGTCATATCCAGCCTTGTGGCGTTTAGCATCAGCTTGTGGCATGATTTTTTTTTTTTTTTTTGGCCTGGCCTAGTTGTGTTATAGAGTATGCACCTCAAGGCAGGTATCTTCTGTAGGAGAATGTATCTGATTTCAGTTTTCCATCTTCTCCCCCCCCCCCCTCCCTGCAGCATCAACCTGTTAAAAGTACAGTTTGGTGTAGTGGTGAAGTGTGCGGACTCTTATCTGGGAGAACCGGGTCTGATTCCCCACTCCTCCATTTGCACCTGCTAGCATGGCCTTGGGTCAGCCATAGCTCTGGCAGAGGTTGTCCTTGAAAGGGCAGCTGCTGTGAGAGCCCTCTCCAGCCCCACCCACCTCACAGGGTGTCTGTTGTGGGGGAGGAAGATAAAGGAGATTGTCAGCTGCTCTGAGGCTCTGTCCTTGAAAGGGCAGCTGCTGAGAGCCCTCTCAGCCCCACCCACCTCACAGGGTGTCTGTTGTGGGGGAGGAAGGGAAAGGAGATTGTCAGCCGCTCTGAGACTCTTCGGAGCGGAGGGCGGGATATAAATCCAATATCTTCTTCATCTTCGTCTACAGTCTTTCTCCACAATTGGGACAAAAGCAGGAAGCAAGCGACCTCAGCAGGGTGTAA
This sequence comes from Heteronotia binoei, assembly GCF_032191835.1. NCBI lineage: Eukaryota > Metazoa > Chordata > Lepidosauria > Squamata > Gekkonidae > Heteronotia > Heteronotia binoei. The sequence goes on from NC_083235.1 coordinate 68,933,503, forward strand.
TGACGCAGCCCTCGCTGGAGATTGGCAACAATGGTTCTCCAGGCAGAAATAGCTAATTTTAAGAATGGATTCTATGCCATGGTACCTGGCTGAGGTCCCACCCTTTCTCAAACTCACCCTCTCCAGGCCCCACCCACCAAATCTCCAGGGATTTCCCAACCCGGAGTTGGCAACTGCTAATTCACATTAGCTGTCATAGAGTGAGTACTGCTGAACAGGAGCAAGCAGCTGGGCCTAGTTAAGTCATGCCAGCTGGGTGACATCTAGTCACGCAGAGGGTGCTTTCAGGCCTAGGGTAGCCAATCCCCACTTCGAGCCTGAAGATCTCCTGTGATCAGAACTGATTTCTCTCCCCATCCTGGAGAAAATAACTGCTTTAGAAGGTAAGGTTGCCAAGTCCAATTCAAGAAATATCCGGGGGCTTTGAGGGTGGAGCCAGGAGACATTGGAGGTGGAGCCAGTAGCAAGTTTGTGAAAAGTATAATTAAAATTCCAAAGGGAGTTCTGACAGTCTTGTTTAAAGGGACCACACACCTTTTAAATGCCTTCCCCCCATTGGAAATAATGAAGGATAGCGGCACCTTCTTTTGGGGCTCACAGAATTGGACCCCCTGGTCCAATCTTTTTGAAACTTGGAGGTTGCTTTGAGAAGTGGCACCAGATGCTATGCTGTTAATATGGTAAAAAGGCAAAGGTAGTCCCCTGTGCAAGCACCAGTTGTTTCCGACTCTGGGGTGACATTGCTCTCACAATGTTTTCACGGCAGACTTTTTACGGGGTGGTTTGCCATTGCAAAAAAAGGAATACCGCTGGGACTACAATCTCTAGTGCATGAGATGATGGCCTAGAAAGAGCATGGATATTTCTTACAGAACAGGTGAAGTGGCGCCTCGACACATTGGACAGCTACACCACCACACAAAGCAGGTGAGCCCTCTTTCCCTCTCCCAATGTAGTTTTGGATAGCCTGCATTTGTCTACAACCATCTCCGTTAACATAGGCTGCAGGACTCCACACGCCTGGAAGATGGCCCCTGCTGTTGAAGTGTGGCTATACCCCTTGAGCCAACATGCTAATTGCAGGCTGCTTGGATCCAACAACTTTCAAATGAATCTGGATTCTAAGCACTTGAGTGCAGCAATAAACAGCAGCAGGCAATTCTGGAGTCAACAACAAGGTGCATTAACAAGGGAAGCGAAATTCTATTTGAAGGATGCACGGGTTCCTTGACCCTTGAGGCTTCTCACCGTTTGAGTCCAGGGGCAGAAGGTTGACCGCATTAAGCACTTCAATGCGCAGCTTTTGCTCTGAGTGGCGATAACTGGCTTTAATGGTCACAGCCCCATATTTTTCAGAGTTAGCCTCTGTCTAAGAGCAAACAGAAGAGGAGTCAGCTGGAAACCTTTAAATGCATTTTCAACACTGCAATCTGCCCTTTCATGATTTAGGTTGCCCTTTCCCCCCCCCTCCCAATGAAGTATTAAGAAGCATCTTTAAAGTAGGTAACACTGAACAGACACTTTTCTAGAGCTGGGAAGAGAGAAGGAAAGAGTTCAAAGTGGGAAGCCAGCTGTCATAGCTAGACATCTTTCTTTTAGGGCTCAACATCCTTTCCTGTGGCTTACAAAGCAGCAGAACTATACTTCATCTTAGAGCAGGGATGTCAAACATGCAGCTCGAGGGCCGGATCAGGCCCCTGGAGGACTCTTATCAGGCCCCCGAGCAACTCACTGTCATCGGCTTCCTTCTGCATCACAGCTTGCTTTGCCAGGCTTGGTCAATCGCACAAGAGCTAAAGAAGTCAAATGGACGTCTCTGGGGCCGGGTATTACCAGAAGTTATTGGTTTGCTGACCGTAAGGACCTACGGAGCTCATACAGGGGGAGGCGGTCCCAAAGGTATGCTGGCCACTGGCTGTATAGGGCTTTAAAGGTTAGTACCAACACCTTGAACCGGATCTGGTACTCAATGGGTAGCCAGTGCAGTTCATGCAGCACAGGATGGATCCATGCCCGTATAGGCGACGAAGTCAACATCTGTGCAGCAGCGTTCTGCACCAGCTGGAGTTTCTGGAGGAGGGTCAAGGGCAGCCCCACCTAGAGAGAGTTACAATAATCTAGCCTGGAAGTGACCATTGCATGGGTCACTGTGGCCAGGTCATGGGGGTCGAGATACAGGACCAACTGCCTGACCCGCCTCAGATGGAAAAAGGCCGATCTGGAAGTGGTGGTAATCTGAGCCTCCATAGTTAGAGAGGCATCCAGAAATACCCCCAAGCTCTTCACCCTCGATGTGGGCATCAATGGAGCCCCATCAAAGGATGGGAGCCTGATCCCTGATCCCAGCCCCCTATAACCTAGACACAGCACCTCCGTCTTCGATGGATTCCGTTTCAGCCGGCTCTGTTGCAACCAACCAGCCACGGCTTGCAATGCCGTACCCAGTTCCTCTGAGGCTCAATCCGGGTGGCCATCCATCAGCAGATAGAGCTGGGTGTCATCTGCATATTGATGACATCCCAGCCCATACCTCCAGATGATGTGGGCAAGGGGGCGCATATAGATGTTGAATAACCTTGGGGAGAGAATTGCTCCCTGCAGCACACCACATTGTAATGGGTGCCGCTGGGATAGTTCACCCCAAAGCGCCACCCTCTGTCCCCAACCTTGGAGAAAGGAGACTAGCCATTGTAGGGCCAGCCCCCGTATCCCTGCATCGGTGAGGCGGTGGGCCAACACTTCATGGTCAACCGTATCAAATGCTGCTGACAGATCAAGAAGGATCAGCAGTGCCGAACCACCTCGATCCAGATGCCTCCGGAGATCATCCACCAAGGTGACCAACACCGTCTCCGTCCCATGGGCAGGGCGGAAGCCGGACTGGAAGGGATCCAGGACAACAGCATCCTCCAAGAAAGGCTGAAGCTGCGTTGCTATCACCTTCTCCACTACCTTGCCCAGGAATGGCAAGTTTGAAACTGGGCAGTAGTTTGCTAGGACCGTAGGGTCCAGAGATGGTTTCTTCAGGAGAGGACGGACCACTGCCTCCTTCAAGGTCCCCGAGGGACAAGTTGATGATCTCCCTCAGGGGGGTTCGTATGCCGTCACTGCAGGCTTTAATCAGCCATGACGGACAAGGATCAAGGGGGCAAGTGGTAGGTTTCACATCAGCCATGGTCCTGTCAACTTCATCCTGGGAAAGCAGGCTGAAATGGTCCAAAACTGGACCTGAAGACAGGCAAGAGGCTTCCAGTTCCATTATTGTATCAAAAAAATTAAAAAGAGCAAAGCCTCTATTCTCTCCATTGGCTGACCAGCACACGAAGCAACTTATGTACAGAAGCTCACAGTGCCCAGACATTTCATGTTTCCCCCTGGGTATTAGGCTCAAAGCATTGCCCATGAGATTTCTGTAATGAATGTCAATAAATCAAAAGCAGGTGTGTAACTTATACACACACACCTTAACAACACCTGAACAGCATACTCAAGATTGCTACAGCACAGACTTTGTCTCCAGATGTCGATGCAATAATTCAGAGAAAGATGTGACAGTCATCAGATTCTATTAAATAACCAAAATATTGCAAGAGTGCTAACCTTTTAAGTATATTTTAAGTTTTTTAAAAAATCTTTAGTTGTGTTTCTGTCTTTCATAAAGTTTGTATCTCCGCTACCTGGCATGACATTTTATGACACCCGTGGCCCGGCCTGACAAGGTCTCATTTATGTCACATCTGGCCCTCATAGCAAATTAGTTTCACACCCCTACATTTAAAAAAAAAAAAAGTCACAATAAGCATCTTGTTCCAAGCAAAAATCAGCAAATACTTTTCTTGACCCTAAAATGGAGCAAGATTGTCTTGCAAAGGAAGATGCCGTTAAAGGGTGTTTGTCTCATTTAAAAACACAAGAGCCAGACTAAATGAAGTCTCACCTGCTGCTGGATTCTGACGCTAAAGTACTTCTGGATGAGTTTTCTAGTTGTGGAAGAGCAGAGTTCCAGCTCTTTCTCCAGACCCTGGGAGAGAACAGGATATGAAGGAATGCCAGAGATGAAAAACTAAGCTGACTCAGATACTCAAGAACACCAAACCTTATCAGAATGAGGACTGCAGACTTCGAACAGGTTTCAGAGATGACACACGAACATCAAAGGAGTGTGAGGAAAGGCCTGCGAATCAAAGTATTTGGAAAAGAACAGAAAAGAGCATTCTCTTCTTCCTTTGCATCCCCCCTCCACCTTACCTGCCCTTAGCAACTTGTGGAATTGCTTCATGCTTCTTCAAAACCTCAATGGAATGGGGATGGGGGACTCCAGCAATCTATTTGCACTCCCACTGTTCAAAGCCATTCTGCAGGCCATTTGGTGGGAGAGCAGACTTTAAATACAAATTAACAATGCTTCAATTAAACAGTGAGCTCTTGCATGGCAAAGGGGAGAAAAGGTGTGTGGTATTTTGGAATTTTAAAAAGGAAGTCCAAACTCCAAGAAGTCCAGTGGTTTTATGCTGGAATGGTTGCCATCAAAGCATCATTGCCGCATTCAAAAACCCATCCCTTTTACAGAGAACTGCAAGAGAACCTGGGGAAACTTTTGTTGCAAACAAAACAACTTTTCTGAATCAGCTTTTCCATTTTTACGATTAGAATTCCATGACAAGGTTAACGTTTACGTTACATTTCCAATCAAGTCAAAATCCCACCAAGCTTAATAGCTATCCAGTTGCTTCTGAAAATCAGATTTTAGAAGGAAAAGCCAGCTCTCCAACTGTTAGAACGACAGAGTGGAGGTTGCCAAAGAATATCCAGCATCACCCCAACATTATTACAGCACAGTAATCTCTGCAGTACCAGAAATGTAGCTAACTCAATATGTAAGGCCACACAAACACACACACACACGGGTTTTGGTAGAAAAAGCCCAGCAGGAACTCATTTTCATATTAGGCCACACACACAATAGTCTTAATAGTCACAGCTGTTGCTTCTCATTCTGACGGCAGCATTCAACATGGTCGATCATGATCTTTTGACCCACTGCCTCGCCGATGTGGGGATTTGAGGGATTGCCCTGCAACGGCTCTCCTCCTTTCCCCGGGATCAGAGAGTTGTACAAGTGGAGAGGATCTCCCAGCAGCTCCCATTGGCTTGTGGGGTCCCCTCAGAGACTGATCCTCTCCCCAACCTATTTAACATCTATATGCACCCTATCAAAGATTTCAGGTTTTCACGGCTGGCAACATCATTAGGGTTTGTAGAATCTTTCGGGCTCAAGTGCCGTGTTCTACTGGAGAAAGTTTTTCTTCCAGACGTTTCGTTCTCAGCTGCGGAGAACATCCTCAGTGGCATTGCAGCCGGAGCAGGCGCTCTGACCTTCTTGGTTGCTGTGCATTGAGTGAGGCCAGGGCTGCTGGAGAGCTGCTATTCACCACACCCCCTCCAGCCTAGAAATAGCAGCTCTCCAGCAGCCCTGGCCTCACTCAATGCACAGCAGCCAAGAAGGTCAGAGCGCCTGCTCTGGCTGCAACGCCACTGAGGATGTTCTCCGCAGCTGAGAACGAAACGTCTGGAAGAAAAACTTTTTCCAGTAGAACACGGCACTTGAGCCCGAAAGATTCTACAAACCCTAATAATATATGCACCCTCTTGCCCAGCTGATCCGTGGGTTTGGACTTGGGTGTCACCAATATGCTGATGACACCCAGCTGTACCCGTTAATGGATGGCCATCCAGACTCAACCCCAGAGGCCTTGGATCGGGTATTGAGGGCTGCGGCTGGTTGCTTGCAACAGAACCGGCTGAAGTTGAATCCACTGAAGATGGAGGTCCTATACCTGAGCCGCAGGGAGCTGGATACGGGAATCCAACTCCCAACCCTTGACACTGTCACCCAGGATTTGGAGTCTAGGAGAGATACTGGATGCCTCCCTATTTATGTAGTCCCAGGTCACAAGAGTTGCCAAATCAGCCTTTTGTCATCTTTGGCAGGTCCGGCAACGAGTCCCTTTCCTTTCCACTCACAAGTTGACTACAACGATCCATGCAACAGTCGCTTCCAGACTGGACTATTGTAATTCGCTCTATGCGGGCCTGATCCGGAAGCTGCAGTAAGTGCAGAACGCAGCAGTGCGCTTGCTATCTGCGACGTCTCTGTAGGCGTACATTCAGCTGGTGCTGTGCAAGCTGCACTGGCTGCCGATAAGAGTCGTGGCTCTGTTTCGTGGTGCTGGTTCTTACCTTGAATGCTCTGAGCAGCCAGGGACCAGCATACCTGCAGAACCACCTCTCCCCAGATGTCCCCTGAAGGGCCTCACATTCTGCTGATAAACATATATTGGTAGTCCCTGGGCCAAAGGGTATCCCATCTAGCTTCAACTAGGACCAGGGCTTTTTTGACCTTGGCCCCCATGGTGGAATGAACTCCCAATAGATATCAGGGCCCTGCGGGATCTTTTCCAATGCTACAGGTCCTATAAAAATGAGCTATTCCACCAGACCTGCAGCGGAGGCTGCAGACGTCTAACATCTGACCCATTTTGAAGACAGGACTTTAATTTGGTATTTGCTCTCAGCTGCTAGGACATTGTATGAGCAGCTGTGGAAACAGGGAAAAATACCAGAGAAATGGGATTGGATTGTGAAAGTTTTATCGTGGAGTGAGATGGACAAATTAACGAAAACCTTAAGAGACTATGATTTAGATATATTCAAAAAGGAGTGGAAGAAATTTAAAGGATATATGGAGAAAGAGTGGAATGTTAAAAGACATTGGACAGTTTTTTAGTATTAACGAGAAAAGAAAAATATTGAACTTTGATTGGTTAGCGGTACCTTTATAATTGAATTTAAGTTTATAACCTTGGGGAAGTCAAATATTGGAGGGAGGGGGGGCTGAAATATCATATGGGTTAGTATAGAAAAGAGACAATTAAGTATTGTAACCATATGTTATTAATAAATTGTTAAAACACCACATCTGACCCATTTTGCTCAAGCTGTCTGCCAGGTGGCAGGCGGAAGCTGGTAAACCCGAAACCCTCAGATCTGACCATGCTGTCGGAATTCTAACAAACTCAGCAGCAGAATCGGTACGACACGATCTTGAAATGTTCCATCTTGACGTGACAGCTTGTTTTCTGATTGAAACTGGATGTTTTTAAAGTTTTTAATATTATTATTGTTACAATTTTATGCTGTAACCTGCCCTTAGCCTGTTTGTGGGGAGGATGGGATAGAAATCAAATTTAATAGTAAAAATAAATACGAACTTCAAGCCACTAGCGAAGGGGAGAATTCACTGGCTGCATTACCTTGCCCAACCTAACAAGGAACTAAGTTATTCTTTACCTAAGAAGGGGAGGGCAGGATCATTTCCATGGCCATTCCCAGAGCATGAACACTGCCCAAATGATGGGAGGAATTAATGCATCAAAGGAGACAAGTGTGGAGAGTGTGGCATAGGATTCAAGTATTCCGTTATTTCTTAGCTGTGCTGCTAAAAGAAAAAGAATTTCAGCTTTCTGCTATTCCTAGGCAGTGGAATGCATGTATGCCCCCCCCCCTCAAAAAAAGAAGGCAGGCAGAGAAACATGACATATTCAGTCTGAGCTGTACATAAAAAAACAGATGTGCAATGCATTCACCTGAGTTTGTTTGTACAAAAAAAGCACTGTTTTCTTAAAGAACTACAAGCATATATAACAAGATAAAACAAAACATATCTTTGATCTTACAGTGCATTTAGAGTGCACTACTTGGTGCAGTGGTTAAGAGCAGTGGACTCTAGAGAACTGAGTTTGATTCCCCGCTCCTCCACATGCAGCAGCTGGGTGACCTTGGGTCAGTCACAGTTCTCTCAGAGCTGTTCTCTCAAGAGCAGCTCTCTCAGAGCTCTCTCAGCCCCATCTACCTCACAGGGTGTCTGTTGTGGGCTGCGCTGAGACTCCGAGTGAAGGGTGCGGTACAAATCCAACTCTTCTTAAACAGTTCATTAAAAACATAATAGGCCTTTAGGCCATACAGAACATACACATTGCATACAATGCACTATGCTCTTGTTAGCACTGATTGGAAACACTAAACCCATGAAATTGGGCCATATGTAACATTAAAGTTATATTTTGTTTAATCTTTTTATATATGCCTGTACCCTCAATCCTTTAGGTATCCAGTGCCATTTGGGATTGAGTTGTGCCACTTCTTTTGTGTTGCTTATAAAAGAGCTACATCATACCAGGCTGAAAATCATCCAGAAGTTAGTAAGAAGAAACCTAGAGCAGGCAATCTGAATAGCAAGGAAGAGTGAATGCTCACTTACATTGAAGAAACCATCACTACTTACCAAAGAGCTCTCTAAAGAGACTTTGTTCATGCCTAGATTGCACTGTCCTTTGAACATATAGACATATGAAGCTGCCTTCTACTGAATCAGACCCTCGGTCCATCAAAGTCAGTATTACAATGCTACAGGACCTGTAAAAATGAGCTATTCCACCAGACCTGCAACAAAGGCTGCGGACGTCTAATATCTGACCCATTTTGCTCAAGCTGTCTGCCGGGGGGCAGGCGGAAGCTGGTAAACCCGAAACCCTCAGATCTGACCATACTGTCGGAATTCTAACAAACTCAGCAGCAGAATCGGTACGACACAATCTTTAAATGTTCCATCTTGACATGACAGCTTGTTTTCTGATTGAAACTGGATGTTTTTAAAGTTTTTAATAGAACACTGCCCAAATGTAGGGAGGAATTAATGCATCAAAGGAGACAAGTGTGGAGTCTTGTCCAGTAGAACACAGCACTCGAGCCCGAAAGATTCTACAAACCCTAATGATGTTACCAGCCGTGAAAACCTGAAATCTTTGAAAGTCAGTATTGTCTTCTCAGACTGGCAGCGGCTCTGCAGGGTCTCAAGCTGAGGTTTTTCACACCTATTTGCCTGGACCCTTTTTTGGAGATGCCGGGGATTGAACCTGGGACCTTCTGCTTCCCAAGCAGATGCTCTACCACTGAGCTGGGAAATGTTTTGCCAATGTCTCCATCTCCAAAGGGGCAAGAGGAGTCATAGCACCTTACCATAAAAGCTGCAGTGTAGAGGGTGTCCTTTGGCAGCCCACCACCCTCTGCATGGAAAGAAAGTTCCAAGCTCTATGGGAGACAAAACACAAAAACAGGTAGTTCATTGCTGAGAGCCAAACTACACATTACACCTACTATGTGATTACCATGGGAACTGGCAGCAGGACAAGTTTCCTGTAGGGACTTAAGCATGAGCAGAGGAGAGTTTCCTGCCTTCCTCCTGTGCCCCTTTGCAAACCTGAAATTGCCTGGAGGGGGGGCATGCTCCACTGGAGGCTGCATGTGCAAGCACTCACTCAGTGCATGCGTGGGTCCCTGGATGACATAAACAAGGTAATTTGGGTAAGGATTGTTCCCCATCAGCACCATGGTCCCTATCCAAATCCAGCTCCCTGCTGTGCTTCAAAACTGAGTTGCCACAAAGAACTTCCAGCTATCGTGTGGCTGCATGTCCCCATGGCGATCGCATGGAAGAAGTAGTGTGTCGTTTGGACTTGAGGCACAACAACAACAGGAAGAAGTCTCCGTCTCTTTGCATATTCTTAAATACCTGGAGGGCAACCTGCAGTTTCCGGAAGTACTGCAAGTTGCCGTCTTGCTGTTTGGCGGCCCTCGTCAATGTCTCCAAGGTGTGATTCCACAGAAGCTCCAGAAGGCTGTTTGTAGAGGAAAGTAAAGACGGAAACTGGATCACAACTCGGAGCATGCTCTAATAAAGCTCAGCAGATGCCAACAAATGCTATCAGGCATTGGGATAGGTAGGGCAGAAAACGCAGAACCAAATTATCATCTCCCCCACATTTCCCGCTGACGTTTAACAAGCATTTCATCCCTCGGCTTTAAATAAAGTGCTAGCAAGGGTGAAACGGATGCCGAAAGGGAAAAATAAACACACAGTGGAAAGTGAAGTGATTTCGGATGCCAAATGACAACAGCAGGCATGATTAGGTTAGGTGGGATATGCAGAGGAGGAGGAGGGGTGGAGAAATCAGCATAGGTAGCAAGACGGGAAACCTAGGTCTTGATTAAATCCAGCGGGATACATTGCCTTGAGATTCATTATCGGTCGCAATTCAGAGAGACTGGCCCTCGGTTTCCTGTCTCGTTACCAAGGCTGATTTCTCTACTCCTTCTGTCTTCCACATGTGACACCTAATCCAAACACTCCTGCTATTGTCATTGCCTGCTCATATAATTTGGCATCTGAAATCACTCCACTTCCCAATAAATAGGACAGATGGACTCACATTCTAGCTGTATCTGAAGAAGTTATATGGATATGTGAAGCTGCCTTATACTGAATCAGACCCTCTTGGGTCCATCGAAGTCAGTATTGTCTACTCAGACTGGCAGCGGCTCTCCAGGGTCTCCAGCTGAGGTTTTTTGCCAGGACCTATTTGCCAGGACCCTTTTTTGGAGATGTCGGGGATTGAACCTGGGACCTTCTGCTTAACAAGCAGATGCTCTACCACTGAGCCACCGTCCCTCCCCTGACCAGCAGTGGCTCTCCAGGGTCTCAAGCTGAGGTTTTTCACACCTATTTGCCAGAACCCTTTTAGTTGGAGATGCCAGGGATTAAACCTGGGACCTTCTGATTCCCAAGCAGATGCTCTACCCCTGAGCCACTGTCCCTCCCCTGACCAGCAGTGGCTCTCCAGGGTCTCAAGCTGAGGTTTTTCACACCTATTTGCCTGAACCCTTTTAGTTGGAGATGCCGGGGATTAAACCTGGGACCTTCTGCTTCCCAAGCAGATGCTCTACCACTGAGCCACTGTCCCTCCCCCGACCAGCAGTGGCTCTCCAGGGTCTCAAGCTGAGGTTTTTCACACCTATTTGCCCGGACCCTTTTTGTGGAGATACCAGGGATTGAAACTGGGATCTTCTGCTTCCCAAGCAGATGCTCTACCACCGAGCCACCGTCCCTTCCCTATGGAAGTGATCTGTGACTCATGAAAGCTCATACCCTGCCACAAATTTTGTTAGTCATTAAGGTTTTACTGGATTCTTGCTGTTTTCTACTGCTATATTACGGAGTTACAAGAGACCGGGCCTTCTCCGTAATGGCTCCATCTTGGTGGAACCAGCTGCCGGAAGAGGTAAGGGCCCTGCGGGATCTTACCCAATTCCGCAGGGCCTGTAAGACATCCCTCTTCCGGCTGGCCCACAACTAATCGGCACAGAACACTGAGTACTGAACACCGAACACGGAACATCGAATATTGAACATGCAACCGATGAGTGTAGCTGTAGGTCCGCTTTGTGATTTTAATGTCTATGTATATAACAAATGTTTAGATTTTTAACTATAACTTATGAAATGTTGATTTTAATGCTTAATTTTAGATTTTATGTTAGTTTTATATGTTGTAAGCCGCCCTGAGCCACCTAGTGGGAAGGGCGGGATGTAAATCTTAGATAAATAAAAAAATTAAAAAAAATAAATATATGATATGGTTGATTCGGCAAGTAGAACTGCCCCTCACCTTGTTCCATACAATTTGCAGCTTGCTAAAACACAGGCATTTTTCTAAATAGGAACAACACTGACTACCTAGCCAAGAATGATCCTCACAATTCCAGTGTTCTGGCTCACCTGTTAAAGTTCTCTTGAACCAGGTTCCCATGCAAGTATTCAAACTCACACTCCAAAAATTTCATTAACGGGGTGATACACTGGAGAAATAGGGAGAGAAGGATCAGTGAAATCAAGGGGACGGAGGGAAATGTATTTACAACTCACATCCTTATGGTTAGATTTAAACATTAAAGAGCCCCTACTATTTATTTATTTATTGGAATTTCTATCCCGCTTTCCTCCACAAGCTGGCTCAGGGCGGGTTATAACAGGTTAGTAAAACGTATAAAAATAATCCATATGCTCCAAGGTAAAAAGAGAACCAATTTAACAACTGATGGCAAGCTAAAATTAACAAGAGTCAACAGCATCCCACAAGTATGGTGTAAATGTATGCGGGAAACCTGCATATGGTTTGGGGAGGGACGGTGGCTCAGTGGTGGAGCATCTGCTTGGGAAGCAGAAAGTCCCAGGTTCAATCCCTGGCATCTCCAAAAAAGGGTCCAGGCAAATAGGTGTGAAAAACCTCAGCTTGAGACCCTGGGGAGCCGCTGCCAGTCTGAGAAGACAATACTGACTTTGATGGACCAAGGGTCTGATTCAGTATAAGGCAGCTTCATATGTTCATATTAGGGGAGGGACGGTGGCTCAGTGGTAGAGCAGCTGCTTGGGAAGCAGAAAGTCCCAGGTTCAATCCCCGGCATCTAAAAAAAATAAGGGTCCAGGCAAATAGGTGTGAAAAACCTCAGCTTGAGACCCTGGAGAGCCGCTGCCAGTCTGAGAAGACAATACTGACTTTGATGAACCAAGGGTCTGATTCAGTATAAGGCAGCTTCATATGTTCATATTAGGGGAGGGACGGTGGCTCAGTGGTAGAGCATCTGCTTGGTAAGCAGAAGGTCCCAGGTTCAATCCCTGGCATCTCCAAAAAAGGGTCCAGGCAAATAGGCGTGAAAAACCTCAGCTTGAGACCCTGGAGAGCCGCTGCCAGTCTGAGAAGACAATACTAACTCTGATGGACCAAGGGTCTGATTCAGTATAAGGCAGCTTCACATGTTCATATTAGGGGAGGGACGGTGGCTCAGTGGTAGAGCATCTGCTTGGTAAGCAGAAGGTCCCAGGTTCAATCCCTGGCATCTCCAAAAAAGGGTCCAGGCAAATAGGCGTGAAAAACCTCAGCTTGAGACCTTTGGAGAGCCGCTGCCAGTCTGAGAAGACAATACTGACTTTGATGGACCCAGGGTCTGATTCAGTATAAGGCAGCTTCATATGTTCATATGGTGTAAATGTATGCGGGAAACCTGCATATCAAACAGGTGGGCCCACGCTAATGACTATAAAATAAGTTTCTGTCATTCATAGCCTAGGTGGGTTAGAGCAGGGGAGGTCGAAGTAATCAGACACCCACTGCCTCAACCAAAGGCCTGGTGAAACAGGTCTGTTTTGCAGGCCCTGTGGAATTGTAATAAGTCCCACAGGGTAATAATCTCATTTGGGAGCATGTTCCACCAGGCCAGAGCCAGGGTTGAAAGTGGTAAACTACAGTGGCCCAGAAAAATGCCCATCCCTCTTGAGGTTCCACGTGGCCAGCACAACCTTTAGAAGGCTCCACTCTCACAGACTATACCATACTCATGTGGCATCTGGACACCACCATGGCCACTGCTTGGATTCTGCAGTACTTGTATACATACACTGTGTATGAATGAGCATGCATACATGGAAAGAGGCTTTTAAACAGTACAGGCACTGCAGGGAGAAGTTAGCCCTTTTAATATACCTTCAACTTCACATTAACATTTATAGCAATTGTAAAAGCCAGACTGTCATTCCCACCCTGGCCTGGTACAGCATAGGTGGAGTACAGATGTGAAGTGCGAAAGGTAATGATCCTGTGCCCAAGCTAAGGGAAATCACCATATAAAGTGAGTGGGGAAATAATCTTACCCTACACAGAATTCACGAATAGACTGAGGGCCAATTTTTATAGATCAGACCAATAGGAGAGTCCAGGCTCAGTTCTACATCATCATTAATACCAACAGCTAAGAATCAAGGTGACATCGTGCAATTATGTATTACTACTTTTTCAGGCATAAGCTTAAGCACTCACATTTATTCCAGCAAGTTCAGAAGTGCACCTTGCACTTTCCCCTCCACTTTCTGCCTTTGCAAACAAACCATAAGAAGGTCTGACATGTAGTCCAAAGCAAAAGGAGAATGTCAATAGTATTTTGACAGAAGTTGGGAAGATATAGAAGGGACAAGAATATTTCACTGGTTTCTGTTGTTGCTTCCTGTGATACCTCTGGGACTATCTACTCTTCTATTGCTACGCTGACAGTTCAAGGGAGATGAGCAGAGAAGCAAAACACTTCCTGAAGCCAATGTTATTCCAAAACTCACATCTTCTGGGTCCTTGGAGTCACTACAGGTCGACAGCTCCTGAATGTATCTGGAAATCCCAGCTTCCAGCTGTCAAAACACACATGCTTATTGAGACTTAGGATAGATGCGATAAAAATACATACAGTTCATACACATTCTTTAGTGATCCTTACAACAACCTGGAGACTTGGGCCAGCATTATAACTCATAGGAAAAGAAGAGTCAGGAGTTTGCCTAAGACCACCACTGAGTGTCTGACCCAAGATCTGAACTAAGGAATGCTTGATTCATGCTATCAGTCTTTTTATACACCTTAATGCTCAGAGATATAACTCTGCTCCACCCTAGTTCCGCTGAAGCTAAATACAATCCAGACAATATACAATGTTCTTCCTGGAAGAAAAGGTTATGCTTCCTCCTGCCAGCCAACACCCACCATTGCTGAGAAGATATTTAAAAGAAAATTGTCCTACATCAACATATGGCCCGCGGGCCAGATCAGGCCCACAGAGGGCTCCAATCAGACCCCCCAGCAACTGGCTGTTGTCTGCCTCATTTTCCCTTGCCTGCTTTTTTCGGTTGCCTTTTTGTGTTTCTCCCCCCCCCCCCCCCGGATAGGCCAGAGCAGCAAAGCAGCCTTTCCCTTTCCCCCCTCCCTTTTCCCAAAGGAAGGAGGAGCAGCCTCAGTCAATGAGGGAGCTTGGCTCTATAGCTCTGCTGGGTGATTAAGTTTGCCAGGCTCAATTAATCACCCTGCAGAGCTACTGAGACAAGCCTCTCTTCCTTCTAATGAATGGCTGAGGCTCCTCCCCCTCCTCGTGCCCCAGGGAAGGAATGAAAGAGCCAGATCTTCCTTTGTCATTCCCCATCATCAGGAGAGCTACAAAGAGTGCTTTTAAGACTAGCAATGTTTCAGATCCAGGACCTGTGGGACCTGATGCAGTTCTGCGGGGCCTGCAAAACAGAGCTGTTCCACCACATGTATGTATGGTTGAGGTGGAAGAAATTCCAGCAGGATCGTCCACCCCTTGCTTTATTTTGCTTTACTTTGCTTCGCTCATCTGCCCAGCTGTGCTTTTATTTCGACATCCACAGATGCACTCGAGGCAGAATCTCTATTGAGATGGACTGCTTGCCACCGGATTCTAAGCTGTAACTGTGTTCTGTGGGTTTTAATGCTTCATTTATATTGAATTATTAATTTATATTTATCGTTTCAATATCGTTACGCTATGGATGTTACCCACTCTGAGCCCTGCTCTTCAGGGAACAAAGACTATGGGCGTTTTCGCACTGACCTTAATCGGCAGCGACGCCCCTCTTCAGCACGCAAGATCTGCCCGGATTTCGCACCAATTGCCGCGGAGCACCCGGAAGGGCCGGAAAGTCCCGCGGCTTTTGCGGCGCAAATGGAAACTGCCAAAAACCAGTTTCCATTTGCGCCGCAAAAGCCGCGGGACTTTCCGGCTCTTCCGGGTGCTCCGCGGCAATTGCTGCGAAATCCGGGCAGATCCTGCGCGCTGAAGAGGGACGTCGCTGCCGATTAAGGTCGGTGCGAAAACGCCCTATAAGTTGAACATAAATAAATAAATAAATGTTGCATCACTTTTTCTGCTTTGGCCATGGAGTTGTGGGGCACAAACGTCTCCCGATTCCTGCCCAACTTCTGAAATTTCCATCTGCGCTGCCTATACTTTCAAGCCCACATGCAGAGCCATGAGTGAAGCAGATATTCTTAAGATGCTGAATTATACTCCCTCTATTACCCTCCCACCTGCAGGTACTGGACGCGTAGAAATGCAGAACGCACAAAGTCCTGAAGCAAAACTTAAAAGTAATGAGCATACAGATGATCTCTCGTTTGATACTGTTTTACTACCATGCCTCTCACACACGGTTTACTATTGGATGAAATAATAGAAAACGCCAAGGCTCTGAGGTTACTTTGGTTGCCAGGATCTGCACCACACTTCGGATCTCATTGTTGAGGCATTGAACTGTAGACTGGAGTTGATGGTGCAAAGTGTTCTGGATCTGTTCTGGAGCAACAACATCTCCTATCTGCTGCTTCAGGCGGGCCCAGTCCAGCTGGGACGGCAACTTCAGGATGATCATGCGAAGCTGCTCAATATTGTTCACCACAACACAGAGCTGGAGGCAGGGAGAAACAAAAGAAGTCTGTTAAACAGATAAAAGAGTTCATGTCCTCCAACAAGCTGAGTGGCTAGATCTTTTACTTCTTTCCTTTTAGAAGCCAGCCCTACATCCCAAACATACAGATATATCAATAACGGAACTGAAATTGGCTTGATTTTCCCCAAGTGCTATACTGCAAACTACACCTTAAAGAAAGCTATCCCCTCCCGATGACTCTAGGGCTGGATCGGTGAACCTTTTTAACTACATTCCCCCGTTCTCTGAAAAGGAATTAAATATATAATAGAAACCATATAAGCGTAGTCTGGACAAATCTTTGTTTCCTAAAAACTGAGCCTTTGAGTCTTCAGCAAAACTAATCTGTCTGGCAGAACTGAAGAACAGCCCGATCTAGTGTGAGAAACCGCAGGAACACTCTGTAGATGCTCTTAGTTCTGCCAGAGAAGGTCTTCACTAAGTTTCAAAGGAATACGGAGTTTCTACATTAGCCTGGACAATTCTTTGCACTCCCATCATCTTCAGTTCAAACTGATGCTGAGAGGAAGGGACATTCCTGGGGACATGATCAGTATCTTTCTGATGATATTTAACACCACACAGTAATAACAGAGCTAGGACAGGCCTGTCTTTTCCAGCCCCCAACCCTGTCTTTTACTAATCTTCAAAACAAAGTTGTCTGCCCCGATGACATTAGAAGGGATAAAAGGGTTAGAACGGATAAAAGGAGGTACTTCTTCGCCCGAAGGGTGATTAACATGTGGAATTCACTGCCACAGGAGGTGGTGGCAGCTACAGGCATAGCCAGCTTCAAGAGGGGGTTAGATAAAAATATGGAGCAGAGGTCCATCAGTGGCTATTAGCCACAGTGTGTGTGTGTGTGTGTGTGTGTGTGTGTGTATAATTTTTTGGCCACTGTGTGACACAGAGTGTTGGACTGGATGGGCCATTGGCCTGATCCAACATGGCTTCTCTTATGTTCTTATGTGACACAGAATGTTGGACTGGATGGGCCACTGGCCTGATCCAACATGGCTTCTCTTATGTTCTTATGTGACACAGAATGTTGGACTGGAGGGGCCACTGGCCTGATCCAGCATGGCTTCTCTTATGTTCTTATGTGACACAGAATGTTGGACTGGATGGGCCACTAGCCTGATCCAACATGGCTTCTCTTATGTTCTTATGACATCATCCAACTTCGCTGCTAGACAGCAGGATAACTCTGGCTATTTCCATATGGGTTATCTGCCCTGGATCCAATGCTATTGGAAAGCAGGTGTTTTCCTGCACAGCATTGTGCTGCATTCATATACCTCCAGGAGTCACCTTGGCTTTTCTTGAATATTTCTCAAACCTTCTTTACTGAAAAGTTGTGGGGTTGATCGCAGTAAAGCCTGGATGGGTGCTCTGTTGGGAGACCAAGTTGCCCACTACAACAGGCAACCTCCTGCTTCTGGCTCCTTGCTGATCCTTTGTGGAGCAGCAGAAGCAAAATAAGGAAAGGTCAATGGGCATTCTGCAATGTTCTAGAAAATCCTTTAGCATCATGCAATGCCATGACATCACTTCCAGGTACATGATCAGAAATGACATCACAGCATTGTGCAATGCCACTTTTTGTTGCCTCCCTACCCCAGCTCCCAAAGCTTGCCAGTTGACCCATACTATGTTAGCGGGGAAAACCTGGATTCTCTGAGTCCCACACTCATGGCAGTCATTTTCCTTTTACACTGTCCCCAGGGCAGCCATTTCCTTCCTTCCAGTTTGGTGTAGTGGTTAAGTCTGCGGACTCTTATCTGGGAGAACCGGGTTTGATTCCTCACTCCTCCACTTGCACCTGCTGGCATGGCCTTGGGTCAGCCATAGCTCTGGCAGAGGTTGTCCTTGAAAGGGCAGCTGCTGTGAGAGCCCTCTCCAGCCCCACCCACCTCACAGGGTGTCTGTTGTGGGGAGGAAGGTAACGGAGATTGTGAGCTGCTCTGAGACTCTTCGGAGTGGAGGGCGGGATATAAATCCAATATCTTCATCTACCTCACAGGGTGTCTGTTGTGGGGGAGGAAGGTAAAGGAGATTGTAGGCCGCTCTGAGGCTCTGTCCTTGAAAGGGCGACTGCTGTGAGAGCCCTCTCCAGCCCCACCCACCTCACAGGATGTCTGTTGTGGGGGAGGAAGGGAAAGGAGATTGTAGGCCACTCTGAACCTCTGTCCTTGAAAGGACAGCTATTGTGAGAGCCCTCTGAGCCCCACCCACCTCACAGGGTGTCTGTTGTGGGGGAGGAAGGGAAAGGAGATTGTCAGCCGCTCTGAGGCTCTGTCCTTGAAAGGGCAGCTGCTGTGAGAGCCCTCTCAGCCCCACCCACCTCAAAGGGTGTCTGTTGTGAGGGAGGAAGGTAAAGGAGATTGTCAGCCGCTCTGAGACTCTTCAGAGTGGAGGGCGGGATATAAACCCAATATCATCTTCTTCTTCTTCTATATGGGATTTTTCTTTAATTGACAGTTGAATATCATTATATCACATTATAACCAGATTCCTGAATTCCCAGCTTTTGTTTAAAAGTCAGCCTCCAGCCCCTTTCATTGCAAAGATATAAAAGGAAAGTCAAGAAACCTATTTTTAATGAGAACTGGGAATTCAGAGATCCTGTTTCCCTATACTTCCCATCACTATTGTTATAACATTACTCTGAAGTAACGGAATTCATTTGTTGATTTCTTTAAAGAGCTGGAAACGCCCCAGTGTCCTAGCTTGGTGGTGGCCACTGCTGAGAAAACGGGGCAAGGAAATGGTGAGAAAACCTGCCAGGTGGAAGCCCCGTTGCCACTGCACTTTATCAGCAGCTGCATCGGCAATTGGGAAACCACAAAAGCTTGGCCCTGTGTGGAAACCACCCCTTTCTACCAGTCAGAATCTGGCTCTACCACTTACCCGGTTTGCTGCTTCTCCCTCCTCACTTTTGCTTGAAGACGACAATTCTTCTGCTCTTGTCTTGATCAGCCGGCAGTACATCAGAGCAATCCTGCACATGTCCTAGCAAAGAAGAATGAAAGTGTAAGCTACCAAGTATAACTGTGATCTCGGGAAGTGCAGGCTTTTGGCAAACTAAGGCAAAGGTTGGCTTCACCATCACATCCCACAAGGAGACTTGCTTGCAGGCCTGTGGCACTCCATGGGGCCCACAGGGCCCAGCCTCCTTGTGGATGTTGCAGGCCCCCTCCCCAAGCCTTGGCTCCCCCCTCCCCCTTGGGACCCCTCACCCCGATCGCCTCAGCACATGAAGCAGATAGCGGCACCAGCAAGCTCTCCCCTGAAGTACTCTGAGCAGCGTTGGGTGGGTGGGCGGGCAGATTCCAAAAGTTGGGTGGGTAGGTGAGCAGGCAGCCCCAGCCCGTGCTCCCAGCAGCTCTTAGTGCAGCCATGAATAGCTGCGGGCTCCATGTGCTGCCTTGTTTTCCACCACCATGAGGCTGAACGGTAAGTTCTTGGGTGAGTGGGAGAAGAGGCCCCTAGACTGCACATGCTGCAAGGGCAGCTAGAGTCCTTTCCAGGTAGGGTTGCCAAGTCCAATTCAAGAAATATCTGGGGACTTTGGGGGTGGAACCAGGAGACATTGGGGGCGGAGCCAAGAACAAGGCTGTGACAAGCATAATTGAACTCCAAGAGAGTTCTGGCCATCACATTTAAAGGGATGGCACACCTTTTCAATGCCTTCCTTCCATAGGAAATAATGAAGAATAGGGGCACCTTCTTTTGGGGTTCATAGAATTGGACCCCCTGGTCCAAACTTTTTGAAACTTGGGGGGTACTTTGGGGAGAGGCACTAGATACTATACTGAAAATCTGGTGCCTCTATCTCAAAAAACAGCTCCCCCAGAGCCCCCGAAACCTCCAAATCAATTCCCCATTATACCTTATGAGAAGCGATCTCCACATAGGGAATAATGAAGACGTTTCCCTCTCCTCCCCCCCCCCCCTCGCCTGGTGTCTGGCAAATCTGGCCTCTCTACTCACAAGTTGCTGCCAGCTTCTTTACAGCAAAACAGACACACCAGAGTTGAAGCCTTTCAATCGGAGACTGAAGCCTCCGGAGGTAGAAAGGCACATGATCCTCTGGGGGCGGGGCTTCCCCCTCTGGCCAGCTGACTGGGTGCGAGAAGAAGCCTTGGAAAGCAGAAGAACCTAACTGGGAAACTCAATGGGGAAGAGTGGAACTAAAATTGGTGCCGTTTCCCACCACCTTCCACCCCCGCTTCTGGATTTTTGGAGAGCGGGGGAGGAGGCTGCAAATTCAGGAATCCCCCACCAGGGCGGGGGGGGGGGTTGGGAAGCCTATTTCTGGGTGGGTGGGGAGGGAGGGAGGAAGGGAAGAGGGCAGGCAGGACATGTCTCCCCCAGCCCGTATGTACAAGCCATGCACATTCCCTGCTGCTCCTGGTTAGGAAAGGGCACAGGAAAGCAGGGACATGGGGAGGGAGTGCAGAGATACAAATCAGCCTTCTTTTGAACTTTGGAACTGGAAGCTGATCACTGCAGGCTGAGCTCCAGGAAAGGTAGAAAGGCAATTGGAGCTTACATGCAATTTAAATCACACTGGAGGAGGGAGGGAGAGGGGTAGCCCCCAGTCTCTCCAGCTTCTTGTTCTCACCCCCATGCCCCCTCCTATGCCCCCCTGTGGCCCCCTCGCCCTGTGACTCTTAGCTATGGAGCTGCTTGGTTGCCTCTTTTCTCCTCCTGTGTGGGAAGGCAGGGCGTACCCTAAAGCAGCACAAACAATTGTCCTGAGATTCATCCACACATCAAGAAGTGCAGTCTCACACACAAACACTTTCTTCTCAACAGCCTGGAGCCATTTAAAGAGATGTGACTCTTTTTTCTGGCTGCTGATTGAAAGCAGCCAAAAAGAGAGGACCAAAACGGCAGCCAAGAAGGGAGAACCTCCTCTCCTCTCCAACCCTATTTCAAATGCAAAATGCCTGGTGATGGGTGAAGAGCAGCTCCAAGTTGAACTGCTTTTAACTAGCAGGAGAGGCACAGGGAGGAAATTCAGAAAACAGGAGGTTGTGGACTAAAGGAATCTCTCTTTAATCACTTCAGAATTTCCCACCACCTGACTCTTTCCAAAGCCTCACTCTTGTTTTTCTACACCTCCCAGCACCCCAGTTGCTTCAAATCCCCTTTCCCTATACTTCCTATTATTATTCAGGCCAACCACTTTTTCTTACAAATTCCCAGGTACCAATACAGATTCTCCAGTTGTTTTACTAGCATTTTTCATTCCCCAGTCAGCCTCAAATCTTTCTCCACATCATCACCACTTTTTATAGTTTCCCTGACAATCTACCTTGAATCAACTGGTCTCTTAAGCTTTCCAACCGCCTGCCAGGTAGAGTTGCCAACTCCAGATTGGCAAACTCTTGGATATTTGATGGGAAGCTTAGGGAAGGAAGGGGAAAGGTGGGACCTCAGTGGGGTATAATGCCATAGAGACAGCCCCTCTCCCCAAGGAGCCGATCTTTGTAGTATGGAGATCAACTGTAATTCTGGGAGATTTGCCCTGGAGGGTGGTAACCCCACTTCCAGGACAAAAGCATGCATGTTTTCACCCTTGAGTTACCTCTGCAAGAGACTGCGATAGGAATAAGGAGAACGGATTGTTCCATTTTAGACTGCAGAAGGAAGAGCACAGAGCTTCACATTTTGGAATGCTTTTCTATGTTTTTTAAAAAAATATTCTGCAAATGGAAATACTGCCTTGTAAGCAAAGGACAGAGGAAATAGAAGCCATGAGAGTCTACAGGCTAGTTTTAGAAACTGCACTGAGTGGCCAGCGTACTGTAGTTCCCACAGACCTCTTCTAGAAAGCTTTTCATGGATTCAGATTTAGGATGCTGTGGTTGGGAGGCCTCAAGCCTGTTTAGTCTGCTCAAGTTAACAGCTTTAAGGGCTAACACACAGCTAGGCCTGATTGAGAAGAAGAGAAGAGTTACTAACATCCCAGCCTTACCTGCAGCAGACGCATAACTTTCACTTTTGCCTTACAGTGATTCTGCTATGCTTAGGGTTGCCAAGTCCAATTCAAGAAATATCTGGGGACTTTGGAAATGGAGCCAGGAGACTTTGGGGGGTGGAGCCAGGAGACATTAGGATGGAGCCAAGATCAAGGCTGTGACAAGCATAATTGAACTCCAAAGGGAGTTCTGGCCCTCACATTAAAAGGGACAGCACACCTTTTCAATTCCTTCCTTCCATAGGAAATAATGAAGGATAGGGGCACCTTCTTTTGAGGCTCATAGAATTGGACCCCCTGGTCCAATCTTTTTGAAACTAGGGGGGAACTTTGGGGAGAGGCACTAGATGCTATACTGAAAATTTGGTGCCTCTACCCCAAAAAACAGCCCCCCCCCCAGAGCCCCAGATACCCACGGATCAAATCTCCATGATTTTCTATGGGAATAAATTTCCATAGGGAATAACAGAGTTCCCAGCGGACATTTCTCTCCCCTTCCCCCGCTTTCTGACAACCCTGAAATGGGGGGAGGGCCTCCAAACCGGGGGAGCCGTTGGCACCTAGAACCAAACCCCTCATTTTCTGCTTAATTGTGGTTAACATCACTTGTGACCTGTGTGAGGTGGGTCCAGTTGTCACCAACTTGGCCAAGTGCACACACAAAGCATGGGGCACACCACACCCTCCCCCTTTCTCTCTTTTCCTTTCAGCTCAGATGGTGTCCCAAGGTTTTTTTTTTAAATTTTAAGGATTGTAATGCCAGGCTTCCGGAGACTGCCAAAATGTCCTCCCCCACAAAAAATTACAAGGAGAAATGTTTGCAAACCTTTCCCATCCTGGTATCAATCCTGGTGATGACGATCACTCCCCTTTGTTTGTTTGTTTGTCCATCTCCATTCCACCCCTCCTTCCTTGCACCTTCCATTTGTGAGAGCGGGGGAAAGCCCCATGCAGAAAGGGCCTAAGCCTGATCTCTATAAACCTAGCACGCCTAATTCGGTCTTGCTGTCTGTAGTGCAGTAATGGGAAGAGACAGCAGGTAAGCTCACCATCCCTCGAGCATGAAAGCTCACAATTGCAAAAATGTAACTGAATGGAGGGAAGGTAGCATGGAACAGCCTGATCTTGTCCAACATCAGAAGTGAAGCAGGGTCTGCACTTGGATAGGAGACCACCAAGGAAGGTAATGGCAAACCACTTCACTTGCCTTGAAAGCCCCTTAGAGGCTGCCGTAAGTCAGGTGTGACTAGAAGGCACTTATCTATGTCATTGAATGTCCTGAGCTAGTTGGTAGGTGCAAAGTGGGAAATGCAGCAACTAGGCAGAGCCTCTGAACAGCAACACAGGTATAGAGTGCTGTATGTGCAAAGCCATTCAGCAGGAGAAATTTTCTGATTTGGTGGTGGAAAAGAGTCAGTGTTGCTGAGGGGAGACTAAGGACAGCCACAGGATTTCCTGATGTCACATGAACCCAAAGAAACAGGGTCTTATTTGAAGATATTGGATTTATATCCTGCCCTCCACTCCGAAGAGTCTCAGAGTGGCTCACAAACTCCTTTACCTTCCTCCCCCACAACAGACACCCTGTGAGGTGGGTGGGGCTGGAGAGCGCTCTCACAGCAGCTGCCCTTCCAAGGACACAGCTTCAGAGCGGCCTACAATCTCCTTTCCCTTCCTCCCCCACAACAGACACCCTGTGAGGTGGGTGGGGCTGGAGAGGGCTCTCACAGCAGCTGCCCTTTCAAGGACAACCTCTGCCAGAGCTATGGCTGACCCAAGGCCATGCTAGCAGGTGCAAGTGGAGGAGTGGGGAATCAAACCCGGTTCTCCCAGATAAGAGTCCGCACACTTAACCACTACACCAAACTGGCTCTCCACACCAAACTTATGAGTCCATTCCTTCACAGCAACTGTAAAAGAAAAGAAATTCTTCCTGATATTTGCCACAGAGAGTCTGAAGCATCCTCTTATTTTCTGCACATAACTATTCCTCATCTTAATATTACCCAAACTTTGGAGAGCTGGTGAAAGCTGTAGTGATTTGATCTAGGAGACCTGGATTCAAACCCATTCAGCCGTGACTTTTGGGCCAGTTGCACCCCCTCGTTCTAACCTATCTCACAGGACTGTTACAACGGTCAAATTGAAAAGGGAGAACTATGTACACTTTCTTGGGCTCTTTCAAGAAAGAGGCAAAATAAAAATGTGATCGATAACAAACCTCAACAAACTTCACCATGATCATGAAAGCTTCCTCAGGATCTGGCCAATCCAGCTGCTGCCAGGTCTTGACCATCTGAGCATAACAGGTAGATAAGTCCACAGTGGATGTACTATGTTTGTTCAGCTCCCCCAGTGGCTTCAGCTAGGCAAATGGGAAACAAAAAAAATACAAACGCAACAGTTAATCAAAGGTAGAGTTTGTTTTATAAGTCTTTGGTCACTTTTGGAATTTCCAGGAAATACAAATGGGGCACTCAGACCTACATTTCTGATCCTTAACCACTTCATCCAGAATGTCCAATCAGCTCGTTTGCAGCCCACCTGCGACACTTTGAGCATCCTTTGGCAAATACAGCGGTTTATAAAGGCGCAGAAGAAATTAACCTTTGCTGAACAACGTTTATAAAGCCATGAAGAAGCATTCATGCCTCTTTCTCTTTCTGGCATAAAGTTGAAAGTATTTTGAAGGCATTGTATGGAGTCAGAATATCCTGGTGCTTGTCTCTGATATTTAAGGGCTAAAGCAAAAATGACAAAAATCATGGATCTCTGATCAGTCTGTGAAAGCAGCTCTACCTTTTATTCCAGCCGTATGGGAAGGGGAAGAGGATATCTGATCCTTCAACCCCCATTTGGTTAAGCTAATGAAAACTGAGTTCTCTGCATTTTTATTCGCATTTTTAAGGGGGGGGGACACTGTGGTATTAAAGTACATCCTTCTTTTTTAAAACCACTAAAAGAGGCCCAGGAAGCCTGGCTTCAATTATCAAAATTATGAGCGAGTTTGAAGAATTAAACCCGCTCCCTGTGTTGCTCCAGTTCAGATTGGGGCTGGACGCACATGCAATTTACCTCCTATAGAAGATCACATTTTGGGGAGACCTTCAGTGAACCCAGTGCAAGAGAGCTTTGAATATGCAGGACATCAGCTTCTATTTATTGCCTTGCATATCTGCTAATCTAGAAAAAAATAATCTGTAACTTCATTTCTACATTATGTACTGATAGAATAAAGAGCGGATTTCAAGGGAAAATTAACATGGTGGAGGTGAAAGATACACATCAAGAATATCAAGACAGCTGATGGTCAAGAACAACTGACTTTTTTGTTACTGGGGATCCCTCACCTGATCTACTTGTACAGCTTTCTGAGTCCTTTCCAGGCCTATTGTGTACGTCTTCTGGAGCCATTTGGGGATGACTTCTTTAAACCACTGGTGGAAATTCATCAGTTCAAGAGGAGCTTCACTGGAGATAAGGAGACACAACAATGCCTACGTAACAAGGCAGATTCATGGATGAGACACTGACACTGCAATACTCCAGTCTAAGCCCACTGAATCAACCCCACATAGGATTGCACTGAGAGCCTTCCATTTGTACCAACTCAGCGGTTCCAACCTGGTTTTGCTCTACAGTTTGGTCATTAGGCACTGCAACTGGAAACATAAGAGAAGCCATGTTGGATCAGGCCAATGGCCCCTCCAGTCCAACACTCTGCGTCACGAAAGAACATAAGAGAAGCCATGTTGGAACAGGCCAATGGCCCATCCAGTCCAACACTCTGTGTCACATAAGAACATCAGAGAAGCCATGTTGGATCAGGCCAATGGCCCATCCAGTCCAACACTCTGTGTCACATAAGAACATCAGAGAAGCCATGTTGGATCAGGCCAGTGGCCCATCCAGTCCAACACTCTGTGTCACATAAGAACATCAGAGAAGCCATGTTGGATCAGGCCAATGGCCCATCCAGTCCAACACTCTGTGTCACATAAGAACAGAAGAGAAGCCATGTTGGATCAGGCCAGTGGCCCATCCAGTCCAACACTCTGTGTCACATAAGAACATAAGAGAAGCCATGTTGGATCAGGCCACTGACCCCTCCAGTCCAACACTCTGTGTCACATAAGAACATAAGAGAAGCCATGTTGGATCAGGCCAATGGCCCATCCAGTCCAACACTCTGTGTCACATAAGAACATAAGAGAAGCCATGTTGGATCAGGCCAATGACCCCTCCAGTCCAACACTCTGTGTCACATAAGAACATAAGAGAAGCCATGTTGGATCAGGCCAGTGGCCCCTCCAGTCCAACACTCTGTGTCACATAAGAACATAAGAGAAGCCATGTTGGATCAGGCCAGTGGCCCCTCCAGTCCAACACTCTGTGTCACATAAGAACATAAGAGAAGCCATGTTGGATCAGGCCAATGGCCCATCCAGTCCAACACTCTGTGTCACATAAGAACATAAGAGAAGCCATGTTGGATCAGGCCAATGGCCCATCCAGTCCAACACTCTGTGTCACATAAGAACATCAGAGAAGCCATGTTGGATCAGGCCAATGGCCCATCCAGTCCAACACTCTGTGTCACATAAGAACATAAGAGAAGCCATGTTGGATCAGGCCAATGGCCCATCCAGTCCAACACTTTGTGTCACATAAGAACAGAAGAGAAGCCATGTTGGATCAGGCCAGTGGCCCCTCCAGTCCAACACTCTGTGTCACATAAGAACATAAGAGAAGCCATGTTGGATCAGGCCAGTGGCCCCTCCAGTCCAACACTCTGTGTCACATAAAAACATAAGAGAAGCCATGTTGGATCAGTCCAATGGCCCATCCAGTCCAACACTCTGTGTCACATAAGAACATAAGAGAAGCCATGTTGGATCAGGCCAATGACCCCTCCAGTCCAACACTCTGTGTCACATAAGAACATAAGAGAAGCCATGTTGGATCAGTCCAATGGCCCATCCAGTCCAACACTCTGTGTCACACAGTGGCCAAAAAAATTATATATATATATATATATATATATATATATATATATATATATATATATATATATATATATATATATATATATATATATAATTTTTTTGGCCACTGTGTGTGTGTGTGTATATATATATATATATATACACTGTGGCTAATAGCCACTGATGGACCTCTGCTCCATATTTTTATCCAACCCCCTCTTGAAGCTGGCTATGCTTGTGGCCGTCACCACCTCCTGTGGCAGTGAATTCCACATGTTAATCACCCTTTGGGTGAAGAAGGACTTCCTTTTATCCGTTCTAACCCGAATGCCCACGAGTTCTTGTCTTGTGAGAAACCTGTTCCAAAAACCCTTCCTCACATCAGGCATTCAACAACACACTATATTCTCTCAGAAATACAAGGTACAACAAAACTGCTCATAGCTGTTAGGAGCGGGCAAGATATACAGCAGTCTCTATATCCCCATCAATCCGGTTTCCACCCAGGCCATGGAGCGGAGACAGTACTGGTCGCTCTTGTAGATGATCTCCGGTGACATCTGGATTGGAGTGGTTCGGCAGTGCTGACGTTGCTAGATCTGTCGGCTGCATTTGATACAGTCGGCCATCAGCTACTGACTCACTGCCTCGCCGGCACAGGGATTCAAGGGTTAGCTTTACAATGGCTTTCCTCTTTCTTTCAACATCGGGGACAAAGGGTGGCAATTGGGGGACAGTCATCCCAGAGACACCCGCTTAATTGCGGTGTGCCTAAGGGAGTGGTGCTTTCCCCAATGTTAACATTACATGCGTCCCCTTGCCCAGATTGGCTGGAGTTATGGGCTGGGTTGCCATAAGTATGCGGATGACACCCAGCTCTACCTACTGATGGACGGCTGGTCTGACTGTGCCCCAGAAAATCTGGACCTGGCGTTGCAAGCCATGGTAGGTTGGCTTAGATTGAGTCGACTAAGGCTGAATTCGATGAAGACAGAGGTCCTTTGTCTGAGTCACGGCGGTCCTGGCAGGGAAATCCCCTTACCGGCTTTTGACGGAGTGCCACTTACAATGGCGCCCAAAGTTAGAAGCCTGGGAGTGCTACTGGAGCCTTCCCTAACAATGGAGGTCCAGATAGCAGTTGCTGCCAAATCCGCCTTTTAATAA
Source organism: Heteronotia binoei (assembly GCF_032191835.1). Classification (NCBI taxonomy): domain Eukaryota; kingdom Metazoa; phylum Chordata; class Lepidosauria; order Squamata; family Gekkonidae; genus Heteronotia; species Heteronotia binoei. The sequence continues at coordinate 68,961,857 of NC_083235.1, forward strand.
TAATAATAATTTATATCCCACCCTCCCTGCTGAAGCATCTTAGGCAGGAAGGCAGTTGGTTCCCTTCTTCAAGCACAGTGACTTGGCAACTGTGATCCATGCTACGGTCACCTCAAGACTGGACTACTGCAATGCCATCTACATGGGGCTGCCTTGTCCCAAATCTGAAAACTGCAGCTAGTGCAGAATGTGGCAGCCATGCGGAGCACATACAGCCTGGGCTGTAGATGCTGCACTGGCTGCCAGTGGTATACCAGATCTGTTACGAGGTACTGGTTATTACCTTTAAAGTCCTATATGGCCGAGGAACTGCTTACCTTAGGGACCATCTCTCCCCAAATGTTCCCCAGAGAGTACTTAGATCAGGAACACAGAACTTGTTATCAATCCCTGGGCCAAGGGAGGCAAGACTGAAAACAACATGAGAAAGAGCCTTCTCAGTTGTCACCCCTCACTGGTGGAACCAACTGCCTGAGGAGGTCAGAGCCTTGTGGGACCTTGCCCAGTTTCGCAAGGCCTGTAAGACGACACTCTTTCAGTTAGCATTTAACTGAGATGCTGACCTCCATTACCAAGATGTTAGATCTAGTGGATGCTTAAGATCATTGAACGGCATCTTAATCTGTACTGAAACTAGCACCAAATCGTTCTTAAACTACTTTTAATAAGAACATAAGAGAAGCCGTGTTGGATCAGGCCAATGGCCCATCCAGTCCAACACTCTGTGCTACACAGTGGCCAATATATGTGTGCGTGTATATATATATACACACACACACACAATATATATATATATATATATATATATATATATATATAGTGTGTGTGTGTGTGTATGTATATGTATACACACACACACACTGTGGCTAATGGCCACAGATGGACCTCTGCTCCATATTTTTATCCAATCCCAAGTCAACATTTCTCCAAGCTAAAGAGCCCCAAGCGTTTTAACCTTTCTTCATAGGGAAAGTGTTCCAAACCTTTAATCATTCTAGTCGCCCTTTTCTGCACATTTCCCAATGCTATAATATCCTTTTTGAGGTGCGGTGACCAGAATTGCACACAGTATTCCAAATGAGACCGCACCGTCGATGTTTTAATGTAAATGTTTTATTGTATGTTTTATTGTCATGTGTTGTGAGCTGCCCTGAGCCTGCTTCGGCGAGGGGTGGGGGTGGGGGATATAAATCCAATTAAATAAATAAATAATATACGACGGTCCCAAAAAATGTGCCATCTGGCCTGAAATGTGTGATCTGGCAAAGTTACGTCTTGCCCTCAGCAGAGGTCAGCACCTGTTGCACAGAAATTCTTTCATGCGCTGCAGTTCCTGCAGGTTGAGATAGAGCTGGAAAAGGCTCTCTGCTGTCAGGTGGGACATGCCGCAGTCCATTCTGCTCAGCTGCTCCTTGACATAACAGGAGACCTGTAGAAGACCAACATAAACGATAGTCACTGAGAATAAGAGACCCCAGTACATAAGCTGTATTACCAAAAACATATTCAATACACTGAGCTTTGGGCTACCTCTGAAAACCATGTTAGAAATTCAAATGGTACAATTGCTGGCATACTGAAAATGTTTTTTAAAAATATTTTTTAAAGAAACATGACAGGGGCATAATTTGCATTGCTCTCAGACGCAAGCTGGAAATCTGATAACACCATGTCACCCACCTTGAAGTTAAGGAGGGGGCGCGGCGTTGTGGGCTTTGCGAATGGACGCCTAAACACAGAGCTCCTCTCTCCTTCCCCCCCTTGTGACGACTTAAACACCGCTCAGACGCCTTAAATTTCACCACCTTGCTATGGGCAAGAAGTCTGGACATAAAAGCAAGAAGGCTGGTACAACTCCAGGCTCAGTACAAGCTTATTTCTCTCGGGGGACCCGCTCTTCCACTCCAGTGACCCCTTCAACATCGGCTGACAAAATGGCGTCAGGAAGAGGGAACTCTCCCGACGGGGACTTCTCAGCCTTCAGACAATCAATCAATCAATCAATTTTATTTATATCCCGCCCTCCCCGCCGAAGCAGGCTCAGGGCGGCTAACAACATAATCAATGCATTAGTTTACAAAGTATTTAAACATAACTAATTAACACATCAATTAAAATTCTACTAAAACTCTAAAAATCAATAAAATCTTTAACATTAATATACTGGTGCTATCGTATAGGTTTCCCTGGCAGTTTCCATTAATCGGTGAAGGCCAATCGAAACAGGGTAGTCTTGCAGGCCCTGCGGAACTGTTCAAATTCCCGCAGGGCCCGCAGATCCTCTGGAAGCTGGTTCCATAGGAGTGGAGCCATAACAGAGAAAGCCCGATCACGGGTACTCTGAAGCTTTACCTCTCTCGGCCCGGGGATAGTCAGCAAGTACTTCCCAGCTGACCTCAGCGCTCTTTGGGGTTCGTATGGGGAAAGACGGTCCCTAAGGTAGGCAGGTCCTCGGCCATATAGGGCTTTAAAGGTAATAACCAGCACTTTGTAACGAATCCAGTATATAACTGGCAGCCAGTGCAGTTCACGCAGCCCCGGCTGTATGTGCTTCCACTTTGGGAGCCCCAACAGTAATCTAGCAGCCGCAGTCTGCACCAGCTGCAGCCTCCGGGTTCGGCACAAAGGCAGCCCCATGTAGAGGGCATTACAGTAATCCAGTCTCGAGGTGACTGTTGCATGAATCACTGAGGTAATGGAGGTAATGAGGTAATGGAGGCTTTTCATAACTTAGAGACTAAATTTACCAGCCTTATTCAGCCAATTTCAGACCAAATGGCAGAACTTAAATCCTCTGTGAATAAAATAGCAGAAACAGCCGATTCTGCGATGACCGCAACGTTAGCTCTGCAAGAAGACGCGCAGTATTTTTATAAGCAAGACAAATGGGTCACTGCCAAGTTAATAACAATGGAAAACCACCTTAAAGCCTCTCATTTGAAACTGCACGGCCTTCCTGAACAAATGGGTCCATCTTCTGACCTTAAGCTCCTAATTAAGGACTGGCTAATACAAACATTTAACTACACCCAGGAGAATTGCCCTGTGACTGATGCTGCCTATAGACCGGGACCTCTCCGTAAACAACATTGCACCTTCCCCAGAGCCATTTTGGTGCGGCTGACTAACTCTCAAGCCAAAGCAAAGATGATTTCTCTTGCACGCGCTAAAGAAACCCCGCTGCTTCAAAATCACAAGGTGCAAATACTACAAGATCTTTCAGCTGAAACACTTCAGAGAAGGAAAATTCTGAAGCCTATTGTGACTGCTTTAAATGATGCACAAATAAAATTCCGCCGGTCTGCTTATTGCAAACTCCAAGTAACTCTTCAGGACCATACCTACAATGCCTCTGATTTGGACTCCGGAGTGCAGCTTCTCAAAGACTTGAACTTCCCAATACCTCCAGACCTTCTGCATGAGGAAAATGCTGATCTGACTCACCCTATGCCTTCTAGATGGAACACAGTTCCTGGGAAACGTTACAGAGACAAACGCTCTTGCCCACAATGGTTTTATTTCCTAGAATTTCAACGCTGCACTTGAGTAGCTTGCTGAAACTTGTCTTGTTAATCACTGTTTGACTTTTATGGTGGTGACTGTCTTCTTTAACTTTCACACTGAGCATTTAAGGGGAGGGGAGAAGGGCGGTGGTGGGACCTGTTTCCTTATGGATTTCTCCCTTTTATCTCTGTATTTTCTTCTCTCTTTCTCCTACCCTGTCTCTCTCTCCACCCCCTTTTTCTCCTTTTCTTAAACTTGTTTTTTTTTTTTAATTTAGCTGTCTGGGGCGGGGAGGGAGTTGGAGCTTCCAGTTTTTAGCTCCTTATTGGTTTCATCATCTACGTTAAACTATCGTATTTTTTAAGTAAGACCCATGTAATCGGTTACTGTTGACATAGGTGTGTTTTAACCTCATAGTTATCCGTTTTGAGATATTATCTATTTAAAGAGAAAGCAGAGCTCACAAGTTAGTTCTGCATTTTGTTTTAAACATGTTGGTTTTGTTCATTGTTCTCTTAGTTCATCTTTTCTGCAGCAGAATCATCAGCAACTTGAATTTGGTAAAGTTTGGTATTATTCAAATGGGGAAACCTTACACTATGTACGCATATTCCCATTAGCATTCTGGTTGTGCCTACTGTAGACCTAGTTCAGATTATCATTATTCCCTTTTTTCACGCTATATTAAGAATGCTCATTCTCATAGTTTGCTATAAATATGACTCTACCTCAACTTAAATTACTTTCTTTTAATTGCCGAGGCCTCAACAATTTGATTAAGAAAAAAAGGGTTATGACTGCCATCCTCCAGCAAAAACCTGATGTTGTTATGCTTCAAGAAACCCACCTGAAAAATTCATATTCAAAGGTATTTAGTTCACTTTTTACACATCAGTTTCAAGCTCAAGGCTCCTCCAAGGCAAGGGGTGTAGCAATTCTGATTAGTAAGTCAGTTAGATTCAACTTGGAAAGCATACAAACTGACCCATGAGGAAGATTTCTTTTTTTGAATGGTTCTCTAAATGGGCACAAATTAACTTTATCCTCTATTTATGCACCAAATGAAAATCAATTGGATTTCATAGATAATACCTTAACAGAATTGGATCATTTCCACTCTGGTCCTATCATTATTGGGGGCGACTTAAATTACATAATTAATTCCTTACTAGACAAATCTAGTACACCTCCACAAGCACATAAACGATCTCGGAACAGTAAGGCTGTTACCAAACTAGCCAACATACTAGCCATCCATAACCTCTGTGATATCTGGAGAACTAAACACGGCACTGAAAAAGACTTTACTTATTTTTCCCCACACCACTCAGTTCACACTAGAATAGACTATTTTTTAGTCTCTAACTCAATTCGTGATTCCATCCTAAAAATTAACATAGGCCCAAAAATATGGTCCGACCACCCCTGGCTAGAGTGATCTCTTGTGGATGATGAGAAAAGCTCCTGCAGCTACAACTGGAAGGTGAATAAGCACTTGTTAACTATGAAATCAATCACAGACACTTTGGAATCTGATATTAATGAATACTTTAATATAAACTCTCACTGTGGAACCTCAAAACAGATAATATGGGATGCCTTCAAAGCTGTCCTTCGAGGCAAACTTGTAGCCATTGCCTCTACTTATAAAAGAGAACACAATTACGTTCAGAACTAGTTGCTAAGATATCTAAATTGGAAGATGTACTAAAAAAATCTGGAAGTAAAAACTTATGCTAAATTGATTATAGAACGTCAAAAACTTGAATCACTAGAAGTAACAAAGATCCAAAAGCAGTTGCTTTTTACAAAACAAAAATATTGGCACAAAAGCCCTCAGTCACTCAAATTGTTGGCTTGGAGAGTCAAGAAAAGATAAAACTCCATATTTGTGCACTCAATAAGAAATACCAAAGGGTTGATAAAACATTCTACCGAAGACATAGCAGATGTGTTTAAATCATATTACCAACAGTTATTTTCTTCTACTAAACCTTCTTCAGACAGCATTAAAGCATTTCTCAATTCTCATTCTCAGTTAAAAAAAATTTCACTCAATCTTAAGTCCTTCATGGACCAACCAATCACTGCCCAAGAAATTCAGGACACGCTCCATTCAATGAAATCTAATAAGTCTCCTGGAAGAGACAGCTTCATAGTAGAGTTTTACAAATACTTTAATATTTTACCGTCTCCGTATCTAGCTGATATATGCAACCATGTTCTTGAAACTGGAGATATGCCCTCAACCTGGTTAGAAGCAAAGATCATAGTAATCCCCCAAAAAGAGAAAGACCCTCTGGATACTGGTTCATATAGACCAATATCCTTGCTCAATACAGATTATAAAATATTTACAGCTACCCTTGTTGCTAGATTGAAATCCTTCATAGGCAAATATATTCACCACGACCAGACGGGTTTTATCCCAAACAGAGAACTCACAGACAATTCCAGAAAACTGATCAATATAATCAATTATTGCAAAAAAATTTAAGTTGATTCTTCATTTATTATATCAATTGATTTTGAAAAAGCGTTTGATACTGTTGAGGCCCCCTACTTATTTAACCTTTTAGAACACATTAACTTTGGCCCAAACTTTCTTCGAGCTATTCAGGCTTCATATAGTTCTCCTAAAGCTATTATCTCCATTAATAACCATGACTCTGAAGAATTTGAGTTGTGCAGAGGTACAAGACAGGGCTGTCCCCTTTCCCCTCTACTGTTTGCCCTTGCCATTGAACCCCTGGCAAATGCTATACGTCATGATCCCCTTATTCCTGGAATCTCTTTTAAAGATCATTCTACAAAACTTTCATTATTTGCAGATCATCTAGTTATTTTTACCACACACCCAGAACACTCTCTTCAGGCAATTTCAAATCAGCTACACCTTTAGTTTCGGGCCTTAAAGTTAATCCATCCAAATCTGTCTTGTACCCTATCATACTTTCTAAGCAGCACCAGGAATACATTCATTTGCATTTTGACTATAAGTGGCCGGCTAAATATTGGACCTATCTAGGGGTGAACATCCCTGTAAATCTTGGTGAACTATTTAAATACGATCATCATTTTCTAAACAAATCCATAATGTCACTCCAGCAAAACAAATCTTCTAACTTTACCCCTTGGATAGAAAAAATTCAAATATTAAAATCCTTCATTTTTGCTAAATTTCTATTTTTATTTAGAGCCTTTCCAATCCTTATCCCTTTACAACCTGGAAGCATTTTTATTTCCTACATCTGGAATAAGAAATCACCTAGAATTAGTTACAGCACCCTGATTCGCCCTTCAGATCAAGGAGGACTCTTCCTTCCAGATCTCAAACAGTACTACAAAGCAGCTATTTTATCTGGCCTTCTCAAACAATACAATTCAAATTTTAAATCAGACTGGAAACTGATTGAACATGAATATTTAGACAATAGATCTTTTCAAAGTATTCTTTGGAAAACACTGGCCGTTTTCGCACTAGCGTTTACTCCGGCGTAGCACCCCATTTACCTCCGGATCTTTTCCTGGTTTTCGCACCTGTTGCTCCGGCGCTGTGGTTTGCTCTGGTGCTGCAGGGGTTTCACGCCGGAGTATCTTGATCCACCTGCTTCCGGAGTTTTTGAAAACCTCCGGATCCACTCCGGATCCACTCCGCGGAGTTTGCTGTGGGAAATCCATCCACGCCGGATCGACTGCTTTGTGGGCGTCACCCTCTCCCTTTCCGTCCTCCCACCCCATCCACCCCCTTGGCCAATCATCAGCCCTTCGCGGCGCTTCCCAAAAGTGCCCGCACGGCCATTTTTTTTTAACTTCATATTTCTTGCGTAATAGCGATATTATTGCTTTTCCCCTGTTGCGTTATTTCGTTAGTTCGTTAGGTCCCTGTTGCAGCTGCAAGCGCCAGCCGGGGAGGGGGAAGAGCGCGGAGGAAATCCCAGCTTCGCCACCCGGGAGGGAGCGAGGCTGGGAAGGGAAGAACCTGCCACACACACACACACTAGTGCTGGGAGGCTTAAATGTAAAAGCTTTCTCCAGTTTGAACAACGTGTAGTGTATCGCCATAACCATTTCGTTATAACGCAACCATTTCATTATGGCGCAACCATTTCGTTAGTTCGTTAGGTCGCCGTTACAGCTGCAAGCGCCAGCCGGGGAAAGGGCAGAGCGCGGAGGAAATCCCAGCTTCGCCACCCGGGAGGGAGCGAGGCTGGGAAGGGAAGAACCTGCCAAACACACACACACTAGTGCTGGGAGGCTTAAATGTAAAAGCTTTCTCCAGTTTGAACAACGTGTAGTGTGTCGCCATAACCATTTCGTTATAACGCAACCATTTCATTATGGCGCAACCATTTCGTTAGTTCGTTAGGTCGCCGTTGCAGCTGCAAGCGCCAGCCGGGGAAAGGGCAAAGCGCGGAGGAAATCCCAGCTTCGCCACCCGGGAGGGAGCGAGGCTGGGAAGGGAAGAACCTGCCAAACACACACACACTAGTGCTGGGAGGCTTAAATGTAAAAGCTTTCTCCAGTTTGAACAACGTGTAGTGTGTCGCCATAACCATTTCATTATGGCGCAACCATTTCGTTATAACGAAATAGCGTTAGTCCACGCAGCCAGCGGAGGAGACTGGGGACACCCAGACGACTCCGCGGAGCGCGCTGAGCACCCGCCAATCACCATCAGTGGCGGGAAGTTGACATCCAGATTCTCCACTGTGAATGCTTCTGTTAACACATAAAGGGCTGTGGAGGATGCTACAGCTGCAGCCAATCCATAAGCAGAAGCGGCACACATGACGCTCTTGTTACGTTGTTACGTAGTTACGCAACCAGACTTGCGCTTTAAAAAAAAATGATTGACAGGGCATCGAACTCAAGTCGATGCTAGTGCGAAAACGATTTGAGCGACTCCACTAAAGAGGCAATGTGCGAAAACGAGAAAAATGATCCGGACATAATTGCGCCGCGGAATAAGGGGAGTAAACGCTAAGTGCGAAAACGACCACTGAGTAAGAGACCACCCAATTCCTTAAACAACCCTTTTCTAAAAGCCTCCCTATCCATTTGGGACAAACTAAAGCCTCACCTTGCACCTAAGGTTTCACCTATCTCTCACTTTCTCACCCAATCATGGTTTCAACCTGGTTTTTTTACAAACTCCTTTCATGTCTGGAAATCTTTCAACCTAGTAAGTTTTCCTGACATACTTTCAGATGGTAAGCTCCTGGGAAAAAGCCAGTTAGAAGACAAAATTCACCACCCCCTTAATTGGTTTGAATATCTACAGGTAAAACACCTTATTGGTCAGGTATCAAAATCTCATAATTTGGCTAGGCCTCTTACTTTTTTTGAACAATTCTTATCTAATTCACCTGCTACATTCAAAGGCTTAGTCTCCTTCTTATACAAAGGCTTAATTCTTGTAGACTGCACACACCCTCCCTCTTATCAGTGCCCATGGCACTTAGACTGTAAAGCACAATTTACCAATGATCAGTGGCATCATATCTGGTCTTCTCACTCATACACCTCTTCCTCCTTAAATATTCAAAGACTTAAGTTATAAAATATTATTGAGGTGGTACATAACACCCCAAAAATTACACCATATATCATCAGAACACCCTCCCTATTGTTGGAAAGGTTGTGGGAGGGAGGCAGACTTCTTAAAGAATTCTGGATTTCAGTTGTATCACATATCAAAACTATCACTGGTTACACCATCCCATTTACTCCTGAAGTGATATTATTAGACCTGTGGCCTGATTTAATAATTTCACAGCTTAGCAAATCTTTAATTTCAACTTTACTTATGGCTGCCAAAATGGTCATAGCTAAGAATTGGAAGACCTCTGGTCCGTTATATATTAAATTTGGGTACTCAACAATATGGGAATTTTATTCCATGGACAAAATCCTAGGCTCTATAACCCCTTTAGATAGATATAATACTCCTAAGATCAATTCAAATTATGAATTTTAAATACATTAACTGGTTTTTAAAATATGTTAAATTTAAAGTTTTTATATTTATTATTGTATATGTATGAAATGTTGTTAGCCGCCCTGAGCCCGCCTAGGCGGGGAGGGCGGGATACAAATAAAATTTTACTTACTTACTTACTAAGAACTTATTGCTCAAATGGCTACCTTTCCTTGAGTCATCTTTTTCTCAAACACCTGCTGCTAGATCCTATATACCGTCTCGACTATACGATGTTATTAATTTTACGTAAGGTATGCTATTCTGACGATCATTTATACACCTTAATAACTTTTAAATTACTTTTAAATAATTTAACTTTGCAATCCAGAAAGTATTGGATCGCATTGTTATTATGTTTTTCATCTACACTGGTATCACTGCTGCTGACAAATGTTTGTGTTTGTTGTTATAAAGTTATATTTCAATAAAATTTAATTTAATTAAAATTTAGAAAAAAAAGAAATTAAGGTCAGTCATTGCAATGATAGAAGAGCATAGTACTGTAACTGTCTTTCTGTGGCCTTCTCATCATTTCTTTATGATTTTACAAACTTCCTTTTATCCCATTTGAGAATGCATGGAGAAACAATGAAGAAACCACAGAAAGAAGAAGATGATATTGGATTTATATCCTGCCCTCCACTCCGAAGAGTCTCAGAGTGGCTCACAATCTCCTTTACCTTCCTCCCCCACAACAGACACCCTGTGAGGTAGATGAAGATATTGGATTTATATCCCGCCCTCCACTCCGAAGAGTCTCAGAGCGGCTCACAATCTCCTTTCCCTTCCTCCCCCACAACAGACACCCTGTGAGGTGGGTGGGGCTGAGAGGGCTCTCCCAGAAGCTGCCCTTTCAAGGACAACCTCTGCTAGAGCTATGGCTGACCCAAGGCCATTCCAGCAGGTGCAAGTGGAGGAGTGGGGAATCAAACCCGGTTCTCCCAGATAAGAGTCCACTACACCAAACTGGCACCAAAGGCAACAAACAGAAAATGAAGATGCTTTGGGGGGGGGGAGGTGTTGGAAACCACACTGCAATCTGGCAGGCAACCAATGGGAAAACTTGCATGTGAAAAAACAGAGATCCTGCACTCCAGGATGCCCCAGCCAGCTCACAGCAGTCACCATTTCTTCTCTCTTTGACTATTCCAGAATCTCAACTGCTTTTTTTCCCCTCACATAGACACAGACCTGCCTCTCTCTTCATATCTTCCAAGCCCTGTTGGGTGTTTGGACAGAGCCTAACAATTAAGATCCAATGAGGCAATACCAGTAATTATTAAGAAACATTACGCTTTTGTCTTTGGTTCTTCACAGCCATGCCACTCTAGACCAAGCCTATAAGATAGAGTGATCCATAGCAACCAGAAGATAAGCTCACAACAATACCACATGACTGGTTGCTGCACAGTGATCTAACCCAAGATGAAAAGTTAGCATGATTTACTCCAAAGCCAAACCATGAACATAACTGGCTGGGGAAGTTTAATTATTACTAAGATTCAGTTGAACCCTCACCTCACTTCTAGGTTGCCAATAGGAGTGTGCATTTAGCCTACATCAAAAGCTGAAAACATGACCGAAAAATATTGGTATTTCCAGATATTATTGGTATTTTCCAGATATTTTTTCCACTAGATACAGAGCCCAGTATTTCTTTGACTATCAGAAAATGGCTGATCTGGAAAAAAATCCCAAAATATTTGGGACTTTTGGGACTGATGGATAGCTGATGAACTTGCTGCTTCAAGACATTTAAGGGATCAGGAACCCTTTAAATGTCTTTGGAGTTCACTTGCAGCTTGCAAAAGGCATTTATAAGGACCACAATCCCTTTAAATGCCTTTCCCCCCTCCACTAGAAACAATGGAAAATGGAGGCAGCTCTGTTGGGCAGTCCAGTTTAAACTCTCTCTGCAGGATCAGATCCTGAGCAGTCTCTTTTGAGCAGCATGGTCTAAACAGGGCTCCCCAGCAGAGCCTGCAGAGAGAACTCTCCTTGCAAGATTGGCTCCTTGGTGGGCTCTGTTGGGCAGTCCAGTTTAAACCAGACTGCCCAGCGAAGCCCCAGCAGAGAACTCTTGGCTGGGGCTGGCTCCTCTTTGCAGTTCATTTTCAACCCAGCTGCAAAGAGGAGCCAGTCCAGGATCAGATGAGGCACTGGGAGCTGCCAGCTCCGTGACACTTTAGGTGGGACTGGCTCCTCTTTGCAGCTCAGTTTCCTTTCCCTGTTACTTACCAGTCTACAAGCCACATCAGAGTATTTTATGGGTAATTTGTAGCTGCATAAATGAATATGGGGGGGGGGGGGGTATTTTGGGGAGAGGCACTAGATGCTATACTGAAAATTTGGTGCGTCTACCCCAAAAAACAGCCCCCCCAGAGCCCCAGATACCCGCGGATCAATTCTCCATGATTTTCTATGGGAATAAATCTCCATAGGGAATAACAGAGTTCCCAGCAGACATTTCCCTCCCCTCCCCCCACTTTCTGATGACCCTGAAGTGGGGGGAGGGCCTCCAAACCGGGGGATCCCCTGCCCCCACCTGGGGATTGGCAACCCTAAAGTGGATCCTCTCACACTTTCTTTAAACATATCTTCAAAGTAATGTTCCCAGGTGTACAATGGGATATCAGATTCTAAATTGTCACCTTGCTGAAAAGATCTAAGTTCTTCCCAAATGGCTCCCTTGTTTTTCTCTTTAATGATTTAAGAAGCCTGCAGTTACCTGCTTCAGCATGTTCCCTCTTTCCTCCCCCCCCCCCGCTTAATTAAGTTTTCCTGACGTTTTAAGAGAAGAAATAACCTTTATCTTTCTAAAGTTCCAGCCTTCCTCCATGCTGCATATGCTTTTTAAAAAACTTTAACTGAATTTTGTCAACAATCACAGTCAAATCAACTGTTTTTGTCAGTATTCGATATGTCTTAATTGAGTTCACTAAAGCAGAAGAAAGAAGGCTAATAAATTGATCTAAATTTTCAGTTGAGTTTTCTATGTTATTGGATTGAATTATACAAGTCCATAGTGCTTTAACTTCTTCGGACCCCAGTATTCTCTGACAGTCTCTAGCCATCTAAGAATTCCACTTTTTACTAATTGTAACAGTTGTAATTTTATTTCCTATAAATTTGAAAGGGATGTCAGGAAAAAGAGAGCGCTGAAGTGGGTAATAGTGAGCTGAAGTGGGTAATAGGAAGCAGATGCCCTATTGAAAGGTTCCTTACCAAATCTGCGTTATATTTGGAAATCATAAAATAATCTATTATACTCACCCCTTTATTTGAACAATATGTAAACTCTCCATCCAAGTTGACTCAAGGATCACCATTTAATAGTCTAAAGCCTAAATTAACCATAAAAGTTGACATCTTGATCCCTGAATAATTTAAACCAGGATTTTTAGAAATACAATGAGTGGAGAGATCTATAAAGTTGGGTGCTTTAACAGTCCACACATCAGATTTACAGGTGATATTTCTCTTGTTACCAATCCTTGACTGAAATCACCAGCAAGTATGAGTATTACAAACAGGCTGGTTTAATTGTAAATTCAGTATACAGCATTCTAATAAATCCCATTGATCATCTATTTCTTCTTGTGTAGCTCAAGGAGAGAGAGATGTGAATCAAAATTATAAATTTATTATTATCTGAATAGCAACAACAATATTATTGGGAGCAGAAGCGATTACCTTTTGTTGGGTGAATTTCTGAGAAACATATGTGGTTATACCACCACTAGGACATCCTTTAGTTCTCTGGGCTAGGATGGGCATGAACTGGAAAATGAACCGCATTTTGAGCACAAACCAGGCTGGTTCGTGGTTTGTTCTGAACTGATTTGTTTGGTCACACCATGCCCACACTAGAAAACGAACTGCCTTTTTTCCATGGTGGTTCATTGGGTTTGTTTTTGTGGTTCATTTTTTCCAGACAGCCTGGCACCAATTCAGTCAATTCCTAGGCAATGCTTGGGCTGGACTTCTGGGAGCCCTAGAAACACACATAGCAGTTGTCCGTACCTTGATTTGCAGATCTGGGAGCCAATCACAAAGCTCCCATTCTGATTTATGGGAGCAGATACCCTTTCTCAGCTGCTTTCACTTTGCAGCATGGAAAGAGATGAAGTTGAGCTTTCATGGGGGCTATAACTCAGACATTCCAAATCCAATCTTTGTCGGTTTTAGGGTGGTGGTGGAGGAAGGTCTGCTGAAGTCTCTTCGTGAGTTTGGCATCTCTAACTTGTAAGGGGGATGTTCTACACCTCCTAAACCAAATGAACCCCAAACTAGTTTGAGCAATCAAATGAACTATGAACCAAATCACCTATGCGGTTCATAGTGGTTAGTGGTTAAGTTGAGATCAAATGAACCATGAACCAACATTTTCCTGGTTTGTGCCCTTGCCTACTCTGGGCAGTTACAAAATAGGAGATCAAACCTGTTAGAGAAATATCTTCCAAAACCCACGTCTCCTGGATATCAAGCAATCAAATTTCTGAAAACAAGGTAGAATTTCCAGATCCTGAAGGGCTCTCTTAAGCCCAACAGAATTTCAGCTCATCACTGGGCCAAATTCTAAATGTTTCCCTAACTTATAAATTCTAAGAAAAAAACATAATCCTTTGTTGCAACGACATTTGCAACTCTGACTTTAGGTGTCAATGGAGTGGACCAAACTTGTTTTGGTAAAATCCTGCTTTCATTAAGTTTGGGGAGTTGCTAGTGACACTAAAGGCCGAGTATAGATTTCAAATATTTACCAAATCCAAAAACCATATCACTATTTGGATTTGGGAATACCAGGAAATATCAATGTTTTTCATGTTCAGTATACCCTAGGCTTCCCAAACCTCCCGCTCTGGCGGGAGACCCCTGGGTTCGCAGCCTCATCTCCCGCTCTTCAAAAATTGGGAAGCGGGGGGTGGGGAGTGGAGGGGTGGGAGAACATACCTGTAGGCTTCTGTTATTATAGAGCTCCTGAGCCGTTTGTAAAATGTATGCCCCTTTAAGGCTGGGCAGGAAGGGCTTGGGAGAACGGCCCCTCCCTTTCTTTTGCTTTCGTTTTCACAGCAAGAGTTCTCCGGAAGAAGATCTGGTAAGTATTTGTGTGTGTGAGAGAGGGAGAGGGCAGGGGATTCCCTGGTTTGGAGGCCCTCCCCCCTTTAGAAAGCGTGGGGTGGGGAGGGAAATGTCTACAGGGCACTCTATTATTCCCTATGGAGAACGATTCCCATAGGGAATAATAGGGAATTCATCCGTGGGTATTGGGGGCTCGGGGGGGGCTATTTTTTGAGGTAGAGGCACCAATTTTTTAGTATAGCATCTAGTGCCTCTCTCCAAAATACCCCCCAAGTTTCAAAACGATTGGACCAGAGGGTCCAATTCTATGAGCCCCAAAAGATGGTGCCCCTATCCTTCATTATTTCCTATGGAAGAAAGGCATTTTAAAAGGTGTGCTGTCCCTTTAAATGTGATGGCCAGAACTCCCTTGGAGTTCAATTATGCTTGTCACATCCTTGTTCTTGGCTCCACCTCCAATGTCTCCTGGCTCCACCCCCAAAGTCTCCTGGCTCCACCCCCAAAGTCCCCAGATTTTTCTCTAATTGGACTTGGCAACCCTAGTATACCCAAACCTCAAAAATGCTGGAGGGAGGGGGCGGGGGGGGGGGCTGCACTTCACTACTTGCCAGACTGGCAAGGAATATTATAGGAGGCCAGCCTTCCTATATTATCTTTAAATGTTCTGAGACTATGTAATCGCTCTCTTCATCCATCCATCCCCTCCTCTGCACTCCTGGAGAATAAAACTGGAGTCCTGATTCCTATAAAGCAGCTACTTACCAGCTCCTGAAGTTCCAAGTATGCAATGGAGAAAAGATCCAGTCGCATGGCACTACACGGGTGGAGAATGAAAAACCGGTAATCAGAAATTTGCTAGAAAACTCCAGAGATTTTGAGCCACCTGGTTTATTGCAAATTCTTTTAGTTGATATACAGGAATTAGCAGGGGTCATTTTACAGAAAAAACAGGTGGTGGAGCTGTTGGCTTTCTATTGCAATTTCACTTCCTGCTGTCATGAGTTAATTAAATGAATGCATATGCATGCTGCTGTTTAGCCAGTGAGAGGTATAGCCAATGAGAATGTTTGCACGTACTTCCCGCTCAGGCTAGGTGTCGATATGTATAGTGAGCATTGAAGCAAAGCCCTAATTGGCTAATCCATATATTTGGGAGGTGGTCTGGGGGAAACCATTTGGTCAGTTTCATTGCCCTTTGTGTAAAGCCCTCAGATCTCCACGCAGTTAGAGTTTGGACTCAGAGAGAGTCGAGATGTAGCTTAGAAGCTAGTAAGGATATTGAGTCCTTACTTGTTTTCTAGTAATCCCAGTAACCCTTTCCTCATAGTAAAAGTAAACTACTTTTTATTCTTAAGCTAAAACGTCTGCCTGGCTTGTTTATCTTTGTGGTTCTCTCCACACAACTCCGCTAAACTATCTGTAAAACCCGAACAGGAGCTCATTCAGGGATTGTTATGCAGCTGCAATACTATTCAATGGACAAGGAGGTGGAACTCTCAGAAGGAGGAGGTGGAACTCTCAGAAAGGTTCAGGAGCTGCGCTCCTGTGAGCTCCCACTGAATCTGAGGCCGAGGGCCAAATGCAGTCCTTTAAATAGCAGCAGCTGGCTGACTTTGCACACGACATAGTCCTTGTGGTATTTGGTCTTAGAAGCAGAGATTCAATAGGAGTTTTGTGTCTCCCAAACTCACATGCGTACTTTCCTCATTGCAACTGGAGTGTATGGGCAGACGTGGCTGCAGTCTTCCCCTCCTTCTTATTTCCTCTTCTTATATGGTTGCACACAAGTTTTGCAAAAGAATCAATAGTGGCTCCACAGGCCACTTTGAAGAGAAGAAACCAACACGGAAGGGAAAGCTGAAGCCTCTGCACCTCAGTCATGAGAAGAAAAGGGCACACATGAATTTGGGAGACACAAAATTCCCACTAAATGTCTGCTCTGATTCAAGGTTGTTTTGGGGCTCCTCATTTATTTAACCCATTTATAAATGACCTCCTACTTTGTATATGATCGATGGCCATTTTCCTAAATTGGGTTCCCAGGCTGTCGCTTTGCTATTGTACACGGATGATGCTGTACCCAGAAGGATGTTAAGTGCATTTGCTTACTTTTATATTTTACTACAAGACTAGGGATCTCAATCCCGTGGTCCCAGTGAGGAACCCCCTGATTTGGGGAGGGCTCCCCTGCCGCCAGCCAGTGAGGGAAATCCCACCCCCAAATGACATTTTCTGCCATTTCCAGTAAAACCGGAAGTGGCTCTAAAAACCGGAAGTGCTGCCCTAGAGCAACCATTTGAGTGGGGAAGCACAAAAGACCACTCAAATGGCTGCTAGTAACTGCTAGTAACTTGAGTGGTCTCTTTTGCTTCTCCAGGGGAAACAAAAAGGACCACTCAAATGGCTGCAAACCTTCAGTGATTCTGATCACTGAGCTGGCTTGTAGCCAGTTTAGGCTAACACCTATCACTTTTTAGGGATCATTTTTGCTCCTCCCCCCTATTAGAAGGGGGGGAGGAGCAAAACTAGTCATGAAATGGCTGGCAGCCATTTGAGCGGTCCGTTTTCATCCCCCTAAATACCACTCAAATGGCTGCCAGCCATTTTCTGTTTGGGCTACTTCTGTTTTTACCAGAAGTGGTCCAAAACTTCATTTGCATCCCCACCCACCTCCCGGAACATACCCCCATCCCCCAAAGGCCTCCACTGCAAAGGTAAGAGGACTTGTGAGTGAGTGAGAGTTTGTGTGTGTGTGTGTGAGAGAGAGAGACAGAGAGAGAGAGAGAGAGCAGCCAGCTCCTGGGGAATGAGGAAAGGCCTTGTGTGCAGATGGGGCAGTGGAAGGAGCCCCGTGTCAGAATGCACCCGCAGAGCAACTGGTGGGAAATCAGTTGCTTGCACCAGGGGAAACAGAAGCCTGGGGGGCAGAGCAATGTTAGTGAGAAATAGGGTTGCCAATCCCCAGGTGAGGGCAGGGGATCCCCTGGTTTGAAGGCCCTCCCCCCGCTTCAGGGTCATCAAAAAGCGGGGGGAGGGGAGGGAAATGTCTGCTAGGAACTCTGTTATTCCCTATGGAGATGTATTCCCATAGAAAATCATGGAGAACTGATCCGCGGGTATCTGGGGCTCTGGGGGGGGCTGTTTGTTGAGGTAGAGGCACCAAATTTTCAGTACTGCATCTAGTGCCTCTCCCCAAAATATCGCCCAAGTTTCAAAACGATTGGATCAGGGGGTCCAATTCTATGAGCCCCAAAAGATGGTGCCCCTATCCTTCGTTATTTCCTATGGAAGGAAGGCATTGAAAAGGTGATGGCCCTTTAAATGTGATGGCCAGAACTCCCTTTGGAGTTCAATTATGCTTGTCACAGCCTTGATCTTGGCTCCACCCCCAAAGTCTCCTGGTTCCACCCCCAAAGTCTCCTGACTCCACCCCCAAAGTCCCCAGATATTTCTTAAATTGGACTTGGCAACCCTGGTGAGAAATTGGTCCCTGTGTAATTCCCATGGCCCAGTAACAAAAACAAAAGAAATTTCTGGCTTGTGAATGGAACAAAAAAGATCTAGAGACATTTCAACACTGTTCTGGCCAGTTTTTCCCTCTAGATTTTCTATCTAATTTGATGATCGATAGTAGGCATATTCAAATCTATATTCAAATGAATATATATAGGCAATAAATAGCAGTTTATTTTATTTTTCTGGGGGAAAAGCTGGCAAGTCCGGCAAAGGGGTGGAATATTGCTGTTACTAGGCTTGAGGGCTCACTCCCTTGGCCTGAACAATTCACTTCAAAGGCTTCTTTTCTCTCATTTTGTAAGCACCCAGCAAACTCCAAACAACTTCTTCCAGAGACTTACTTGGTGAAATGTTTGTTCCAGACTCTGCGACACTGCTGGAGATCTGTATTCACTTCTATGACAAGACTGACCAAAGTTTTGCCACACTCCTCCATGGTCTACAAAAGGGAAAGACAACAAGAGAAGGAAGTTCTTTGCAAAAGAGCAGTTTGGTTTCCACTGGTCAAACATCTGTCAAACTGGTGGATGATTCTAATCTCTCCATGGGACAAAATGCTTGCCCAGGAGACTTCAGAAATTACAAGCTACCCTTTCTTTTACATCCTATCCCCCTTCTTTATGTTGTACTTACTTACAGCATGGCTTGTCTGGCTCCCATACTTTCCCCTGTTTACCTGGAGAAGGGGGAAATCTTTCTCCAGCTCAAGGCGAAACTGCAGAGTGGCTGTGGTCAGAGCATTTTTGTGGATGCTCTTCCCACAGCCAGTCTGGGAAAGGAGAGGAGCTTATCTCCATATCCTGACTCTTAGACCGTTTTCGCACACAGCTCACCTCGCAGTCACAATCCTGTTCCCTCCGCAGCGTCTGTCGGATTTCCCACCAACTTAGTGGCTAGTCAGAAGAGCCAACTTAGTGGCTAGTCAGTAAAAGTTTGAAAGCATTAAAAAAATTCAAATCACATTCTGAAGCCACAGCAAGCTTAAATTTATGTGCCTCAGTCAGGTTTCTCCCCTGACTATCTGATGACCGGTGCTGCTGGTCTGTTTGTTGAAACTGTAACTTGTAATAAATCTTCCATGTTGTTTGTATACCATTCCTGCTTCTGTGATCTCCACATTATTTGCCTACCACAAAGCTTACCTCACAGCAGTGAACCCAAAGCCTATACACTTGTTACCTTTAGAACACACGGTAACTGAGGGAAAGGTTTCTAGTTTAAAACAAACCTAGTTCCCACCTGGATCTAGTTCCTCCAAAATTGTTGGAGGCTGTGTGAGTCTTCTCATTGTGTAGAAAAGACCTGTCACATTGGGAGTCACAAGCCAGTACCCATGGCAACCCATCTGGAAAGAGAGATTTACCTTGACCATTGGCTTCAGGTGTTGTTTCTTCATCTGAAACCATTCTGCTGTTCCTGACTGAGAAAACAGTACATGGAATGAGAAGCACTGCAGCAGCATTCAAATCACATTTAAAACCCTCATGAGGGGAATGGTCAAACACCACTCACACACAAATATATAATTATTTGGCCTGTTAGAACATATACCATGCCAGATGTCCAACAGTGGTATAGAATACAGAGAGAAATCTAGGATTAAAACTAGATTTTCGGAGCATTCCTATGAAATACAGCATTCTCTACAGAAGAAAAAGTGCCCCATACATTTCTCCATAGTGGCAGGAAGAGGCAATCCAAGGCCAGCATCTATGGCCAATCTGGAAGAGAATGGATGACCCACCTTTTCCCAATTTCACATTACTGCTGGAGGAAGGAACATAGGAATTCTCAAGACCTCGTGAAGGGACTCACTGAACTACACCAAGGAGCGTGGAAGGCGAGAGCATCAAGACGCCTCTGTGGCTGTGTACCTTGAGTGCCTCTGTCACCATTTGTTGAAGGTCAGGGGTCACAGTACAAAGTTCTCTGAAGGCTTTCATTTTATAAATCTGGACCAAGAGCCTGCAAAGATTAAAACCATTGCTGAAATAATGCATGTAAGAACTAATGTTTCTGGTTCTCTTTTGCATAACTCACTTCTCTTGGCTGGGCTGTGTTTTTCATAGTGTTGTGACAGACAGAGATTGAATAATGTGACAGACAGAGTTTGCAGTAATGGGGAAAGCTTTCATTGTCAAGTTTTCACCCTACTGGAACAGACCCAGCATTCTCTTGATAGCACAGGGACAATTCAGGACTGATTTTTGACACAATACCCAAGCCCTGCTAAAATAGAATATATCCTGGGAGAACATATCCTATAATTTGAAGGAGTACTCAATTTTCAAAGGAGCGCTCCTCCTTAGAGAGGATGGAATTTTAATTGCAAGCTGGAAAAAATGGTGAAAGCCCTATATGCAGTCCCAATGGAAAGGTCAAAAACTTGCACATATTTCTATAAGTAGGACAAAGTCAGTTTTGAAGACTCAGGCAAGTAAAGAAGCGTGCCAGTGGTTATAAGGCTAGGCTTCACTTCCTCATATCACTTGTCCTAACCTGTGACTAGCAAAAGCATAATAAATCAGTAAACTGACATGTGCTTACTGATGCACCATTTATAAAAATCACCAAATTCAGTTTCTCTTAGCAAAGAACAGAGGGGTTTTCCCAGCACACAGTGCACACAGCTCTATAACCATTCAGACGGCAAACCTGAGCAGCGATTGCAGCCTCTGTATAGAGTTCGGAGCAGACAGTGGGAAGACAATCCGGTACCTCTGGAGGAGAGATGTCCCATAAGCCAACAGGGACTGGAAAGACTCGGCCAATTCTGCTTTCTGAACAGAGCAGCAAAAGGATACATTAGCATTAGTGAAGACACTGCAGTGTTCAGCATCTCTTGACAGCACGGATCTCTCAGGTTGTTCAGAAAGTCCCCTGCCTAAGGGGCTAAGGTCAGGAAGAAAAAAGTACTCAAACACGGCTTTCCCTCACTTCTAGAAGCAAAGATAGCCTATACAGATCTCCCATTCTGGGAAAAGGTGCAGTGCAAATATACGCCTTTCAGCAGTAGAAGGCAAAAACCTGATGCTGCCACACAGCGGCTGAATTTGTGCACTGGTGCTGGTAGTAAATTTGTGTCAGTATTGCTAAACAAATACATACTGGGAGCTCAGTAGAATTTTCTGGTACATAATTCTTTATTGTTTCTCAGGCTGACTGGTTGGACTGGAATACGCTTCCAGCCCTATGGACTGAAGTATGGTTTTAACCTGTTCAGGTTTTAGTCGCTCTTGCACCCACTGGTACTCTATGCTGGTAATCTGGTGGAGTAGGCAGTTGCTGTTGAACTCCAAGATCAGGTAGAGCTTGCTATAAGCCAACCACTTCCTGTGTCAAAGAGAAGGAAAGAATCGCACCAAGCATTGAAATAATGATGAACAGAAGGAATCTATCCACAAAACTAGAAGGAGGCAGCAATATTCCCTCTGAGTTACAGGGATTAAAATTAATCCAACAAAGAACTCTCAGTTTCTGCAATCAGAAAATGTGCATATGGAAATCAAGCATATTAGCCCTTGGTTTTCCTAATTTCTCTTAGCAGTAAAACTAGCTTTTTACAGAAACTGGAATTTGTTATATTAAAGTGAAGGACAGAAGAGGCAGAGATTACATAAATCAGAAATTATATACTAATTAATAAGAAGTTCCTTGGAATCAGTCACATTCTCTAAGCAACACATTATAATGAATCAAGAAAAAACATCAATCAAATTTATGAATAGGTTTCTAATCTGGTGGGGGAGAGAATCAGCAGAGGCATCTAAGTACAACAGCTATTATAATATGCTACCATCCCTCAGTCGCATGACATATCTGCAGACTTATTTCCCAGCATCTTGATCCAATAGGGAAAAATAATAATATTTATTAAAAATCAGAGAACAGAGGAGCAGACCTGGGAACAGGAAGTCCCTTCCCAGAAGTAAGCTCTCTAGTCAAATTGGCACAGATTCTACTGTCTCAAACAGAGGAGAACAGGGAATACTCACGCCATATCCTGATGGAAGTTAGAAAGGTCTTTCTGAGATGCATGTAGATACAAGATTGTACTGGCGTGCTTGCTTAACTCTCCATCCCAGGAAGTGCTGCCAGCCTGTGAAGGACAACAGAAAAATGGTTCCTCCTGCACACGGGTCAGGTAGAAAAGAACAAGACCTCAGCAGTTCAGTTACTTAGTACTTTTTCCTCACTCAGTTTTGATTTGGCTCCAGATATCTAAGATAATCCATAGAACTGCAAAGATGAAAGAGACCGCATTATCACTGAGTCCAGCCCTCTCCCCTGAGGCAAGTTATATATACATGACAATGAACATAGGTTTTTTAAAAAAATTATTCTTCAGCACTACAGCAACACATCAATGGACCATCACCGACAGAGTTAAAACTACTAAAGAGTTAAAATTACCATTATCTTATATAAATCTAAGTTATTACATGAATAAGATACTTATTAATAATAAGTATTATTAAATAAACTTATTAATAATAAGCATTATTAAAAATAATAATAAAAATTATTGTGCTGCCAAAAAAGAATAAGATAAATTTAAAATAACAATTGTTACTAAAAGAATATGGGGAATCTACATTATTTAAAAGTTTTTCCAAAACTGGATACCATTTTCCAAGAAGTTTGATTCCACCAAAGGATATTAATTTAACCTCTTAACATCAGTTATTTTATTAAAAACTATGTAGTCCCACAGGCACATACCACTCCTTTACATCAGGCAATTGGGAGGCCTTCCAATGAGAAGCAATTACTTTTTTGCCTACCAATAATAATGTTTAATTTAAATCTTTTTTGTATGTCGGGGATGTATCATGAAAGGAATTATGTGTCCAGTAATATAAGTTATTTGTTGCACAATATCTTTCTAAAACTTAACTATTGGACAAAACCACCAACAGTGAATGTAAGTTCCTTCCTCTCAACATCCTCGCCAACAATGAGAAATGTATCTTGAGTTAACATGCACTGTTTTAGTAGGTGTGGAATACCATTGAGTGATGAATTTATATGACTGATACACAGAATTCAAATAACTAGAATGTAGAAAACAAGAGGACCAAATGTTTTTCCAAGTTTGATCTGTTAAGGAATTCTCACAATCATGCATCCAGGCTTTATGAAAAGATAACAAAGTAGACCTATCATAGCTAATTAATATATTATAATTTTTTGAGATCAAGCCTTTTGATCAATGGAGGTCAACGGAATACTAAGCAATTTTTCAAAGGGAGTAGCAGGTTTTAACAAGTCTTTCTTAATCTCTGGTGTATTGTATAAATGCTGTATTTGGAAATACTCTATGGGATTTTCTCCTGGATTTTAGCTTCTAATTGCAATTTACTGCATATTATTCCATTTTTAACAATATCGATAAATCTTATGTTATTTGTTCCCCCCCCCCGCTCCCAGAGCATATAAGAAGATCTAGCCTGAGCAGGAGGGAACCACAAATGATTGGTGAAGGAAAAGCACGAGGACACCTTTGGTAAGTATCTTTTCCTAAAACTATCCCACACTTTCATCCCCATATGTCCCCCAGAGAGCACTGAGATCTAGCTCTCAAAATCTTCTAAAAATCCCTGGGCCAAGAGAAGCTAGACTGAAGGCAACCAGGGAGCAAGCTTTTTCAGCAATGGCCCCTCGATGGTGGAATCAACTCCCAGAGAAGATGCAAGCCCTGCGGGACCTGAATCAGTTCCGCAGGGCTTGCAAAACTTTTCTCTTCCAGCTTGCTTTTATGATAGAACCCGGCTAAATTGAAATTGGAACTGACCTGTAACCATCTAGCCATCTTATGTATGATTGTGACCTATAGCACCTTATAGTATCTGTTTTATCTATTTTAATTAATTTATGTAATTGAATTGTATTTTAAAACTCTTGTTTACATTGTATTTTATCTAAATCATGGTTTCCATGTCTGTGAGCCGCCCTGAGCCTGCCTTTGGCGGGGGAGGGCGGGATATAAAAATAAACTTACTTACTTTACTTTACTTTCAGAGTGGTTCCTAAATATATATTTACATTAGCTAACATCGGTCGCTGACTATTTGGAATCCACAAGATCTCTTTCAATTGCAAGGGGGCAGTGTAAGATTCCTCAATATATTTCCAATCAGTACATATCCCAACCTCACTATATTTAAGTATATTTGTGAGAATAATGGCCTTGTAGTAAATGTTAATGTTTGGGATTGACAAGCCTCCTGATTCTATTGGATGTCTTGGTGCCTTAAAAGTGATCCTAGGAGCCTTGTGATTCCACATAAATGTAAGTAATAAAGCTTGCCATTTTGTTAACAACAACTTAGGAATATTGACAGGTAAGGCCCTTAAAATATAATAGCTTTGGGCAGGAGTCATTTTGTAGAAAAATAGGTGGCAGAGCTCATTAGCATAAGTCATTAGCCTATGCCGCCTGCCCCTAGCCAAAAGCAACCTGATGCAAGAAAGGAGAGGCCTGGGTGAGCAAGGCCTCCTTGGGCTGGCTAGAGATCCAGCCAGCTCAAGCAGGCCCCGCTCACCTGGGGCTATTCTGGGCCGCCCCCACAAGTCAAAAGGCCAGCAAGCCACCCACCACCCAAGATCACATAAGACGTGGAGAAAGGGTAGCGCAGGCTTCTCCAGGGGTTAATGAGGGCTGCTGGGGGCATGGCAAAGCCCCTGGTGACTGGCTGGCTGGCTGCCCACTCTCCTAATCCAGGGATTGCAATTCAGCTGCACCTACCATTCAACGGCAGTGCCAGATTAAACCCTGTGGAGGCCCCCTTGGCAGTCAAAATCTCAGGGGGACCCTTGCATATTACCTCAGAGCTGCTGTGCCCACCCCGCCGCCCCCACTGCAGCCTGCAGGCACCTTCTCAAAAGCCCCTTTGACAAAGCTGTGTGGGAGAGGCAGAGAGAGGCAAACTTGGTGACGACACCAGCAGCAGCTGTATCAGGCAAGTCGGGCAAAGAGTGGCTCAGTTGCTGGCTGCGCATGCAGGCTGGGAGGGCTCTAAGCGGGGGAAATGGGAGGGAGGTGGCCCAGGGCCCCTAAAGGTGTGGGGGTCCATAAGCCATTGCTTACTTGGCCTAATTGTTAATCCAGCCCTGTTCAATGGACAAGGTAGGTGGGGAGAAAGAGGGGGAACCTTTAAAAATGTTCAGGAGCTGTGGTCCTGTGAGCTCCTGCAGAATCTGAGGCCTGGCTTTGGGAATAAAAAAGATTTTATAAGAGAAAGTCTTTCAGGCCAAGATAATTGCACTGTTTTCCAATTCTGTATTGTTGCTTGGAAAGACTTCACTATATTCAAATGGTTATATTTAATAAATTCAGCCAACGTTGATGGAATAACCATCCCAAGATACCTCCAATCAGGGGTGGATGGTAGATCAATCAATTATGGGGTTAATTAGATAATAAAGATCTCCACCAGTTAAGACATGGCCCTCCTAAAAATTATTAAGCCTTGTCAACGTTTCTTTAAAAGGGGGGATTTGGCGACTATTGGGGGGAATACAGTGATGCCAAAGTAATTTTATGGCCATCCACTGTGCCTTTTAAGAAGATATATCTACCTTGCCCATTTTTGAGGCAATGATCTGGTTGAAATCTCAATTTGGAAGAGATAATAATAGCTACCGCTCACGAATGTGATGATCCTGAGGTTTAATATTGCAGGGGAAATCTAGTACCATTCAACAGCTTGATGACTGTTCACTTCATATATGTTTCTTGAAGAAAGACAATCCCTGCATTCATCTTACTCAATGCCCCCAATAAACATTTACGTTTAACTCAGGTGTTCAACCCTCAAAAATTTAAAGTAAAAATCTTACAGTTCTCATTAGCCTTTGTCGATACTAAGTACACGTATCTTTTAAAAAGTTAAAATGGTCATTACAAACTCCAATACAGATTTCTCTTATTAGAAATAAGTACATAAAACTTTCAATTGAGTTTTGTGGACATAGTTTATAATGGCCAGATTTCACTACCACTACAAGGGGGCACAAGGGATGTTCATGGTGTCACCCATAATACATCATATCTGTAAGATATGTTTTATAATAGTCAGTCATCTTGACTGTAGTATCTGGGCACAGCATATCCACACCTTCTGACATTTAAAAGGCATGGTACCTCATTTCCACCTCCATCACATGTAATAGAACATATCCTACTGCTCATCTGAGCAAAGATTGAAGCTTTCCTCCAACTAAGATGCCTTTGTCCAACTTAAATGGCTCTTCCATTGCAGGACCCATATAAGTCTGAGGAAGGCTTATTAGGCTAGAGAAAGATACTCCAGTCTAGGGTCGGATATGCCACTCTTTTTTGTCTACATGCTGCACAACTGCTCAAACCTATCTGTGGATGCACTTCTGTTGGTGGAGCTACTAAACAGCCAGTCTACAGCTCAAGAGTTTGCTGTGATTTTGAGGGTTCCCCCCCCCCTTCCCATGAGATTAACTAAGATGCTGCAACTACACCCAAGTGAGAGAGGTGGATGAACTTCCATAGAGAACTCAAAGGAGCATATGACTAAATACAGATGCATAATTGAACATATCACCTGGCCTATTTTGAGAAGATGAATCTGTACTTTACTGCCATAATCTTTGCCTCAATGTCCCCGAGTCATTTTTGTCCCCTGTCCCATTTACCTGGTGCTGAAGAATCTCATAAGAAACCAACTGCTGAAGAAGGTGCCGCTGGACCGTGTAACTTGGCTGTGTCTTACTGGCTGTGGTTGCCCTCTAAAAAAAAAAGCGGGGGGGGATAAAAGCCTGGGATTCAGTTCTTAAAGAAAATGGAGAAAATCCTTGTGTGACCACCTGCTTGTGCATATTTGTGTACAATACCAAGAAAACTTTGGGATAGTCTCTTTGACAGTTCAAATTTAGCGAGATATTTTTGCCCCAGGTATATCAGTAGAACAGCTGGCAGCCTGCTGTTCCTTACTTATTATATTACGTTAACCTTTCTCTAAAACACAATTTATTTGTTTAAATGTATTTGTAGTTCACCTTTCAAACCAAGTTCTCCAAAGTTATTCACAATCAAATGAAAACCACATGAAATAATTAAAATCAGCATATAACAAGATACAAAATGCAGAAAATGAGATGGTAGGGTAAACTCACAGCAGGGAGGATGATCTTTGGTTTGGGTATGGGAGAAGGGAAGTTTGGATGTATCCCAGGGCCACTGTGCTTTTAAGAGTTAGATCTGGGTTCCCTGGACCCAACCTGGGTCCTAATTTGTGTTCTTTGCAGCCACACAGCAGCTGCGGATAAAGGCTTTAAAAAAATAAATAAGAGCCCAAAGTGACTCAGAACATGGTCATGGTGGGAGGAAGGGTTCATTCCCCCTTCCAAGCAGTCTTCCCACACTGAAGCAGCAATGATAAGGAGTTATCTCCCAATTTTTTTTCTGCTCCATGTGGAATATTCTGTGCACAATAAACAGTCAAAACAGGGAAATAACTCCTCAGCACTGTTCTCGCACAGGGAAAATGGCTTGGGGGGAAGGCAGGAACCTTTCTTCCCCCCACAGCAGAGTTCCAAGCCCATTCGAACTCTCCTTGATTTATTTAAAAAGTTGTTCCCTCTAGCTGCTGTATGGCTCTCAGACCATTTAGGGCTCTGAAGCTCAATACCAGTACTTAGAATTGGGCCTAGAAACCAAATGATAGTAAGTGAAATTGTTACAAAATTAGCATATGTTCCCCATAGATCACTCCAACCAATAACCCAAACCAGCTGGGGGTTCGGAACATTTTTCAAGAACAATCCCACTCAGAGCACCTTAATGTAATTGTCATTAGTAACTAATGCAATTGTCACTAGATGTCACTAGAACATGCATTACCCATGGTTAGATCCATTTGATACAAATACAAAGCCAATGTTGGTAAGTAATGCATTCCCATTGCTTGGGATATGCTAGCCTTCTGAGGGAGGGACTTTCCATCATTCACAACAAAAAAGGCCATGCCCATTGTAGTCTACCTTCAAAAGACTGCAATATGCAACCAGGCCTTTTCAAGCTTCTCATGTCAGCAGACCCCCTCCTCCTACCTTTTTGTGAATCAAGAGGAACTGCAGGCGGCATTGTCCTCGGTTCGGGTAGGTTTCTGTGCGAGGTTCCAGATTGTGCCAGCGGTCTTCTCTACAATGCAGGTCCTGTAAGAACAATAACAGAAGTCAAAGTTTACATCAGAAAGATAAAATAGTTCTGAACGAACTGAATTCTGTCAGATATAGCAGGAGGGTTAAGTAAATATAATGGAATCACAGAATTGGAATAGAGTTGGAATATCGTAATAATCCTGCTTGCAGAATGTATATTTTCATGCCAATTTAATGACTGATCAGTGAAAGCTTTAAATTGCAGGTTTAAATGTGTTCACTGGAAAGGTGACAACCTGAAAATATCCTGGATCTTGGGTCCCTTGAATACTTCTACCTTTTCTATTTGATGAAAAATAAACAAATGCAGTTTTCTTTTTGGATATGAATCTAAAGCCAGCATACAGCTTACAATTTCAAGCTATTTCTCTTCAAGGGCCTGGTAGATTCTCTCAATAAAAATTTGCAACATACAATTTTTTTTTTTAAAAAAAAATGAAGATAATGACTTAAATGCCCTTTAATTGGTTGATGTTCCTACTTTTCTGGTTGCAGGATTTTTAGGACAGAAACAGGATTCCACCACAGCCACTATTTATTTAATCCATTTTACCCCTCCCTTCCTCCAAGGAGTTCAAAGATGTGTAGCTAATTCTCTTTCCTCCATTTTGCCTTCATAACACTCCTGAAGTAGGTTAGACTGAGAGAAAATCACAGAACCAAGATCAACTGGCAAACTTCTATGTCAGAGTGGGAATTCCTACTTTGACATTCCAACTGGCCATACATCACCTTGAGACTGGTCTGCCTTCATCACAGGAGCCCAACGAAGAGCATGAGTATTAGGATACTGAGCATGAAAGAGCTGGACAACCAAAAACATTATTTCTGGTAAATTTATATACTTCAAACACTGTAGCTTTCAACATGAACCACAGTCAATTATTGTTCATTTATTTTCCAGATACAGATCTCAAGATTAAATGAGATTATTATTTTATTTTATTATATTAATATCAAATGATATTATTAAATACTAATTTCATTGATCCTGTATGCATGTGCTGCAAGGGCTAACTTTCCTTCATTCCCAGTCTTATTAAGAGATTGAGTCATACAGATATGGTGAAATCCCTATGGACTGTTATTTCTTGGGGTGACAACCAGCCATGTGAAGTCTATAAAATGTGTTGACATCTTGCTTGGAAGCAAACACTTTCTGCCACTCACTTGCTCCTAAGTAACTATGCAGCTGATGCATCTACTTATCCCTAGATAGCCACAAGGAGTTCTCATGAAACGCCAGCGGCCACAATAAAGACTGAAGTGACAACTCGTACCAAAAACTGAGAAGGACATTTACTCTGGGTGTTACCCATTTTTCACCCATCAGCCCAATTCTCTCAAGCATGGTTCTCACTGTTTGCTTCCTCACCTTCACATGAAGAACTACATTCCCCAGGAAGTCATGTTGCCCTTTGTCCTTCCGAGCATCCTTAAAAATCCTGGAGAATAAAAAAGCAAACTTAGGAGAATAGTACAATAGCAAAACCTGCCATATACGAAGCAGTACAGAGTAGTATTCTGCATTTTGTTCTTCGATTGCCAAATTTGTTTAACAAGCACTCCTAAATTAAGGGTAGATCTGAAAAAGACGGTGGTGGGGAGAACCCTGATATTAGCACATACCTTTTGAGGCCATGGAGGTCTGACAGTTCTCCAAGTTTGTGGCGTACAGATTCAACTTCGTCAAAGTCCCTGTGAGAAAGGGAGATTTAAAAAGTGGGGTGTGCGTTGACAGTGACCCTTTAAGAGTTCCAATGACAGATGGAAATTGTCTCCCTGCCTCAGCCTAGAGAGAAGCAGCACCTGAACTGCCCAGCAAGGATATTCTCATACCAACTGTTAAAGAAGGAGAGTTCTCTTTTGAGGTTTTATTCCTGCAATATAGGTCACTGGAAGAAAGGGTTACAATGATCATGAATTTATTTGACATATCTATTGCTATTCTATGTATTTATTGCTATTTCATTTTGGGAGCCTGACAGAAACACTGTCCGATACCCTACCTCTCTCTGTTCAGCAGAGCCTGTCTTATGCAAAAAGTATTGCTGAGACCTATTGATGGGCTCTGAGAAAATAGGCCTGGAAGGTTTAAAACGCTGCTTTCTTAAGGAGTCAGACAAGTGAGCCACACACTAGGCGGACTTAGGTGATTGCCCAAAACACCAAAGATGCTTTCTGGTGGCGAGCAGCAGCCCTGAGTAGGACCTCCAGGACCTCCAGCACCACCACTCAGATTGCCTCGCTCCCCTATCCCCTCCCACCCCTGTGAAGGAGGAAGGGAGGAAGAACAGGTGGCTGCCAGTTTCATCACACTGGGTTCTGTTCTCTTCCTCCTTTGCACCCAACACCCTTTGGGTCAACCCTGACTGAGTCCCATTTTGAGAGCTCAATACCAAAATGTATGGAGAACAACATGCAAGCATACTTACCACACGTCCAGATGGAATCTGGCATTCTCTACATCTGTAAACTCACTGCAAGACACAGTTTGAATATATTATTAATGAGGTTAAGTAAGTGCCAAAGCAGGACTGCATCTGACCATTAAATGAAAAAAAAAAAGACGACTGAAGAATTGCACAGCTTTAAAGTTGACCGTTTAAAGATTGAAATTGTTCAAGATTCTATATTCCTTCGCTCAATCATCAACCAAAAAGGAGACTGTAACCAAGGAATCAGAAGGAGATTTAGGCTTGGAAATGCAGCCATGAAGGAACAAGAAAAGATACTTAAGTGTACAGAAGTTTCACCAAAGATCAAGATCATTCATACTATGGTATATACAAATGAGAAAGCTGGACAACAAAAAAAGCTGTCAGGAAAAACACTGAATCATTTGAAACATGCTGCTGAATGCAAGTTTTATGGATTCCATAGACCACCCAAAAGACAAATCAATAGGTTCTAGATCAAATCAAACCCAAACTCTTCCTACAAGCTAAAGTGACTAAATTGAGGCTATTGTATTTCTGGTCATACTGATGAGAAGAGAAGACTCATTGGAAAGATATAATGCTAGGAAAAGTTGAAGGCAGCAGAAAAAGAGGGAGACCCGATATCGATTCAATAAAGGAAGCCATGGCCTTCAGTTTGAAAGACCTGAAAAAGGCTATTAAGGATGCTTTGGTGGTCATTCATTCATAAGATCTCCACAATTCAGAAGCAATTTAATGGCAATAACACACATACACAAGATTTCTACGCAGGTGGGATATTAGGTTAAAAAGTAAAGAAGGGTTCTAAAGAGGCCTGCAGAAAAAGTCCTGTTCCTTTAACAAAGACTTAAAGTATAGAAACGGGCAGCTGAAGTTTTTCATGTCACGATGATAAATAATACCCTATTAATCCCTGATTACATTTTTAGTCAAATCATTATCAACACTAGAAGATAAGGAACACATAGGAGAGATAAAAGTAACCATCCCCCCAGGGCCATAGACAGGATTTTTTGTTTAGTGGGCACACATAGGGAGGATTTTTCATTTAGTAGGACACATAGCCATGCAGAAATTAGGGTTTGTTAAACAGTAAACCCACCTGGAGTCTAGAATCCCTCCCCGCTCCCCAGCCAGGTCCCACCTGGAATCTGTCAGTGCTTGCCTTGCCGGCTTGGGAATCTGAGGGATGGAGGTGGCCAGGAACTCGAAGGCACAACGGTGTTTGCCTTGACAGCTTGGGGATGGCTTGCCAGCCAGCAAGATGCAAGAGAGGCAGACAAGAGAACACAGCAGCAGGGCTCCTTTGGAGTATGGGGTTTGGCTTCCAGAGAGAGAGCAGGGTTAAGATTAGAGGGAGGCAGGGGCGGGAGCTTCAAAACAGCGGCAGACAAGAGTTGGACTGGAGGATGACATTGGATTGGAGGACTGGGCTTGGCTTCCAAAGAGAGAGTGGGGTTGAGACTGGAGGGCAGCGGGGACCAGGCGCCTCAAAACGTTGGCTGGCAAGAGAAGACAGCAGCAGCGGTAATGAGCACAAGAAATAAAATTTAGAAATTGGAACTTGGGTGATTGTAAGTAGTGGGGCCTGGACTCTGGCCTTGGTGTTTAGTAGTGGGCCCGGGACCCTGAGGGCCCCACCATAGCTACAGGCCTGCACCCCCCCATTTTGATTAGACGCTAAGAAACATTCACTGGGTTTTTTTTCCGGTATTCACTCTCACAGGCAGACACCAAAAGAGACTAACTTTAATAATGCGACCTTGCTTTGCAGCCTTCCCAGCATGCCTAGATTTGCAGTCTTCCCTGCTGCTGCAACCTTTAGGGTTGCCAATCCCCAGGTGGGGGCAGGGGATCCCAAGGTTTGGAGGCCCTCCCCCTGCTTCAGGATCGTCAGAAAGCGGGGGGAGGGGAGGGAAATGTCTGCTGGGAACTCTGTTATTCCCTATAGAGATTTATTCCCATAGAAAATAATGGAGAATTGATTGCAGGTATCTGGGGGAGCTGTTTTTTGAGGTAGAGGCACCAAATTTTCAGTACAGCATCTAGTGCCTCTCCCCAAAATATCCCCCAAGTTTCAAAACGATTGGACCAGGGGGTCCAATTCTATGAGCCCCAAAAGAAGGTGCCCCTATCCTTCATTATTTTCCATGGAAGGAAGGCATGGAAAAGGTGTGCCGTCCCTTTAAATGTGATGGCCAGAACTCCCTTTGGAGTTCAATTATGCTTGTCACAGCCTTGATCTTGGCTCCACCCTGAGGTCTCCTGGCTCCTCCCCCAAAGTCTCCTGGCTCCACCCCCAAAGTCCCCAGATATTTCTTAAATTGGACTTGGCATCCCTAGCAACCTTATTAGTGAAAGCATTCCTAAATCTGCCTTTGTCCCAGGCAACTGGGACTCCAAGGCAGAAACAGAATCAAAACACAACAGTCACAGAAACTTAAAACAAGCCATTGAAATAGCCAGCAGGAGCCTTCCTTTTCTGTGCCTCTTCTAAGAGTTCCAACTTACAGCTGTTAGGAAACTGCAAAAGGGATGGGGCCTTCATAACGCCTTCTGGAAGTCTGTTCTACATGGCTGTAAAGGCCAAAGAGAAAGCCTGCAAGCAGTCAGCAAGGGACACTCCCTTGCAGCAGGGTTTAGAATAACCTATAGGTGCTGCCATGTTGAGTTACCCTGTAATTCTCAAGCCTTCCCTACAGTGAGGGACATTTCGCTTTAGGTCTCAGTTTCGCTTTAGGTCTCAGTTTATAACTCATATTCCTGAGTTATATATTTTCATCTCTCTTGGCTACTTTCAGCCTGAAGAAAAGGATCAAAATGGGGGATATTGTTTATCATGAGGAACAGTTGAGAGGTATTCCTATAAGACAGTACCTACAGACAAGTTTTTGGAGGTCAAGTTCTAGACCATAGGTGTCCAACGCATTTGTTATGAGAGCCAGATCTGACATAAATGAGATCTTGTTGGGCCAAGCCATGTGTGTCATAAAATGTATTGTCAGAAACCATAAATATAAACTTTATAAAGGACACAAACACAATTAAATTCAAATCTTAAAATAAAACATGCTTAAAAGATCAGTACTCTTGTGGTTTTTTGTTTATTTAACAGTCTCTGATAACTGACACCTCTCACTCTGAATTACTGCATCAAAATCTGGAGACAATGTCTGTACTGTAGCAATCTTGAGTATGCTTTTCAGGTGTTGTTCAGGTGTGCATCTGTAAGTTGCAATTCTACTTTTGATTTCCTGGCATTCATTACAGAAATCTCATGGTCAATGTTTTGAGCCTAAGACCCAGAGGAAAACATGAAGTGGCTGGGCATCGCAAGATTTTGTACATGAATTGCTTATTGTGCTGGTCAGGAACATGTGAAGACACCGTGGTACAGACTGAGGGCTATGTGTCTGTCTACAAAACTATAGTCTTCTTCAGATAAATAACCCCAATTCCTATGTGGCAGTGCAAAAATAGAAACAGCAATGTATAGTGGAATCAGTATCAGCATACGGTCTGGAAAGTCTAAGTTCAAAATCCCCAGTCTGCAAAGGAATTTGGTCTGAACACACACTTTTAGCCTAATCCATATCTATCTATCTATCTATCTATCTATCTATCTATCTATCTATCTATCTATCTATCTATCTATCTATCTATCTATCTAGATATATAGATCTCTTGATTGATCAATATCGATGTAGATATATAGATCTCAATTGATCAATATCGATAGAGCGAGAAGATAGATAAAGTGAGAAGATAGATACAGAAAGCGAGAAGATAGATACGGAGGCATCACAATGCTGTGAGGAAGCAGTGGCGGGGGGGGGGGGGGCGGGTAGGGGAGAGAGACACTTTCCAGCAGCATCTAGCCTGCAGGAAACAACCACCTGTAAGTGATCTACCAGTGCTACTCTATTTCCATGATAATGCGGATACATACAGGATAGGCAATTTTAGAGCAAAGGTTTTTGCTTGTGGCTCCTTGCAAATTAAGAAAATATATCAAGACAGAAGCAAAACAAATGTGGCAAGGAGACCTACAGTATAAAAGTTTCATTCCAGACAGGATTTAACGTCTGAGGGATGACTTGGGTGCGGTGGGTCTGGTCTTCAGGGATCAGATTCTTCACCACGGCCTTGGAACGTTTTTTGTTCTCCTGATGGGTGCCATCGTTACCAGAAGAGTCCAGCTTTTTATTTTCTATCCCTAAGAGGCAGTAGGGGTCACTGAACCCTGAAATCATAGAGGCAGTTGCTGAAATACAATTATATTAGCTTTACACGTGAAGGCCCCAGTGTTTGTAGTAGCTAGAAAGGTAACATTTTTATGCAATCCAGAACACAAAACTGCAGTTGTGCTCACCTTACCCTAGAGAATAAATCAGAAGCTGGAGGAGGAAAGTCTCACCCTCCCTAGTCCGCAACAGGATCGCAGGACAGGAGAGCCTGGCCTCAACATGCTCTGTGGAGAGCCCTCAACTTTGCTAAAGATAACAAATAGTGAGATGCCAAAAATAACAGTTGACTGGGACATGGACTCTAACTGTAAAGTCCAAGGCCTATAATGAATAGATAAGGACCTTGCTAAAGTGCTGTAGACACATGCCCCTCTAACTCTCCCCTGTGAAGGACATCCAGTTGGAGAGAGAAGCTGGATGGTTCTGTGCCTCAGTTGCTTTGAGCCCTGATTTTTTGTTGGTAGTGTTTAGAGTGTACAGTACATACAAGACAGGGCAACAGCATCATCAACAGAACTAAGTTGTAGGGAAGTACCGTAAATGCTTTTAGATTTGGTCTGTGGAGCCAATTCCCAATCAAGGACATTCTGAATCTTGGCCTGTTAGCTACTTTCTCACTTTTAAAGAAAAGATATTGCGTGGAGATGAGCACAAAGGTTTTCATGGCAGAGGCCCTGTTTGGCTCTCAAATCAGGTTATGGGTATTCCCAAATAGAGGTTTTAGAAGCAAAGCCCAGGCTTGCACATGAGTAGAGCTCCCAAGATTCTCTCTGTAAATTGTAGACATCATCCTACTCACCACTGACATCTTTACCTAGAATTCCCCTGGCTTGCTTCACAGTTGCTTTAAGACAAAAGATTGGACTCTGAAAGAGGCAAAAAAAAAAAATAGGTCTCGTTTGAAGAATTAAAGCTAGCCACAAGCCACCACGCACAGAGAACCATACTTAGTCCAGGGAGCTTGATGCCATAATCGAACCTCTAGACTCACAGTACTGTTTGTACCTTCTATAAAATGGATTGGGAGCAGGATTCTGCAAACAACAACAATGAGGAGGAGGAGGACCCCACCCTTAACTACCTGAAGGAGTCTCAGAGTGTCTAACCATCTCCTTTCCTTTCTCCTCCCCACAGCAGACACCCTGTGAGGTGGGTGGCTGCCGTTCCTTGCAGCGGGTGGTGCTGGCCAGAGAGCACCCAGGCTGCATCGGGCATTCCCTGGCCCTGGGTGGCCTGGAGAAGCCTAGGTCCAGCCTGGCTTCTCCCACGGTGGTGGTGGGTGGCTACTCTTCCTTCTGGTGGTGGGGTGGGGCAGCCAGAGAGCATCCAGGCTTCTGTGCAGCACAGAGCATGTTGCTCCAGCAAGCAACACAGAAGATCCTGGGCTTGCCTTCTCCTGCATTCAGTGAGGGGTGGAGGTGGCTCTCTTTTTTTCTGGCCTTCGCGTCTCTCTCCCTATCAATTTGATTTATTACCAACTCCCTCCCCATCTTTCTTTCTTTCCTTCTTCCTCCCTCCTTCCTTCCTTCTTCCTCCCTCCTTCCTTCTTCCCTCCCTCCCTTCCTTTCTTTCCTCCCTCTTTCCTCCCCCTCACTCCACTTCCTTCCTTCCTTCCTTCCTTCCTTCCTTCCTTCCTTCCTTCCTTCCTTCCTTCCTATTTCCCCACTCCCCTCTATTTATTTCTGTCCATTCTCTTTCTTTCTGTCTTTCTCCCTATTTGCTTTATTCCCAACTCCTACACCCTTCCTTCCTGCCTTCTGATCTTTCTGTCTTTCTTGGACATGGCATCAGTACGCTGAAGAAGCTTTCTTTTTAATATCAGAACCGTTATCGGGATGCTGTTAGGTCTGTGTCAGAAAATCTGTGTTGGTATAACATAGTGGGTTCGAAGCAATGATGAGGCGAGGTGGTAGTGCGACATCAGCATAATCAAGGCTAAGCATGAGACTGGCGAACTGGGCCAACGAGGCCAACTATATACACACCTGTGTTCTTGCGCAAGCGTTTGATTGGTCCATTCAAACCAGTAGGGGGCCCCTGATTGGAGCAGGGCAGCAGGGTTTAGGATCCTGCTGCCCATTGTTCCCAAGTCCCCAAGCTTTGGCCATCAGGCTCCAATGAGCCAGGCAGGAACACCCAACTCAGTTCTCACTTGAGTCCACATACATTACAGTTGGCAATCAAAGTCTTCTTTGGCAAGTCCCAATTCTACAATTACCGAAGTCAGAAGTGTGTGGCGTATGCGAATGAGTTATGCTAATGAGCTCCTGCACTTGTTTTTCTACAAAATGACCCCTGACAGCAATGGTAAATGAGGCTCCAAAGGGACCCCATGAGCAAAAAAAAGTTTGAAAACCCTTTCTCTAGACAATAGTTCGGAGGCTGCAAGCATATTTTGCCACACAACTCCCTCCCCAGAGCCCTCAGGCAGCATAACAGGCATCACCAAGCAGTAAGAACTTCAGAGTTACAGAACACGCGCATTCTCATTATCTGTTCCACTTACACTTTCATAGATGGCTTTCAAGAAGCCGGTAAAAAGCCCTCCCATCCCACCCTTGCTTGCCTTATAACGGTCCCAGATGTGTTTGATTCATTTTTGGCTGCATTGCAGCAATGGTGGTGGTGTTACTGGCAAGGCTTTTAAGTCTCTATTACAGTGGTGGGGAGTTAGCTTCTAAAGGAAGGGAGGGAAATTGCCCCCTTTTGTGCCTATGAGAATCTAGGCAGGACCCATGCCGAGAACAGCAGGATTGCAAATTCCGTCATCGTTGTTCCACTTGTACATGCAAACACAGTGGTTTCCTTGAACCCTGGAGTAGCCATACAGAAAAGACATTCAGAATTATCCTGGTAGTTATATAATATTAAGTTGTGGACTCGATGGTCCTCTGGGAACCCATTTAGATAGGAACATGTACTGCTCCATTGAGTCAAACGCAAAATACAGAGGAAACATTCAGCAATAGTTTTGGATACCGTCTATTGAGAACGGTGCAGTTTATGAGTCAGAAGCAACTTTCAAACAGATAATGAACACTAGTCCCTCTCATTTGCAAATTAAGGGCAGGAGATTATCTGGGAAAGGGACACTTATCCCTATTTTGCCCTGCTCAGTAGAGCTACAATGGCTAGAAGGCTGGTCTTGCTAGAGCCACTGCTGACATTTATCTTGATGCTCTGATTATCTGTTTCAAAGCAATAGGACAACCAATAAAATGGACACCAGTGCTTTCAGAGTATCTAATAAAGAACATGCCATATGGATTATTTCTTTCTAACCATGGATTATTCACCATTCTATTTCCTAATAAATAAAATGCTGTAGTCACCCTTTAAATGGTTGCTTCTGCAAGAAGGAACTGCTTCAGTTAATCAATGCAGAGTCTATGTCTGTGATCAGCAGGGCTTTTTTTGTAGAAAAAACCCAGCAGGAACTCATTTGCATATTAGGCCACACACCCTGACATCACCAGAAGTGCTGCCACCTGTTCAGTAGGTTACTTTCTGCATATTGACACAGAACAGTGCCGTGCCATCAGCTGCATTTCATGGATGTGTGATCTCACACAGCCCAATGAGAGACTTTGTTTTGCCCCCCCTCTGCCATGGCTAGAGAGAGAGAGCCATGTGTGGTGGAGTGGGCAGCAGCAGGCCCAGCTTCTCTCAGGAGGGGGAACTTGTGGGTGGCTCCACATCTCTTGCTTTCTTCACAAGCCCATTGGAGGCTGGAGATGGCAGAGAAAGTGGAGCGCACAGTCTGGGAGCGCGTGGCTGCCTAGTTCCTTTCCTCCAGCTTTTTCTGAGCTGGAGCCCTGGCCGGAGTCCTTTTTCTGAGCCAGAGCCCTGGCCAAACCAGCCAGAACTGCGTTCTTGTGTGTTCCTGCTCAAAAAAAGCCCTGGTGATCACTTCTACATAGCATTTACATGTTAATCCCCTAAGTAATTAGAAGAAACAAGTCTACGCTTTTGCAGTGTGCCCTTTATCTTTGCATTTGCATGCGTGTACCCACCAAACATCCTATAAGGGATCTGCAGGATAAACACAGTCTAGGAAATAACACTACGGTATTAGGAGTCATCACACCTTCACATCCACAATCTTTTTTCTTGCACATAGCAGGTATTTCACTTGCACTGAGATTACAGAGTCACCATTTACTTGATGCACCCCAGATCAGATCATGATTCTACACGTGGGCAGCAGTCACACGCACCATTAAATCCATCAAGAACGTGTCGCCCATGTACTATCACCATTGCCCCCCAGGGACACACAAGCTTATATCCCAACCTGTACATGTTCGCACATAGTTACATATGCACATTTCATGTATCATGAATAAGATTTTACCTCCAGCCCTTTGGTCCTCTGTAGTATAATGTTATGCTCTTCTGGATCCATGTTAAAAACCTGTCATTTAAACAGACATAATTCAAACAGAATTCAGTTTTAATACCATACCATTTTCTCTGTTTAAAACAATTTTATTTAGTAACATATGGTAACAATATCTATTTCTTGCATCGTTAATAACTTCTTTTTATCTATTCCATATATTACTTTCTAACCACCCCTCCCCCCGTTACTTGACCCCCGCCGGTGTTATTTACTTAAAATACTAACATTTAAAGGTACCCTTAACTAATAAAAACAAAGATTTATATTCTTCTTCCTTCTAAGGCTTTATCAAAAATTGTCCAATGTCCTTTTATTTTCCACTCTTTCTACATCTCTTCTAAACTTTTTCCACTCCATCTTAAAAACTTCTAAGTCATAGTCTCTTAAAATTCTTGTTAATTTGTCCATTTCACTCCATGTCATAACTTTTACAATCCAATCCCATTTTTCTGGTATTTTTTCTTGCTTCCACAACTGCGCATAGAGTGTCCTAGCAGCTGAAAGCAAGTACCAGATTATAGTTCTGTCTTCTTTTGGAAATTTTTCCATTTGTAATCCCAACAGAAAAGTCTCTGCAACTTTCTTAAATTCGTATCCCAAGATCCTAGAAATTTCTTGTTGAATCAACTGCCAATACTTTTTTGCTCTTTCACAAGTCCACCACATATAAACAACAGTGGGGAAAGTGGACAGCCTTGTCTTGTACCTTTGCTAATTATCATGGCTTCAGTAAGATCTGCATTTATACATAACCTTGCACATTGTTCAGTATATATTGCTTTTATCATCCTTATAAAGTTTCCCCCCCAACTCCATTTTCTCCATTACTGCAAACATAAGTCCCAATTTAAATTATCAAATGCTTTCTCTGCATCCACAAAGAATAATGCTACTTCCTTTTCTGGATGTCTTTCATAATATTCTACAATATTTACAACAGTTCTAATATTGTCTCTCATTTGCCTTTTGGGGAGAAACCTCACTTGATCTTCCTTTATAAAATTTATCAAATATTGTTTAAGCCGTTCTGCCAAGATTTTTGTATATATTTTATAGTCATTATTTAATAGTGAGATTGGTCTATAATTTTTTACATTCATGACATCTCTATCTTCCTTTGGAATCAATGAAATAACAGCTTCCTTCCATGTATTTGGTATTTTCCCTTTGATTCTTATCATGTTCATCAATTTCTGAAGTTTCGGAATTAACTCCTCTTTGAAGGTTTTAAAAAATTTAGCTGTATATCCATCTGGCCCAGGTGCTTTTCCATTTTTCATTGCATTAATTGCTGCTTCAATTTCTATTTTTTCAATTGGATCATTCAAGACTTTCCCCATATTTTCTGTTAAGGGTGCTATTTTAATCTTTTGTAAATACTCTTCCATCTTTTCTGTCTTTATTTTAACACTCTTAAATGATTTGGCATAATACTTAAAGAATTCTCTTTTTATTCCTTCTTGATCTACCACCTCTCTTCCCTCCACCACAATTTTATTAATAATTTTACTTCAATTGCCAGGCCAAATATTTTCCAGGTTTATTTGCTCCCTCGAAAGATTTCTGCTGCAACCTTTTCAGATTCCATTCCAGTTCTTTATTTAACAATTGTCTCATTTGTGTTTGTAATATTGTAATCTCCCTCATAATTTTCTTTTTCCCTGGCCTTTTTCTCAGTTCCTTTTTTTTTCTTTATTTCATTTTGAATGTCCAACATCTGTTTTTCTTTTGCCCTCTTGTCTTTATTATTCAATGTAATCAATATTCCTCTCATTACTGCTTTATAAGCATCCCACACCATCTGAAATTCTTCCGGGGTTGGAAAATGCCGAGCTGAATTGCTACTCAGAAGGGGAGCAGGCTGGAACTTCTGTTTGGGGTAGTGGAAGGCAATCTAATGCCTACTGCCTACTTTTCTCAGTCAGAGATCAGTCCAAGATATGCACAAGAAACTTTGAGGAGATTTACCTTGGCTAAAAGGGAGTCCCGGGCGGGGGGAGCTCCTTTGAGGCTTTGAGGGATCTCCAGAGACTAGTTGCATTTTCATCATCTGCAGAAGTTTCCAGAGTCATTTATTTGACATAAGCTTGACAGGAACCTAATCTTCTTTGATACTGCTAAACATCTAAAGCTATACAAGACCGGTGTTGATCTGGATAACTACAGAAAAGGTACAGATGGCTCTCTTTCATTCCGGGACTAATTAAAGTTAAACAAAATGAAATCAGAATGTGGGAAATTGAAATCTAGAAAGCTTGGAAGAAGAAGGGGAGAAGGGGCAAAATTTGGACTTTGTAAATTTAAAGGACAGTGCTAAAAAGTGGAAAGGAATTTATTGTTTTGTCTACTTGCGGTTTTGGAGAAAAAGCCCCAAATTCACTGCCACAGGAGGTGGTGGCAGCCACAAGCATAGCCACCTTCAAGAGGGGTTTAGATAAAAATATGGAGCAGAGGTCCATCAGTGGCTATTAGCCACAGTCTGTGTGTGTGTGTGTGTGTGTGTGTGTATATGTGTGTGTGTATGTATATATATAAAAAAATTTTGGCCACTGTGTGACACAGAGTGTTGGACTGGTTGGGCCATTGGCCTGATCCAACATGGCTTCTCTTATGTTCTTATGTCATAGACTTGCAGCTCCCACAGCCAACACAGGAAATACATCAAGCATCGTGAGATCTCTCTACCAGCAAAAACGGGATCTGGTGGCAAAATTAGGCTTATTGAAAAGAGCAAGCCTCACTCTTTTAAATCTGATAGGTGAAATTTAATTTGGTGAGGTCAAAATTTTCGGTGTTTTTACATGTCAGACCATAAGCAAACCCGTGCAAGGACTGCTTCACTGGAGAAATGCAGGACCAATTAGATGCAATGGAAGCCAGGATAATGAAAGGGATGAGGGAGATGATAACTGCTTCCAAAAAAAGA
This sequence comes from Heteronotia binoei, assembly GCF_032191835.1. Taxonomy (NCBI): domain Eukaryota; kingdom Metazoa; phylum Chordata; class Lepidosauria; order Squamata; family Gekkonidae; genus Heteronotia; species Heteronotia binoei. The sequence goes on from NC_083235.1 coordinate 69,004,155, forward strand.
AATTAGAAAAGATATTGAAGAGCTAAAAAAAGATATAGAGGATCGCAGAAATGAGACTGTGGTGACATCAAAAAAAGTCAAGAGGTGGAAGGGAGAGTGAAAGTACATGATTCCACCTTGTTAAAAATACAAGTGGCAATTCATGTCTGTAAATTGATGGAGACCCAGATACTTCTGAGAGGAGTACCTGAGGATGAAGAAACTGATTTGAAAGTATAATAAAAATAATTGCAGAATTTTTGGAGGAAGATCCTGAAGGGACTAGAAACATGTATGACTATATGTATAGAGTGAACTCACTATATGCCAAAAAAATTAATCTACCAAGAGATGTGGTTATAAGATATATGACAAAAGAAATAGTGGGAAAAATCATGAATAAAAACTTTGAAAAGACACTGATAGTGGGAGGCAGCAGAGTAAGAATTATGAAGGAGTTGCCAAGACAAGTGATAAATGACAGAAGAGCATATAAGAAACTGACAGAAAAATTACGGGACAATGAAATGAAGTATAGATGGATAATACCTAAATGTTTGAGCTTTGAGCTACAAGGAAAAGTATTACAATTACAAGCACACAGGAACTGTGTGGATTTTATGAAGAACATAAAGAATTTGCACCATGATGGATTACAAATTATTATCTTGGAATGTAAATGGACTAAATTCACCACAAAAAAAGGCAACGTTTCATTGGATTAAAAAGCAAAATTGTAATATAGTTTGTTTACAAGAAGTACATATCAAACAAAAGGATTACAAATTTTTATGGAATAAACAATTGGGAGTAGAATTTCATTCATTGGCTGAACAGAAGAAGAGGCGAGTGATTTTTTTAAATTAAACAAGAATTGGACCCGAAACTAGTGTTTAAAGATAAAGATGGAAGATTTGTAGCGGTAGAAATAATATTAAATGCAAAAAAACGTTGTTACTGGGACTGTATGCACCAAATGGAGCAAAGGATGCTTTTTAAAAAGACATTATACAACAATTTGATGAAGTGACATATGATCAAGTTTTGATAATGGGGGACTTTAATGGAACAATTAAGAACACACTGGATAGGTCTGGGGGGGGGAAAATAATAAGGAAGGAAAATTGCCAAAATCTTTTTTATTTGGTCAAACAAGAAAACTTGGAGGATATATGGAGGAAATTTAATCCTGAAGTGCGGGACTATACCTTTTTTTCAGCAAGACATAAAACTTTTTCCAGAATTGACATGTTGTGGGGTACTAAAGATTTAGGCCTTATAACAAAGAAAATAGAGATTTTACCTAAAAGAGGGGCTGATCATAACCCAATAATGTGGATTACAAAATTGTCTAAAAAATCGAGAAGATGGAGATTTACTACAGAAGAAATAGTGACATCTCTAGAAAATGAAACTAAAGCTTTCTTCCAAATAAACGATGCCATACCATTTTCTAATCAATTTTCTCCCTAAAGGAAACCCATTATCCAAAGCATTATGAAAGAGATTCAGCCAACAAATGTTTTGGGATGAATCTCTTATACCCTAAACTCACATTTATTTATTTATTTCTCATATTTATATTCCACCCTCCCCGCCGAAGCAGGCTCAGGGAGACATATGTTTGAGTTCTACATCCAGACTCTTGCAAACCATTTAAGGGAATATCTGTCAACGGCTCTTTGGTTCTGGTTTCCCTTAATGGTCCGGGCCTGCTTCTTTGGATGACAGGGCTGTCGCAGAGGGATTGTTTAGACGGCAATATCCTTACACAAATACAACTGCGGGCTGCTGCAGACTTCAACAACCTTGTCATTTTTGTTAGGAACCAAGAGATACATTTGTAAGTTGCGGATATTGTATGATGGAAAGGCTATGCACAACAGCAAGATTAAATGTGGGGAGGACAAAACAAAAAAGATATATTGCAAAAAAGCTAGCACTGTTTGTATGGGGTATCGACTCAAAATCTGGAAGCAGACTACACAAACTACCCTACCCACCCACATTAGTACCTTGGAGAAGTGGTATAAAATGAACCAGGTCAGACATACACTATAACCAGTGTTGCTAACTCCTTAATTAAACTCACAGTTCATCCTTAGCCCTATGAACAGCCACTCTGCCAGTAAAATGGCACCAGCTGTCGTATTCTCACTGCCAAATCCTAGGTCCTACCATGATTAAAACCACCCAACCAACAAGGGCTCTGTTTCATTCCGGACTGCTGACTTCGTCTCTCACTTTTATTCTCTTACAGTTCATCTGGGACTAAAGGCCCTGGGAGCATTATTTCTAATCCCACTAACAATAGCAGTAGTTTAATCGAAAGAAGTTATTTGGGAGATTAGGGAAACAGAGGCAGCCATTTCCTCATAGGTGGTGTGAAGGAAATAGATAAGGAAAAACATACAACCCAAAGTAAAGAAGCAACTTCAGACTTTGGGTTGGTTAACAAGACAAATGGATGTGGACCTTTGGTCTGACCTTTTGCACATATGCATACAGCTCTTCTGGATCAGCAACATGGTTAGGTTCTGGTTTGCCCAAGCGATGGAGAATAGTATATAGGACTTCTTCATATAGCAAAGTGAGCTGCAAAAGAATATTGGGATCAAATAATAATCAAGTCAATATCTAATGAATTAGCATTCCTGCCTGCTATATTGGGGATTTGCTGATCAAAGTATCCTGAGCAGATGTTTAGTTGGTTCTCATTCACAAGAGTTCTTCCGAGAAAATCAGCTCAAGTTTGACTCACTTGCAGCTCTGCTGGTTAGATTATATTAAAGGAGTCAAAACACCATCTCATTCAAAACAATGTCATATGACCCTCATCCCCATCAAGCAAACTACACAATTTCACAGTCTGCCTCAGCAAAAAGAACAGATAATGCTCCAAAAATGTCTGCAAAGAAAACTGCTCCGAAAAAACTTATAAGCACAGGAGAAAAGTGCGATGTGGTCAGGAAATTGCATTCATTCTAGAAAATAATCAGAAGGGAATGACCAGACCACCCCATCTGTCCAGCACCAAGATGCAGGGTCAGACCACCAGGAAAGGAAAGGTCCCCTGTGCAAGCACCAGTCATTTCTGACTCTGAGGTGACATTGCTTTCACAACGTTTTCACGAGAGACTTTTTTTACGGGGTGGTTTGCCATTGCCTTCCCCAGTCATCTACACTTTCCCCCCAGCAAACTGGGTACTCATTTTACCGACCTCGGAAGGATGGAAGGCTGAGTCAACCTGGAGCCAGCTACCTGAACCAGCTTCCGCCAGGATCGAACTCAGGTCGTAAGCAGATCTTAGGACTACAGTTCTGTAGCTTTACCGCTCTTCCCCATGGGGCTCTTTCAGACCACCAGAGGGTACATGAAATCTGGATCAGCCCCTCAGTGCTCCCCCTTCAATATTGCTACTGATGCAATTTACAGCTTTAGTCATGGTTCAGGCCAGCAGGTTCAGGGAAAGAGGAAGCAGAGCTGCAGTTGCTAGGCAACCCTAGAATGTGCTTTCTAAGGAAGGGCTTGGTCAGTTTGGCTTGGTCAGAGAAACAGAACTGTGAACTGATCAGGAAAGGTGGTGGGAAGCACCACAGAGTTTGCTCGTCCAGACCAGATAGCTCTGCATTTACAACTATCATGAGGACCCCAAGATGTTCTGTGCTGAATCAGTCCAATCCAGGGCTGATTCTATGACAGGGCTATTTCAGAGGGACTGTTTAAAAGCAACCTTGTTCGTCAACTTACAGGAGATGGAGAATGAATCACTCTTGGGCTACTTCTCAATCGTGAAAGCTGGAAACTTAAAACATTTATCAACTACTTTCTTATCTCTGCTTCTATACCGCTTGCACTGTCTGTTTGCAGCATCTCCACAGTTTAAAAAAAACAATCCTTATTTCACATCACATCACGTAGTACTTGGAAATTACCCAACAAAACTAATGTCTAAGATTGGGGGAGTACTACTATTTTCATACAATGCATTATTCGCCCATGCAACTTGCTGCCACAATATGTGGCAGTGGCCACTAATTCTGAAAGGAAATCTGATAAATTCGTGAAGAACAGGACTAGCAATGGCCATTAACTGTATTAGCTAAATGGATCCTCCCAATTCCATAGGTGGCATGCCTGTGGATACCAGTGCTGGGATGTCCCCAGAAGGGGAGGGTTGTTACCTTCTGTTTGTGGAATTCCTGGAAGCATCCAGCAGCATGGTCATTGCTGGAAATAGGATGCTATGCTAAATGCCCCTCTGGCCTGATCTGGCAGAACTCATCTTACTTTCACCGTTTTCGCACACAGCTCACCTCGCAGTCACCATCCTGTTCCCTCCGCAGCGTCTGTCGGATTTCCCACCATCTGCGCCGAAGTTACAGGAAGTGCCGCAGCTTTTGCTTAGCAAACGTAAACCGCTAAAACCCAGTTTACGTTTGCTATGCAAAAGCCGCGGCACTTCCTGTAACTCCGGCACAGATGGTGGGAAATCCGACAGACGCTGCGGAGGGAACAGGATGGTGACTGCAAGGTGAGCTGTGCGCGAAAACGGTCATAATGTTCACTGCTGGGGAATCAAGTAGAGTCTTACCTCTTTCTTAGAAAATTTATGGGATAGATCCATCTAAAAGAAATTAGAAAAACAGATTTTCAGCCAAATTGCTGCACGTCAGTTCTATTCATCCCTATAACAGTTTTAAGACATAAACTAGTGTATAAATAAAAGGCTTTTGCTCTTTTCCTTTGGAAAGAAAATTTTTACTTGCACACAGGAACATAGAGATTGAAATAACATCAAAATCCCAGTGTCCTAGTCTATCAGAGTGATGCCACAAGAACTGTCTTGTCAGTCCTGGTAAAAATAATATGATACTTTTGCAAAACAAGACACAAACAATGCCAGAAGTTAGATTCAGGTATAGGGTTACCAGGTCTTACCTGGCAGCTGGTGAGGGGCTCCTGGGTCCTTTCTGGGATCTTCTCCTGCACACGCGAAGCACAGGGGGCTCAATGACATCGCATGGAAGTGATGTCATCGTGATGCTGACCTCGGGAGTGGTGCGATGATGCCACTTCCAGGTGACATCATCGCATCAGGGGTTTGTGTGGCAATGTCCCTGTTTGGGTGGATCAAAGCCCTCAAAAAAGGGGACTCCTCACTGAGATCTAGAGGCGGGAAACCCTATTCAGGTGGGGAGCTGTGCTGGTCTGAAATAGCAGAACAACATTTGAGTCCAGTGGCACGTTTAACACCAATGAAGTTTTATTAAAGGTAGAAAGGAAGTGGCATTATTAATCACAAGAAATTTATATATATATATATATATATATGCCAACATGTATGTGTGTGTGTATATATATAGATATCTATATAGATATACAGATATATAGATATATATATAGATAGTTCTTGGCAACTTTATGATGTTAATAATGTGCTCTGTGTGGAAGTCTGTAGCAACCGTAACCATACCAGAAATAGTGCTTTATATTCTAGAAAAATGGGAAGGGTTTACATAACTTAAACGGTTGTGTTGTACTTTGCACTGGGGTTGGTGGGAAAAGTTTTAGACGACAGATCTTTTCATTTTGGGTGAGGCTGCTCATACTATTAGCAGAGCAAACTTAATGTGCAAGTCTGTAGGAAAAAAAACATACGGATATGCTTAATTTGAGGAATCGTCTGCTACAGAAAGTTGGCATTAACCAGTGGCTCATACATGGCTTGTTAACAGACTGGACAAATGTATAACTAATCAAAGACACACTAGGATGCCTGGAAAGCTGATCTTGAAAATTAACCGGATGTAATACTCCAAATGCATGTTCCAGGAAGCGAAAAACATATAGTTGCCATGACAATCCACTACCGTTGACAGACGTCTGGATTAAAGAGAATATCATATGTTTGTGTGTGAAATATGGGGCTTGGTCCCTATCTAGTGGGAACTGTAGTACTTGAAAGATCATGATTTAGACAGGCTTCAAACCTGTAAATGAATCTGTTCCTCAGCAGCGGAACCACACTCAGCCCAAAAATGAATACAGCTCAAATCTTGGAGCCAGGATGTTCTGTGACCATTCTTACGATGTTTCTTGACGCTGAGTATTAATTATTAAACCTTTGACAGAGGCAAAACTACTATTACTTTTATCTCTGGTCTTGGAAACAGAGCAAGAATTTGTTATCGGCAGCCATGCTACGTGCCCTGTGCATTCTTCATGAGAAAAATGTGCATCTTGATCTGAAACTTGAAAGCTACCGATTCTCAAGGTATGAAATTGCATACCTCTGATCTGACACAACGCTATATTCTTACTAGTCAGTTCTGCATCAAAAGTGTTCTCCCTATTGTCATAATATATAGGATAACGGAAAAACCCAGATTGGTATGTCGAAATTTTTTTAAATTAACATTTAAATAATAAAAAAGTGTTCTCCCCATTCCCAATACATTAAAGAGACCAGAACAAGAGATACATGCTGATCAGCGGCGCTGGTCATAGAATTATTCATAAACTTAGAATGGCCGCTGGTTGGGCTCTGGGGAAGTTATTGCAGGAAATCTAGGACTGCCTGCCTTAGGTACGCAGGATAGTCATTATGCTTTTATCAAGGACATTCCAACTTTGAGCAAGCTGACCAGAGAAGCTCCCTTTCTAGAAAGTGATTCTATTTGTGTGCAAAAATCTCTCCAGTTATACTGAATGTTTAACCAGGGTTCCAGAACAGCTAAAATTACATAGCAAAGAAGGTCCTTGAGGCACAATGCCCAATACTTTTGAGTATAATGCCAACTTCATTGAGGCCCTAACTGCCCAAGAACTCCTGGCCTAAAACTCAGCTGTCCTTTCTCCATCCTAGGAGAAAGACCCAGGCCAAGTGCCATGTTTTTTCAAAGGATTCTCAAATCCACCTAACCCACCCACAAAAACTAAGGTTACAGTAGACCTCAGTGCCCTTTTCAGGGTAATGTAGTGGCTAGAATATTGGTCTTAGATGTTGGATACCTTGGCTCAAATCTATGAAGCCAGTCGCTGCCTCTTAGCCTAATCTACCACACAAGGTTGTTGCAAAACTAAAATGCTGCTCTGAGCTCTTCAAAGGAAAGGCAGAATATGTAAAACTTAAATCCAACACCCTCCAAAAGGCATTCAACATCTCAAAAACTTTTTCCCAACCTAGTTAAATCCAGCATCTCCAGAAGTATCTTAGCAGGTGGAAGCAGGCCATAAAAGGGAGAGGAGTGGCAGAGAAGGAAAAACAGAAGTAGTGGTTTCAGTTTAAACATCGTCCTACATACTTTTCTGCAGTCTTCTTTGGGGATTTCTCCCATTTGGTTCTCACTATTGGGCTCCATGCTGGGATGGGCCAAGGAGAGCCCAAGCTGAGCAAAGGACGTATTTCTGCTGGAGTATATTTATGCTTCAGACTGAAGCAGATCACCCTACTAGCACACAGTTCCCATCAGCTCACATGCTTAGGAGGAAACCACATTCTTTATCACACTCCGACCATTGTAACAGCAAACGGAAATGTGCAGAGCCCTCCTTTCACAGCTACAGAGCTGCAATTTCTCAACACATCCTGGAGTCCTGTGTACACCGTTGACTAATCCCAAAGAAATTCTCCATGCTCTGTGAACCCTATGCACTTTCATGTGAGAAGCCAGTACCATAGAGATGGGGTCCTCAACCGCATGTGCTGAGGAAGCCGGGTGGAGTTCTCAGCATCCCAGCCACAACAAATCCAGAGTAAGGGCAATGTTTTCTGAATGGGCTTATTTTTGAACAAATCACTGAGGACACGTTTTTCACCACTGCTGAAAACGTTAATAAACCCAGTATCACCACCCTTTCAATTGTGCCCTAGCCATCATGAAACTATTCTTCCACGATTAGGCAGGAATTAGTACCAATTAAAACAGTAATGTAACAACCCAGGAAATATGGATGATCTACTTCCAGGAAACACACTTGCTCAGCAAGACATACTAAGAGAGACTGGAGCCACCTACTGTTCTCCCTTTGTTACTGTGTCGAGTCTATAAATAGGATTAGGATTCCAAAATTAAGAATAGGCATGAACCAGGAAAACGGTGGTTCGTTCTGGTTCTTGGCTCGATTGCCTGAACTGTTTCGTGATTTGTCGGTTTGTCTTGTCCCCAGTGAGCTCCAAAAGCATTTAAACGCCTTCGGAGCTCACTTCTCCTTTGGGACGGTCAGTTTCAGTGGGCTGAAACTGACCAGCACTCTCTCTCCCCTTCCTTTCCCCAGCCAGCCTTCTGCAGCCAAGCAGTCACCAGCTGGGGGAAGCAAAGGTGGGAGAGAGCAAGTCAGTTTCACTCCCCTGGGCTTATTTATTTATTTATATTTCGATTTATATCCCACCCTTCCCACCAAAGTGGCTCAGGGCGGCTTGGAAGCCAAGGGGAATGAAACTGGCCCACTCTATCTCCCATCCCCTTCCCCAGCCAGCCTACTGTGGCAAGTGGACTGGGGACAAAAGGCACTAGACTGGGGACAAAAGTGGACTAGACAAAAGGCACATGGCTGGAGGAGGCAGGGGGAGGTATTTAAACGCCACCTCTCCCTTCTTCAGCCCATGGCCTCTCCATAGTACCCTAAGGGTCCACAGGATACAATGGAGAGATCATGCTACTACTGCGGCACAACTTTAGAGAGAAGGGGTTTAAAGTTTAAAACCTTTCTCTCTACAGCAGTGGTCCCCAACCTTTTTGGCACCAGGGTTTTGTAGAAGACCATTTTTCCATGGACCGGGGGAGGGGGGGGCGCGAAGGTTTCAGGATTATACAATTGTGCACTTTATTTCTATTACTTTGTGGTGGTGGTTAAGTGTGCATACTGTTATCTGGGAGAACCGGGTTTGATTCCCCACTCCTCCACTTGCAGCTGCTGGAATGGCCTTGGGTTCACCATAGCTCTTGCAGAGCTGTCCTTGAAAGGGCAGCTTCTGGGGAGAGCTCTCTCAGCCCCACCCACCTCACCGGGTGTCCGTTGCGGGGGTGCAAGGGAAAGGAGATTGTGAGCCACTCTGAGTCTCTGAAATTCGGAGCGGAGGGCAGGATATAAATCCAATGTCATCGTCTTATTATTCCTACAATGTAATATATAATGAAATAATTATACAGCTCACAGCCTGGTCGCTAACAAGCCACAGACTAGTACCGGTCCACGGACTGGGAGTTGGGGACCCCTGCTCTAGAGTTGTGCTGCAGCAACAGCACGATTTCTCCATTGCACTTTGTGGGCCCATAGGGTACAGCGGAGAGATCTCTCCCCTTCTCTCTTCCCTTCCCCAGCTGGCCAGCCCTGGCAGGCCAGCTGGGGAAGTGAAGAAAGATCAGGGAGAGGGGTCTCCCTGTGGGCTCAGCTGGGGCTCTGAAGAAAGGCAGCTTGAACTGCCTTCCTTCCCAGCAGGGCCAGCCCCAGACTGTTTGGCACCCTAGGCAAGGCTGACGTCTGGCACACACACCCTTGATAGCGTCACCAAGTCACATGAGGGCACCCAATTCAGTGGCCCCAGAAGGCTGGCGCCCTAGGCATTCACCTAGTTTGCCTAGTGGCAGGGCCCGGCCTGCCTCCCAGGACTGACTTTCCCAAGCACTCCATGGTCATTGGATTCCTAGGGAAGTGGAGGCTTGGAGGGGAGGCAGTTTGCCTCCCCTTGGCTTCCCCAAGCGCCCCCTGGCTGTAGGTGGCCTGGGGAAGCCAAGGCTTGGAGGGGGGCAGTCTTCCCCAAGTGGATCCCTAGAGAAGCTGATTCTGAGAGGGAAGGCAGTTTAATTTTTCTCTAAGAGCTTCTATTTCTTTTTAGTCAGAGTTACTGAAAAACAACATTTTTTTTCCAGTTCTATTGCCAATGTGACTTGCTGTCAACCAACCACAAAAACCAAGGAGCAAATTTGTCATTCACAATTCAATGACGTGATAAACGCTCATACTTGCTTCTACTGAAATACTGTTGAATTCAAATCTGGTATATTTTAGAAACACCGTGGTAAATTAAATAAGTAAAAAAGCTGACTAAGCTATGTGGAAGAAACAACATGAAGTTGGGATTTAATAGCCTCGTGAAAGAGATCTCTATGAGCCTGATGTTCAAGTTATCCAGAAGTCCTCTCTTTTCCTTTCTTAATGCTGGTATGGAGGCATAGTCTATCTATATAATGGCCCTTTTCACACTTACCAGTGGAAACCGGAAGGGAGTCGGTATTGTGCCGCTTGCAGTAATCCGAGACAGGGATGGGAGTTTTCAGACACATGTTTTTTTTTCCGGTAGGGTTCCGTGATTGAAGCGAGCCATTTCACACTTATCCGCTCTTATCTCGCTTCCACCAGCGCCAGCCATTTTTGCCTGCCGGCTCGCGATCTCCAGCTTTTTTGGGGGGGGGGGGAACGTCGGGCTAAGATCGCTATAGCGACGTATCACAACAGCAACACCATAGAGATGGCTAGGCTCTATTGAGATAAGTTACCAGGTTTCAGCGGTGGCGATATCTGGCATCTTAATGGAGCCCAGACATCCCTATGGTGATGCTGTTGTGATACATCGCTATAGCGCTATAGCGATCTTAGCCCGACGTTTAAAAAAAAAAAAGCCGGAGATCGCGCGCGCTGGCGGGCGAAAAAGGGCGCGAAAACTGCTACCGGGTTAGATACGGGACATTTCACACAGCACCCCATAGCGATTTCAACCCGGAAGGAGGGGTTGAAAAGTGGAAGAAGCTGCTCTTTGTTTGTAACGACTCAGGCACGCCTCACTACTGGGACAGCCGCGGGAGTGTGTGAAAAGGTGAGAGTATTCCGGTAGCAGCCAGTTACTGAATCGGGTCTGTCTGAAATGCCAGCAGAAACCCGTTACTGTTCAGTAACTGACCAGCTTCCATACTGGAATACATAGACTGTGTGAAAAAGCCCTATGTCTATTACATTTTTACTTTGCTGTTCTTCCAAGAAGCTCAAGTGACAAATACTTTATTCTCCTAAGCAAGCTGTGAGGTAGGTTAGGCTGAGAGAATGTGGGTGGCCTAAGGTCACCCTGTGAGCTTGAAGGCTCAGTGGGGATCTAAACTGAGAGAGCACTTCGCTAAACTCCAGTTCCTTGCCTTTTGGCTCATATCTGCTCAAGTCGTTCTAAATATAATGCTAGTTTAAGTCAAGAGCTCCTTTGCATGATTACAGGAACAGCATTAGGAAATACAGATGTTGCAAGATGCATCTCTTCTTTCTCAAAAGAAAGAGCAGTCAGGTTAGAACGGATAAAAGGAAGTACTTCTTCACCCAAAGGGTTATTAACATGTGGAATTCACTGCCACAGGAGGTGGCGGCGGCTACAAGCATAGCCAGCTTCAAGAGGGGGTTAGATAAAAATATGGAGCAGAGGTCCATCAGTGGCTATTAGCCACAGTGTGTGTGTGTGTGTGTGTGTATTTTCTTTCTGGCCAATGTGTGACACAGTGTTGGACTGGATGGGCCATTGGCCTGATCCAACATGGCTTCTCTTATGTTTTTACGTGACACAGAGTGTTGGACTGGATGGGCCATTGGCCTGATCCAACATGGCTTCTCTTATGTTCTTACGTGACACAGAGTGTTGGACTGGATGGGCCATTGGCCTGATCCAACATGGCTTCTCTTATGTTCTTACATGGCACAGAGTGTTGGAGTGGATCCTGATCCAACATGGCCTGATCCAACATGCCTTCTCTTATGTTCTTACGTGACACAGAGTGTTGGACTGGATGGGCCATTGGCCTGATCCAACATGGCTTCTCTTATGTTCTTACGTGATACAGAGTGTTGGACTGGATGGGCCATTGGCCTGATCCAACAAGGATTCTCTTATGTTCTTACGTGACACAGAGTGTTGGAGTGGATGGGCCATTGGCCTGATCCAACATGGCTTCTCTTATGTTCTTACGTGACACAGAGTGTTGGACTGGATGGGCCATTGGCCTGTTCCAACATGGCTTCTCTTATGTTCTTAAAAGGGGGAAAAAGACTTATCACATAATACATGGTTCCTCCCATGCTAGTTAAGCCACTTACCTAAGATGATCCTGTCCCATATTCAGAACTTAATATGCCTCTGACACACATTTAATACATGAAATGGCTTTGACACATGCTAGAGATTAAAATATAACAACATGAGTTGGTGAGCAAAAAACAATCCTTAAAATAATGAATTAATCCATGAGGGTGTCGCCTTCCCCCTTAGCAGGCTTCCTGTGTCCTAAATAGCTACATAGATGGTTAGGTAGAAAAAAGGAGGGGGCAACAGGATGTATTCACTTTTCTTTCAAGTCTGTTTAGAACAAAGCTGTAATCCTTAGCATACTCATAAATTCCACTAAAATTCAAAGGGATACAAGAAAATGTATACTGCAACAACCCTCGGTCATCTGGGAAGAAAAAAAACCCCCACCTTCACCTCATGCCATGCAGACAGACCCTTTGAGATGTTTTAATGAGATGTTTTAAATATATTTTAAAAGGTATTTTAAGGGTACTAGAAAAACACTTTTTAATGGATTTGCACTGAAGATATAAGGTAAGCCCTGCATTCATCTAAAGGGGAAAAGGTCCTCCCTTTTACTGAAAATCCAGTGTTAAAAGAAATCTTCAGAGATTATTCTGAAGGTTGTGTCTTGCATACCTCTTGCCTTGATTGTCTTCTAGCTCTGCCTTTCCTTTGGTTGTACCTGGAATAGTAACCTAGAAATAAATGAATAGGGTGCTTTGTAAGAAAGAAAATGCCCATAGACACACACACACAGAGAACAGTTTCACATGATATGCACCTTTCCCCCCATCTCCGCCTCCAGTCAGATGGTATGGGGAAGGTCAAGTTAAATGACTATTATTCAAAATGAGGTGTTTTGATGTTGCTTCTCTGGAAAGAACCTAGTTTACAGTCACTGTGGAAACAGAAATCAGTTTCATCATACCATTATCACAGCATATAGATAAAGATTCTGTTACAAGCAACTTTAAGAATCAAACATTTCAGGTTTTCACGGCTGGCATCATCATTAGGGTTTGTAGAATCTTTCGGGCTCAAGTGCCGTGTTCTACTGGAGAAAGTTTTCCTTCCAGACGTTTCGTTCTCAGCTGCGGAGAACAGCCACTGAGCCACTACAGCCACTGAGGATGTTCTCCGCAGCTGAGAACGAAACGTCTGGAAGGAAAACTTTCTCCAGTAGAACACGGCACTTGAGCCCGAAAGATTCTACAAACCCTAATAACTGTAAGAATGTAAGGAGTTTAGGGTTGGCAGGTCCAACTCCATAAGTATTTGGGGACTTTGCGGGTGCAGCCAGGAGACTTTGGGGGTGGAGCCAAGAGCAAGGGCGTGACAAGCACGACTGAACTCCAAAGGGCGTTCTGGCCGTCGCATTTAAAGGGACGGCACACCTTTTAAATGCATTTCCTCCATTTGGAAATAAAGGATAGGAGCAACTTCTTTGGGGGCTCATAGAATTTGACCCCCTGGTCCAATCTTTTTGAAACATGGGGCGTGTTTTGAGGAGAGGCACTGGATGCTAAAAAAAAACAGCGCCCCCTCAGAGTCCCGGACACCCACAAATTGATTCTCCATTATACCCTGTGGGAACCAGTCTCCATATGGTATAATGGAGTGCTGAATGGACATTTCCCCCCCACACACACACACGCATACTTTATGATAACCCTGAAGTGAGGGAGAGTCTCCAAACCGGGGGATTCCCTGCCCCCACCTGGGGATTGGCAACCGTAATGGAGCTCCATCTAACAGTAATTGTCTACTCACACTGGTTCACACAATAGGGTCTGATTATGGAACAAGGCCTATTCTGACAAAGTACTCATGACTCTAGAAATCAGTGACTAAAGCTGCAGATGTGTAATTTGGTCCTGAAAAGCATCTGAGGGGAAGGAGTAATCTGAATTGACAGTTATGATGTTGAAAAGGAGATGTTTAACTCTCCCCACTGGTACTATTTATGTAAAACATTTTGTTATTAATTATTCCGTAAAACTCACACAAGGCTGGGTTCATGACCAATCGTATTCTGTTCAGTAACAAACAACGGTGAACAAAACTAGGAGCTATAACAGAATAGCGGATTCGGAGTCAACCTAAAGGTAAAGGTAGTCCCCTGGGCAAGCACCAGTCCAAGGGTGGCCAAACTTGCTTAATATAAGAGCCACAGAGAATAAACATCAGATGTTGGAGAGCCACAAGATAGGAATGTCAGATGTTTGAGAGCCGCAAGGAAGGAAGGAAGGAAAATAGATGGGAGAGGGAGGGAGGAAAGAGAGGTGGAAAGAAAGCAACTTTAATTTTTAAATGCCTTCTTCAAGCTAGCTGATGGGGTGGCGGAGGCTTCGAGAGCCACACAATATGCGCAAAAGAGCCACATGTGGCTCCCGAGCCGCAGTTTGGCCGCCCCTGCACCAGTCGTTTGTGACTCTGGGGTGACGTCGCATCACGACGTTTTCACAGCAGACTTTTTTAATGGGGTGGTTTGCCATTGCCTTCCTCAATCATCTACACTTTTCCCCCAAGCAAGCTGGGTACTCATTTTACCGACCTCGGAAGGATGGAAGGCTGAGACAACCTTGAACCAGCTACCTGAACCCAGCTTCTGCCAGGATCGAACTCAGGTCATGAGCAGAGAGCTTGGACTGCAGTACTGCAGCTTTACCACTCTGAGCCACGGGGCTCCTTCAGCCAGGTTAGTCAACCTAACCGCCTATTACGTGAACCATAACTGCAAATCCACTTAGGCAATTCAAATATAGAACAATTTTTCTGTTCCAGATCCCCTTCCCAGATGCTTTAAAACAGATAAATATGTATGCCTTTTTTCTGTACCAAGGTTCGAAGCAAACAGGACATTTTCAGTCAGAAAATGGCACTACTGGGTGGAGGGCATTGTTTATCAACACTTTGTTAAACATGGCCCAAGTCAAATTCCCAAAACACCACACAAAGAGTTGTCAGCCTCCAGGTGGAGATCTTCCTCTTTTACAACTGATCTTCAGCTGGCAGAGATCAGCTCCCCCTGGAGAAAATGGCTGCTTTGAAGGGTGGGCTCTATGGCATTGTAACATGCTGAGGCCCCTCCCCTCCCCAAACCCTACCCAGTCCCGGATCTACCCCCAGTCTACAGGCATTTTCCAACACATTGTGAGCTTTATTCCAGAGAGAGACATCAGTTAATCTTTCCATTGCTCTCTAAATGTAAATGGCACTACTACTTTGGATAATTATCTGAAATTTGCAGATGCCGTGCTACTGAAATACTTGTTGGACGATACTAAGAAGTCTATAACTCAGGCAGTAGTGAAATATTGTTCTTTAGCCATATATGTGGAAGTTTTTTAACAAAGTAGAGATGGTTAATAATGCCATTTTAAAGGCTTAACATTGGTGGAATTTGAATATAAGAATGCTTTTATGTAATCGGATACTGTGGTCTGTGACTATGAGATTTTGTATATTGTTATTGTGTCAGACGTGGAACTTCAAACAGAGACGAATCATTTTGTAGCAAAATTAATCCATTTATTTGAGAACAATCAGTCTGGTTAGAAGCAAGTTGAGTTTGATAACTCTTGAGGCTATGCCTTGGGCTTTTGTACATTTCAAAGTAGTAAAACAATAGAATCATTCTCACACTTTTCCCCGGGAAGCCACCCCGCTGGTTACCTTGGGCATGTTAACTTCAAAGGCTCCAGATGTTCTTTGTACCAAGTGTGAAATTCCTCCCCTTGCGGTTAGTGATTGCTTTGGGTTTAGAGGCACATTGCTGTTCTCACGGTTAGTAGGGAACAGGGGTCGTAGCAAGCTACAAAATGGGGTTAGTCATGTCAAGCCATTGCATCTATATGTTATAACAGTAAGGCTAAGTTACACGTCTGACATATTGCTGGTCAATTGACTGGGATAAATTGGAATCGACCTGGCAACCCTAACTGCACAGCTACTAACCATGGATCTTTAATTAGGCCATCCTCCTATTTATTTAAAATTGGCCATCCTGTTATTAATTTTAAAATTTTCTATGTCACCTTTCCACCCAAACAGTGTCCCCAAGGCAGTGAAAATTAAAACATAACATTTTTTAAAAAAAGATCTATATATAATAATTCAATAAAAGTATATAAACCAACATAACACCGGCGGGGGGGGGGGGGAGAGACCAATAATAGTTACTGGGGATATGCCAAACAGAACAAAAAAGTGTTCATTCACTGGCAGGAGATAACAATAGAAGGAGATAAACAGATCTCCCTGGGGAGGGAATTCCAAAGTTTCAGCACCATGAGCAAGAAGGCCATTTATGGTTTTGCTACCTGTCTAGCCTCAAATGACAGGTGCACCCAAAGCAAGTTCTCCGAAGATGACCGGAGTGGTTGGATAGGTTTAGTAGGTTTGTCAACCTTCAGGTAGAGCCTGGAGGTCTCCCAGAATTACAGCGGATCTCCAGGCTACAGAGATGGCTGCTTTGGATGGAGAACTCTTACGTTGACTACAAACTGGAAGCAGAGCGTAATGCCATAGAGTTCTCCCTCCAAAGCAGCCATTTTCTCCGAGGGAATGAACCTCTATAGTCTGGAGATCACCTGTAATTCTGAGAGATCTCCAGGTCCCACCTGGAGCATGGCAACCTTACTAAACCTACCCATCCACTCTAGTCGTCTTTGGAGACCTGGCTTTGGATGCCCCTGCCATCTGAGGCTAGACAAGTAGCAACCAACCCATAAGGAACCGAGCCGCTGCATTCCAAACCAGCAGGAATTTTCCAGGTCAGTCTCAAGGTAAGGCCCATGTACAGTGAGTTACAGTAATCCAATCTGGAGGTGACTGTTGTATGGATTACATTAGCTAGGTCGAAGTGAGACAGGTTGCCTGGCTTGTCGCAGTTGGTAAAATGCCAGCCAGGCGATATTGATGTCGACCCGTCCATTGGTGACCCTGACTACTACTACAACAGATAGAATACCAGAGTACCATCTAACTGTCTAGTATGCCTTGTAAACATACTACAAAAAAGTTATCATTTTATAATGATATAACTTTCCCAGCATAGCTTATTACATGATGAGATTAAAACATTTATATTTTATAAGCAATACATTTTCCCCCTTGTGCTGACAAGCCACTGGCAGGATTGCCAACTCCAGGTTGGGAGATTTGGGGTGGAGTGTGGTTTGGTGAGGAAAGGGACCTCAGCAGGGTATAATGCTATAGAGTACATCCTCAAAGCAGCTATTTTCTTCAGGAGAATTGATCTCTGTAGCCTGAGAACCAATAATAATTCTGGAAGATCTCCAGGCCCCACCTGGAGGTTGGCAACTCTAGGACAGACTTTCACTTTTTCCTCACATTAATACTTACAAATGTCCAGCTTTGGCACACTTGTGCATAGAGGATACACTGCGATTTATTCAATACTAATACCTTAGTGGATAGCCTTTCTGTAAATTTCTATTTCAAACAAAGCCACAGAGAGAATTGTGTGTTACCTGCACAATCAAATTAAAACTGCTAGCTATGAGTCTTGCCCAGTTCTACTAGACAGTTCTAGCAGCATCTGATTTCCCCATCTCAGCTGATAAGGGCTATTGATATCTAACCAATTTTTGAAACAATAAGATAACACATTCTAGAAAATAAAATATTTCAACACAACCCAAGATTGTTTTGGTCAAAAAGAAAATTGTTCCGAGCACTCGTGAGGCTTTCACATTCCGAGGGCACAAAAGGATTCACTCTTTGCATGCTGAAATCTCCCAGCAAAATATAAAAACGCAAGGCTGCGTTCATCTCAATAGCTCAAAGAGAGTGGCTTCCAACTAGGGTTACTGTACTGAAATAGCACCATAGAATGGTTTTAGTTGATATATGTAAATTATGGTTTTATATGTTTTATTGGATTGATTGTATTTTATGATGTTGTAAGCCGCCCTGAGTCCGCTTGCGGAGAGGCCGGGATATAAATTGAAATAAACAAACAAACAAACAAACAAACAAATAAATAAATAGGATTGCCAAGTCCAATTCAAGAAATATCTGGGGACTTTGGGGGTGGAGCCAGGAGACTTTGGGGGTGGAGCCAGGAGACATTATGAAGGATAGGGACACGTCTTTTGGGGCTCATAGAATTGGGCCCCCTGGTCCAATCGTTTTGAAACTTGGGGGGGTGTTTTGTGGAGAGGCACTAGATGCTATGCTGAAATTTTGGTGCCTCTACCCCAAAAAACAGCCCCCCCAGAGCCCCAGATACCTGTGGATCAATTCTCCATGATTTTCTATGGGAATAAATCTCCATAGGGAACAACAGAGTTCCCAGCAGACATTTCCCTCCCCTCCCCCGGCTTTCTGACGACCCTGAAGCGGGGGGAGGGCCTCCAAACCGGGGGATCCCCTGCCCCCACCTGGGGATTGGCAACCCTACTTCCAACCAAACTACCTCTTGATGACTCAGTATTTGAGGCCCATAATTTTGACAAGGGTTCCTAAATTTAAACGCACTGAATTACAATTGCTAAATAAAGATCTAGACACTTGTTCATCTTAGGTTCCCAGAAGTCAAGGAATTCCGTATTGGCAGCAACCTTATATGGGACCTGGGATAACTGAGTGCAAAACACCACGCCGCAGCAGCAGCAGAATCAGAATTGATTTCTATACCATGCTTTTCTACTACCCAAAGGAGTCTGAAAGCAGCTAACAATTACCTTCCCTTCCTCTCCCCACAACAGACACCCTGTGTGAGGTAGGTAGGGCTGTGAGAGCTCTGAGAGAACTGTGACTGACCCAAGGCCACCCCGCTGGCTTCATGCAGAGGAGGAGTGAGGAATCAAATTTGGATTAGAGTCTGCTGTTCTTAACTACTCTACCACACTGGTTCTCTACGCTCACTGGATGGCCATGGGCTAATAACTCTTTCAGCCTAACCTCCTTCGCGAGGTCATTGTATGGACAGAATGTAGAAAAGAACTATCAACAGTATTCTGAGCTCCATGGAGGGAGAATGGAACAAAAGTGTACTGGATGGTTGGTTGGATCCCATGGAAGATTTCCACAGATACCTGCAGAGCCCAATTCCTCACACAACACCTCCTGCTACAACAAGGCCCCAGGCCTATTCCTTCCCCACCCCAGCTCAGGAACAGCATGAGGAAGGAGTAGGAGCTTTGCCATGGAGTCAGAGAGAAGTCAGTGAATGAGTGAAGATTTTGATCCACAGAGAGCAAGGCCCTCTGGAGACACGTATGGGGAGAGCCGGCCCCTCAGGTATGTCAGTCCCAGACCGCACAAGGTTTAAAGGTTAATACCAAAACCTTGAAACGGATCCGGTATTCAATCAGTAACCAGTGCATTTGGCGGAGCACCAGCCAAATGTGGGCCTGCACAGGCAATGCCATCAACAGGTGCGCTGCCGTATTCTGTACCGGCTGGAGTTTGCAGAACAGTTGCGAGGGCAAACCAGTATGGAACAAGTCACAGTAGTCAAGTTTGGAACTGACCACTGCATGGGTCACTGTAGCCAAGTCCTGAGGGGAGAGGTAAAGTGCCGATCGTTTAACCTGCCAAAGATGGTAAAAGGCAGATTTCACTACCGCAGCAACCTAAGCCTCCATAGAAAGTGAGGCATCCAGGACCACCCCCAGGCTTCTCACCTTCTGGGTAGAACTGAACCCTCACTAGGGTTGCCAAGTCCAATTTCAGAAATATCTGGGGACTTTGGGGGTGGAGCCAGGAGACACTGAGGTGGAGCTAGAAGGACCCAGATTCGTGGCTCGCCACGCTCCTGGCCTGCCTCCACCCTCCCCTTCTCTGATTTTACCTCAGAGGCGGAGCGGGCAATGGCGCTGCGCTGCTGCCGCCTCTTCTCGGCTTCATCTTAGCTGCTCCTCCGAGATGGGCTCAACCTGAGCCCATCTCAGAGGAGCAGCTACTGTGAGCGGAGAAGAGGCGGCAGCCGCGCAGCGGCATTGCCGCTCCGAGATGGGGCGGCTTGCCGCGCTCCTTGGCGCCATTTCCCCCCTCCCCCGCTTCCGTTTTTTTGGGGAGCGGGGGAAGAGGCTGGAAATCCTGGGGTCTCCCGCCAGGGCGGGAGGGTTGGGAAGCCTAACCCTCACCCCCTGCTCCAATCTTTTTGAAACTTGTGTTTGAGGAGAGGCACCAGATGCTATGCTGAAAATTTGGTGCCTCTACCTCAAAAAAACAGCCCCGCCAGAGCCCCAGATACCCATAGATCGATTCTCTATTATACTCTATGAGGACTGGTTTTCATAGCATATAACGGAGTGCTCAGTGGGCATTTCCCTCCCCCTCCCCTCCATTTTCTGATAACCCTGAAGTGGGGGGGAGGGCCTCCAAACCAGATGATCCTCTGCCCCCAACTGGGAACTGGCAACCCTACAATTTGCCTATACATTCATGAAGCACCCTGGAACACAAAACATAGGGTTGCCAATCTCAAGACCAGGGGTGGCCAAACTGTGGCTCGAGAGCCACGTGTGGCTCATTCACCCATATTGTGTGGCTCTTGAAGCTCCCACCTGGCTGGCTTGGAAAAGGCATGTGTCTCTTTCAATCACTTCTCCAAGCCAAGCCAGCTGGCAGCTTGGAAAATGCATTTGAAATTAAAGTTGCTTTCTTTCCCCCTCCCCCTCCCCCCATCTATTTGCCTTCCTTGCGGCTCTCAAACATCTGACGTTCACGTCTTGCGGCTCTTGAACATCTGATGTTCATTCTATGTGGCTCTTATGTTAAGCAAGTTTGGCCACCCCTGCCCTAGACTTACAGAGATCAGCTCCCCTTGAGGAAATGGCAGTTTCAGAGAGTGCATTCTATGGCATTAAGTCCTTGCTGGGCTCCACGCCCCCCCTCCAAAATAAACTGTCCTTTCCAGGCTCCACTTAAAATCTCCAGAATCTCCCACCCCAGAGTTGGCAACTCTATCTATCTGACCCTTACACTTGAAAATGTATGGCCGAGGACCAGAGGCGTCACTAGGGTGGGTTGCACCCTGGGGTATAACTGATTCAAGTCACCCTCCCCCATTGGGCATCACCCCTTTTGGAGGGCTGCGTCACCCCCTCCGCACACAACCCCGCCCACTTCATATGGCCCCTCCCTCATCCACCCTCTGGTCACATGACCAGCCCCCGTAATCCAACCCCGTTGGAGTTTTGGAAGCCCAGCCCCCCCACCGCATGCACAGAAAGCAAGCAACTCAGCAACACGGCACCGGTTTGGGAAGCCCCTCCGCCCCCCCCACCCCCCAGGCACACAGAAAACAGGCAGGCCTCACTCAGCAGAGGCACCATTGGAGTTTTGGAAGCCCAGCCCCCCCCCCCCCCCTGCACAGAAAGCAAGCAACTCGGCGGCAGCGTGAGCTGGGAAGCTCAGCCAGCCTGCCCACTCACCCCCGCTGAACAGAATGCTGATCTTCTTGTGGTAGAGGCGGCAGCGCGGCCCCGGTTTCAGAATCCCGGCCAGCCCACACAGCAGCAGCGTTCTAGTCCCAGGGCCAGCCCCTTCCTGTGGGGGGGGGCCATGGGTCAGTGCCTGGGGCCAATGAGAATGCTCTGGGGGAGGGCCGATGGCCCCCTTGGCCCCGCCCTAGTGACACCGCTGCCGAGGACCTGTCCACCTAAGGGACCGTCTCTTCCCTTATGAACCCCAGAGAGCACTGAGGTCAGCGGGGAAGAACCAGCTGACTATCCCCGGGCCAAAGGAGGCAAGACTCCAGAACACTCGCACACGGGCCTTCTCTATTGCGGCGCCACACCTCTGGAACGAGCTCCTGGAAGAAGTGCGGGGCCTGCGGAGCCTCGAACAGTTTCGCAGGGCCTGCAAGACCATCCTTTTTAAGATGGCCTTTGCCGATTGAATGATCAAAGGACTTGCTCAAAGTGGCTTGCCGTCATATTCGCTGATAGAATAGCACCAGAAATGTCGATTTTAGTTTATAATTAGAATGTTTTAAGATTAATGTTGTTTTAATACCCATTGTGTACTGTATTGTATGAAATGTTGTTAGCCGCCCTGAGCCTGCTTCGGCGGGGAGGGCGGGATATAAATAAAATATTATTATTATTATTATTATTATAAAATCAGCAGGCAAAAGAGAGATGAGAGAGAACACAGCTACCAGAGGGGATAATAATGCTGGCCCACATGCATTCTTCTATCAGCCTAGTTATCAAGATGCTGCATCAGAGCCGCTATGCACAGAATGTTAGCCAGGGGGCTAAGTCATGTTATATAAACCACAGAAGCACCGCACGAGATATGGCAGCAGCAGATCCATCGATGAGATATGGATCACCAACAAGTCCCTGTCGTCACCACACCTGTTTGTCCCAGATTGGGAGCTTTGAACACTTAAAATGACCCTAAGGAATGCAAGATTTGCCAGATTAGGTCATTGAACTGGTTTAACTATCTGCAGTTAAGAATGCAAGAAAAATAACCCTTTTTCCTAGAGTTAGGTTTTCTGTTCAGTCTTACGCATTCATGATGAGGGCAACAAGCGCTGAATCAAATTTGGAATTGCTTTCATCTTTGGAAGTAAACATAAACCCTACATTAATTTTAAGTGGCTTCCTTCTAGTCTATAGCGAGCATAAACAAGCAGAACCACTGTGGTGTAGTACTCACTGTGCTGGCCTGGAAGTCTTATAATAATAATAATAATAATAATAATAATTTTTATTTCTATCCCGCCCTCCCCACCGGAGCAGGCTCAGGGCGGCTCACAGCATAAAATATACGGTACATCAGTTATACTTATAAAAACATGGTTAAAACAGATTATAAATAATTAAAATTAACATTAACAATAAAAAGTCTTAAACAATTAAAAGTCTTAAAACAATTAAAACAATTAAAAGTCTTGCACAGTCTCACCCTAACCTACTGTGCAGTGTTGTTACAAGTCTAAAACGGATGACAGGAGAACTATATTTGCAACCCTACGTTTTTTGAAGGGCAGGATTAAAAAAAAAAAAATCCGGTAAAACAAACAGTTCCAAATATATGCGCAAGTGCATGTGAGAGGCTGAAGCAAGGTTGCCAATCTCCAGGTGGGACCTGGAAATGTTCTATAATTACAACTGGTCTCCAGACTACAGAGATCAGATCCCCTGGAGAAAATAGCAACTTTGAAAGGTGAACTCTGTGGCATTCTTCCCAATGAGGTCCCATCCCTCCCCCCCAAACTGCCCTCTCCAGGTGCCACCTCCAAACCTCCAGGAATTTCCCAAAGCAGAGTTGGGAACCATAGACTGAACAGCAGTTTTACTGGCATATGTGGGGCAAACTGAGTTAGCAAAGCATTTCCGTTTTCAACTATGAGGGAGCATTCCTATTAAGGGGGCGAATGCTTGGGAGAGTACAGTTTCCTACCAGCCAAAGTAGCATTGGTTGAGTCCATACTTTTAAAATTTTATTATGTAATTTCTATCCCATGTTTCCACCCAGCTCAAGGTTGCTTACAATACATAAGTAAAACATCATATAACAATAAAACTCCAAATACCCCCTCCAATCGAATAAAACCTATTCAAACCTAACAACTACAAAAATCCTCTCTCCTATATAAAACACACTTACCTGAGAAGATGGAAGCAGATAACCAGGCTGATATTCCATTCAGCAACTGCCTGTCCAATAAGCCAACCTAAATTTTAGCCCATCTGATACATTCCCTAAGGGATATTGTTCCAATGGCAAGAATGACTCTCTTCAGCTCAGACAATCCCATTCACTGCAAAGAGGAAATAGAAATCAGTCACTGATTTAATTATCTGGTGATTATACTGAGGCAGCCAGAAACCCATCCTTGTTTATAGGAAACATACATTTAGGACATTAACAACAGGCAGCTGGTAATGCCAGAGCTGAGGCTTGCTCTACTTTAATTGACTGCTCCAGTCCCCCAAAATTAATTAACTCTAGATTTGGTTTTGGTCTTCCTTTGAGACCTAATCAGCAGCAGCTTTTTAAAAAACCCTGTATTGTGAGCTCAGACGGACTGTTTATACTTCGGGGCAGGTCTGGCTTGTTTCCTGGATGAGGCAGTATTTCAGCTTCTTTGGGGGAGGGACTATATTGTAAATCACTCTTCCAAAGTAAGAGCACGATGGGGTGAGAGGAAGGATCTTTTAGCTGTGTTCACATGCAAAAAAACCCCCAGGTATTGTGCCAATAATATATTTTTTTGCTTTATTGTTCACTCACCCCTTACCTACAGGAACATATTTCCCATAAGGGAAATCTATTGCCATAGTAGTAGGACAGGGGTCCTCAAACTTTTTAAATAGGGGGCCAGTTCACTGTCCCTCAGACTGTTGGAGGGCCGGACTGTTGTGGTGGCTGCCGTTACTGTACAAGGCCGCGGGCCGTCAGTTCTCCATCTTCTGCATCTCTCTCCCTTCCCCACACCACACACCCCGGCCAGGGAACTCACCTCACCTCGGTATCGCCTCACACTCTGTCTCCGCCACCTCAGCCCAGTGCCGGAAGTGTGCGTTGCTAATGCGAGTTTAGGTCGAACGTCACTTCCGGTCTGATTTTGCCATAACCCGGCGGGCCGCATAAACGTCCTCAGCGGGCCGCATCTGGCCCACGGGCCGTAGTTTGAGGACCCCTGGTAGTAGGATATAGTAGATTCTTTTCTCTTTTGCTCCTTACAAAAGATGTTTTTCTGTCTATATGGTTACCAATTACTAGATGTGTCCTGAAGATCTCCTGGAATTGCAACTTATCTCCAAGCTACAGAGGTAAGTTCCCTTAACTAAAGTGGCTCATTTAGAAGCGAAAGTCTATGGCATTATACCGTGCTGAGATCCCTCCACTCAACAAAGACTCTGCCCCCAACTTGAAGCCGGCCACCCTATGTACAGACCCTGGATAGATACTTGGACAACACAATTCCAGTAAACAGTTATGCTCACAGATGTTTTTGAGGAACTTCAGCTAGTCATGACAGAATACAGGTCATCTCAGTAATCGAGAATCCATCGCAGAAGAAAGGCATCTAACTACGGTTACTTCAGGACTCTGCATGCAGACATTACAGATGCTCGAAGTTAGTCAGTAACATTACAGATTATTTATTTATTTATTTATTTGTGATTTATATCCCGCCCTTCTCACTAGGTGGCTCAGGGCGGCTTACAACATGTAAAATCTAACATAAAAATATAAATTATGGATAAAAATTAGTCATTCACAGTTTACCTACTAAAAATCTAAACATCGAAGTTAGTTAGTTAGTTAGTTAGTTAGTAACTCAGTCTCTGTCTACCATATGAGTGGGGAGGGAGGGAAAGTGTGGGTCTGGCAATTAACCAAGTATTTCCCCCTCACAACCTAACAGCGGCTTCTCCATGACATTTTAATAAGAGTTGAAAAATGATCTAGTGGTCACATTTAGGGCCAACCAGCAAAACCATATTCTGTCAGCTAACCAATGCTGGGATCTGAAAAGACAGCAACAACAATCCATAACCCATAAAGCAGGGGTCCCAAACCCCTGGCCACACACTGGTACCAGTCCATGGCTTGTTAGCAACCAGGCTGCAGAGCAAGGCAGGGGCGCTGCCAGGCCTGTAGCTACGAGGGGGCCTGAGGGGGCATAGCCCCCTGACTTCTGCCCAATGCCCCCGGACTTGAGGCCCCAACCAGCCCCCGGGGCCTCTGCACTGTCGGGGGGGGGGGGCTGCTGCGGTGGGCCTTGCAAGCGGTTTGATGGAGAGGTCACTGGTAGAGCCAGCAGCAGAAGCCATGCTGCCTCCTGCTGGAGTTAAAGGGGCCCCCTTCAAGGAAGGAAGGCGGGCGGCAAAGCGACCCTGCCGGAGCTCCAGAGGCATGCTTTGACTCCTCAGGCAGTAGCGTTCCTGATGGAAATGAGAGGCGGGCGGTCTGGAGCGGGCAGCCACTGAGGAGGAGGGAGCCGCAATGTGAGGGGGAAAAGCGCGCCAGGGAGGAGTCCGCCTCAGCCGGCCACGAGGCTGAAGCGGGCGGATGGTTTCTCCCCTCTCCTCTTCTGGTGCGTCGCCTCAGCCGGCAGAGGGAAGGAGCGGGCAGGCAGGCAGAGGGGAAGCAGTTCTTTCTTGTCCTTCGAGGAGGCGAAAATCCAGCCTCAACTGGCAGGGGTGTTGGGGGGGGGGGAAGCGGGGAAGTTGCAGCTTCTCTCCCCCCCCATCCTCCTCGTTTTTTCTGCTTTTTTGCTGCAACAGGACGAAATATTAGGGGGGAGGAAGCAGTGTTCCCTCTAAGCTGAATTCGTGTGAGTTGGCTCGCAGATTTTTAGCCTCCAGCTCACCCATTTTTGCCTTGGCTCAGGAAAAAATGGCCCCAGAGCACACTAAGGTATGCAGCAGCTCACAACTTTAATGCCAGTAGGTCATGAAGTAGGATTTTTGCTCACAAGACTTTGCAGCTTAGAGGGAACATTGTTGGGGGGGGTGGTGGAGGTTGACAGTCTGTTTTTAAAATAATAAAGCAGTTCAGTCGATCCATCCGATCAGCTGATTGGTGGCCCTTTAACTGGCCGGGGAGGCTGATGGCTGCTTCTGCCCCCAGCCCAGCACTCTATTTTAGTGGAGGGGAAGGAAGGCTGGCGGCACTCACACACACACCTCGCTGCTCTCGCCCCAGCCCTCCCCTCCCCTCCCCTCAAATTGCTTGCAGGGCCGTGGCAGAAACAGGCCTGGCCTCCCGCCTGAGTTAAAGGGCCCATCGATCAGTTGATCGTGAGCCCTTTAACTTGCCCAGGAAGCTGGGTGATGCTTCTGCCCACGATCTTAATGGAGGAGCCGAGGGCTGCAGCAAAAGCAGCAGGGAGGGATGGTCTTAGCTGTGCCTGAGTGAGGTGGATGAGAAGCTGGCACATCCCTTGCGAGTGCGCTGTGGGGCCCTGGAGATCGAGGAATTGAGCCAAGTGCTCAGGGGAGTGAGTGCTGCCTAGGGTTGCCAAGTCCAATTCAAGAAATACCTGGGGACTTTGGGGGTGGAGCCAGGAGACTTGGGGGGTGGAGCCAGGAGACATTGGGGGTGGAGCCAAGATCAAGGCTGGGACAAGCAGAATTGAACTCCAAAGGGAGTGCTGGCCATCACATTTAAAGGGACGGCACACCTTTTCAATGCCTTCCTCCATAGGAAATAATGAAGGATAGAGGAACCTTCTTTGGGGGCTCATAGAATTGGACCCCCTGGTCCAATCTTTTTGAAACTTGGTGGGTATTTTGGGGAGAGGCACTAGATGCTATACTGAAAATTTGGTGCCTCTACCCCAAATAACAGCCCCCCCCCCGAGCCCCAGATACCCGTGGATCAATTCTCCATGATTTTTTATGGGAATAAATCTCCCTAGGGAATAATAGAGTTCCCAGCAGACATTTCCCTCCCCTCCCCCCGCTTTCTGATGGCCCTGAAGCGGGGGGAGGGCCTCAAAACGGGGGGATCCCCTGCCCCCACCTGGGGATTGGCAACCCTAGTGCTGCCAGCCTTCCCCTCCCCACCACTAATATAGCGTGCAGGGCCGGGAGCAGAAGCAGCCCCCAGTGTGAGGTCAGCACTGAGCAATTTTGGTGGCGGGGACGGTGGCAGGGAGGGAGGGTGGGGGGAGTAAGGAGAGTGAGGGTTGCATGGAGCGCCGGGAGGCTGAGTGCCCCCCGAAAAATTTAAATGCCCCCCCAAGCTTCCGAATCCTGGCTACTGCCCCTTTTGTCTGCCTAGGACCTGGGCGGACAAAAGAGGCAGCACAGCCTCGCTCCTAAGCTGCCTCCCCTTGCAGGGAGGGCAGCCTCAAAGAGAGGCGGAGCAGCTCTGCCGCCCCTTCTGCCTGCCCAGGACGCAGGCAGACAAAAGAGGTGGCCTGGCCTCGCTCCATACCTGCCTCCCCTTGGGAGTGAGGCGGAGGCCCCGCCCCTTTCGCCCGCCCACCCAGGACCTTGCAGGGGAGGCAGCCTTGGAGCGAGGCCACACTGCCTCTTTCGTCCACCCGGATCCCAGGCGGGCCGAAGGGGCAGCACTGCTGCGACCTTCACCTACCCCTCATTTATACACCCCTGCCAATCAGCTGATCAGCGGGGGTCTTTTAATGGGAGGGGGAGGCAGAATGGCTGCTTCTGCCACCTGGCCACCTAGCGGGGAGGTGGCAGAAGCAGCCCTAGGCTCCCCCCATTTAAAGACCCCCATGGGGGGCAGGGATGAGGCACAGGAAGAGGGGGGCAGCCTCCGGCAGCAAAAACACTAGAGTCACACACACACACCCCTCCACACCAGTCCTGGAAAAACTGTCTTCCAGAAAACTGGTCTCTGGTGTCACGCGCTGGGGCCGGGTCAGGCAAAGTCCAGGGGCAGTCCAAGGTCTGTAGCCGGTGAGCAAAGAGGGTCCAAGGCACCAAAACCAAATCACAGTCCAGGTATCGCAGGTCAGAGGTTCAGAAGCTGAAGTCAGGGGGTCCAGAAGCCAAAGTCAAACGCCGAAGTGGATGCTAGAACGTCAGGTAAGTGACTAGTTGCTTCCACAAAGCCTCTTCCCAAAGCCCACAGCTATATAGCCCTCTGCTGTCTGTTGCCCATTTGGGCTAATTGCTGGCTCAGAGAGGCAGCCAGGATCCTGCTGAGACTCAAGCATCCTCACTCCTAGAAGGGCTAGAATCCTTTCAAAACTCAGGGCTCAGGGAGCGTCTTGCTTGTGAGCGTGCCGCCCTCCTCCGATCCCTGAGGTCCTGACGAAGGCGGTCACGCACACGAGCCACCCGAGAGGGCGAGGCAGGGGGGCTTGGATCTTCTCCAGCAGGAGACAGGGGCACTGGTGCAGGTGGCAGGGGCACAGTTTCTTCCGCAGGCTCAGCTTCTTCTGCAGGGTCCCCAGTACCCATGACATCTGGTGCCAAGAAGGTTGGGAGCCGCTGCCGTAAAGGACAACATTTGAGTCCAGTTGCACCTTTAAGACCAACGAAGTTTTATTCCAGGTGTGAGCTTTTGTGCGTACACACACTTCCTCAGATACAATGAAATGGAATGTATCAGTCCGTACATATAAGGGAGTGGTTGAACAGCAAATCAGCATACAACAAAATGAAGATGTTTTAACAGCTGTAAACAGGAATAACAAGCTACGTTTATAAGCTCACCATTCTTTGGATTTCATTCCAGGGGAAAAAATAAATACGTCAAAATTGGAGACAGATGTGTAAATGTATCCCTCTTAATTGTGGTGTGCTAAGAGGAATTACCTGAGACTTCGTTGTTACTCTCCATCTGTCTTCTCTCAAGCAGAGGTAACTAACAGCATCGTTTTCTTTGAGGTGGGGTGATTTTCAGTGCAATGTTATGTCTCCTCTGTTAACAGACCAGAGAAATGCATTCCAACATACCATTCTAATATCCATTACATTTCTCTCGGCTTGGCTTCGCGAACGAAGATTTAAGAAGGGTGCAATAGTCCACGTCTGCTGCAGGCTCGCTGGTGGCTGACAAGACCAATGCGGGACAGGCAGGTCCGGCCACAGTGGCTGCAGGGAAAAGTCTGATTTAGGGTTGGTGCTGTAGCAGTGCGATTCTTCCTCAATCTCCTTTTGTCCTCAAGACCAGCTATGCGTGCGTTCTCAAAGGAAGAGACAGCCTGGTGGATGGTGTGTCTCCATGCTTTGCGATCTGAGGCTAGGTCAGACCACTGGTGATGGTTGATGCGACAGGCGCCAAGGGATTTCTTCAAGGAGTCCTTGTACCTCTTCTTTGGTGCCCCTCTATTTCGATGGCCGGTGGAGAGTTCGCCATACAGGGCAATCTTGGGAAGGCGGTGGTTTTCCATCCTAGAAATATGCCCTGCCCAGCGCAGCTGCGTCTTCAGCAGAAGTGCCTCGATACTGGTAACCTCCGCCCGCTTGAGAACTTCAGTGTTGGTCACAAAGTCACTCCAGTGGATGTTGAGGATGGTGCGAAGGCAGCGCTGATGAAAGCGCTCGAGGAGTCGCAGGTGATGACGGTATAAAACCCAGGATTCGGAGCCGTAGATGAGGGTTGTCATCACAACCGCTTTGTAAACATTGATCTTTGTGCCTTACAATTAAAAAGCTAGTCCCCTGTGCAAGCACCAGTCATTTCCGACTCTGGGGCGACATCGCATCACAACGTTTTCACAGCAGACTTTTTTTATGGGGTGGTTTGCCGTTGCTTTCCCCAGTCATCTCCACTTTACCCCCAGCAAGCTGGGTACTCATTTTACCGACCTCGGAAGGATGGAAGGCTGAGTCAACCTTGAGCCGGCTACCTGAACCCAGCTTCCGCCAGGATCAAACTCAGGTTGTGAGCAGAGCTTGGACTGCAGCTTTACCACTCTGCCTTATAAAACTTTGTTGGTCTTAAAATGCCACTGAGCTCAAGTTTTGTTCTGCTACATAGCTATCCACTTGGATCATAACCCATTAGTTTGCCCTTGTTCTGTCAATGCCCCTCCAGATTTAATTACTACCCAGTCCTATAACATCCTAAATTGGCTCCCATTTTGGCTTTGTCTCCTGGCCTTGCTTAAAGAGTTTGTACTTTATAAGAGTCTGCCATAATCTATTTCTTACTGGCTTCTTGTACCTCAGTCCTGGTTCATAAGTTTTCATATTTTGTTTTGAATCAGAAGCTGGCCAACTTGAGTCACATATGCATGAGTCGTCTCAGACCTAGGGTACATATCCGTCTTCAAAGAAAAAGGAAAAATATTGCTAGTCTTATTTTAATACCTCTCGGTAAGAGAACCCTGTGCCTACAATGTATATGTGTATAGCTTAAAACATTATAAAGTATACCTTAAGGACTGCCTACTCCCATATGAACCCAACTACTAAGGGTCCTCTTCAGGACCCTTGATCTGGGTGCTGCTGCCATCTGAGGGTAGATGAGTAGTAACCGAAAAAAGGGTCTCCCAGTCACAGCATCGAAATCATGGAATTCCCTTCCCAGGGAGATTCATCTGTCCCCCTCTGTAATTGTCTGTTGCCAATAGGTGAAGATGTCTGGAGGGACGGTGGCTCAGTGGTAGAGCATCTGCTTGGGAAGCAGAAGGTCCCAGGTTTAATCCCTGGCATCTCCAAAAAAAGGGTCCAGGCAAATAGGTGTGAAAAACCTCAGCTTGAGACCCTGGAGAGCCGCTGCCAGTCTGAGAAGACAATACTGACTTTGATGGACCAAGGGTCTGATTCAATATAAGGCAGCTTCGTATGTTCATATGTTCATGTCTGTTTGGCCCTTGTGTTTTTAATTGTTTTTATAGATCTATTTTTAGAGTTGTTTTTAATGTATTTGATTGTCTGCTATCATGGGAAACCTAAATTGGCTGAAACAGTGACAGAAAATTTTTTTCAGTTAAATGAATTTTTAAAAAACCAAAACAAAACATTGGGCTCAACAGACTGTGAAATAACAAGATGTACGGTTTTGTGGCATTTTAATGCAAAGCTGAAATCTCCATAAAACAATCAGTGACCATAACGTTTTGCAATGCTGATGTAACGCTTAGCAGGAGACAAAACCCTGGTCTCCGCTAAGCGCTAAACCAACAGACTCAAACTTATTGATAGGAGGCAGCCTTTTTGATCTAAATGCAAAATACACCATCTGCCTTGGAAGATGCTGGCGTGCCAGCAGACAAAAAAAGGGTGAGATGGGAAAGTTAAGATTTAGACTTTGTCTGAACACTGGGAGCAATTGATGCCCATCCCGGGGATGCTATCCACATCTCTGTGGCTTCCTCACGGCCGGACCACCCAATTGGCAAATTGCCCGAGGGCACCAACAGTCCCGGGGCACAGAATTGGATGGTGTCTCCCCCCACACACCTCTTGGAGCCTCTGAGAGGTGCAGGCGATGGGGCTTTCTTGCTTGAGAGGAAACAGATGGAGAGTAACAACAGAGTCTCAGATAATTGCTTGCGCTGGGGGGGAGGGGGAGATCCTGTTCCTGCTTTTACATCCCAGGGCGCAAAAGCAGGAAAAGGATCTCTCCCCCCACCCCCAAGCACATCTTGGAGTCTCCCAAGAGGCAAGGGCTGGTGGGCCAATCCCTTCTCTGGGGTGACCCGATCTCTCTGTTCTATCCCTTATCTAGCATCACACCTGCGGTTCAATTAGGGTTGCCAAGTCCAATTAAAGAAAAATCTGGGGACTTTGGGGGTGGAGCCAGGAGACTTTGGGGGTGGAGCCAGGAGACACTGGGGGTGGAGCCAGGAACAAGGATGTGACAAGCATAATTGAACTCCAAGGGAGTTCTGGCCATCAGGTTTAAAGGGACAGCACACCTTTTTAAATGCCTTTCTTCCATAGGAAATAATTAAGGATAGGGGGCTCTTTTGGGGCTCATAGAATTGGGCCCAATCATTTTGAAACTTGGGGGGTATTTTGGGGAGAGGCACTAGATGCTATACTAAAAATCTGGTGCCTCTACCTCAAAAAATAGCCCCCCCAGAGCCCCAAATACCCACGGATCAATTCCCTATTATTCCCTATGGGAATCGTTCTCCATAGGGAATAATAGAGTGCCTAGTAGACATTTCCCCCCCACACACGCTTTCTAAAGGGGGGGAGGGCCTCCATACCAGGGAATCCCCCCTCCCTCTCTCACACACACACAAATATTTACTTGGTCTTCTTCCAGCAGAACTTTGCTGTGAAAACGAAAGCAAGGCTGCACAGGAAAAGAAAGGGAGGGGCCGTTCTCCATGGAAACTGTTACTGACCCTTTCCCATGAACCCCTTCCTGTTTCCTGTGCAGCCTTAAAGGGACACATTTTAAAAACGGATCAATAACATGATGCCTACAGGTATGTTCTCTCTCCCCCCCACCACCCCCGCCCCCAGATTTTTTGAGAGCGGGGGAGGAGGCTGCAAATTTGGGGGTCCCCTGCCAGGGCGGGAGGGCTGGGAAGCCTAGGTTCAATCTCTGCATTCTAACTTAATGGCCTATGGGCTCCATTCTATCTTAGGGACCGATGTGATACAATGGAGAGATCAGGCCGCCACTGTGGCACAACGCTTGAGGAGGGATTTTAAACTTTAAACCCCTTCTCTGGGGTTGCGCTGCCGCAGCAGCAGCCCAATCTCTCCATTCCATCCTATGGGCCTATAGGCTAGAATGGAGTCCATAGGATAGAATGGAGAGATGGCTGTTGCACAACCCCAGAGAAGGGGTTTAAAGTTTAAAACTCCTTCTCTAGGGTTGTACCGCAGTGGCAGCCCAAGCTCTCTGTTCTATCCTATGAGCCTCTGTGTGTGTGTGTGTGTGCATGCCTGGAAGTCATGTCAACCTCTACTGGGGGCCTGGAGGATATTCAGAGAGGGGGCTGAATACAGCCTAGCCTCCCGAATTCTGATATTTCAAGGAGGTCTCCCATCCAAATACTTGCCAGAGTTGGCTCTGCTCAGCTTCTAAGATCTGACCAGATCAGGTTTGCCTGGGCTATCCAGGTTGGAGAGCGATTTTTGTGCTTTTCATTTCCCCAACTCATCAGTTTTTGAAAATTGGTTATCAGTGCAGGGAGGGATGTGAGTAGTTAGACTTGCTTAGGATGCCAAACATTCTAGGTCTGACCCTGAGCTTCCTCATAACTGTCTGACAGATGCCCTGGGCATAGAGGTGATGAATGAGGCATGTTGTTTACCTTCTCCCATGCTGCCAACACCTCAGGGGCTTAAGTGGAAAACTGGCCCTGTATGTCCAGAAAAATGACCTGGCCAGCCTGCTGGGGATTGCTTACCCCTGCTGTAGTTTAGTAAACTGGGATCTCCCTTTGAAGCTTTCATTGCTGAGGTTGTTCAATAAGGTGACTGTCACAGTGCCGTAGCCGGCAGAGGGGGCAGTGCCCCCTATGGAGTTTGCACTGCCTCTGTGTCCCCCCTTTTGGCTGTGGCCTTGGAACACTCTGGAACTGGAACACTCTGCTGATGATCTAAGAGCCTTAAAGGGTGAGACTCCAGCCAAAAAAAATCAGTTTTCCCGTGAATGTTATTGTCGGTTTTAGTGCTCATTCTAGGATTTTCACTCCCACTTCAGGTATAAAGTAGCATACCACACAGGAGATCTCATCAGTGAACAGAAAGATGTCCAATATCATTTTAATGCATCTAATGAACGGTGTGTTCCAATCCACTGAAATATGCTACAATGAAACCAATTTTTAAAATGCCGTAATGCTGTTTAATTTTTTGCAACCACAGGCTAACGAAGTCATTCTTCTGTGTTTTTTTGGAGCTGATGCGACAAACAAAAATGTTGCTTCCTTTTGCTTCTTAAGCTGTTAACCTTCCTAATTTTTAAAAGCATACTTGAGGCTTTGCAGTCTCTACAGAGAAGCCGTCTCCCTGTTTTCAAAGCGGCAAATAAACTGATTGAAATCTATTTGGACACTTCATGCTGCCTTTGCTCCGTGACAGACAGCATCCATTATGGGCTTTATTACTTATTATTATGGGCAAAGTTTTTGAAATATGAATGGCCCTTAAACATTTGGGCGGCTGTCTTAATGCAAACAAATTTTTAGAGGAAACTGACCAGAACAAAAAGCAAATGTGATATTAGAGGATGATTGATAGTAATGATTGCAAATTTAC
Source organism: Heteronotia binoei (assembly GCF_032191835.1). Classification (NCBI taxonomy): domain Eukaryota; kingdom Metazoa; phylum Chordata; class Lepidosauria; order Squamata; family Gekkonidae; genus Heteronotia; species Heteronotia binoei. The sequence goes on from NC_083235.1 coordinate 69,038,785, forward strand.
AAGATGAATTACTCATAACATTGAGAGTCAGTTTCCTGATGAGAGGAAGCTAGCATGTGTGCCTGAAACAGTCCGTAAAAGATAGGGTTGCCAATCCCCAGGTGGGGGCAGGGGATCCCCTGGTTTGAAGGCCCTCCCCCCACTTCAGGGTCATCAGAAAGCGGGGGGAGGGGGCAGAAAGGGAAATGTCTGCTGGGCACTTCATTATTCCCTATGGAGACTGATTCCCATAGTGTATACCAGAGAATTGATATGTGGGTATCTAGGGCTCGGGGGGGGGCTGTTTTTTGAGGTAGATGCACCAGGTTTGCAGCAGAGCATCCAAAGCCTCTTCTCAAAATACCCTCCAAGTTTCAAAAGGATTGAACCAGAGAGTCCAATTCTATGAGCCCCCCAAAAAGTTGCCCCTATCCTTCATTATTTCCAGTGGAGGGAAGGCATTTAAGAGGTGTGCGATTCCTTTAAATGTGATAGCCAGAACTCCCTTTGGAGTTCAGTTATGCTTGTCGCACCCTTGTTTCTGGCTCCACCGCCAAAGTCCCCCAATATTTCTTGATTTGGACCTGGCAACCCTAATAAAAGACAGTGTACTGTATGTCCTGCAAAGAAACAGTGTTGGTGACAAGGCAGGAGAAGAGCAGGATAACAGGATTAAAACTTGGGTCAGGGAAGGTAGCCATTAAGACTACATTTTGCATAGGAATAGCAATAATTGCAGTAAGATACAACATCCAAGAATACTCAGTTATCATAAGCAAACAGGAACCCACAAAGACTTGCATTTCCTTTCCCTGCTTCCTTCTTATCATTCCCACCCACTAGCCAGACATTGAACATATGAACATATGAAGCTGCCTTATACTGAATCAGACCCTGGGTCCATCAAAGTCAGTATTGTCTACTCAGACTGGCAGCGGCTCTCCAGGGTCTCAAGCTGAGGTTTTTCACACCTATTTGCCTGGACCCTTTTTAGTTGGAGATGCCGGGGATTGAACCTGGGACCTTCTGCTTCCCAAGCAGATGCTCTACCACTGAGCCACCATCCCTCCCCATGAACATATGAAGCTGCCTTATACGGAATCAGACCCTGGGTCCATCAAAGTCAGTATTGTCTTCTCAGACTGGCAGCGGCTCTCCAGGGTCTCAAGCTGAGGCTTTTCACACCGAATTGCCTGGACCCTTTTTTGGAGATGCCAGGGATTGAACCTGGGACCTTCTGCTTCCCAAGCAGATGCTCTACCACTGAGCCACCGTCCCTCCCCAATTCATCTGCTCCCCCCCCCCCCCGCCCCAGTTTTCGGCTTCCCCTCCCTCTTTCCTGGTCAGCATGTGATCGAGAAAATTGTGGCCCAGTTGTGTGGTGCTGGTGACTGGGCTGAGCCAAACTGCATGGTGGAAAACTTGCAAGGATTTGTGGTGGTGGGGGGGGGTGATTTCACTTTCTATCTCTCCCTCCACAGTATTTCCTCTTTCCTTTATCTTGTCATATCCTTATCTGCTTCCTACCCACCAACCAACTTACCTTTTAATTGTTCGGAATCGACGACGATTATGACGACAGATTTATTAGGCCACCTCTACCCCCAAAAAGAAGGGCTCAGATCGGCTTACATCAGAAGGCAAATACAGTAAATAATAAAGTTAAGAACGATGTTAAAAAATTCTTAAAATATCCATAATAGAACAATACACTGTCCAAGATGGTGGGAAAAAATTTCAGTTCCCACCAGCCCCATGGAGTGGAGGGAATGTGGAAAGGTGAGGGGGGAGGGAGGGATATGAAAGTGCCACGCTGTTGTTGTTCTCAACCAAATGACTGGCAGAACATCTCTGCCTTGCAAGCCCTATGGAAAGGTAGTAAATCCTGTAGGATTATTTATTTTTATGTACATGCATACTTAGGCTTCCCAACCCTCCCGCCCTGGCGGGGGACCCCAGGATTTCCAGCCTCTTCCCCCGCTCCCCCCAAAAAACGGAAGCGGGGGAGGGGGGAAATAGTGCCAAGGAGCGCGGCGAGCCGCCCCATCTCAGAGCGGGCGACACCGCTGCGCGGCTGCCGCCTCTTCTCCGCTCACTGTAGCTGCTCCTCCGAGATGGGCTCAGGCTGAGCCCATCTTGGAGGAGCAGCTAAAATGAAGCCGAGAAGAGGCGGCAGCAGCGCAGTGCCATCGCCCGCTCCGCCTCTGAGGTAAAATCAGAAAAGGGGAGGGTGGAGGACCTGGACCTGGACTCGCGGACCTGGACTCGCGGCTCACCATGCTCCTGGCCTGCCTCCACCCTCCCCTTCTCTGATTTTACCTCAGAGGCGGAGCGGGCGATGGCGCTGCGCTGCTGCCGCCTCTTCTCGGCTTCATTTTAGCTGCTCCTCCGAGATGGGCTCAGCCTGAGCCCATCTCGGAGCAGCAGCTACGGTGAGCAGAGAAGAGGGGGCGGCAGTGCAGCGGCCGCCCGCTCCGAGATGGGGCGGCTCGCCACGCTCTTGGTGCCGTTTCCCCCCCCTAGCTCCACCCCAGTGTCTCCTGGCTCCACCCCCAAAGTCTCCTGGCTCCACCCCCAAAGTCCCCAGATATTTCTGAAATTGAACTTGGCAACCCTATGCATACTCTCCCTTTTTCCTCAATGGGGTGCCACAACAACTTATATCATTATCCTCTCCTAGGGTTGCCAGGTCCAAAACAGGAACTTTGGGGGTGGAGCCAGGAGACTTTCCCATCCCCTAAATAAATGAATAGAAATACAGCAGTGCAGTTCCCCTGAATAGAGTCTTCATTTCCTCAGCCTCTTTTTTTTTTTGCCTACCCTGGCAGCTGCACTTCTACTAAATCAGGGGCGTTGAGCTCATTTGTTACAAGGGCTGGATCTGACATAAATGGGACTTTGTGGGGTTGGGCCATGCGTGTCATAAAATGTAATGCCTGGGAGTTGAGATACAAACTTTATAAATGACAGAGACAAACACAAATATTAAAAAAAAAAACATTGAACATTAAAACATTAGCACTCTTGCAATATTTTGTTTAACAGTGTCTGATAACTGACAACTCTTGTTCTGAGGAGCCTCAGCCAATAGAAGGGAGGTTTGGCTCAGTAGCTCTGCTGTGCGATTGAGAGAGCCTGACAAAGCAAGCTCTCCCTCCCCAAGGGAGGAGCCTCAGCAATGGAGAAAATAGAGGCTTTGCTCCATAGCTCCTGTGTGATTGAGCAAGCCTGGCAAAGCAAGCTGTGATGCAGAAGGAAGCAAGAGAGAGAGAGAAGGAAGCAGATGACAGCCAGTTGCTCGCGGGCCTGATAGCAGCCCGCTGGGGACCTGATCTGGCCCTTAGGCCGCATGTTTGATACCCCTGCACTAAATGAAAGTGAAATTTGTCATACCCCCCACAAGTTCCTTTGTCAGGCTTTGGAAGCAGTTCCAAGATTGGCTTTCTTAAGGGACACACACACTCACAAAACAGCCAAAATAAACACAGTTTGCAAGCCCACACTTTTGTGTGATCCCATTGGGGTAATATACGTTCTGGGAGTTGCTGAATGTAACAATCTGCTGTATTTCAGCCAGCTTCTTCAAACACAGGAACACAAATGGAGAATAGCCAAGGGGGTGGAGTTTTCCTCCCTCCCATAATCAGGTTCTAGCTAACTCTTAACTATCCATTTTACTATAGAAACTACTTGTGAAGTCAATCCAAAACAGAGGGACTGTGCTGTTTCTCACAGGCTGATCCACAGCCAGATGGCTCTGCCTGCTCACCCTGCCTCCCTGCAACACTTCTTGGCTGATTTAAAGGCACATATACATTTGGAAACACACAGAGTTGCAAGCATCTCCTAACCCTGCCAAGACTTAAAGGCACATGGAGGCTGTTGGGGGGGGGCTTTCCCCCACCAGCCAGCTGACTGTTGGCAGGGAGGAGCCTGCAAAATCAGGGGATCCCCAACCTCCACTCTATTCTCACAACAATCCTGTGACATAGGTATGGCTGAGAACGTTTAACTAACTGTATTGTGAAAATTCAGCCCTGGGTCTCCCAGATCCTAGTCTGAAATTCTAATCACTGTACTACTGTGGCTTTTAAAGGTGGCTGCTGTTAAACAGCAGCTAGCAGCCAGACCTGGGGGAGTCTTGCAAGTTGGGTTGGTAATGGGGTTGCCAAGTCCAATTCAAGAAATATCTGGGAACTTTGGGGTTGGAGCCAGGAGACTTTGGGGGTGGAGCCAGGATACCTTAGGGGTGGAGCCAAGATCAAGGCTGTGACAAGCGTAATTGAACTCCAAAGGGAGTTCTGGCCATCACATTTAAAGGGAAGGCACACCTTTTCAATTCCTTCCTTCCATAGGAAATAATGGATAGGGGCACCTTTTTTGAGGTTCATAGAATTGGACCCCCTGGTCCAATCTTTTTGAAACTTGGGGGGTATTTTGGGGAGAGGCACTAGATGCTATACTGAAAATTTGGTGCCTCTATCCCCAAAACAGCCCCCCCAGAGCCCCAGATACCTGCAGATCAATTCTCCATGATTTTCTATGGGAATAAATCTCCCTAGGGAATAATAGAGTTCCCAGCAGACATTTCCCTCCCCTCCCCCCGCTTTCTGACGACCCTGAAGTGGGGGGAGGGTCTCCAAACAGGGGGATCCCCTGCCCCCACCTGGGGATTGGCAACCCTAGTTGGTAACAAGTTGCTTGTTGTCAGGCCTAGTCCCAAGGAATCCTTCCTCAAAGGCCAAAACAGACCTGCCCCTTCCCTTCCATTGACAGAAACCAAAGCTTGAAGTTTGGGAATATTATTGTGGCTGCCTATCAACAGCTACTGAAGGTATTTATTTCTTTAATGCTACAGGTGCTGCTATTGTTTTGGGGTTTTTAACTCCCCAATGTGATTTTTTTTTTTAAGAATCAGATTTTTTTGACAAATATGGGGCATTTTTCAAGTTTGCCTTGCTGGTTCATTGCTCCAATCTCTGGATCTAAGTATGCATAGATTTGGCCACAGTGAGAATTACGTATGTTTATAATTGGATCATCAGCATAAGTATTGTTGTACAGAAAATAGCAGGAGCAAAAGTAAAGCATGTGATTTAGATCACAAAGGAAGGTTGAACAAGGACTGAGAGTAGGGTTGCCAATCCCCAGGTGGGGGCAGGGGATCCCCCAGTTTGGAGGCCCTCCCCCCGTTTCAGGGTCGTCAGAAAGTGGGGGGAGGGGAGGGAAATGTCTGCTGGGAACTCTGTTATTCCCTATGGAGATTTATTCCCATAGAAAATAATGGAGAATTGATCCGTGGGTATCTGGGGCTCAGGGCGGGGCTGTTTTTTGAGGTAGAGGCACCAAATTTTCAGTACAGCATCTAGTGCCTCTCCCCAAAATACCCCCCCCCCCAAGTTTCAAAAAGATTGGACCAGGGGGTCCAATTCTATGAGCCCCAAAAGAAGGTGCCCCTATTCTTCATTATTTCCTATGGAAGGAAGGCATTGAAAAGGTGTGCCGTCCCTTTAAATGTGATGGCCAGAACTCCCTTTGGAGTCCAATTATGCTTGTCATAGCCTTGATCTTGGCTCCACCCCTAATGTCTCTTGGCTCCACCCCCAAAGTCTTCTGGCTTCACCCCCAAAGTCCCCAGATATTTCTTAAATTGGATTTGGCAACCCTAACCGAGAGAGCCTGGCTGAAAACTGGTCAAAAAGGAATCAAGAAACCTATAAACCTGAACAATCATAATGTGATCATTTCCTGATGTGTAGGTGATATGCATTCCCCCTCCAAAGTTCTCGGTAGAGATTTCAGATTTGGAAACATGAAGTGCCCCAGTGTCTGCCAGCTATGCATTTGATGTGCTGTTTTCTTATAAGTTATGGATATTTTGCTTTTCCTTCACTTCTTTCCCAAAATTTGCAAAAGTAACTATAGCTAGAACCACGATCAGCGAACTCCAGAAGCCTTTTGGCTAATGCTTTCACATTTGTGCAAAACCACTGCCTCCATCTAAGTTAGAAGGGCTGTCATCAACTTGGGCTAGCAGTGGGGGATCAGCTTATTAAAGATGAGATAACTAGGTAATAAGTTTCACATGTCAAAACTCTCTTGCGGCATGCCTAGTTATACCGTTCTAGCCCTACCGTTAAGCAGAACAAAGTGACTCACCTCAGATGGCAGATTATGAAGCCCCAAGCGGCAAATGGCTTTCTCACAATATTTTCAACCACCTTTGATGGAGCCTGTTTTTCTATTTCCGGTGACAAAATGGTTAAGGCTCCTTCTGTAAGAGTTCCCTTTGATTTATCCCACCAGTTTCAGTTCTACAATCTTGTCTCTACTTATCTGGCTGAAACTTGCCCTGCCCTTCTATACCTGCCTTGAATTCTTTCACAGTCATTTCCCATATCCGTCCTCTCACATTGTTCAATACATTGCTTTGAAGAGTCATCGCCACCTAGAGTGCCGGCATATAAAATGAGATGGTGGACTCCTGACTGAGATTAAGAGTAAAAGGAAAGCCATAGCCTTGGTCAGCAGGGAAAGCGTCTGTCAACTGTGCCTGTGCTTTTCAGACAAGAGATGGTTTAACAGGTGAAGATCTGAATCGTAGCACTGTAAAGCCAGGGGCCAAAGTCTACTAGGCAAGAATGTAAATAATACTGACAGGGTGGAGAGAACAACCTGTTTGATTGTGTGTTAAAATGGTCTCTACAGTGCAAACTGAACTCTCCAAAGCCAGTTTGGTGTAGTGGTTAAGTGTGCGGACTCTTATCTGGGAGAACTGGGTTGGATTCCCCACTACTCCACTTGCACCTGCTGGAATGGCCTTGGGTCAGCCATAGCTCTGACAGAGGTTGTCCTTGAAAGGGCAGCTGCTGTGAGAGCCCTCTCCAGCCCCACCCACCTCACAGGGTGTCTGTTGTGGGGGAGGAAGGTAAAGGAGACTGTGAGCTGCTCTGAGACTCTTCGGAGTGGAGGGCGGGATATAAATCCAATATCTTCATCTACCTCACAGGGTGTCTGTTGTGGGGGGAGAACTGGGTTTGATTCCCCACTCCTCCACTTGAACCTACTAGCATGGCCTTGGGTCAGCCATAGCTCTGGCAGAGGTTGTCCTTGAAAGGGCAGCTGCTGTGAGAGCCCTCTCCAGCCCCACCCACCTCACAGGGTGTCTGTTGTGGGGGAGGAAAGGAAAGGAGATTGTGAGCTGCTCTGAGGACTCTTCGGAGTGGAGGACGGGATATAAATCCAGTATCTTCATCTACCTCACAGGGTGTCTGTTGTGGGGGAGGAAGGGAAAGGAGATTGTGAGCCGCTCTGAGACTCTTCGGAGTGGAGGGCGGGATATAAATCCAATATCTTCTTCTTCTATCTTCTTAGAGAATTTAAGGTTATACTGAGAATACCATTAGCACTAACTAGTCTTCAGCAATGTACTTATGCTGCCGCCACCACCAGAAAGCTCAGGTGGGTGCTGGGATCCAGAAATTGCCTCTAGGATCTATCACTGGTTATTCTGGATACATACCGGTACCCACAAGTTGCAAAGTTCAGAGGCCTTCCCTCCACCCACTCTTTCCTTGCCCCTCACCTTTATTTTGGTTTGCAACAGCATTTTCTGGATTGGTTGAAGAAGAAGATATTGGATTTATATCCCACCCTCCACTCCGAAGAGTCTCAGAGCGGCTCACAATCTCCTTTACCTTCCTCCCCCACAACAGACACCCTGTGAGGTGGGTGGGGCTGGAGAGGGCTCTCCCAGCAGCTGCCCTTTCAAGGACAACCTCTGCCAGAGCTATGGCTGACCCAAGGCCATTCCAGCAGCTGCAAGTGGAGGAGTGGGGAATCAAACCCGGTTCTCCCCCCACAGCAGACACCCTGTGAGGTGGGTGGGGCTGGAGAGGGCTCTCCCAGCAGCTGCCCTTTCAAGGACAACCTCTGCCAGAGCTATGGCTGACCCAAGGCCATTCCAGCAGCTGCAAGTGGAGGAGTGGGGAATCAAACCCGGTTTCTCCCCCCACAACAGACACCCTGTGAGGTGGGTGGGGCTGAGAGGGCTCTCACAGCAGCTGCCCTTTCAAGGACAGAGTCTCAGAGCGGCTCACAATCTCCTTTCCCTTCCTCCCCCACAACAGACACCCTGTGAGGTAGATGAAGATATTGGATTTATATCCCGCCCTCCACTCCGAAGAGTCTCAGAGCGGCTCACAATCTCCTTTCCCTTCCTCCCCCACAACAGACACCCTGTGAGGTGGGTGGGGCTGGAGAGGGCTCTCACAGCAGCTGCCCTTTCAAGGACAGCTCTGCCAGAGCTATGGTTGACCCAAGGCCATTCCAGCAGGTGCAAGTCGAGGAGTGGGGAATCAAACCCGGTTCTCCCAGATAAGAGTCTGCACACTTAACCACTACACCAAACTGGTTGAGAATGTTTTAAAAAAAGAAAAACCCCTGCTTGCGAAAGATGGAATGCAAGAACTTTACTTTGAAGCAGACTGTGATGAGGAGGGACCGTGGAACATTTGTGAGGAACCTGGACTGTACCATTAAGGCAATCAGTGTAACATTTGTGTCAAGTTAGCTAAGAAAATGTTATGATGCCTTTATGATTCAGGGGCGTCACAGTATTTTCTTTTCTGAATTAACCCCCTATTTTATAGAAGGGTCTGGTGGACTGACGTAGCTCAGCCTATGTCACTGTGGAAAACTAGTGGCAAATCCAGGAACAGACTCTTTCCTTCCACCCCCACGTTTTAGTCCTTCGTTCCGTACCATGCAAAGCCACTCTTTCAGATCAAGGCCTGTGAAGGAAGTATTACCACAACTCAACATCGACCCTCAATAGACAGACAAACTGAGCCAGAGTTTTTTAATTTAGGTTATCTTTACTTCACAGTCTTAGCAAATCAAAACAGAGCCTTGCATTCAAAAGAAGTGCTTCACAGCCATAATATATTAAATAATCTTCCCTGGAATACATACCAATTCTTCAAATAATTATTTCTTTACATCGCTGCAGTTTTAACTAGCAGATTTAGGGGGGAAGTCAGTGCATGAGGTGGAAAGAGAGGCGGCAGGGAGAATGCACAGGTGAGCAACACTTATCAGTTAGAAAGTATTTGGGAAAACCAAACTAAGGACGGCCTTGATTGCCAGGCAAACTAAACCGCATGGTTGGAATTTCAGAACACCCCCCAGGATTTGCATCCTGTCAAAACCCCAAAGCTCTCATCCACACGGCTGTCGTTTGATCCTGCAGCAGTGGCTACTACCCGAGATCAACGCAAATGGGGATATTCTGAACAAACAACTTTGCATCACCATCCCCTGGAAACGCACAAGGTCAGTAATGTCACTCAAAAACAAAATACACAGTTAGGTCAGGGAGGCAAGAATCTAGCACTGCAAAGGCATGCAGTTAAGCCATCCGGCTTTGCCATATTCTTGACAACTGATGATACCACCTTCCAACCCCCGTTAATCTTGGGATGTCTCTGCACCGACAACGGGAAGCAGTTGGCATTCCCTACTGAGTGGAACAGAACCCAGCAATGTGCCTGCAGCTGGAATAAATTAGAATTGTCTCAATCAGTGTTCGAGACCTAGCATCAAAGTGGCTTTGGAAGTAGCCCGAGCTTCCTGCACTGACTCAGTAAGTTAGCAATCCAGAGAGCTGCAATTTCGCACACTTGTACTATTCCCCGTTACAAGATGTCCAGAAAAGATGAAAGAATGTGTACAAGTCAGGCTTTAATTTTATTCCTATATAAATTACAAGCGACACGGATGAAATTGTAGCAGCTTTCTAAGGTCTCTGGGAATGCAGGCAGACTCCTGATTGGAGTGCATAAACCTAAGTACAATAGATTTCTGAGATCTTTGGGAGCCAGATGTGTGCCCGTGGAATACTGTCACAAACACACAAGATGGATCTTTAATATGCTCTCTATTTTCCCCTCTTCCACCATTTGGCGCAGGAAAAACAGGAAGCACAGCACAGTTTTACTACTCAGCTACTTCTCATGCTTTTGCTATGCGTGGCATTCATTAACGTTACAGCTAGAAGGAACCATGGCAAGGCAATCTGCTGTTTGCCTGAAAGAGAAGTAACGACTGTTCAGCTCCATGCAACTAAAGGGGGGGAAGTTCCTATATGGATACTTGGGATAACAATAAAAAAACCCCACATAAAATAAATTCTTGAAACAGTCAAACTATGCACGCTACCTTCTTCCTTAGAAAACCTTTTTAGACATCAGGAAGGAGTTCAGACAACCAATCTGCAAAGTTCACCGTACAGGCTCAGACGCTTTACTGGCCCCAAAGATGCAGCCATCATTTTGCTATAAAGAACAAAATAATCAAGATGCAGAAGTGGCTGGATAGAAATGTTCAAAATTAATGATGCATAGAAGCCACCATATACACATCCTGTGGAAGAAGAGACAGAAAATCTCAGGATCCATAATAGAACCAGCATTCTAAGTACATGCCATTAGGTATTCTTGTCAGGAGGTCAGCGTACTTCCTTTTGCAGAGTTCATGCATTGAAGCTGATCAATAGATCAAAGAGTCGGTTTTTTCCCAGCGTCTCACCATGCAAGAGCTGGTCAACACAACAAGGCGCCAACAATCCTGTTTCACTATCTGTTAGCTGATTTTCAGTTTGAAGAAGTCTTTGCCCAGGAAAGGAGACAAATTGAGAGGAGGAACAAAAATTTCCCTTTGCTATTCGTCAGCATGGAGCACAAGTCATATAGAAGGGAACAGCAGATTCTCAGGTTTATGTATGATAATCCAAGGAACTTTAAAATCTCTTTCCTGATGGCACTCATCTCTACCACTGCTGCTTGTGGAAGTTATATGTACAGGAGGGAGACTAGACTCTCCTTATCACCATCACATCCCCAATCAACATTTAGCCAAATGGAAATAAGGAAGCAATGAAAGGCGGCTGGTTTACTGAGTTTTCTTGTCCTCTGGTGGAAAGTAAGGCGGAGGAGGAGGCTGGTCCTAAAATGAGAGGGAGAGAAGAAATTCATGTAAGAAATCACACAGCTAGAAGTAAATACTGGGGATGTGCACAATTTCACTTGTTAATAACTTCGTTTGTGCATTTTACCAGGATGTGTTCCATGTCTGCATTAGTCAGTTTCAGCAGGATACCTTACTCCAAGTTTCAGTCATATAGAAGACATCCCCATTCTAGATGAAGCAAAGAATTCTATTCTACACTGCCTGCACGAAACATTTCCCTTCCAATCTATCGGGGATGAAATTCTCAGGGACTGCATTTGCATTTATTTCTATTCCACTTTTCTCCCCAGTTGAGACTCAAAGCTGCTTAGAACATAATTCAATGTCTTTCTGCATTTTCTTACAATAACCCTGCCAGGGAGGCTAGGCTGATGTCATGAGCCCTGACGAGGAGGAGCTGGAAGGGTTAACAGACCTGGAAGAGTTGCCAGCCAGTTCCTCAGCTGAACAAACAGCAGCTGGCCCATCAATCACTCTCCAGGCACCAGTGTCAGCTGTGGATGATCAATCTCCTTCCAAACTCTCCTCCTCCCATCTCAAGAGTTCGAAGCAGGCTCCGGAAAGAACTTTCAGAGCGAAGACATGAGGCACGCCGATGCTTCAGATCTCTCAGCCCTGAGTTCTAGCAGAGTCACTGCCACACAGGGAGCAGGCTGATTGAGACTCCCATATAGCTCCCACCCAGGACCTGGTAACCTTGTGGAAGCAACAAGTCTATTCTCTGGCTTGCATCCACGTGTCACGAGCTGGGGCCAGGCCAGGCGAAGTCCAGGGGCAGTCCAAGGTCTGTAACCGGTGAGCAAGAGTGTCCAAGGTGCCAAAGCCAAATCGTCGTCCAGGTATCGTAGGTCAGAGGTTCAGAAGCCGTAGTCAGGGGGTCCAGAAGTCAAGCCAAGGTCAGGAGGTCCAAAGTCAAAAGCCGAAGTGGATGCTAGGACGTCAGGTAGATGACTAGTTGCTTCCACAAAGCCTCCTCCCAAAGCCCACAGCTATATAGCCCTCTGCTGGCTGTTGCCCATTTGGGCTAATTGCTGGCTCTGGGAGGCAGCCAGGATCCTGTTACAACTCAAGCATCCTTGCTCTTAGGAGGGCCAGAATCCTCTCAAAACTCAGGACTCAGGGAGCGTCTTGCTTGTGAGCGTGCCGCCCTCCTCCGATCCCTGAGGTCCTGACGGAGGCGGTCACGCACACGAGCCACCCGAGAGGGCGAGGCAGGGGGGCTGGGATCTTCTTCAGCAGGAGGCAGGGGTACTGGTGCAGGTGGCAGGGGTACAGTTTCCTCGGCTGACTCATCTTCCTCTGCAGGATCCCCAGCACCCATGACACCACGCTCCTTCCTGATCCTGACCTGCTTGATTTCCTTGGCACCCTGACTTTTTGGCTTTTGGACACTGACTTCTGATTCCGGTTTGTGATTCTGCATTGGTGACTTGGCTCCTGCTTGACTTCCTGGACTTTGACCTTGGACTGGCTTTGGACTCCTGCCTGCCTGCGCCCTGAGAATGTAACAGCTGAAAGTCTGTGACATGCCTAAGGTCACCCAGCACACTTCCATGGCAAAAGTGGGGATTTGAACCCCAAGTCTTCCAGGATCCCATTCTAACACTATCTACTTCTACCCCCACAATGGCTCTTGCCCTTTATCCCTCATCCAAGGAATCTACGCTGTCAAACTGCCACAGGGTCCCCGTATTGCCAGCCAATAAAATTCCCTCTTAAAAATCAAGCATGTGGAGAAAAGAGGACAAATCTTTCCTCTGTCCTTCCACTACCAGCCCCTGATATGGGTGGGAATGGAGGCCCATTTTTAAAGGAACGGCAAATGCAATGCACTACGTAAGTGAACACACGCAGGGTTTTCACCATTGTTCTTCTAACCCATCGAACTTCTTGGCTTCCATAATGGAGCAGGCTTGCTTGGAGAAAATTTGCTGAAAAAGTGGGGATCACAAATGGAATGGTGCAGGTTTGACCTCCCTTCACCGGCATACTGTATTTTTTTTTTTTTTGTAAAAATATACTGCCAAAACTATTTTACATATGAATATGAGTAAGGGGGTCTGTCCCCTTGTGGAAACAGAATACATGGTAATGCCAATCAGCGATGATTCTGCATGGCAGAAGCAATAGTTCATTTTCCTTTGTGGATGGTATGCGATGCTTGACAAGCCTCCATTTATTGATTCCCCTCCCTCCCTTTTTTGTTCAATGCTGCTCAGCCCCAGCTGAATAAAAACAGCATCATCTAATGATACGTAACAGAACTTAACCAAATGCTCCTAATTCTTGGCTGTCATTTTACTCGCATTAGTTAGCCTTATGAGGTTAACAAATGAGGCATGAGGCATTATTTGGGTTGCATTTTGATTACGTTCTGAATGCAAATCTCTAGAAAAGACAAAGGCCACCCTCTACACAAAACATTTTGCTCACACTAACAGCAGGATCACACTTGCTACTTCAAACACACTTCACCATGCTAATGAACTTCAAAGCAGCCTTTTAAAACTACCTTGAAAATTACTCCCTCCTTGTTTACTTTGGCTCTTCCATCTCGTTACTTAGCCTGAAGTAGGACATTCAAGAGATTTGTTCTACCATGAGTCCATAGATGGGCCAAAGTCAAGTCACCATCTCCCAGTCCATAAATGGAAATCACCCATTACACAAAGTGTATGATGTTAAGTAGATTTTTTTTTTCTACCAAAAGTGCTACTGAACTATTTAAGCCTGGTGACGGGGTAGAACAAAAAGAAGTCTTGCCGATTTTGTCACAGATGCATTTCACGGGATCTGCTTTCTGCTTCCATTGGCCCCTGGTGCGTCGATTCTTCTTGCTCTCTCCGGCAACATTCACATTTAATTTGGTTTACTCATGGACAGTATTCTTCTACCATACACCGTAACTGGTAAGACAAGACTGGATGGGATATCTAAAAGCAGACTGGTAGATCAGAGCTCGCTTTTCACTCCTAAGACAAAAATCCTTGACACACAGGCGAATGCGCAACACCTACCATGGGCATGTAGACATTGTGTGGGTTGCCTGGGCTGTAATAAGCACTTGCGGCAGCTTCTGCAGCCTTAGCTTCAGCTGTAGAAAAAAATAAGACAGGTCAGGCAGGAGCAGCCATTGATAAGACAAAGACTGAGCAAACACCAGTCTTTGTCTGGCTGCCAGTCATATACTGGATTTGTTACAAAGTGCTGGTTATTACCTTTAAAACCCTATATGGTCGAGGACCTGCCTACCTTAGGGACCGTCTCTCCCCATATGAACCCCAGGGAGCACTGAGATCAGCTGGGAAAAACTTGCTAACTATCCCCGGGCCGAGAGAGGTAAAGCTGCAGAGCACCCGTGATCGGGCTTTCTCTGCTATGGCTCCACGCCTGTGGAACCAGCTCCCAGAGGATACGCGGGCCCTGCGGGAATTCGAACAGTTCCGCAGGGCCCGCAAGACCACCCTCTTTCGATTGGCCTTCACCGACTAAGGGGGAACTGCTAATGAAATTCGCCATCTGTACAATAGCACTAATGTGTTAATTTTTTTAACTTATTGATTTTAGAGTTTTAGCAAAATTTTAATTAATGTGTTAATTAGTTTGTTTAAATAATTGTGAAACTAATGTATTATGTTGTTAGCCGCCCTGAGCCTGCTTCGGTGGGGAGGGCGGGATATAAATAAAACTGACTTGACTTGACCACTATGAGTATGTTACAGTTCCGCAGGTCCCTCTACAGCTTAGATCTCTTTTCAAGCTGTGTGCTGTCCCTTCCGAGCTCCTTGCGGTAGGAAGCATTTGATGCAAAGGCACTGAAGGCTCCCCAGACCACCTTAGAGTCAGCTAGTCTTGAACCTTTTTTTTTTGTTGTTCCAGGAACCAACCATGTTCTCCAGTACCCGGTCTAGGAACGGAGTCAAAGCTGCTCTTAAATGCATCTAAGCAAGTTTTGGCATATGCAGCAAGAGTCTTGACTCTGCATACGACCCTTCCCCACTCAGCAGCAAACACTCAACTACCCTGCATAGTTCTACCACTGGTTGCTCAGTACCACACAGACCCTTTCCTGTCACCAATACTTCCCAACATCTGCTGTCTTAGGTGTGGGAACCTGGATGGCCAAAGTGGCATGGGAGAGACAGATACGAAGTGTTCGTTATGTCCAAGAATGAAGTGGCTGGTATGGCACTCACACAGACGAACAGCTGAATATAGACATACGTCCCTGGGAGGGACGGTGGCTCAGTGGCAGAGCATCTGCTTGGGAAGCAGAAGGTCCCAGGTTCAATCCCTGGCATCTCCAAAAAAGGGTCCAGGCAAACAGGTGTGAAAAACCTCAGCTTGAGACCCTAGAGAGCCGCTGCCAGTCTGAGAAGACAATACTGACTTGATGGACCCAGGGTCTGATTCAGTAGAAGGCAGCTTCATATGTTCATGGAGAGGGACAGTGGCTCAGTGGCAGAGCATCTGCTTGGGAAGCAGAAGGTCCCAGGTTCAATTCCCGGCATCTCCAAAAAAGGGTCCACGCAAACAGGTGTGAAAAACCTCAGCTTGAGACCCTGGAGAGCCGCTGCCAGTCTGAGAAGACAATACTGACTTTGATGGACCAAGGGGGGGTCTGATTCAGTATAAGGCAGCTTCATATGTTCTTCATATGTTCATTCGTTCACAAATCAGTGTGGGTAGGTTTTTTTTTTAATATTGTGGATTTTTAAACATTTTTTTAAAAAAATGTTTGAAAGTTCAGCCTTTTTGGAAACTAGCAATTCGCTTTGTTAATGAAATGCTGGGATGTAATGTACCCGTTGACCCGCATGTTATTCTGATGGGTGAACAGGCTTTGACTGGAGTAGCTCTGTTTAGGATTGCGCTGTTAAAAGGGGCGTGTCGTCCTTTCAGATGTAGCGCTCATCTTGAGCTTACTTACCGCTGCTAAATTTGCAATAGTAGCAAACGCAAAAATGTAGAATCTCCTTGAGAAGATGAATGGCTTCTCTGTATGTGGAATACTGAATTAGGAACTCAGTTAATATATCAAAAGGCCCAGAAAAAAAAATTCACTATTCAAATACATTTAATGAGCACTGAGTATTGTTTGTAATGCCACAGAATAATAAGAGAAAGAGTTCCCTATGCATTTTTATGATGTCTGTTTCTTTCTGTACCTGGGAATAGGAATGTTAGGCTACATATGTTTTATTATATGCATTATATTATTATATTGTGAAACATTCATTTAAAAAACTGTTTGAAAGAAAAAAAGAAAAGATGACTGGGGGAGTGGATGCAAGGAAAGCACTAAACATTCCTTCAGCCAGTTTGGTGTAGTGGTGAAGTGTGCGGACTCTTATCTGGGAGAACCGGGTCTGATTCCCCACTCCTCCACTTGCACCTGCTGGAATGGCCTTGAGTCAGCCATAGCCCTGGCAGAGGTTGTCCTTGAAAGGGCAGCTGCTGTGAGAGCCCTCTCCAGCCCCACCCACCTCACAGGGTGTTTGTTGTGAGGGGGGAAGACATAGGAGATTGTAAGCCGCTCTGAGTCTCTGATTCAGGGAGAAGGGCGGGATATAAATCTGCAATTCTTCTTCTTCTTCTTCTAATGGCATCTCCACATCAAGTAGTAACTTTCTCCACCACAGCTGCTGTTGAGCAGTGGCCCAAGTCTTCCGAGAAGACTCTAGTGCAGCTGTCGCCAATACTTAAAAAGCCCCTCCTTCCAGCTCTTCTCCTATGCTTATTACTCAGTGTTGCCAACAAAACCAATACCTGCACTGCTATTCTGTCCTCGTTAGCCCCAACATGTTCATCCCGGTGGAAAACAGAGCTCACGTCTTTGCCTGGCTCACTGCTCAGCTTCCCCCCCTTTCTTATTAAAATCCTTGATAATCTCCAGACTAGAAGAAAAATCTCTTATTTTGCCTTCTGGATTAATTGGATTTGCGAAATCAGCAGTGAAGAACAACCGTTCCTTTGTCGATGCAATGGGATACTTTATTTATTCAACTTTTAAAACGTCCTCCCCTCAAAACCGTTCTGCTTTCAGAAAGAGATGATTAACATGAAACCGCAGCTGTACCATTTTAAGCAGTTCACTCTCTAAGGGAAAAACAGCACCTTGGCATCGTAGCCTTCCCAAACGTAAGATCTTTTCCTTGAACATTTTTAAAATAAGCAACGATTAGGGCTACTTCAAATGTAGTAAATTTGATGAATGCAGAGATTTCTGAAGTCCTTGCCCTTTTCCTTTCATAATTCAGTTCTGAACTCTGGGCACGCCACGTACCTGCTGGAGTCAAGGGAAGGTCTGGGCCTGATGCAGGTGGCTCCATGGGCCCAGGATAGGGAGGTGGAGGAGGCTGCATGTATCCCATGGCTCCATCTACCGGGGGGCCAGGATAGAACTCTGCTGCAAGGCAAAAAAGACAGATTCACTATAGACACAGGCCCATTATGCACCGACAGCTTACTCCGGAGAATCTGAGTTTGTCTTCGGATTGTGTGCCTGCTGTATGCACCGTTCTTTTTTCCTCTGGTATATTTCTGCAGATTTCTTAATTGGGGTAGGAACGTCACTTGTGCTGGGGGGGGGGGGGTGTGGCACCCAAAGGTTTTCTTTTAAAAATTATGCAATTGTTCTATTCCAATGACGTAGCAGCATCCAGCAATCACCTTCCATTTAAATCCTCACAGTTCAGGTTTAAAGCATGCCTTTTAACATTAGTTCTGGTGAATGAAAGGGAACCAAATGGAACCCCGTCTCAACTCCCTTGATTCCGTCATGGCTCCCAAACATATCACTCTTGCATTTGGGATGCTGTGTGTTGCCATCCCACACCCCACAACTGGCATGCCCTGCCTCTGTTGGCGAGCTCGCTTTCCCTGATCAGCTGGGGTCCCAGCTTGGGCTGATGCATCTCCTCTCCCCACCTCTGCCACACAAACGCACGCTCCCCGAGAGCCTTTGGTGTGCCCCAGGCCTCCTTCACTTCCTCCTTACCTCCTCTCTCCTTCTATGCAGCTCCCCATTCCAGACTGCCCAGGCATCCTTTCTCCATGTGGTTTCCATTAAGTTCTCCACCCCACCTCCACTAAAACTTTCTTTCCCCGGTGGCAGCTGCTGCTCTTACTGCTGCCACTTCTGAACTCTCCTGCACTTGCCAACTTTGAACTGGCCTTTTCTGGTGGTTAAGTGTGCGGACTCTTATCTGGGAGAACTCCTCCACTTGCACCTGCTAGCATGGCCTTGGGTCAGCCATAGCTCTGGCAGAGGTTGTCCTTGAAAGGGCAGCTGCTGGGAGAGCCCTCTCAGCCCCACCCACCTCACAGGGTGTCTGTTGTGGGGGAGGAAGGGAAAGGAGATTGTGAGCCGCTCTGAGACTCTTCGGAGTGGAGAGCGGGATATAAATCCAATGTTTTCATCTACCTCACAGGGTGTCTGTTGTGGGGGAGGAAGGGAAAGGAGAGTGTGAGCCGCTCTGAGACTCTTCGGAGTGGAGGACGGGATATAAATCCAATATCTTCATCTACCTCACAGGGTGTCTGTTGTGGGGGAGGAAGGGAAAGGAGAGTGTGAGCCGCTCTGAGACTCTTCGGAGTGGAGGACGGGATATAAATCCAATATCTTCATCTACCTCACAGGGTGTCTGTTGTGGGGGGGAGGAAGGGAAAGGAGATTGTGAGCCGCTCTGAGACTCTTCGGAGTGGAGGGCGGGATATAAATCCAATATCTTCATCTACCTCACAGGGTATCTGTTGTGGGGGAGGAAGGTAAAGGCGATTGTGAGCCGCTCTGAGGCTCTTCGGAGTGGAGGGCGGGATATAAATCCAATATCTTCATCTACCTCACAGGGTGTCTGTTGTGGGGGAGGAAGGGAAAGGAGATTGCGAGCCGCTCTGAGACTCTTCGGAGTGGAGGGCGGGATATAAATCCAATATCTTCATCTACCTCACAGGGTGTCTGTTGTGGGGGATGAAGATAAAGGAGAGTGTGAGCCGCTCTGAGACTCTTCGGAGTGGAGGGCGGGATATAAATCCAATATCTTCTTCTTCTTCTCTTTCTCTCTCTCCCAATGCCCCTTTCTTTGCAAACCAGTTTCACCACATCCTCAGGTCCCTTCAATGCTGGCCTGCAGCAACTTTGGATTTTTCCCCACCCCTTCTTGCTCCCCTCATTTTCCTCTTCTCTCCCCCCCCCCCCATCCTCACAGCCAGCCAGCCAGCCAGCCTCACACACATTGGCACCCTCCCTCCCTTCTTTCTAATTCTAAAAGACCCTTCATTTCAGTCCCCTCCCCAATCTCTCCTGGTCAATTAAACCAGGAGGATTCTTAAAGCAAGGGGGATGCAAAACGTCAAAGAAAGCCCGATGGACATGCATGGTGAAAGCGAGGGAAAACGCTCATGCATAATAGGCCACTGTTGACCAAGTCAGACCGCAACAAAAGGGTATGTGTTCACATTTCTATAATTCACTCTTAACTGCAGAGAGTTCAACTTCCAAGACTCACCAGGAGGGGGTGGTGGATAAGGATACCCTGCAGGAGGAGAAGGGTACATTCCATTGGCAGCAAGGGGTGGAAAGGTATAACCCCCATTTGGCATGTATGAGTAACCATAAGCTCCGTTGGGGACTTCGCCTCTTGAAGCTGCAAAGCAAAGATAAGCAAATTCTATCAGGCTCAGCTGGCATTCATGTTTCTGTTGTTATTAGGAGTTCTCCTTTACACAGTCTGACAGGTGCAACGTGCCAGCAGGAGATCTAACTGACAGGTCAGGTCACAGTGGCTTTGTCAGCAAGCCGGTTCTGGCTGGTTAAGGACAAGAGGAAAGTACCTGCTGGAGTCAGCAAGATTATGGACTGCCTTGATTGGCTGATGGACATATATAAGGACTGCATTACCTGTGCATAGTCCTCTCACTGGAGAGATAGATGCCGGCGGGGCACTTTGTCGCTGAGGTTGATGTTTGTCACTGCACTAGTAACTACTTTGTATATAGCTTGTAAATACACTGTTTTAATACTAGGTGCAGGTGTCTGGCTCACTTCCTTACCGGAGCTCATTGGTGTACATATCTCATTTCTCACTCTGCACACACACGCACCGACAGTTTCAAGATCCTGACAGTTAAAACTACTATATGACTGCAATTTGGACACACTTGAATTCACTGCTACAGTATACAAAACACAGGGCATACCGAGGGCAAGCTATGCCTTATAAAACGCAATGCAATCTTCCTTAGTTTAGAGCTCCTTCTGGCATGATGCTCAAAGGTGGTATTAAGAATCTGAGATCTGGTACAGAGGGAAAAGAGGATGCTTCCTGTAATGTAATGGTTGCCGACAGGCTTACAGAAAAATAACCTGTCCCTTTCAAAGAGGCTTACTGTATGGAAATGGACCGCTGAAGCTTTTCATGGTAGCAGGTAAATCCCATCGCATGCTAAAGCACACCTCATTAAGCCTTCATTAAAGAGGCAAGACATTTTTCCCCAAGCATTTGGAAACCCTACAGGTAACATGTTCTGACTTTTCCCTAGTGTTAATGCAGGTGGGACTGAGTGAGAATGCCGGGGAAGGGGGAGAAAGACAATGATCAAAATTTATTTATTAAAACATTTATATCCCGTCTTTCCTCATGGTACAAAGGAGCTTACAAGTGTAAAACATTTTCAGTTCAAACCAAAATAAAAGAACAAATCTCAAATCTTCCCCCCCCTTAACAAATGGCTGCCATTCAAACCCCCTCAAACCCCCTTGACAAACAAGTAGGCCTTGCAGCGATTACTGACATTTATTTATTTATTTTAGTATATTTCTATTACTCCCATTCCCCGTAGGGTTCAGGTATGACAAAACAATAAAATACAATAAAAACAATTTTAAAAACAGACAACTCAACAGCGCTCAGAGAAGTTTACCGTATCGTCACCTATGATTTAGCCTGGCCGTCTCACATCATGATATCTCATAGAGATGGCAGGTGAGAATCCATTTTATAGGTGGGCTATAGGGGAGGCCAACCAAATGTGAAGGGGAGCTGGCAAGATATACAATTAGCTTGTGATTGTCAGCTGTCCCATGGAACAATGGCCTATTAACAGAAAATATCTGTTCTGGGAGCTGACTTAGATATTTTTCTCTCCAACGTAGACTAATGGGACACTGTTGACATCATTTCGATTGCAACTTTCCGAAAGCACTGTTCAACCTAACCGCCTAAGATGGAGAGCATCCGATGGTCAGAACACACAGCTGTCTTTTTTAAAGTTTAAAGCAATCGCAAAAGGGGGAAACTGGAATAGAGTTGCGTAGGGAAAGGAGGGAGGGAGAATTGTTTTCTCTCGTTCAGATTTCCTGATATAAATCCTGTCCCCAAACTGCTATTTGCCGCATGGGGAAAAACATACAGGAACTCTGTGTTCCCCCCCATAGACAGAAAACCCTCCTGGCACAACTACCCTGATGTAGGGTTTTTCCCTGTGGAGAGATGCTTGCACTGAGGTCCCCGCACCTTGTCGAGACTGGATTAGATCCTTACGACCAGCAGACCCTTGTCTGAATTTAGCTGAACTGGCTTCCTTATTTTGAATAAAGCTTCAGTACCTTGAGATGCCACCTGAAGCATACGCTGTCCAAATTCAATGGCGCCTCCAGCTGAGAATGTCATTTTGAATGTTACAGATCCTTCCCAACCACCTAGAGAGGAAAAGATGAAATTGTACGCAAGAGCAAAATTAACTTCTATTATCATGAAGGTTGTTCTTGCAATCCCAAGAGTCTTCTCACAAGCAGCACTCGTTAATGTTTGTCTTCCAAGAGTGCTTCTTCGCAAGACACAAAGAACTGTTTCAAAAAGTGCTAGTACAGTTTGTAATGAAGACAACACTCATTTTAATTTAAAAACAGCAATCGTAACTTGGCTAATCTAAATGATTCTGTAAACAAAAAACTTCCTGTTCCAATAAAGAGACGTAGTCTTTAAAATTGTGTAGTATAAAGGGACGGTGGCTCAGTGGTAGAGCATCTGCTTGGGAAGCAGAACGTCCCAGGTTCAATCCCTGGCATCTCCATCTAAAAAGGGTCCAGGCAAATAGGTGTAAAAAACCTCAGCTTGAGACCCTGGAGAGCCGCTGCCAGTCTGAGAAGACAATACTGACTTTGATGGACCAAGGGTCTGATTCAGTAGACGGCAGCTTCATATGTTCCTATGTCCATAGATGGTCATCATTCATTGCTCCTGAAAATCCAGCACCCAGGCTTTACAGTTCCTCATGTACCCACTACTCTCTTTCCAAAACCACACTTACTCCCAAGAAATCCCAAACTCTTACTTCAATACCAAGTTCACAAAAATGGAGCAGGGATATTACAAGTATAAACATTGGCTTAAATTTCTGGTTTGTACTAATATATGATAAATAAAGAATTGTAGCTTACTGAATGTAAAACATGAACAGTCCTTGCCTTGCATTATATATATTAGAAGACTGAAAGAGGAGTGATAAGACTCAGATTTCCTAAAGGTACTTGAATCTGAAACACATCCTGCTGAATGAGGTTAAGGGAAAAACAAAGGACAGCAAAATTCTCTTTGCCAACAACAGGCAAACCAAAATGCCATGTAGATTAAATTTTCCTGCGTCAGCATGGGCTAATTCAGCAAACCAACCTGACAGAAAGTTAGCTACTATTACTGGTTAGCTACTGATCAGTCTGGGCCAACGATGAAATGTGACATTTAAAAAAGAAGTATGGATACATATATCACAAGGATCAAGAAACACTGCTGGATGCCATGACAACCATCATGTTTGCAGCTGTGCTGATTGTTACTGCTGTGGGCTGCCTGGCCCCTTGGCTGACCCTGTTTTTGGTGACTCTAAGAAGATATTGGATTTATATCGCGCCCTCCACTCCGAAGAGTCTCAGAGCGGCTCACAATCTCCTTTCCCTTCCTCCCCCACAACAGACACCCTGTGAGGTAGATGAAGATATTGGATTTATATCCTGCCCTCCACTCCGAAGAGTCTCAGAGCGGCTCACAATCTCCTTTCCCTTCCTCCCCCACAACAGACACCCTGTGAGGTAGATGAAGATATTGGATTTATATCCCGCCCTCCACTCCGAAGAGTCTCAGAGCGGCTCACAATCTCCTTTCCCTTCCTCCCCCACAACAGACACCCTGTGAGGTAGATGAAGATATTGGATTTATATCCCGCCCTCCACTCCGAAGAGTCTCAGAGCGGCTCACAATCTCCTTTCCCTTCCTCCCCCACAACAGTCACCCTGTGAGGTGGGTGGGGCTGGAGAGGGCTCTCACAGCAGCTGCCCTTTCAAGGACAACCTCTGCCAGAGCTCTGGCTGACCCAAGGCCATTCCAGCAGGTGCAAGTGGAGGAGTGGGGAATCAAACCCGGTTCTCCCAGATAAGAGTCCGCACACTTAACCACTACACCAAACTGGCTCTCCACTGACTCTAGGGTTGGCTGGGACAAGCCTAGAGGGCATAGGGGATTCAAAGTCCTGGGCTTGGAGACACATAGCCCATTATAGCCTGCTGGAGCTGACCACAGGTCTTAGCAGGAGCCTTGGGACTACCCCCGAGTTTGGCTGCTGTCCATCATTGGCCTAGTTGACCCAAGTTGCCTCCATGGAAGTGCTGGAGACCACTCTCCCCTCCAAAGGTCTCTGGCATTGCTTGTGTTGGCCTAATGTGGGATGCTGAAGAGAGTTTGGCTATCTGGCTGGTGTACCAACCACCTAGCGTACCAGCGGATACTCTGCCTAGCCTGCTGGAAATGGTGTTGGCCTGGGCCTGAGTTCCCCAGACATATAGTTCTGAGGGATTTTAACATCCATGCAGATGAGGCTGCCTCCACTCAAGCAATGGACCTAGCGTCTTCCATGGCAGCACTGGGGCTCTCTCAGATTGTATTAGATCCCACACATCAAATGGGCTACAGGCTGGATTTGATCTTTAGCATGGGGGTAGATGTGGATCTGACGGCAACTGATGCAGTGCCATGGTCAGACACACACACACCGCCCCCCACCTCCAGCAGACATTATAAATTTGTCCCTGGGGATCCAGTCAGCTACCGCCAAGCATCAAACTTCTTCACCCAAAGGGTGATTAACATGTGGAATTCACTGCCACAGGAGGTGGTGGCGGCCACAAGTATAGCCACCTTCAAGAGGGGGTTAGATAAAAATATGGAGCACAGGTCCATCAGTGGCTATTAGCCACAGTGTGTGTGTATATATATAAATTTTTTTGCCACTGTGTGACACAGAGTGTTGGACTGGATGGGCCACTGGCCTGATCCAACATGGCTTCTCTTATGTTCTTATGTGACACAGAGTGTTAGACTGGATGGGCCATTGGCCTGATTCAACATGGCTTCTCTTATGTTCTTATGTGACACAGAGTGTTGGACTGGATGGGCCACTGGCCTGATCCAACATGGCTTCTCTTATGTTCTTATGTGACACAGAGTGTTGGACTGGATGGGCCACCGGCCTGCTCCAACATGAATTCTCTTATGTTCTTATGTGACACAGAGTGTTGGACTGGATGGGCCACTGGCCTGATCCAACATGGCTTCTCTTATGTTCTTATGTGACACAGAGTGTTGGACTGGATGGGCCACTGGCCTGATCCAACATGGCTTCTCTTATGTTCTTATGTGACACAGAGTGTTGGACTGGATGGGCCACTGGCCTGATCCAACATGGCTTCTCTTACGTTCTTAAACCTTTTGTTTCTGGGCAAGGAAGCTCCTGGGCAATGGTTTCCTGGAGAACACATTACTTGCTCTTATATACATCTCTTATTGGGACCATGCTTAAATTTAGTTTCCGCAATGCTGTAGCTTCAAGAGCTTCCACGCTATTCGCCAGGTCCAAATCAAGCTTCCTTTTGAGAAAACGGGGGTCATTTCTTGATGGGAGAGACAAAGGACTTCTGACAACAGCCTCTCTTTCCAGGACTGAAGAAGCAAACACTATGCGAGCGGCTTTCCAGTTAATGAAGCGGGAGGCCTGCAAGGAGCAGTGCTGCTGGCACAGCCAAGCAAGATAAGACTACTGCCAAGATAAGGCTTTGGCTATAACTGAATGACCCCTCTTAGATGTTCTGAGGCATGGTTTTGTTGCTTGCGTTATGCCATTTAAGGGATGCTAAATGGATGAGATCATTTGGCTGACTTCACTCTCATAAATTGAACGGACTCAGTTTCTGTAACTGCAAAAGTGAAGAACTAGTGGGGTGAACCCTTTCCCTTACGGTTGTGTTATTTAAAAAAAGGTTGTAGGAATGCACAGAAGCTGCAATGATGAACCAGATGTTATAGCAAAGGCTTGAAGGAGATATTGGATTTATATCCCGCCCTCCACTCCGAAGAGTCTCAGAGCGGCTCACAATCTCCTTTCCCTTCCTCCCCCACAACAGACACCCTGTGAGGTAGAGGAAGATATTGTTTATATCCCGCCCTTCACTCCGAAGAGTCTCAGAGGGGCTCACAATCTCCTTTCCCTTCCTCCCCCACAACAGACACCCTGTGAGGTAGATGAAGATATTGGATTTATATCCCACCCTCCACTCCGAAGAGTCTCAGAGCGGCTCACAATCTCCTTTCCCTTCCTCCCCCACAACAGACACCCTGTGAGGTAGATGAAGATATTGGATTTATATCCCGCCCTCCACTCCGAAGAGTCTCAGAGCGGCTCACAATCTCCTTTCCCTTCCTCCCCCACAACAGACACCCTGTGAGGTAGATGAAGATATTGGATTTATATCCCACCCTCCACTCCGAAGAGTCTCAGAGCGGCTCCCAATCTCCTTTCCCTTCCTCCCCCACAACAGACACCCTGTGAGGTAGATGAAGATAATGGATTTATATCCCACCCTCCACTCCGAAGAGTCTCAGAGAGGCTCACAATCTCCTTTACCTTCCTCCCCCACAACAGACACCCTGTGAGGTAGATGAACATATTGGATTTATATCCCGCCCTCCACTCCAAAGAGTCTCAGAGTGGCTCACAATCTCCTTTCCCTTCCTCCCCCACAACAGACACCCTGAGAGGTAGATGAAGATATTGGATTTATATCCCGCCCTCCACTCCGAAGAGTCTCAGAGCGGCTCACAATCTCCTTTCCCTTCCTCCCCCACAACAGACACCCTGTGAGGTAGATGAAGATATTGGATTTATATCCCACCCTCCACTCCAAAGAGTCTCAGAGTGGCTCACAATCTCCTTTCCCTTCCTCCCCCACAACAGACACCCTGAGAGGTAGATGAAGATATTGGATTTATATCCCGCCCTCCACTCCGAAGAGTCTCAGAGCGGCTCACAATCTCCTTTCCCTTCCTCCCCCACAACAGTCACCCTGAGAGGTGGGTGGGGCTGGAGAGGGCCCTCACAGCAGCTGCCCTTTCAAGGACAGAGGCTCAGAGTGGCCTACAATCTCCTTTCCCTTCCTCCCCCACAACAGACAACCTGTGAGGTGGGTGGGGCTGGAGAGGGTTCTCCCGGCAGCTGCCCTTTCAAGGACAACCTCTGCCAGAGCTGTGGCTGACCCAAGGCCATGCTAGCAGGTGCAAGTGGAGGAGTGGGGAATCAAACCTGGTTCTCCCAGATAGGAGTCCGCACACTTAACCACTACACCAAACTTGGATTAAACACGATTACAACAGGACAGAGAAAGACAGACACAAAAGAGAATGCAGTGACTCATCCGCTGCCAGTGTTACGGGCTGAGGGTCTGTCTCCCTGCCTCCCATATCGCCACTTACTACAGGCAATAACACAGGAATAGCAGCAAGACCAATAATGGAAGGTCAACCCAAATACTTTCTTGATCTTATTATTCTTTGCAGAGATATGGCGTTCTCTTGCATTTAACTGTAGAGGGTGGTTTCATGTAGTCAATTTAAGCAACATAAAACATGCTGCTTTCTCACCTTTTTTTTTTTAGCAGCTGAATGTAAGAAATTAAATTATCCATTTGCAGAGCAAACTTGGCATCATCTAATAAAACATGGCGGAAACAGACTCAAGACTGACCCAACAGAACTATTATTAGCCGCGATGCATGATTAACCCAAGCTGTTCGTCAGCATAAGATGGCTCCTAGCACAGTGCACAAAGCAATCCATTCATATTTAGAAATTTATGCCCGGAAGCACAACTGTTCTGGAGCCACACAGAGGAGGGCTTCTGCTCCTTTACCATGCTTGCCAGCTCTCCTGCGGCATCTTGCTGACTGTTGGCAATCAGCTGCTGTGCTAAACAGACCTTTGATCAGAACACGCTGCCATTCTTGTGCCCTTAAGAGAATTACCTGTGACAGCTGGAAACAAAGTTGCCCTATGTTCAAAGGAAGCCAAAACTCTTTGTCATTTCCCCAGTTTCTTTACAATTGTGGAATGTGCCTGTGATACTAAAGGCACGAAAATTGAACAGCTTCTGCAGGGCACATACCTGCTGCCTCTGCCTTCACGGAACCCTTGATGTAATTTGCTCCAAAAACCGGCTGCTTAATCTCACAGTCTTTCATCAAATAAAAGGGCATCATGAAAGACTGCATTAGATCTTTTCCTTTAGACACAAAGATTACCTGCAGGGGAAAGAGGACACGACGATCAAAGCGTACTTAGAAAACAAAGTTAAAAGTTACGGCGAGAAGGCAAACCCCGAAAAACAAAACTAAAATCTGGCAATGCGGAGCTTCTATATCACGTATCCCCTAGAATGGCAACAAGCCTCTCAACCAATACTATAAAACAGCAGTTCCGTTCTAGAAACCCATGTTAACGACCACTACTTTCTGTCTTTTTGCAGAAAGGCTCATTGTTCCCATTCGGGTTTAATTGCTATAGGAAGCAAATATGCACCTCTTGAAAAATCTATCCATCACTGCTCTTATAAATAGCAGGAGCCATGCCTCTCTATCAGCATTGTTTTTCTTCCATTCCACTCCACTATTTGGTACACAGGTAGATAGGCTCCAATTTGGGCCCAAAGCCCCACCTTAATTTGAAACGTACAGGAAAGAGGGTGCTGGAAAAAGTCATGTGATCTGATAACAGGTCACATGCTTCTTTTCAGTCTTGACCCACCTAGTTTCAAAAAGTAACAGAAAGGCCATTTCCCCACCTGGCCGTAGCTTGGTGGAACTCTCTGCCAAGTAACATACCTTGCCTGATCTATTGGTCCTGAAGGGCACATAAGGCAGAGATATTCTGACAGGCTTTTGATTGAGCCTGGGGACAGGTTTTTTTTACATCTGCCTGGCACCCTCCTCTCCCACCCATGACTGAATACTAGCACATCTATCATGTTTTAAAAGGCTTACATGTTCTGAATGTTTTAAATATTATGTTTTTATGGTTTTAACTTGTTTAAAATGCATTGAATCTAACTGTTGTGATCCGCCCTGAGCCCCGCACAAGCAAGGAAGGGCAGTTTAAAAAAAAAATCTAAATAAATAGTTGGAGGGGACAAAAAGAGATGCTCAGGTTGGGCTCTCAAACACACAACCTTCATAAGAAGGTGGTAAATAACTGCCATGTATATACGATCACCTAACTGAAAAGCCAGCCACCTTTTCGTCAGAGAAAACATTTAAAAATAATAAATCAGCCATTCTATTCCCAGCATTCTGTTCCCACCAATCACTCAAGTTCTACCAGGAAAGAAATTTCCTAGAGTTTTAAGAATGAATTATTGCTGCTTCCACGATGATGATGATATTGGATTTATATCCCGCCCTCCACTCCGAAGAGTCTCAGAGCGGCTCACCATCTCCTTTATCTTCCTCCCCCACAACAGACACCCTGCGAGGTGCATGGGGCTGAGAGGGCTCTCACAGCAGCTGCTCTTTCAAGGACAGAGCCTCAGAGCGGCCTACAATCTCCTTTCCCTTCCTCCCCCACAACAGACACCCTGGGAGGTGGGCGAGGCTGGAGAGGGCTCTCACAGCAGCTGCCCTTTCAAGGACAGAGCCTCAGAGCGGCCTACAATCTCCTTTCCCTTCCTCCCCCACAACAGACACCCTGGGAGGTGGGCGAGGCTGGAGAGGGCTCTCACAGCAGCTGCCCTTTCAAGGGCAGCCTCTGCCAGAGCTGTGGCTGACCCAAGGCCATGCTAGCAGCTGCAAGTGAAGGAGTGAGGAATCAAACCTGGTTCTCCCAGATAAGAGTCTGCACACTTAACCACTACACCAAACTGGCTCTCTGAGACTTCCCCCTATTCGTACTGGATTTATACACATAATGTGCCTGTCTACTTACGCGATATGGGGTCAGGAAGACACTCCCTTTCTTGGTCCCTTTGAAGACATCTGGCATATGCTCCATATCATGGAATGTCATTTCAACGTGATTATAATTCATCAAAACGCTACGTACAAAGAAAAGAGGCAAGTTACTTGGATTTATTCCTCAGCAATGGCTTATATATAGTACTGGTAACACCCTCATTCAGCCCAGGTCGAAGAGCAGCCCATGGGCAATTTGTGTAGAGACCTATACATCTTCACAGTGATCAGATGTATCCTTCCTTCTGTTCATGTTGCTAAATACATGTCACCAAAATGATACTTGATAGGTAGGTTAATCAAAGCTCTGTGAGCTAACCGAAGCTGAAGGAGAGCCAGCACAAAACTGACATTCCATGTCATTGGCACAATGGTGGGGATGGGTGGGGGAGTTGCAGGAAAGCCAGGATTCTTGATGTAGCCAGGACTTCTCAACCTGAACTGCCAGTTTATCAACCTGATATACCGAGAAGTTATTAGCAGAAGTACATATAATGACCGGAGGCCTGTACAAAACAACAGCCTCCATACTCTTGCAGCACTCTACAGGAATGCCATACAGTTTTTACTTTCAGGATTGACTACTTCCAATATATCAAAGCCTAAATTTGATTTCAAAAATAGATAAAAAAATAAGCAACAATGAATTCACAGAGCACTTCAACTATCCTTGGTTCTCTGCTCAACTACAAGACTGACTGGGGCAGCACACTCTGAACATCTGGTTTCTCCCTTCAGCATGGGCAAATCAGAGAGCAAGAAATGAGCTGGAGGGGAAGGAAGACATAGGTAGCAGCCTTTTCTGTGCTTTCTGTGCTCTGTGGGAAATTGTCAAATGTATGTGTCCTTAGTGTGCAAACTGCTCCACAATTTCCCCAACCGCTTGGAAACACTAGGAGTGGGGCAGGGAACCCCTAGGGTGGAGAAAAGTAGCAAAATGGCCAGTTGCCAACTCTCCATGGGAGCCCCAGAGATGTCCAGGAAGCTTCCTAGTGACACAGGAGGGAGGTTAAGAGGCTGTCCCG